>NC_091813.1:66567690-67178315 GCF_041296235.1 Equus asinus
GTAATGAACTTGTTCCACACACCCCACAGATTTCTGTAGACACATTACAGGATCAAACACGGGTCCCTTCTTGGGAATTAAATTGACCTGCACCAGAAGTAGTTGTCCCACAAAGTCTACTTTTTATTTGCAGCATGCAGCAAAGAAATGGAGACCACAGGGAATAATTCCACAAAACTATGGCCCCCCGAGCACAGGGCAGTGGGTATCTTTATTTGGGGTGGGGAATGAATATTCAAAGGGGAAGTTTCATCATTGCACGTAGAGGTGGGCATAAGTTTGCATGAGTGGTTGGAAATCATGCTTCTACATACATCACATGACCTAAAAATGGCTGTTTCACCTCTCCCAGAGGAGGGGAAGTTACGATATTAATGAAGGCAGGCTACTTTGGTACACGCCTCTGCCTGTCTATATAGGTGCCAGTCTTGCGGTTGTGGTCTGGGCTGATCTGGGCTGTTTCAGAGCAGCTGGGTCCAGCGTGGTTGTCACTTAGTGCTTCTTCCTGGAACATAGCTGAAAACCACATAAGCTCAAGGACCCGAGGTGTTAGATGAAGGGACACCCACGCCTTCAAGAAGACAAGAGAATTAAGTCAAACATAAAAGCTAAGTTTTTCAGCAGGGCAAGAGAAGCAGGTGAGGGTCCATGTCTGGTGACAAAACCCCACCTCTAGTTTTACCCTGTTCCTCATTCCTGAGGGGCAGGGGGCAGAGGTCCATCTTCTGTAACTACTTCCTGCTGAGCATGGGCGTTGTCAGAGGGGCCACTAGAGAGGCAGAATTTTTCTGCCACTAGTCTAAGGAAAGTCTATGGGTCACCAGGCAGGCTTTAAGTTGTTCATATCCTGCAGGTGGCAGCCAGAGCTCTCAACCATGGGGACCATCTTTTGCCACGGTGTCCAGCTGCTTTGAGAAACGGGTTATCATTTTCTGTAGGGGTCCCAACATTTGGGTTCATGCTCTTAGAGCTACTTCTTGTCTTTCATGAATATGCAAGTCAAATGGTTTGCTCAGGTGTGGTCAGGCCAGCGCAGGTGCTGGCCCCTGTAATTTGTCACAGAGAGGCTCAGCAATTAACCCAAAATTGGGGATCCACAGGTGGCAGAAGTCAGCCACTCCCAAGAATGCTTGTAGCTGTCTACACATTCTTGGCGGAGCAAGTTGCAATATCATTTTCCTCTCTTGATGAAGGCTGCTCTGCCCTTTGGAAATAATGAACCCCAAATACTTTATAGTCTCTTTATCCATCAGTGTTTTTCCCCTAGACAGTTTACATCCCTTACTGGTTAGGAGGTTTAACATGGTTATAGTGTTCTCATCCGAGATTTTCTTAAAAGGACTAGCTACCAGGATGTCATCCACATACTGTAACACAGTGTTTTGTTTTAATTTTAATTCCCTTGAACCTTGGCCCAGGATTTCCCCAAAACCATAGGGGAGTTTTTAAATCCTTTATGTAAGACACTCCAGCAGTACTGTTGTTTCTGGTGAGAGTCTGGGCCCTCCCATTCAAAGGCAAAAATCTTTTGGGACTCAGGGTCCAATGGGATGCAAAAGAAAGCATCTTTTCAATCTAGCACCGTATAAAACACACTGTCCCAGGGAGATTAGCAGCACAGTACAAGGATCAGGTACAAGATGTATGTCATGGACCGCTTCATTGACAGCCCTAAGGTCTTGAACAAATCTGTACTCCCCTCTTCCTGGCTTTTTAATGGGTAAAATGGGAGTGTTGCACAAGCATCTTACACGGCCTGATTAATCATTGTTTTAAAAGTTAGTAAATTACAGGAAGGATTCCTGTTACGGCTTCTGGCTTTAGGGGGTCTTGTTTAACCTGAGGCCAGAAGCCTGTCTGTTTTAATTCCACTCTTACAGGTACAGCACTGGCCGCTCGTCCCACCTGTCCTTGTGCCCATGCCTCTGGGTTAACTCGGTTTAAAATGTTTTGGAGAATTTCTTCCTCTTCATGTGCTGGCGCATCTCGTATAAGGCCATGAGCACGACTCCCTGATCTCTGGACCTTAGATTTCTATTCCTTCTCGTCCCTGGTTATTAAGGCCACAAATCTGATAACATGTCCCTCCCAAGGAGGGGACAGGGCACTCTGGCACATGTGGACAAGAGTGTCTTAATATTTTTGATCCTGTTTCGTAGCTCAAGGGCTCCAGAAACATTTTATTTCTTCTCTTCCTGATACCCCTTTTATGTCTTTTTTTTTTTTTTAAAGAAAGGTCTCCCTCCTGGATATTTAACACCGAGGATGTGGCTCCAGTATCAAGTAAAAGTTTAATAGGCTCTCCTCCCACTGCTAAGGTCACCCGGGGCTCCCAGGGGAGATGAGGATCTGGTTGCCCGGAGCCAACCGGGGAGCCCCATGGCCCCATCACATCTCATCTGTACTCATGGGAAGCTGCCAGGGCTTGGTCCTGTCCAAACCCGGCCCTCTCTGGGGTTGGTTCAGACAATTCCACATTTAATGCACTCCTCATCTGCAGTATGCACACTGATTAGACCCCAACTTTGCTAGTGGCCTTTTGGTCCCATGATGGGGGGCTGGGGTCACTCACCCGTGGCATCTCCTTCTTCTCCCTCAGGGTACCTTGAGAAGACTGGGGGCCCCTGTGAGGAAGCTAGCTTACCTCTGCATCTTTTGTCATCTTTTATGTCTTCTATCATATCTCAGTTGTTAAATACCCTGAAGGTTGTTTCCACTAACTGTGCAAAACTGGTATCAGGCCCTATTACCAATTTTTGGAGTTTTCTACAGATACTTGGAGCAATTTAAGACATGAAATAGGTATCGAGAACTACTTATATTAATAACATTTACTCAAATGAAATAACCTAACAAGGTTTATCATTATTTATTTGATAATGTTTTTCATGTAATTTAACACACCAAATAAGCCTAACTAGTTTAATCTCTCTCTCTCTATAAGACAGAACAAATTTTTTGAGAAGTCTCAGGGCCTCATTGGAAACTTCTAAAAAGAATAATTTTACTTAGGATTTGAACCTTAGGGAAATTAGTTAAAAAATAACAGAAGGTTTTAAAACACTATTAGTTATCCATTTAATCAAGGTGCCAGCAGAAAACGTCACAGGCAAACAGAGAGTGTGAAACAGTTTAAAAAATAAAACCCTAATAGAGAGACCGCAGCCTCCTTGGGCACAGGAAATTATTATAACAAAATGTAGATTTTTGTCTTTTAGGTAGACATGCAAAAAGGAAGAAAAACCTTTCGTAATCTCTTTGTCAAGAGCAGACTTCAAGAAGCTTATCTGTTTAGGAGAGAGAATTTGTTTTAATCTTAGCCAACTTGACCATGGACTAAACCCTTTAGGGTTTTACCCCCACAAACTTTCTGTCACTTACCTTTTACATTTAGAATTTGTCCCATGTCTTTCTGTTTTTTTTAATAATACTTTAGGACATCTTTATCTTCTTAACAAAACAAATAAAATATCTGTAGTCTTTACATCTCCTTTACTGAAAACACACATCTTACTTTCCTTGACTATAAAGATGTTTCCTTTATTAACTCTTAGTAGCTTTAAGCACATATATTAATCAGAATTTTAACCCCTACAGACCTTAACTTCTAGTGAAAACTAAGAAGTAAGCAATCATAAACTGTCTTTTACATCAGCATTCTGTGGCTTAGCAAATTTATAAATATTTTTTATAATTTCTGGAAACATGTTACTTCCAAGCAAAATTTTAACAAAATTAGGACATGTTTACTAATAGACCTAAACATCTTTTAGTTTTTTGTAATAAGAAGCCAAAAGCAGATAAAGTTATATCTGATATTTTATCTTACTTGGAAATGATTTAGATATTTTATGAATTATCATTTAATTTAAGCAAGCAAAACTTCAAAGTTTTAAATTACCAAAGAGAGTTTGGAAGTTATTTTAAACATACATAGTTAAAAAATATAACTGTTGTTAAAAGTTTATCCATAAACTCTTACCTCACTTACATTTAAACATTTGTTTTTAACAATCATGTCTAGATTACTCACAAAAATTTTATGTGGCATCAAAGCAGTTAGCCATCATTTTAAGTTATTTTAAATACACATATTAGAATATAAAATTATTGTGAAAAAGTTCCCTCAGAAACTTTTGGGGCCAGCCCGGTGGCACAGCGATTAAGTTCACACGTTCCACTTTGGTGGCCCATGGTTTGCCAGTTCGGATCCCGGGTGTGGACATGGCACCACTTGGCAAGCCATGCTGTGGCAAGCGTCCCACGTATAAAGTAGAGGAAGATGGGCACGGATGTTGGCTCAGGGCCAGTCTTCCTCAGAAAAAAGAGGAGGACTGGCGGCAGATATTAGTTTAGAACTAATCTTCCTCAAAACAAAAGAAGTTCTCTCAGAAGCTTTTACCTTTTTACATCTACCTTTTTACATCTATTTAGTTTACCTGTTTTCAACAATTATTTAGACTGCCTATGAAAACTTTATGAATATCAGACAAAATTAGTTATTATTTTAGTTGACAAATTTTGTAACAGAGATAACATGAGTTCATGTGACTCATAAAGGCTGTGTGTTTACCTTATATCCTATGATGATAACTCTGAGGACATGCTTATTTTAATTACACTAATAAATGTAAACAAGTTTTTATTTACCAAAAATCATTTTACATCACGTTAACTTGAAAGACATCTGGACTAGTTTTTATCACATTTAGAAATAATTTATATAAGCACTTATTTTAAGTCAATTAAATAGAGCTCTCTTTAAAAATTATGTCATCTGGACACATATCACAGACATGGAGAAAATCATAAACAGAGAGCTTTCAAATTTCAGCCACGTCTCATGCACAAAACTGAGAAGAATACTGAATCCAAATTGTGACTGTTCAGGTGGCTGAAGATTTTCTTTTTTCTTTTTGTCGCAAGGATCTTTTTGACAGCTGTTTATAAGTCATGTTATCTTTTAGAAGTTTCTGTATACTTATCAAAGAATGCATTCCACTGAGAGGTTTCAAATCCTCTCTTTTTTAAGATGGACTCATCTGAAACAAAGGTCTCCCAAAGCGGCCATTACAATTTTAAAACATCTCAAACGTTTACTTATTTCCACTTGTTTAATTTTAGATCAGGGATTTCTGAGGGAGTTGAAGTTGGGGAGCTCAGCGAGAGAGGACGGAGAAATAGCAGATTTGGTTTCATTTTGATAGCATGGTTGTTTATTTTTTCTTAAAGAGGCAGGACAGGATTCTCAGAAATTAAAGCAGGCTCCCCATTGCTTGTTTAATTTTTTATAGCCACCTTTTTCCAACTGCACATGTAAACTGAAATGGCCCCATTTTGGCCATTTTAAAGTGAACTCTCTTTCAGCATGTTTAATTGACACTGTCTGAAGGGTGGATTTATATGCTCCCACAATCCCCACGATAAAATGTAAAAAATCGTGGGCAAAAGAGATGTAGTCATCTTAGACACAGTCTGTCCTTTCTGGCAGTCCTGCTGGAAAAGGTTAGCGCAAGGACAAAAGCAAAAAACTGACAGATCCAACATCCAGCAAAAAAAAATCAGACCGAGCAGACGGAGGGCGAGTACCTTGGCACCCTCGTGCACAAATCTTGTCACTCACCAAGGATGCTTTCTCAAGTTCTGAGCCTCGGTTCTTCCACCACCAAAAGCAAAGGCGACCTCTCGAGGGTGGATGACTAGGGAGACTAAGTGACCCCAGGAAGACCTAATCTGGGAGCGGAGGGGTCGATGGGAATTCCCTGGCAGGAAGCATGAGAAAAAGAAGGATGGCAGGTACTGAGTTTTCCCCAGGGAGCACTGGTAAAGAAACTGAGGAACCGAGAGATCTCAGAGACCCAGAAGCCAGGTGGTTAAGGAAACAGAGACAGCAAGATAATCTGCTGGGTGTCCCCAGCCACTTTATTACAGAAGGCTCAACAGTTAGGACTCAGCAGAATCTTAACCCTGTCTTTCACCACAGACACGAGATAAGACTCAGACCCTGTAACTTCAGAGAGACCAGCTCCTCCGTCAGACACAAAACACAAAAGGGCCCCCAGAAGGGCTTCAAGCTCTCACAGGTCTTGGGCCTCAAGTCCTGACTGTGAGAGAGCAGATCTTGGAGCTCAGGCCCTCCCTGCCCAGTGACTCGTCAACAGGGATGGCTCCTGTTCTGCCAGAACCGAGCATCAGCTCTTCCGGAGTGGCAGGCTGGGCAATCCCTCCAGAAGGGCAGCCAGGCCACCTCTAGATGGGGACTCGAACACTGAGGCCAGGCTCCAACAGGAGAACCCTGGGACTCGAACCCAGGGCTAGGGCAGCCTCAAACCCAAGGTTTAGGCAGCCTGACTTCGTGAGACAACTTAAAAGAATAACTCTTATAGTGGTGCCGTGGGGCTGGCATCACCTACCTCAGCAGAGAGATCCTTTGAGCAAAATGCTCAGTGAGGCCTTGGGTCTCCTAATGGGGCACTGATGCCAATCTAATAGCGCCAACACCAAGAAGGAAGCCTTTCCCCTGGGGCTCACTCTGCCAACCTCCACTAGTGTGAACAGGTTACCCCGGGAAGAGCTTCTGCTGCCCACTGCTCATCCATTGGAAACCTGGAAGGTTGGAAGAACAGAGCCTCAGAAGGACAGATGTCCCCTCTGGGTGGCCAATTTGTTACCAGACCAAACGTGGGTCCCTTCTTGGTAGTTAAATCAAACTGCACCAGAAGCAGATGTCTCACAAAGCAGAAATTTTATCTGCGGCATGTAGAGGTGGGCGCAAGCTTGCACATGTGTGGGTGGAAATTATGCTTCTACTTGCATCGCATGATCTAAAAATGGCTGCTTCAGCTCTCCCAGAGGAGGGGAATTTACGATGTCAATGAGAGCAGGTTACTTTAGTGTGACCCTCTGCCTGTCTGCACAGGTGCCAGTCTTGTGGTTGTGGCCTGGGTCGGTCTGGGCCGTTTCAGAGTGGCTGGGTTCAGCATGGTTGTCACTTAGAGCTTCTTCCTGGAACACAGCTGAAAACTGCGTGAGCTCAAGGCCCCGTGGTGTTAGATGAAGGGACACCAGCAACTTGCCAGAAGACAAGAGAATTAGGTCAAACATAAAAGCTTGGTTTTTAAGTAGAGCAAGAGAAGCAGGTTAGGATCCATGTCTGGTGACGGCACACACACACAGATTTTACATACAGTCACATATATACACATGTGCAGGCATATCCATCAACTCTCATAATTCTTGATAGTATGTTCTACAAAGTCACCGTGAACAGTGAAGCCGCGAACCCCAAAGTATCGCACCTAAGGAGAAACACCGGGTGTAGAGGGTGAGGTTCCTGTGAGCCTCGGGTCCTGTGTTCATTAACCAGTCAGTATACAACCTCATTTTATGTGAGTATCTGTTTAAAGGTGCCTTGTTTGTTATATACTGTGGGCTCATTAACACGGAGCTCACAGCCCACAGCATCATCACTCTGTAAGGGGCTTATCCTCTGTAAGGCACACACGCTTCTTCCTCTCTTAGCCTCTGACGGTGCAGCCTTGGGTTTACAACCTTCAAGGGACATTCAGCTCTGAGTCTGCGGCGACCCCTGTGAGGGAGAGGGAGCTCAGGTGTGCTCGAGCCTCTTCCCCCACAGGCTCCTGGGGGCAGATGTCATTTCTATTGTACGGGCATCTTTAGAGTGGGATCTTAATGCTTTCTGTGGATGATTTTCTTTTAAAGAATGTATAGAACATTATAGTAACAAGGGAGGCATCACGGGGGTGACTATATAACTTCTCCATATCTCTCGCATTTACGGAGCCTAGTTACCTAGTGTGCAGACCTGGTGTACTTAACTCTCAGAACATTTTCCACTCTCCTCTTTTTTTTTTTTTGTTAAAGATTGGCACCTGGGCTAACAACTGTTGCCAATCTTCTTTTTTTTTTTTTTCTGCTTTATCTCCCCAAACCCCCCTGTACACAGTTGTATATCTTAGTTGCAGGTCCTTCTAGTTGTGGGATGTGGGACGCTGCCTCAACGTGGCCTGATGAGCGGTGCCATGTCCGCACCCAGGATCCGAACCCTGGGCCGCCCCAGCGGAGTGCGCAAACTTAACCACTTGGCCACGGAGCCGGCCCCCTCACTCGCCTCTTCTATACGACAAAATTACTTTTAGTAAAAATATGAAACAAAATAAGAATAATAGATACTAAGACAGTTAAAATTTTCTTATTGAATTCTGCATATATAATCACGCCAATAAAAATTAATAACTGATTTTAATAAAGCTGAAACATCCCCAAAAGTTAGAATTTAGCTGACTTATAAATCATACCACTAATATAATTCTTTATTTTCTTCGTTTTTTTCTTTAGTTTTAAAATAATTAACAATTAAAACAAAGAATAAAATTCTATTTTAAAGGTATTAGTTAAATTCAGTAAACCATATTGTGTAGGGATTAAACTTGTACTAACCAAACAAAAATATGACACCCTGGAGCTAATGTGTTTCATCGTTTCTAATTTAAACACAAATGAAAACAAAGTGGTAATGAAGAATGAAGAACTGAAATAACCCAAGTGCAGCTCTTCCCTCTTTATAACCTCTGCACATCAGTGTTTACTTCAAATCTACTCCTCAAATGCAGGAGTACGCAGGACCCCAGGGGCTGGAGACACACACTTTGTCAGAAGTGAGCTGGAACAACCCCAAACCATTTTGAACTCAGTCTACAAACAAGCGTTTGTAGCTAAATCCACATGCGCTGGGGCCAACGAGATAGTTTGGAAGTCTCCAAATTAACTTCTGTGTAGAATATGATGTTTATTAAAGGACAAGTAATAAATGCATACAAATTTGGAGCTAATATTTACATACTATATATAATATAGCTATATAATTAAAACTTAGTAGAAACCACCAAAATTGCTTAGAACTTCAACAACAGACTTCTTTCAAGGAGCATTTCATCACTGACATTGTTTAGAACTGCTAGTACATGGTGATGCTAAAAAGCAGGCTCGCCTAGAGTCAGTTTAATTACTGTTTTTAAATTATCACAGACAAGACGCTTCCGTACTGCTGCATAGACGGCTGACTGTTCCTAGGACCCCACCCTAAGAACTCCCCCGAGTTCTAATAATGGATTCAAAATAACATGTAATTGCAGAAACTCAATTTGCACATAAGCTAAAAAATATTGGAATAAATTCCCAATGTTCTCTCCAGTCTCCACTGGATTTTCGACAGTTTCATTTAACGATATAACATTCAGGGATCCTGGCCAGCACTTACTCCATTTCAAGAGATTTGGTACTAACCTGAAATTTAACTCATTTTCCGTAATAACCCAGAGTACTCCTTTCATCCCAGAATTTCTCCAAACACTTTTGGAACCTATTTATATTTTCATCATGGCCCACACTAGTAGGTTATAAGATTTGGTTGTATAATTTTGGTCACATTTCAGGAATATATTCAGAGAACATCAAATGAAACCATGTTGGTTGTTCTACCATTTTCAGATCATTTTACCCCCACCTCACATTGCTAATTAGACATAAAACTGATTGAGAAAGGAGAAAAGCAAACCCTCAAGCGATAACGGAAGCTTTATGTGCAATAATAAGCCAGCACATTCAATAGTTTAGAGACTGTGACAATGTCCTAGATCCTAGAACCATGAGGCTGCCTTCAACTTGCATCTGAAATCTGGAATGATCGAGCAACAGCTGTGCCCTCCAATGAGAACACAAACACACCTGTGCTTCCTATTGATGCCCACCTGCTGACTCATGGATGCTCACCTGCCAACTAATACCCTCATTTTGTCTCACAATGACTTTTCCGACAAACGACTTTACTATAATGTTTTAGCTTATTAAATTCCCACTGTAACATAAATATGTTCATCCCAGTCTGCCTGTAGCTGGATATAAACAGCAGGTGCTGCAGCCAGCCTGCACCAGCTTGCAAGAACTGATGGTTAGGTAGCAACTCTTCCCAACTTATGTTCAATGATGCCACACTGGTGATTTGAAATCAGCCGTGGTGGAAACATTTACACCACAGAAAACGGCAAATGCCACAAATCAGGGCTTCCCCTCCCACTCCGAGAGAGCTGGTCCTTAAGCATTTACCAGCACACCACTGGACATATATACATCTGTTAATATTTCACACAGGGAACTTCAGCCCACTCCTTCCTGGCCCAGCTTGCACGTGCCTGGTGAAAACCACAAGAATGCATATCCATGAAGGATTAAAAACCTGCAGAGGTCACTCAGAGATCAGCGAGGGGACCCATACTATAGTGCCTCTCCACAACGCACACAGAAGGAGAAAGGATACCAAAGTTTGCCAGAATACATGATCCTGCTTTAGGGAGCTAATATAACAGAGCAAATGTCCTGTAAGCCATGAGTCTGCATCAGTCAGGGTCCCAGCACTGGCATACTCAAAGGTTTAATGGAGAACAGTTTAATGAGAAGGCTATTTGCAGCACAGTGGACAGAGTTGAAAGAAATATCAAGGAATGGTGAAGCACCCAGGACTAGCAACGGAGAAAACAGTCGCTATTACTACTCCTAGCCAGAAGAGGCAAAGGGAGGGGATGCTCTTCTTGAAGCCAATCCACAGGAGCTCTAGCCACAGGTAGAGAAACTTTCAGAGCTGTGGCAAGGCACGCAGAAGCAGGGGCAGATAAACACCCAGCCCTCTCCACGTGCTTCCCTCCCTCCTTACTAGTGCCCCACCTTGGCCAGGCCCACCAGAAGGCAGAGGGCAAGAGCACAGGGGACGCAGCCTGTTGAGGTCAGCTCCCAGGGCGCAGAGCAGGGCGTGCCAGGGCAGAGAACAGAGCTGGGGAATGGAGGCAGAGGAGAGCAGCCCGGCCGGGCTCCAAGGCTCTCCTTTCCCTTCATCCTACATTCCTTCTTCTACCTCCATGGAGCCCCAGGGACAGGCAGGGAATTGAATCTTCCAGCCATAAAGTCATATGTTCTGAAAAACTTAAAAGATTTTTTTTTGTATTTTGATGAAAAGGAGGACTGTGAGAGAGAAAGAAGGAATTTGGAGGAGGCAGCCTGCAGTGACTATAATTTCAAACAGAACTCACATGGCAAAGCATTTTTCATGTTTTACTTAGAAGAGCCATATAGATTTAAAAGTGCAGAACAGAAGAATGGTATAAATGTGGAATCATCTTGAACAGGGGAAATGAAACTAAGACATACCTTTCTTTTAGACACGGAAGAGCAGTGTCAGTCCAGCAATTTTGCAGAGCCAGTCAACTCTGGACCACTCTGCTTGACCACGTCAAGGGTCCTTGCTTCAGGCCAGCTCTCCGCAGCACTCACGGAAGAGGCCTTCCAGCCTTCGCTTTCCTCCTACAGGCACAGAGATTAAAAAAATGCATTTTAAGACTATAAAAGTTGTCTCAATGTCCTAGCACTGATAACAGTAAAATTATAATAGCAATCAAATGTGGCCCGTAGAACCCCTACATAATAAGCAACACTTCCACTCAGGCCTTTGGTGACTGCATTAGTTCGTGAGAGCTGCCATAAGAAAGGATCGCACAGTGGGGGCTTAAACAACACAAATGCTTGTCCTCACAGTTCTGGATGCAGGAAGTCCCCAATCAAGGTGTCAGCAGGGCTGCTTTCTTCTGAGGCCTCTCTCCTTGGCTTGCAGACGGCTGCCTTCTCCCTGTGTCCTCACATGGTCATCCTTCTGTGCCCATCAATGTCCTAATCTCCTCTTCTTATAAGAGCACCAGTCACACTGGTTTAGGGCCCACCCTAATGACCTCATTAAAACTTAATCACCTCTGTAAAGACTCCATCTCCAAATACAGCCACATTCTGGGGTGCTAGGCTGTTAGGACCCCAACGTGAATATGGGAGAGGGAGGGAAAACAGTTCAGCCCAGAAGAGTTAATATTTCTTTCTTTTTCCCTGCACCACCTACATCATAGCTTCCTCACAGAAGGACATTTTTGCTCTGGTCAAAATGCATCATTCTTGGTTCCTTTCTTTCAGTCCATGCTTTCTACTTTCAAGTATTAGAGGCAAATTATTTGACAAATTAGAAATCACAAGCAATTTGATTCTTCCAATTTGCAAGTATATCAATCTCCCAGGTGACAGGAGCTTTCTGGGGACAACACTGTTTCTGAAAAAGGAGACTAGAATGGCAAGAATTTCAGGCATCTTTAAAGCTGGAAGGTGGAGGTTTGCACTTGGCTTCAAATAAAGAGGAGATGGACGGAAGGTCCCAGCGCAGGGCCTGGCTCACCACACCGTGGGATCTGAACCCTCATGAGTTCTCTTCGGCACAGAGGCAGGTGTCCACAGATCTGACAGCCACCCTTGTCCAGCTCACCATCTTCCCTCTGGACCACTGCTGCAGCCTCCTAATAGGCCTCTCCTTTTTTATTCACGACCCCTACACTTACAGCCTCCAAAGTAAGTCCATCAAAGGATGAATGAAATGATGTCACCAGCACCTCTCCACACTCCCTTAAAATCCTTCAACACACACCTACTGCTCTTAGGGAAAACATTCACTTCTCATCCTGCTCTTAGAGCAGGTCCACAGACTACAGCCCTGGCCCAAAGCTGGCCCACCACCCATTTCTGTAGAGCCTGTGACACAAGAATGAATTTTCCACTTTTAAGTGGTTGGAAAAAATCAAAAGAGGGTTTCATGACAGGTGAAAATTACATGAAATTTAAACGACCCTTAATATTTGATGTGTATCCTTCTTTGATTTTTCTATATAGTTTTGTTATTTAAACTGAAGCAACATAACTAGCCTATGATTAGATTGGCCTAACTGTAAAATAGGCACGTTTGTTTGGTGCTATAATACATAGCAGAGAATATCAATTTATTAATTCACAAATTAAGATACTATTTATTTGTATTATAAGTAAGGATCATGGCTGGACACATATATGGTGCCTAAAGTTGATTCTGTATTATGAAAAGGAAATGTTAATGCTTCTACTACATGCATTATTCCAAAGATTCCAAAGTAAAAGGGAGGAAGGGAGGTGAAAGAAAGAAGGGGGGAAGGAAGGGGAAGGAAGGAAGGAAGATGGAAGAAAGCAAGATGGAAGGAAGAGAGAGAGAAAGGAAGATGGAAGCAAGGAAGGAAGGAAGATGAAAGGAAGTAAGATGGAAGGAATAGAGACAGGAAGGAAGATGGAAGCAAGGAAGGAAGAAAATGGAAAGAAGGAAGGATGGAAAGAAAGAAGGAAAATGGAAGGAAGAGAGAGCGGAAGGAAGATGGAAGCAAGGACGGAAGGAAGATGGAAGGAAGGGAGGGAGGGAAAGGACAGAAAGAGAAGAGAGGGAGGAGTCATTTTTCCTGAGTTTAACTATATCTTTACAGAAAATTGCACATCTGTCTCATTTTCTATGTATTCTCTTTCAAGTTTCAAACTACTTAGCCCTTGAGCAAACATTCTGGAAACGTGCACCCAAATCGCAAAGTGCCCTCGGCTGGCCCTCTCGTAGGCCTCAGCGGTGTTTCCCACCAACAGCAGCACCATTCTCCTTCACTTGGGGTGGCAGCTGTCAAGCTCGTCTGAAGATCTTTGGCACTCTGCCTGTTGGGAGGTGTGGTCCCATGCCATCTCCTTGGATCTGGGCAGGCTCGTGACTGCTTCAACCAACAGAGGATGGCAGAAGCAGTGCTATATGACTTCCGAGGCAAGGCCAGAAAAGGCCACGAGCCTCCTCCTGGTTCTCAGGATGTTTGCTGGGGGGTGCGTCACCACCACATCAGAAGTTCAGCTGCTCGCAGACTCCCACACTCAGGCGCTCTGGTTAACCGCCCAGCTGAGCTCCGAGCTGACAGCCAGCCTCCACTGTGGCCATGTAAGTGAGCCTTAGACATTCTGCCCTGAGCAGCTACTATGGACTGAATTGTGTCTCCCAAAAAGACACGTCCAAGTCCTAACCTCTGGAACCTGTGAACATGACCTTACGTGGAAACAGGGTCTCTGCAGAGATGGCCCAGCTAAGATGAAGTCATACTAGTTTAGAGTGGGCCCTAATCTAATGACCAGTGACCTTATAGGAAGTTTGACACAGTGACACACACATGGAGACAACGACCCTGTGAAGACACAGGGGCCACATCGCAGAGGCAGAGACCAATGAGCTCATCCACAAGCCAAGGACTGCCAGAAACCACCAGCCGCCAGGAAGAGGCCGGGAAGGAGGCTCCCTGGAGTTTCTAGAGAGAACAGGGCCCTGCCAACACGCTGATCTGGACATCTAGTCTCCAGAGCCCTGAGACCACAGCCCAGTCACCATCCGGCTGCAAACCCAGGAGAGACTCCAGGTGAGAAGTACCCAGCCAAGACCGTCCCACTCCTGGCCTTCTGGGGCGTGGACCCAGTGACACAGTTGTTTCAAGACCTGAGGCTTTGCAATGATTTGCTACACAGCCATGGTAACTGGAACACTTGATAACTCCCAGGCACCCTTCAGGGTCAACTTATCCATCCCATCTAGGAAGGCTTCTGTGCTCTACACAAACCTGCACAGTGTGTCCCTCTTCTGAACTCCCAGGGGACCTCTATTTAGCCCCCTTTTCACTCAGTGTTGTCCATGGAACCCATATGTCAGCCATCCCTCAAAGCCATGAGCCATTCCTTTTGCCATATGCCCAGCCATTCTTCATATTCACTGCAAAACACTGACACTCTCTTCACCTCAAAGGATTTAAGTGTACTGCTGATTTTACTAAAGGTTCGTAGAGGAGATAGAAGAGAAGGATTATCAGATGCACTCACAGAGCATACGACTGAGATACTCACCATTCGACATATTTTTGTTCAGCCTTACACCTTCCACGGGGTCCTTTACTGAAGAAGTTCTCAGAACGCTTCCAAGGTCAATGATGCTCCACAAAGAAAAGAAAGTATTGAGGATTTCCCAAACTTTTGAAATCACTGAAGTCTCTTCATGGAGTAGTTCCAAAAGCATGGGATTTTCATAAATGATTCAACTAAAAATACTCATCATTATTATAAATTCCTTCTAAGTTATATATTACTTTCTTTCCCCAAAGTTATGGATCCTGAAAAAGGAGCAAGACCCTGGGCATCTTACTCTGGCTTCTTTAACGTTAAGTAATCTCAGAACGAGTTTCTAGAGAGACCCTTGGAGAGTCTTACCACTGTGACTCACGTTTATGTAGTTCATACCGAGAACAACTGAAACACTCCCACCTTTCTTCTCCAGGGCCCAAAGCCAAACACAAATCCAGTGGGGGCACGGCCACTACTCAGTTTTCCTGCTACTTTTTTAGACTGAGGCATAATTTTAGCAGGCCATCAAAAAGGTTAGGGCTCCTGGATACACGGCCCAGAGAAGGTCGAGTGGAGCCAGAGGAGGTTCTGACGGTGCTGCAGACATGTTTGAGCACAGTCCCACCACCTCGCAAATCCCCATCAGCCCCGAGGAACTGTCTGGTCAGGAATCCTGAGGGTGGGCTCAAGTTTTGTTGGTAGATGACACAGCAATAGCATCATTTTCTGGCCACTGAGCAGTGTGAGTGAATTCGTCCCGAGCCCAGGCCCAGCGCCGGGCGCTGCCCACTGCAGAGGGGCTTCCGGGAGCCTCCCTCACTTGTCCCCTTCCTGTCGGGTCTGGGCTCTGCGTGCTCAGCTGTCCTGTGGGCCGCATCTGCACGGCTTCCCTTAGTCGTAACAGCGTGCAATGCAACGACCCTGCATATTGGACCTTCTGCAGAGCGAGGACACAACCAAGAACCGCCTTTCAATAAGTGAAATGTGGAGACTGCAACAAGGAAGGCAACCACCCCGGCAGTCGGCCGGCGAAGTGCGCATGCGCCGTGAGACCCGGACGCAGGTAGGAGGCGGGGGCGGGGGCCAAGCTCCGAGCGAGGCACGGAGCCCGGGGTGGGCGCAGTGCGCCTGCGCAGTGAAGCCAGGGCGGGGGCTGGGGGGCGGGAGAGCGGCGCGGGGCTGGGGTGGGCGCAGTGCGCGTGCGCCGTCCGGCTCGGCGGGCGGGGGCTGGACGGCGGGGCCGCGGACGACGCCGGGCCCGCCGGAAAACTCCGGTTTCGCGAGTTCTTGCTGAACTTGTAAAAGAGGCGCTCGGACGGTGGGTTAGCGAGAGCGCTGAGCCCCGTGGAAAGTTTCCCCCCGGGGCCTCCCGAGTGTCCGCCCCTGCCCGGCAGCCCCGCTGCTCGCTCACCCCCATGCGGGCAGATGCAACCCCCGGGCGGAGGACGCGGGCCCCGCGGGCCGGGATTGCCCGCCGCCGTGTCCCCGCGGGCGCGCCGGCCACCAGGGCGGCCCGCAGACGGAGGCGGCGCGGCGCCGGGCCCCGCACGCCCGCCCGGCGGCCCCGGAGCCTGGTGGGCTGCAGGATCCGGCACGGCTGGAGGGAGGGGGACGGCCCGGTCACCCAGTGGAGGGGCACCGTCCTGGACCAGGTGCCTGTGAACCCCGCCCTGTATCTCATAAAGTACGACGGGTTCGACTGTGTCTACGGACTGGAGCTCAATAGGGACGAACGCGTGTCGGCGCTGGAAGTCCTGGCCGACAGGGTTGCGCCATCTCCCGTGGGCGAGGCCCACCTGGCCGACAGGATGGTGGGCAAGGCCGTGAAGCACACCTTCGAGGGCGAGGACGGCGCCCGGGACCAGTGGAGGGGAACGGTCCTGGCGCGCGCCCCCACCATGAGCACGTGGTTTTACATCACCTACGAGAAGGATCCGGTTCTGTACATGTACCAGCTCTTAGATGACTACAGAGAAGGCGACCTTCGCATCATGCCGGAGCCCAAGGACTCGCCTCCAGCAGGACGGGAACCAGGAGCAGTTACGGACAGCCTGGTCGGCAAACAGGTGGAATACGCCAAAGAAGATGGCTCCATGAGGACTGGCATGGTCATCCACCAGGTGGAGGCCAGACCGTCGGTGTGTTTCATCAAGTTTGATGATGATTTCCATATCTATGTCTACAATTTGGTGAAAACATCCTAGATGTCATCACCAACTGTGCCAAGTTTGTGGAACTATTAAAGGTATAATTTGTAGGCATAAGACTTGATTGCTTCCCAGTTTAATGAAAGCTTACAGGTCCCTGCGAGCCCGCCATCTCTACCCGCAGAGCCGATTTCGTTCTGAGTAGTACAGATTTATGTCAACACAAAGCGTTTTGTGTTAAGGAACTCCTTCCCCTTAAAGGAAGTCTGTCTGGGGGGGAGTTACAGGCAAGTTGGGTCAAAGTTAAGCTAGAATGAAAGTCTTTGAAAACTGTAATGGGTCTTATCCATTCTCGCCTTCTCTGTTAACACTTATTCTGCTTCCACAGTGCAAGCATCGTTTGGTATTCTGGTGATGGCCTATTTAGAGAGAGAGATGGATGTGTAACTGCCTGTCTTTATCTGTGTGAACATATATATATCCACACACAGATCTGTGTACACTCGCGCACACTTCACTGGCAGTCCTTCCTTTGGGGTTTGGGATGGGGGTTAAATACATAATTTTCTGCCGTGTCACGGGAGTGCCTGGCGCAGGTCAGTCCTATTTACTATGTTACTACAGTTTATTTAAAATTAAGTTTGGACACAGGAAGCACACGGGGACATGCAGCTGGCTTTGAAAGTCAGGAGTTGAGAGCGCCTCTTCAGTCTGGAGGCCTTAAACCCGGAGTCCAAACGTGAGGCACCTGTGAACAGTTAATGACCCATATTAGGACTTTCCAAAACAGTTAGAAACCTGGGTAAAGACTGCCTTTAATTCTAAGCTTTGTAAATGTTTTTTTTCCTTTTTCGAGGTCACATTGGTTTATAACATTATATAAACCAGGTGCTCATCATTATATTTTGACTTCTGTGTGTATTCACCACCTAGAGACTAATTGCCATCCTTCAAGGCACACACGTGCCTTTTTACTGCTTTCCCCTACCCCTTCTCCCTTCCCATCTCTGTGTCTCTGTGTTTGTTGTTGTTTTCTCTGCTTTTTTCTCCCCAAATCCCCCCAGCACATAGTTGTGAATTTTTAGTTGTAGGTCCTTCTAGTTGTGTCTACGTGGGATGCCGCCTCATCGTGGCCTGACGAGTGGTGCCATGTCCGAGCCCAGGATCCGAACTAGTGAAACCCCGGGCTGAGGGAAGCAGAGTGCGTGAACTTAACCACTCGGCCACGGGGCTGGCCGCTGTTGTCGTTTTTATCTTCCACATATGAGTGAAATCATACAGTATTTGTCTTTCTCCTTCTGACTTATTTTGCTTAGCGTAATACCCTCAAGGTCCGTCCATGTTGTCGCAGATGGCAAGATTTCACCTTTTTTATGGCTGGGTAGTATTCCATTGTGTATACATACCTCATCTTCTTTATCCATTCATCCTTTGATGGCACTTGAGTTGCTTCCACATCTTGGCTGCTGTGAATAATGCTGACGTGAACACAGGGGTGCTATATCTTTTCAAATTAGTGTTTTCATGTTCTTTGGATAAATACCCAGAAGTGGTATAGCTGGATCATATGGTATTTCTATTTTTAATTTTTTGAGGAATCTCTGTGCTGTTTTCCATAGTGGCCCCACCAACTTACATTCCCGTCCACGGTGCACAGGTGTTCCCTTTTCTCCACATCCTCTCCAACACTTGTTATTTCTTGTCTTTTTAATAATAGTCATTCTGACAGGCATGAGGTGATATCTCATTGTAGTTTTGATTTGCATTTCCCTAATAATTAGTGATATCAAACACCTTTTCATGTGCCTGTTGGCCATCTGTGTATCTTCTTTGGAAAAATGTCTATTCAGATCCTCTGCCCATCTCTTAATTGGGTTGTTTGGGTTTTTTTATTGTTGAGCTGTATGAATTCTTTATATATTTTGGATATTAACCCCTTGTCGAATGTGAGATGTGCAAGTACCTTCTCCCAGTTGTGAGGTTGTCTTTTCATTTTGTTGCTGATTTCCTTTGCTGTGCAGAAGCTTTTTAGTTTGATGTAGTCCCGTTTGTTTATTTTTTCTTTTGTTTCCCTTGCTTGAGGAGACATATTCAAAAAGATGCTAAGACTGATGTCAGAGGGCACACTGCCCATGTTTTCTTCCAGGAGTTGTATGGTTTCAGGTCTTATATTCAAGTCTTTAATCCATTGTGAGTTAATTTTTGTGTACTCTCCAGGCCTCACTTCACCAGGGTCCCGCAATGCCCGTTTTTGCTTTCAGGAAGGCTGTGCCTTGTCCTGCTGTGAGAGGTCACCCCGCTTGCCTGTGTCAGGACAGCACCCCGCTCTCTGCAGTGTGTCGGGTGTCGCACCGCGGGCAGCCAGGGGCGAGCTGCTCCGTGCAGCCAGTCCCCAGGTCTTGGCCGCTTAGACGCTTGGAGGAAAACCTTCAAAGCAGACCATCCTGTGGCATCTGCATTCTGAGTGTTCAGTGTAGCTAACTAAAATTGCCGGTTAGAGATATTTAGGTTTCCTGTTTTCTGTCTGTTTTTACAGTAGTCCCCCCTTGTCCGCAGTTTTCCTTTCCACGATTTCAGTTATCCCTACTCAACTTCAATCTGAAAATATGAAATGGAATATTCCAGAAATATGCAATTCGTAAGTGTTAAATTACACACCATTCTGAGTAGCATGGTGCAGTCTTGCGCCATCCCTTCCTGTCTTGCCCAGGACTTTAATCATCCCTTTGTCCAGTGGACCCATGCTGTACACGCTGCCCGCCCATGAGTCACTTAGTGACCGTCTCAGTTATCAGAGCAGCTGTCCGGTGCGGCAGTGCTTGTGTCCAGGTACCCCGTATTTGAGTTAATAATGGCCCCAAAGCCAGCTTTATTACACATAGTCTGTAGTACATAGTATATATAGGAAAACACAGTGTATGTAGGGTTCAGTGCTATCCACAGTTTCAGGCATCCGCTGGGGGTCTTGGAACATGCCCCCCACAGATAAGGGGGGACGACTGTGTTTGTTTTCAGCTTTCTGTGTATTTGCTGACTGTGCGGTGTTAGTGGTTGTAGGATACACATGTGCTGGTGAAGCAGTGTCGTGCCCACAGAAGGGGACTTTTCAGCTGTATCTGTCAGGCAGTGCTTGAGGGGACCGTCAGTTCTCAAGACAATCGCAGTTACTTCTAAACCAGATCCCATTTCTCTTATTGTTTCACACACCAAACCCCGAAGTGCATTGGGCTTAAATCTCTGAACGCTGCGGACCCATTAGAAGACTGTTTTGATCGTCACAAATTATAAAGCCTGAAAACATTTTTCAGCTCATTGTCTTAAAAAAAATCAAACTTCTCCAAAGACAAAACAGGAACAATTATTATAACAGAAAATAATTAGGATTGAAATGTCCGTGGTTCTTTGGAAATGCTGCGCTTTTTGTATTTTCCATCATTAGTGCCGTTTGAACCAATGTGCATGGTTCAGAGGTCTTGATGTTTGCATCTTAAAATTAGGTGAGTGAAGGGCCAGCCTGGTGGCGCAGCGGTTAAGTTTGCACTCTCCCCTTCAGTGGCCTGGGGGTCGCTGGTTTGGATCCCGGGTGTGGACATGGCACCGCTTGTCAAGCCATGCTGTGGCAGGCATCCCACATATAAAGTAGAGCAAAATGGGCACAGGTGTTAGCTCAGGGCCAGGCTTCCTCAGCAAAAAGAGGAGGATTGGCAGATGTTAGCTCAGGGCTAATCTTCCTCAAAAGAAGAAAAAAATAATTAGGTAAGTGACCTCATCTTTCAAGCTTGAGTTTGCTTTTTATTTTAATTTTATTTTAAACAATGTGTGGTCAGTTCCCTGTTCTCTGCTTTTAGAAGTACAAACGATATGAATCTGGTAATTCAGTAATTTTTATAATTATGCTGTAACTCTGTCCCGTCCTTGTTGTCGTTAGTGCTGTGCAGTGGATCCCAGTCCGTGACCCTGTGCGCACAGAGGGAACCCTGCCCGGTCTGTCTCTGCTGTCCTCTCACCTTCCTGCCCTCTATCAGACAGTGCTCTGCTGCTGTTCACGGGGTTTTCAGGGACGATTTTTCCAGAAGTGAGTGGCCAGGTCCTTCTTCCTGGTCTCTTTTGGTCAGGAAGTTCCTCTGAAACCTGTCCACCACAGGTGACCCTGCTGGTATTTGAAATCCAGGTGGCCTAGCTTTCAGCATCACAGCAACACACAGCCACCACAGATGGGTAGGGTGATTCCCTGAGCGGGACATGAACCCAGGCCAAGGCATCCTATCCTTAAAGTATTTAAAATTAATCCTTTATATGCAGACAGACAAACAAAAAGATTGCAATGTGCATTATATTCCTTCTTGGTGACAGTGCGGTCTCCCGGGGCCTGCCTTTCTTTAGGCTCAAAGTCCTTCATCCGTCCACCAGCACACTCGTATGTCCTGACACACACATGCTTTAGTGTAGCTAAGGTGCCCTCCACGACCGCTCTCCCTCCTGCTCTTCATCCTGCCCGCCCGCCTTCCTAAGGAAAACCAGCAGTCGCTCTGGAGGACTTCCTCCCCCCGCCGTCAGCCCTGGGTGGCATCATTTGCTGCGGTTCCCTGTCCATCCACCCTGACGCCTACCCCCTTCTCTCCCTGCCTGCTGCACTGCTCCCAGCACTCAGGGCTCGCTCATTGTGTCATCACCAAACCCTTGCCTGTTTCTTCTCTAAGGGCCAGCCCCACCTTCCCATGGTCTTGGTGCCTCAGGCCCTGGCAGCCCGGTGCCTGGCGCCCAGCAGGGCCTCCGTCTCGTTTGCCAAATGAGTGCCTTTCTCGTACAACCTCTTCACACATTTGCAAGAACATCAGGCTGCCCGGGTGGGATGCGTGGCAGGCGACCAAAGGGAGGACGGAAGTGATTCAAACCCACCTTCCTCGACAGGACATGAAGCCAGAAGTCTCCACCGGCAGCAGAGACTCACGCCCGAGCTAAAGCATCTTGTTCCCAGGAGGCCTGTGTTAAACCTCTGACACGTCCTCGAAGGTAAGAATGATCACGTCCGATGAGTTCGTTTAGTCAACCATCAAGGTTCTGAGCGGGACACAGGGCAGATGAGTTTCGATGGCTTTCACGTCAAGTGAGGTCCCACTGCGCGTGGAGGGACTGGGTCTGCGGGAAATCACGGGAGTGAAACACAGGGCCTTCGAGACTGGCCTCTGGGTTAGATGCATCCTAAGAAAGAGGAGCCGCGGTTCACGCTGGAGTCAGAAGGAGGCCGCCTCCCCGTCCCGGCCTCCCTACGTGCTCCGCTTCCACTTAGGGCGATAATTCTCATTCTAGACGTGAATCTAGTAAAACCATGGGTTTGGGTTTCCTGGAGTTTTTGACTCTGAATATGGACTTGTTCCCAAACCCTCCCTGCTCCCTCTGCCTTGTGAACCAGCAGCTCTCGAGCTGTCGCCGCTGGACGCCCGCGCCACGCAGTCCAGACCCACCCTCGCTGCCCCATACCAGCCGCTGGGTCGCCTTTCCACTTATTGTCGGAGCCAAAATAGGATGAAATACGAGCTAATAAAATAAGCCAGTCTGTCAGAAACTGTTCTATACCTTATTTCTAAGAGAGATGGAAAGCAGTCGAATCATCTCGGGATCTGCCAGATGTCACTGGTGGTTAGAGTTGCTACAAGCTCACTGGGCTCCTTCCACCCCTCCCTCCCCTTCTCTCCCTCCCCTCCTCTTCCCTGCCTTCCTCCCACTCTTCCTCCCTCCCTCTCCTCCTCTTCCCTCTCCTCCTTCCACTCCTCCCTCTCCTCCTCCCTGTTTTCTTTTCCTTCTCTTTTTCCTTTCCTCCCATCCTTCCCTTCTGTTCCTCCTTTTCTTCTTTACTTTCTTCATTTCCATCTTTCATTCATTCAACAAATACATGTTGAGGGCTTACCACAGGTCAGATGCTACAAAGACAAATGAGACTAGGATAATTACACAGAAATCCCTGTTTTACACACACATACACACACACTCCTGTTTGGGGACCCCCCCCCCCACCAGCTTCTCAGATTGAGATTTCTGTTGGCTTTTGTCACATTACAGTTAGTGACATGGCTTATCTGACGCCAAGCGCCACATCGAAGGCCAAGACAGGAGGAGGTGAAGGCCCCTGATGGGACGTCTGAGTTTGACTCCTGGCTCTGCTCTGACCTGACAGATGACCTCGACCAGGGATCTGGGCTATCAGACCCTCACCTGAAGAAAGGAAGGGCGGGCCTAGATGCCATCCCAGGTCTTCTCAGTCTCCACTGATTATAGGATCTGAAAGGTCCTCTCAATGTGTGAGGGGCTCAGGGATGACAAGGAGGACCCTGGTCTTCCCAGGTCAGAGATGTTAAAATGATAGCCATTAAAAAAACAAACAAAAAACTGGCTCTTTCAAACCCTTGTCTAACAAGGAACGTAGAATAAATGTAAGCAATTCCTATTTCTACTAACGTAAAATATTCAAATCGCTCTTTCTGGGTCCGGCCTGGGCAGGAGCAACGGGAACGAGATAAGGAGGCTGCGAGGGGACCGCGAAGCATTTCTGCGGAGAAGCAGCGCCACCTGCTGGGATACGGTGGTGCTGCGTGCGGCGAATAATCGGGAAGGATGGCCAGTCTGGGGCTCCACCGCTGACAGATCAGAAGCATCAGTCTTCATAAGGAGCCCAGCCTTTCCACTTTGACAAAACCATCAGACTGTGGAAAGATTTCTCCACAGGTTAATTTTAGACACGTTTTAGATTTAATTTTGCATCAAACCGTTCATCCATGCTGTACGTCTTTCTTTGTAAATCAGCCTCGATGATATGTACTAATAAAAGCCACTTAGTCAAAGTCTATTATTTTGAGTACATAACTAGGCTCGAAAGTGTAAAGTGTCCTTTAGTTCAGACTCCATTAATCAATCAACCGACCTTTAATCAGATCTCCAAGTCTCCCGCCAGCTCTCGAATTCAGGCACATGGAGAACCCATGTAAGTTGAGTTCTGTTACACACGGGGACTTTTGTATACTGAGGGATACATATAGTGTAAGACGCATTCCCGGTCTCTCATTGTAGAGAATCAGCGTGAAAATACACGACCATAAATAGCAGTTATAAAAAGTAAATAATCATGCCAGTCAACAAGTCAAATTGTCCCAGAGTGGAATGGGCCCTACCTGCTTTGGGAGTCAGTGCTTCAGGCAGGGGCCAGAGAGGGTTTCATGGGAGAAGGGTTTCTTGAGCTGCATCTGGCAAAATTACTAGGATTTGGATGACATTCAGGGATGATGGAAACAACAGAGCAAGCGCAAAAAAACAGAGGCAGAAAACATGTTAAAAGTTTCTGATTAAAAAAAAAAAAGAAATGCAATGTATTGAGAAACACCAGGAAGATCAACTTAACCTGAGTAAGACTTTTTGGGAGGAGAGAGTGAGATAAGGCTGGAAAGGGAAGCTGGGACACGATTAGACGATTCTGTAAACGCAAGGATGTGGAGTTTGACCTCATTCTTGTAAGGAATCAAAAAGCACTGGAGATTTCTGGGAAGGAAAATAAAATGATCAGAACTGTGTTTTCAGGAGACTCACCTGCAATCAGACACAGGATGAAATGATTCTAAGATGGGAAAAGATGCCCTGAGTGTGTAAAAGACACAGAGGTGAAAGAAAGAAGCTTTTCAAGGTCACAAATGTGTACGTAAAAGCAGAAGAGGAATCTGGCTCTGTGATACTTTTCTGTATAGAGGAATATATAAAACTTAAAGTAATTCTGAATATGAAACCAAGGGGATGCCTACAATACAGGAAGAAAAAAAAAAAAAAGGAGCTTCCTACTCCCCCCCTGCCCCCCCCCCAGAAAAGCTAAGGAGCTACTCTAGAGGGAAGAGGGCTCCTGAGCCAGAGCCTGAGAGAAGCAACGACAGTGCTGAGGCCCCGGAGATGTCCAGAAGAACAATTGGGGAAAGAACTGGTTAGACCTGGTTACCCGTGGTGGATAACGCACAAATAATGAATGGATTGACTGGTTCATTGTGTCGTACCGTTTCGTTAGAAGTTTGGGCAGGAGGCCATCTTAGAAATCGTCTCCGTCTCAGTGCAGTAACAATTTGCGCCACGTCCTCATAACTAGCCTTCCAATTTCAGTGTTGTGTCCAGTGATGTGAGCTCACCACTGTGCCAGCTGGACTCTCCAGACATCTGGGCCCCCTCAGAGGCAGCCCTCCCCTCTCACTCCCGCAACTGCCATCACTCGTTCTTTTCCCTACAGCTCCATCTCGGCAATCATTCCAGATTGTCTGATTTGCCAATGTCCTTCTAAAACCAGGAGCCAGCTCCATGACCACATTGCTCCAGGAGTGGCCTGAAAATCAGAACATTGAACAGGAGATAGCATCTCCCTGCTTCAGTTCATGGCGCAGAGCCTGGGGCTGAACGAGGCTTGCTCTGTGTGGACCCTCGGCGGGGACGCTGCATTAGATGCTTGAGTGAGCAGGTCACTTCCATCCTTCTTGTGCACTTGACTGTGCTGAACCTAAACGTGGCATATTTTTTATGTTACTCCCTGTGGAGCTTGATTTTTTTGACAGCATTTCAGCCCAGACCTACCGCTAGATCTAGTAAATATTTAATAAGTATTTAGTGGATGAATAAACAAACGAATGTACTTTTGAAATCTAAATTCTGTCTGCAAACATATTTACCCTTCATCTCAATTTCCAAACATCAGAGAATCCGACCAGCTTAACTACATCAGCTAGGGGTGCTTTGGCAGCAAGTAACACACAGGAAAGCCCATGCACAGAAACGTAAATAAGTTGTCTTCTTCTCACATAATGAGAAATCTGGAGGTGGGCAGCCTGGGCTCCTGCTGCTGCGGAGGGAGCCCACTGGGGACCAAGTTTCCTTGTATCTTTTCAGATTCCTCTAAAACCAGGTAGCTGAGGGTTACTGTAAATATTCAATAAGAGCCTGATTACCCTTCTGACCTGTTCCCAACACAGACACAGGTGAAAAGAAGTTAATCTTGTTAACTTGCTGTGTTCTTGTCTAACCTGAGGAGTGACTCAAGGGTCACTGGGATTTATGAACTCATTTTACAGAAGAAAAAGAACACCTTCAAGGAAGTCACAGTCCCAGATAACCAGCCCCCTGCTGCCACTGACACCCGGAAGTCTGATTGCCCCAGGGCTTATCTGGGGTGAAAGAAACAGGATTCCCCTTTGTTTCTTGAAACTCCTCCCGCCAGGCCCCTTAGCTCTGTAAAATCCCTGCTTTCTTCTTTGTTTAAGGCAGATTTGAGAGAACTTATCCTCCTGCTGTCTCATTTCGGCCAATTTAAATAAACCTTTCTCCATCTGCAAGCACTGATGTCTCAACGATTGGCTTACTGCGCATCAGGCACATGAACTTGAGGTTGAGGTTTGGCTTCACCTCCTCCTTAGATTGCTGACTTTCATCCTCATGCTTTTTGTCTCTTGGTCTCAAGTGCCTGTTGCACCTGCAGACATCACTTCCACATTCTAGGCAAGAACAAGGGGGAAGAGGGACAACTTCCATGCTGGTTGGGTCTGTCCCATTTTTATCAAGAAACCAAGAATTTTCCCAGAAGCACCCCCCAGCAGACTGCCTTTTGTGTCTTATTGGCCAAAACTGGGTCACACAGTCATCTGTGGACCAATTACTGCCTAGAGGACTAACTGGTTTAGAACAATCCCTATTCATTCCCAGGGATGAAGATGGGCCCTACTTATCCTCCCTGAAATCAGAGGACTTCTGCTACTACCCAACAGCCTTGGGTTCTGTTAGCAGGAGGGAGGGTATGGAAGTGCCTATCCATCATGCCCTCCACCACATATATTTGGATAAGCAAATGTTTGTACGACTTCATCTGACATCATCAACATCGTAATTCTAGTATAGAATTTAATAGTCGACCTGAAAAATGTCTTGCTTTTCTGCCCAATGGGGTCATTTACTATCCACCATAAACCTGGAATAGGAATTTAAAAGAACCTTAAAATGTATAAGCATTCCAATTTAGAATTTTAAATCTGGCTACTTTGCTAGTCCACCAACACCCAAGCCTTTTCATTTCTTTCCCTTATGTTCCATGTCTGTCTCCCCATAAAAACATGAGTTTGTTTAGGGCAATGATCATGTCATCCATGCCCACAGCACCAAAACCTAGCACAGTGTTGACATGAGCTCAATACATATTTATTTCTAAAATGAAAGTGCAAGTTATTGATGGATTACAGCATGATAAAACGTTCTGTTTCCATTAGAAATATTATCTTGGAAATACATTTTTTGGTGCTACTAAAATTTCAGCAGGTTGATTTTCTTCTGTGTGTATCATTTATTGAAACCATATGTGTACTTGAGTAAACTTATGTGTACACCCATACAATAGAATATGATTCAGCTGTAAAAAACAAACTGTAGATAACGTGCTGAGACATGGACAAAACACGCTCAGTGAAAAAAGCCAGGCATAAGAGACCATATATCATGTGATTCTATTTATATAAAATATCCAGAAAAAGCAAAGCTATAAAGACAAAAAGTAGATTCCTGGTTGCTAGGGGTGGGAGGACAATGGAGATTAGCAGTAAGTGTGCATATTGGAGTGAGAAAAATGTTCTAAATGTTCTAAAGCAGATTTATGGTGGTGGCTGCACAACTTGATAAATTTACTAAAAAAATAATTGAAAGTGGTGAATTACATGGTATGCAAAATAAGCCTTGATAATGTATTTTAAGCCAATTTAGGTCTCTGGAAGTTTTTCAACATTCTCTGGAAGGAGCGGTCCCTGTCTGCACGAAGTTCCCAGTACACATGAGCATCTCGCATAGGCAGGGCTATTTTGTATGCAGAGAGCACAGGTGTATCTGAGGGGCACAGCAGCCTGCAAATACATCATTAATGGACCCTCCATTACACGTAGATTGACATTTGCAACGCCAGCATCCTTGTATTAAATCTCTGTCAATCTGATAGGTGGAAAATTATGTCATTGTTTAAATTTACAATTCTTTGAGGACTCGTGAGGTTGGATAATTCTTCTGCATTTATTAGCCATGTGTGTTGTTATGTTGTTCTGCCCTCATTCGGTCTTGGTTTTTTAACTCACAATTCAGTTAAACTCTGTGAGAGGAAAGCTGTAGTTCATCTTTGGCTTTCCTGGTGCCTGGGCTCTGAGTCAAGCCTGGAACCCAAGTGCCAGCAGCAAAACAGACGTGGCAGTCGTCTTTCAGGTCAGAAGCCATGCAGTTCTGGATTGGTCTCTGCCACTTTCAAGCTCTTGAAGCACGGTTAGATTTCTTAGATACAGATAGCCCTCGGACACATAATTTGACTGAAAAACTTCAAGCAGTTCCATCTCTGAGGGGAAAGACAAGCTCAGAGGTCTTGGAGGCAGAAATCAGATAAGTACCTCCCTATTGAACTGAGAATCGGGTTTGCAATGGAATCTTTGCAGGGTAAATTTAAATAACAATGACCTCTTTTGTGTAAAGTTATAGAGGAGTCTTGAGGATGGGCCAGCCCAGCTCACCTCTGCACAGTCCTCAGGTCCCATTGTCACTGATTAGTCAGCCCCCGCTTCTTTCCTCCTGTCCCTTCCTTTCTCTCTTTCTGCCTTTAGCGCCTCCTATTTGGGACGCATGTACAGGTATGAAGGGATTCCTAAAAAAGAAAGTAAGGCAATAGGCTCTGTTCCAAAAGTGTGCACAGGACATGCATTCAGAAAATAATGTAAAAATTACCCCTTTCCTTTTGAAAGAAAAATCTTTCAATGTTTTGATATCTTTGCTTTCTACAACCTAGTAAAAGGGAGCTTTCCAAAGGTGAATTAGTAACGTTTAATTTTCTGTATATACAAAAGTAGCAAATGTTATTTTAAAAAATTAAGCGATACAAAACTGCATAAAGCAAAGAGTAAAAGTGGCCTTATTCGTGCACAATAACATGGAGAAGAAGTCACAGCTGCTCCATTCCCCAGGGTAGGAGCGCGAGTGTGCTGTTGCAGACGTTTCTCCACATGTGGCGCGAGTGTGCTGTTGCAGACATTTCTCCACATGCAAACACGTTTGTAACACATATGTAGCCAAACACTGCATGAGGGGGCCAGCCCGTGGCGCAGCGGTCAAGTTCACACATTCCCCTTCTCAGTGACCCGGGGCTCACTGGTTCGGATCCCGGGTGCGAACATGGCATCGCTTGGCAAAAGCCATGCTGTGGTAGGCATCCCACGTATAAAGTAGAAGAAGATGGGCATGGATTTTGGCTCAGGGCCAGTCTTCCTCAGCAAAAAGAGGAGGATTGGCAGCAGATGTTAGCTCAGGGCTAATCTTCCTAAAAAAAAAAAAAAAAAACACTGCATGAGTCTTCTCCTTTAGTCTTGAAATCTTGGCTAAAGCTCCAAAGCTGAGGCAAGGAGTCTCACCAAAGCCACGATGAAGAGCTGACTAAACTGGCCCTTTGGCCCTCACCCCACTGCCCCATCCATCCCATGGTACTTTGTTAAGGCAACCCTAGAAAAGAATACAGAAGCCAATTGATGCAAGTGCTCAAGAAGGGGGGGGGTCCAGGATGGCCTAGATGTGTCTGGCTGGGGCCACTGGGTGGATGCTGGTGCCGTGGACGGTGCTCATGGACACAGAAAACGCGTGGGGAGAGGCAGTGGGCTGGGGCAGGGAGGGAGTAAGGAGCTCAGGGTCCGACACAGTCAGTCACGGCCCACTGGTCCCCCTGTTTGGATATGTCCAGGCAGCGTTTAGAAGGAGGTGCCTAGGAGATCAAAAATAGCCCAGAGGTAGAGGTGAGTGAGTCTTGAGAGATGTCAAATTCGTTTGAAAGGTGTCTTTGTTCAGACTGGAAAGGCTTCATTCTCTCCTAGGGGACAGACACGCTGCCCTGTGGCAGAGACATTAACTTCTCTGCAGAAGTACACCCGGAAACAGCTGGGCGAGTCTGGGAACGAGGTCCATTTCCCCCCGGATCTTGGGCTGACTCTCAAGAGCTCATGCAGGTCTGCACTGGCTCTCTGGCCCCTGTGAGAGCCGGGCAGCACGGCCCCTCAGAGAACTCAGAAAGTGCCTCCTGAGAGCTGGAGGCAGGGACCAGACAGCGGGGCCTCCCCTAACAAGCGGTGCAGTCTGTCCTGGATGCTCCAGGTTCCTTGAAACAACAGTGGGGTGACGGACGGAGGACTGTGAGAACTGAAGTGACCTCCCAGTCGGTTCAGGCGTTTCACTGCACAGAGGAGGAAAATCAGGCACAGAGAAGTGAAGTGGTTTATTCAAGGTCACGAACAATGGGGTTTCAGAGCTGGAACTGGAAGGCGCTCTTTTCGTTACAGCATTTCTAAGGTCTCTTTCAGCCTTTAAATCCTACGCTTATAAAAGCAATTTATAAATAGAAAGGGGTGCTAGGAGTTTCTAAATAGCACCACACACCAAACATCGCTATTTAGAGAGAGAACTAATTGGAATTCATCAATCTCACAATTCAGAGGCTCCACATTAATTTTGTGCATTGGAGCAAAACCTGTATGGCAGATCATTTGAATGCAGGACGACAGTCAGAGAGATGGCGTCCTCAAATCTTCCAGAACATTCAAGAACACTGTCAGAATCCTTTCGTTACGAACGTCTGCAGGCTGGATGTACACCGAAGTTCCAGCTACACAGCAATGGGATTGGTTGGAATTTTCCCCACGTCTCCCCCAACCAGCTCAAGAAGGCAAACAAATGTGGCGACAGATGCCCTGCTCTGAAGTCAATATCTGGAAAATGTGTAAAAATAGCAACCGATCGCTCTCCTGAGCGATGTGCTCACTGAAAATGGGCTTCCCTCAGGCCAAATCAGGGCAGCCGCAGGGGCTGAGCTGGACTTGGTGTGTCCAACACACAAAGGGAGGGGGTGGGAGAGAACAGGCCTGAGGGTGCACCTGCCGGCCGCCACCTCCAGATGTGGTCACAGTCGGAGGCTCGGTGGCTCCTGGAAGCTGCCAGCTGGAGGGCAGGAAGCACAGTCCTCACAGAGGAGGGGAAGGCAGTGTCCCACATCCCCAGCCCACATCTTTCCTCTCTCTCTTCGCTCTCCCTCGGAAGATCCAGTTTCTCTCCTTCCCTTTTCCTTGTCCTCGTTTTTCTTCCCTCTCCGCTCCTCTTTCTATCTCTTTCATATTTCCCCCTGTACCACACCTCTTCCCCCTAATCCTCAACCCCAACCTTAGTCTGTCTATTACTGGATACAAGGAAATGAGGTCACTTAAAATCAGTATAAGTCAATCATTTCAAGGCCTTAAAAAGACGGGTCCTATGGTAATGAGTGGGGTCTGTCCTTTCCTCCTAAAAGGCTGCAGTGAGTCCAAAAGGTCATGGGCTGTCCAGCTTGGGGTCAGGAATCGCCAGACGTCAGAGGACGCACCAAGCCCCATAAAGGCAGCACCGCCCAGCTCCCTGGTTCCCTGGGCGGTCAAGCTTCACCATCACCAGAATTTAAAAACGCCGACTCCAAGCTCCATTCTCTGTTGAAATGGTAAATTGAGCATATAAAGAAAGGCTCCCTTCTACTCTCAATATATAGAATGGGTAGAAATACTGGGTAAAATATATAAATATGTATATGTACATGTGCTAATTAAATAAATATATGTGTGTATGTATGTATGCTATAGAACACAGCCAAATTCAAAAGAAAGGAAGACGATCTTGAGAATAAGACCTTCAAGGACATGGGGTGAGAAGTGCTGGAGCCGGGTAGCCCTCAGGTGTGCTGGGAGGAGGGACGCGCCCCAGGATGGGAGCACTGCAGATGAAGCCCAGGCCCCTACCCAGTAGATGGCTGGACCTGGGCGCCCCACAAGAGGCCCAGAGAGAAATCCAGGTGCCCTCCCTGAGGAGGGACCAGAAAGCCCCACCCCAAAGCCATAAAGCCCCAGCATTTCTGCCAATGACCTCTGAAGCTGATCAAGCTGTAACTCTAATAACGGATCCTCTGAAGGTTTTAATCTAGGCAGATGTCAGAAACAGGAATTTTGCAATGAAACCTGCTTTGATCCTATATTTTACATCTCACGTTAGGGAATAAGCAGTTCGTGTAGAAATAGACCATTAGTTTTCAAAGCCGAATCTTTGGAATTTTGCCTGGAATCAATCATTCTCTTATTTGCCTAAATCCTGTCCCAGACATAGGTCATATGCATCCAACAGGCGCCCATTATTGGTTTTCATGGGTCTTAATTAACAGCTCCACCGTTGGCAGGCCGTTTACAGACCCTGCTCTGGAAACACCGCTGCTTCACTGAAGTTATGGCGTTTCTGAGCTTCCCACTGAAGGCTGTGGCGTGTTGACGGGGTGGCAGCACAGCCCCAGGATTCAAGTACGTTTAGGTTTTGTCGCATGTCCTCGAACAGCTGTCTCCTGTCCTGCTCTTCTCTTTGTTCTAAGCCTCCACATACCCGGGAGGGCCACCTCCAGAATAACTAATCCATTTATCATCCAGGCCACTGGGATCTGGGTTTACAAAGGGCTTTTCCATCCCGTAGAGACCTACACAATGCCTTCCATTGTGTAGAATTTTAGAAGTTGACAAAATACCTTCACCTTCAAAATACTGGGATAACCCAGTTCCTGTGAGGCGGGTGATGGGGTCAGGTTTCCATCCACAAAGGAGAAAAAGAAGTTCAGGGAAGTTTGGTGACTTGCTCAACGTTGCAGAGAAGAGCTGGGGCTAGAGGCCAGGTTTTCAGTCCACTACCCCAGGTGCGTCATGGCCTCTCCTTCCAATGACCATGACCTTTCCTTATCCCTGTCTTCACACTGTTGACTTTGACTGTCCTGCACTTTTTTTTTAATTGTGATAAAATATGCATAATGTAAAATTTACTATTTTAACCATTTTTAAGCGTACAGTTCAGTGGCATGAGCTACATTCACATCCTTGTGCAACCATCAACACCAGCCATCTCCAGAACCTTTTCCTCATCCCAAACTCAAACTCTGCACCCACTAAACAATAACCTCCGGGTTCCCCTCCCCCAGCCCCTGGTAACCACCATTCTGCTTTCTGTCTCCTTGGATCTAGGTCCCTGATATAGAGGGAATCACACACTATTTGCCCTTTCACATCTGGCTTATTTCACTGTGCACTAATGTTTTCAAGGTTCATCCATGTTATAGCATGAATCAGAATTTCAATCATTTTTAAGGCTGGATAATATTCTGTTATGTGTATATACCACGTTTTGTTTGTCCATTCATCTGTTGATGCCCTGAACTTTTACCCCTTCTCTGGGAAATAGCACTTCAATTTTCCTTTAAGAAATTATGTGTTTCCATTGGGTAAAGCCTGGTGGAACTATTAATTAAGATGTTCTGGGCTGGCAACAACCCAGGCAGCTGCTCTCTCCTAGAATTTGAATCCCAGCAACATGATAAGTAGAATAAAAATGGAAGAGGCTTTTTGAAAACATAGCTATAACAGAGAAGACTGAGTAGTAGTTTTGGCTGCACAGAGGTGTTCTAGTTCTCATTAATTCTCAAGCCCAGTCTTCCAGCTTCCCTTTGACTATACGACCTACGCCACAGCCAGTATTAGGTTCTCCTGCTGGAAACCCAAGAACTCTAACATCCAACAAAGCCAATCGTGGGCGCCCCACTTCCACAGCCTCCATCCTAGCTGTGGGCACGACTTGTTTCCCCTGAAAGAAGGCATTAGGAGTTTATTTTTACATGATTTACTTCTCAAGATTTGTGGGGACAGGATACAGAGTGTAGGGGGTGGGGAGGAGGATAAATCTCTGCCTATAGATGAACTTGAATTTCCTTAAAGTTCTTATCTTCACTTCTGCTTATTTTCATGTCAAACCTGGGCCTAATGCATCAGGATTTAATTGTCAGTATTCAGGCGCTTAAGTGTTCCCTCCAGTCTGCTCTACAATACTAAAAACTGGGTCATGCTCCCATTTTCGCCTACAAAAATAGTCCCATTTCTCTCAAAATATTCACTTATTTAACGAATAATTATTGAACACCTCAAACATACCATGCACTGGGCTGGGTTCTAGGAACCCAGAATAGGCATGCTCTCAGCTCTCGGTCTTTGTGAAGCTTACCTTCGAGGGGGAGAGACCAAAGGAAATTCACTCGTCAGGGCCCTTCACACTCAATCTGGGTCCTAGAACTAGTAAATAAAACTAGCTAAGTTAACTTGGATTTGCAAACTCTGATTCAGATGTAAAAAGTAATTCGCTACCAGAGAGGGATTTTGTTCCCACTACTTGAGGAGCACTGTCGCCCTCAGTATGTGTTGCCTCGGCTGCTCAAGAAACGTCTGTAATGAAGTATCTTCAGCCAGATGCAATGGCCCTGACTACAGGCTGACAGAGACCATGAGCCATACATAAACCGAGTGGTCGGGATGCTCCAGGAGCAGACCAGGGTCTGACCAGACCTCCCCAACATCCCTTCCCTGAGCTCAGCCAGGATTCTTGCAGGGAAAGCCTGCAGATGGGGGAGTTTCCCTGCTCAGCTCTCAGGACACCTCTCCCCTACCCCAGGACTCCCCCCATGAGGGCTCTCCCATCCCCCAGGACTCCCACTCTCCAGGGCCCCCCACCCCAGGGCTCCCCTACCCCAGGGATCTCCCACCCCAGGGCACTCAAGGCAGTTGGAAAGGGAAAATCATGAGCTCTTCCCAATACTGAGGAGTCCCGAGTGGGGAAACCCCGCTGGAAGGAGCCACATCCCCAGGCATCTCCCAGTCCTTGGACCACCCGTGGGTGCTCAATGCTGAGGATGCCTTGCCGGGCAGGACGTCTCTGCTCTGTTCCTGCTTTTGTGCACAATTTGAAGAGAAGATAAGGTGGAGGTCTCATACCATGTCCCTGTCGCCTGCCACTCAACCAGGACAAAACCACTCAGCCATTTCCTGGAAAACTGCACAGGCTGCAGAAAGGACAAGGTTGGAAAAGGCGCCAGGGCCCATTAGTTGTCACACCACCTCACATGATGGTTCAGCGTCTGTAACCTGATGCCGTCCCCATAATCTGGCCACTCCATCTTACTTAGCAGTACTCAGTGACAGAAATGCAGGTCGCCCGGGAGCCTAAGTACAGGCTGTTCCGACGGTATCTGAGAAATACCAACGGGTGGGGGAAATGGCTGATGATATCTAATGATGCAGATACAGCCAAAAATTTCAGAGATTGGTACACTGATAAAATTATGATGTAAAACACACCAAAACATAAGAAATAAAAAAAGAGCAAGCCTGCGCCACCCCGCTCCCTGAGTAGGTGCGTGCACGCCGGGCAGCACAGCCGGGACAGCTATTACTGCCGGCCCTCGGCCTGGTTCTGCAGACAGGGCTCAATGTTTTTAAAGGATCCGTCCTCACCTCCTCAACTTCGGTGAGCAGATGTCACCAGGATGGGAAAACAAACAGTTACCTCCCAACACGGTGATGCTCTGAACACAGGTGAAGGTGCCTACCCACCCTCCCCACATTGTTGAATGCGGTTCACTACTGCCGTTTCCATGGAGGAGGATGTGGGGTTGGGGTGACTGGTCCAACTCAGCATTCTACTTTCCCATTAGCTTCCAGCTGTTACCGGCACATTGGGTTCTTATTGTCCCCCAGCATAGAAATCAAGAGAGACAACAAACGGGAGTAGAAAATAGAAGTTTATTAGCTTGTGCACAGGAGAAGCTCAGGGGAGCTGGTGCAGAAAGGAAAGGGGCAGGTGGCCAGTTTGTTAGGGAGTGGGATTGTGGGGCTTTTACGAGGCAGAGGCTGGGGAGGAGGGCCTTGTCATGGCATGTCGAGGGGGGGTTGTGCTTGAGCCTGCACTGTCACATAGCATGCCACTGCATGCGACGCGTGTATCATTAGCATGTTAGCTCTCCACCCCTGGCTGTGATTTTTACTATGGTAATGGGGCTGGGGTCACCTTCAGTGGACTCCTGGGTGCTAGGGCACGTGTGTGAGCCCAGGAAAGTCCAGAGGCTGCTGAATGTGGATCTTGGCGGCCTCTGTCTGATTCTCCCCTGCTGCTGATGGGTTAGGGCCAATCTTGTTAGGCCCGGGGCCTTGCAGATGGCCCTGTCACATTAGGCTGGTTCCTGTCTCACAGCCACTGCCCAAACCCTGGTGAGTGAACCCCCTGGGGCTGGCCCAGGGCCCCCCAGGCAGCCTCACTCCCAATGTGGATATTTTCCATCCACCACAAAGCAGAGCAAGCTTGGAGGGCCGGGCGGGTCTGCGATAACTGGATAAGGTCACACAGGATTTAGGTGGGGTGTGCCCCTCAATCTGGCCACTTCAGATGTGCAACTCACTTCACAGCTCGAAAAAGCGGGTAGTAGCTACAGAAATATTTGCATTTTAAAAATCCCATGCTGACATTTTTACGGTAAACCCCACTAGAGAAATGTAACAATTTGCAAACTCAGGCTACAAAGGGCTTGAGAAGTTGTTAAAAGAAAGGAAGTTTTTCTTACAAAACAAACACTCGCTTTCAGGGATGTGATTATTTAATCCAGGAAAGCTCCATTCTGATAAAAATCAGGTCAAGAATAAATGCCCGAATGGGGAAACTCCACGCTGTAAAATAAACACCTAGGAGGCCAAGCAGAGGTTAACAGAGATGAGAAATTCCCGGAGGACAGGAAAGGAGGCTGTGAAATCCATCTGAAATCAAACAGCTCCGTGGAAGACAGCGAGTGTGCCCAGATGAAGCCGGGACTGCAGGACCAGAACGCACCGCGTCAGTCATCCTCCTCAGAGCCTCGGCATCATTAAGGAAACACTCTGGGCACAACTCACGCACCCTCACCTCGGGCTGGGCGAGGAGGTCAGAGGGGCCGTCTGTTTAGAAGCAATCTTCTTTTACAAGTGCCAGTAAATTCACCAGTTCCTGAAGAATAGACTCACCCTCCAGAAAAGGGAAACACAACTGCAATACTGTTCTATTAAAACTGTCTCCGTGCTGATAAATACATTTCCTTTTCTAGAATTCCAGTCTGCCTCTTTCCCACCCATCCATCCAGCCCTGAGCCTTTGCAGGCCTTCCTGACATTTTCCCACGAGGGAAACACCACCTTGTGATCGTTCCTACCTTGCTTTGTATTTTATTTACTTGTGTGATTTTTGTATTGTTGAATTTTGCTTCTGTTCTTTCATCATCTTTTTTCCACTCTCCCTCCCTTAAAAGCTCTGTGAAGAAGTGTTGGACTGCGAGTCTGCTTTTCCCTCTGTGCCCAGGGTATGATGCTGCAAACACCATGGGCATTCAAAATAGTCTCATGGAATATGGAGAGTATAACACACTAAAAATTAGACCCCCAATGAAATCTCTGTTCTCAGTTATTACTGAAAAGATTCCTTTCAGATACAAAATCTTGAGAAAAATACAAAAAATGGCCACTTCCATTCTAGACTCATGACCTGAACTTGCTGTCCGTTTTCTCACGATAGATCAATAAAAGTTAGACACAGTCGAGTCCTTTGTGGGTTAGTCCAACACCTTCTTCATAGACCTTCTTAAATGAAGACTCTACCCGCTGGAACCCACCTTCTGCACTCTCATTCGAAAACAAGCCTGGAACCCAGACCCGCAGCGTCTGTTCCAGCCCTTGCATCTCATCCTCATTCATACACTACTCTCTGAGGACACAGGGTGTCGAGACACTTCCAGAGTTCAGAAACCCCAGTTACCCACAGCATCCACATCACTTGCCCTCCTACCTGGCATGTTGGTCTCCCAGAATATGCTCACCCAAGCACAACATCCAAATATTTCTTCTCTTAGACTACAGTGGGTGTTTTTTCTTTAAGAGGTGGAAAATATATGAAGCGAAGGGGATCAGAATATGCTACCCCACAATATACCACTTTGGCATAAGAATTATTTTGAGCTGAAAGCAATTGAGAAATAGCAGACACAAGAAGTTCTCTTTGCCCTCCTCCCATCTACCTAAAAGCAGGGTGTAATCTCCCCTTGGGACGGAGTCTCCACCCTCTTCACACCAGGAAGAGCAGAACAGCCCTTGTCACCAGAGACAGACAGCACCTAGATAAGTCTGCATAACAAACCTTGCTAAACGACCCTTATCTACCATTAATTTCCCCTTATATTCACCTTTCCACAAGTTACCCTCCCTAGGAGCCCAAATCCCTTTTCCTTTGCCTAGTCACTTCTCCACAATTTATTGCCTTTTGTTAAAATGGTATAGAAGGGGTCAGACCAGTGGCATAGTGGTTAAGTTCATGTGCTCCACTTCAGTGGCCCAGGGTTCACAGGTTCAGATCCTGGGCTCAGTCCTGCACACCACTCATGAAGCCATGCTGTGGCGACACCCCACATACAAAATAGAGGAAGATTGGTACAGATGTTAGCTCAGCAACGATCTTCCTCACCAAAAAAAAAAAAGGTATATAAGCCCCAGAGTTTGCTTCTTTGAGTTTTTGTTTCTTTTCTTGAAGGTCCCGTGCACATAAAATTTTAAAAACTTTTGCGCTCTTTCTCCTTTCAATCCATCTTCTATCAGTTTAATTTATATGCCCCAGGTCTGGAACCTAAAAGGATAGAGAGGAAAAGTTTTTCCTCCCCTACAGAAATAAGATGAAAAACATGTTCATCTAATTTTTGTTTCTCAGTCATGGATCGAATTAAAACTTTACATTTGCCATATAACAGAACTAACACAGAAATAAGGCAAAAAAGAAGAGGAAATGTGGCCTCAGGGTTTCTAGGAGCTAAAAGTAGAAGTTGTGGACAACATGTCTAAGCACGGGCCCCAGGGACTCTCCTGGCCCGTGATGTCAGCTCCTCGTTAAATGGCCAGATCATCCCACTAGAAGGCTCCTTTTTATGAGATATGAATTCATTGTTTTAGTGAGGTTAATCGGAAACACTTGAGTCAGTACATTTCTGATTTAAAATTCCTACAAAGCTGTTAGTTCATGCTCCCGATCCAGCTTTTTTCTTATTAGAGTAATTGGTTGGTACCTGCTCTCACTCTCAAGTTTTCAACTACAAAGTGTTTTTTTCTCCTTCAGAACCCAGGCACACACTTTGGAGGGCATTACGGAAACTCTACGATTCAGTCCAAAAATTATAAGGCTGTGATGACACTTCCACTGCTTTTCAGTCACACAGTGGAGCACAGGCCCCTGGGGATAGTGCTCAAGGGGTCACAGTTAGTGGACTCTGAATACAGTGCACTTAAACAAGGGGCTGGGCCAGGCCACCCCACCTGAGCGGTGTCTGAGGGCGCTGGCTCCACTCCCCATCACTCGGGCCACAACCCTTGGCCAAGAAGCAAGCCCCCAGCATCAGCTTTTGTGTTGTCTGATGAGCTGAGACACCTGGCTCCTGTGTTCTTGTCTGTGGGATGAATGGGCCCATGCAGAAATCAGTGAAGACTAACATGATTATTACAGCTTGGTCTCGGCCTCCCCGTCCAGCCAGTGCGTTATTCCTCCAGGACACAGGACGGTTCATACAGTCCCAGAGTGGCTTTTATTTGTATTAATTCAGTACAGCACATTTTTATTCAGCCTCCATTCTCTCAAAGGCACTGATCTAGGATCTGTGGGGATAAAGGAGATGCTGGCCCCCATCTGATATGAACAACGCCCTGGCTTCCAGGAGCTGGCTCTCCGTGGAGAGGGAAAGAGTGCTGGCACGCCTTCGGAACACTGCACATGAAGCATAGAGAAGATGCTTATATATGGTTCAAAACACATAAATCACTAAAAATGGAAAAAGAGGACTGGGCCGCCTTAAGATTCCTCAGAGCCTGAGAACTAAATGTTGCTTTGCGTTGGGTTGACCTCTAAGGCAATCAGAATAAGACATAAAAAGCTGTCTATTGCTGCCAAGACTGAAACCATTTTTCCAAAATGGGTTTGCCGAGACAAAAGGAGATGCTTCTGCGCCAAGGAGAGGAGAAGGAGAGTGAGTTGAACAGTCCCAAGGAACCGTTGCATTTATTCAGGTTTCTGCAGCAATCCGGCCCTTTGCTGTGATAGCAAAGCATAAGGAACAGTCAAAAGGCAGAACCAGCAACACTCACCTTATCAGGCCTCAGGATGCTATTTTTTCTATAAACAACACGGTGCAAAGGTTCAGAGAGGGCAGAAGCCTGACCTGAGGCCGTATTTCCACTACTCATCATTGTTGACAGTTACGAGAAACCAAGAAAAGGGATTTTCTTGTCTAATTATTTCTAACCTTAAAGGTCAGGGAGTGAGTCCTTCTCGAGATTAGGACGCACGGAACTCATCCTGCGGAAAGGGCGCGGTGCATGGTCTGCAAAGCCTGCCCCGGAACGTGGGCTCGCTCGCTTTTCCGATCTCAGAGGAAGGCACAGGGGAGGCGAGGAGTCCCCGGGGCACTTCGTATCACATCGCCTCCCCTCCGCCGGGACTGGGTAGCATCCACCTGGTGATGGAACCGTCTGACCGCAGAGCACGAACTGAGCCCGAGGCTGAGCCCGGGCCGGGCGACCCCAGAGAGTTATCAACAACCCTCAGCACTGCTGTCTACAGTTCACGACGACTGAGTGGAGAGTGCATTGCCCCAAAGATAGCTGGGAGGAATGCAGAGAGGTCTCCAGAAGCATGTACTTCGCTGCACTTGAAAATTGAGGGAAATAATTCAGAAATCCCCCAGAAGAGAGAAATACTCTATCTTCAAATTTTACCTATCACGATGATTCTTACAGGCTTTGATTTCTCAACGATATTGCATGGAAATCAGATTCCTCCTGTTTAGAAATTCGCGTGCCCCTGCTGATTGTTTCCCGGCGGCAGCCCCTGCGATGTGGCACGTGGACGCCCTGAGGAGATGCCGCTGTCGCCCTGTTGGAGCATCTGATGCGGGCTCGGAAATCTGCTCCCACGCAGGCAGCTGCACCTGGTGCGGCGGAGCGTGCAGAAATTACACGGCTCGGAGGCTGCGCTCCCCGACCCGGTCCTGGCAGCCCAGCCCCGCGACAGGGGTACCACCTGTGCTTAGAATCCTCCAGAAAAGGGGTTTCCACCATCCACTGTTTCTGAGATGGAAACGTTAAAATAAAATGCTTCTAGTTTTACTTATAAACTCAAACTGCAATTAAGAACCTTTTTTCCCCCGGAATTTTGTCCTCAGTGGAGAAAGAGGCCAGCTGCCTACTATCTGTGGGAGGAAACTCCAAAATACTTGCCAGAATTTGCAGTTATTTCCTATTGTCCTCAGAATACCTCTCCCTCTTTGGTGCCTGTGTATCTCTGCACCTCCAGCTCCACTCAGAGGGACTGTTTGCTGTAAGATCTTGGGCAAGTCAGTTCACCTCTTTGTGCTTCAGCTGTCCGTCTGGGAACGGGGAGAGGGCTGCACAGAGTGAACTCAAGATCCCTGGCAACTCTTGCTTGTTATTCAGTGACTCCACCAGTCCTTAATATTCCAAGAAGCGTTTTTCAATGCTTTGTTGGAAATTGTTGAGTCACACAGGAATGGCAATTATTAGATGAGGTTGGAGTATAATGATATCTCCTGAAATCAGACTGGACTGAGGGATGCGGATGAGGCATGCAATGAGGTGTGGGATGGGAAAGCGGAATCAGAGTGCAGAGATGGCTTGCCCTTGGCCAACAGACAAGATCAGGCAAATTCCCCACACTCAATGAATGGCCAGCTGCAATCTGAAACTCGACCCTTCCCGGAAGAGCTGCCCATCCTCTGTTTGGCAGAAGCTCAGAGTAGTGACGCTGATGGTTTTCACAGGCCCTGGGGTGAGTCAGGGCTGACTGGGGTACTGACAGCGTGGCAGTGGAGATCAACAATGTGAATGCTCCGGGCTCATGAACCCCAGGCTACATTCCAGAAGGCTTGCTTTAGGCACCCATGAACAGAATGTCTTCCTAAAAAGACACTCAGAAAGCCTCATGTGCAAAGCCTGATGTGAGGAGCTTGTCCCTGGGACATCGTAGAGGTGGATCCACCCAGCCTTAATGGGGTCTCAGGCAGCTGCAGTCACCTCCAGGAAAAGGATCCTGGAAATTCCCAGGAGATAAGCAAACCGAAAGCAAAGAAGGACCCCAGGCTATGGACCTGTCTTTCAAAATCTGGGCTCAGATTTAGGGGAATATCCAACATGAATGGCCTCTGAGGCAGGTGAAGGGCTGTCACCTCCCCTTCCTGTGGGGCAGTGGGAGGAGGATCCCCTCCCGGACTTCCTGTTGAGTCTCCTCCTTGGACCTTACCTGGGGCAGGCTTCTGGGTTCTCTCCATCTGGCTGGGTCTCCCAAGACACCAGGTGACCTCAGATCCCTAAAGTCACCAGGGTCAGGGAGCTGGAGACCTGGAATGCCCTTGGATAACATGGAACACATCCTTCCAAAAGCACCACGAGGAGAACTTTTAAATACATATATTATTATTTATAAAAGGCAATTCACAACATGTTAAAAAATAAATAAATAAAACAAATGGAAGTCTCTCCATTATGCTAAGCATCCCCTCCCCCATCCTCACTTCTACTTCTAGAAGCCACCATAAATCGCTCTGGTTTTAGGTCTTCTGTACCAGAGAACTAACCATATGTGCGTGCCTGTGTTTCTGGCCTCATCAACTTCAAATCTTAAGTGTCAGTTTCCTACCAGGAAAGGTGTGAAATTTGGTGCACTTGCCCTACCTCTCAGCCCATCTGCATCTCACCTTCCAATTTTCACTAGTTGCATTAACATTTTAAGATCTTTTATGGTTACATGCATAACTAAATAATAAGAATAAATCCCTATTTCTTGATCCTTCAACTTCTGCCATTGTCAGCCTACTCCTTGTCCTGTAAGATGAAGACAGTGTTCACGGCCACTAGCCTCCACTCACCCTTCCCTCTTCCCATCACCAACCAGGCATGTAAACTTTGCACTCTGTTCTGGAATTTTAAGTCAGTTTTCTGTACTTTGTCTATAGCTTGACTTTAAAAATTGAAAACCAATGGGACATTCATAATATTAAGATTATATAAATATTGCAGAGTCAAGTACTATGTAAGGTTTTTCATAAAGATGGAAATGTGATTTTAAGTTACCAAAAATATCCTTCCAAAGAATCAAGAAAAAGTGGGTTCCCTTTACTTACACACCCTTCTATTTTTGCTTTGTCTTAGTATGACTTCTGAATAGTTTTTTCTTTCCTTTATTCTAATGGGTAGATAGACACACATGTTCCTTTTCACACATCTAAGATCTCCCAGACCATTAAACATTTTTTTAATCGATGTTCTTCAATCACCACCTTTTTCTTGCCTGTTCGAATTTGGGCCAGTTGCTTTCTAGGCCTGTTTTACAGCAGACACTTTGACCTTTCTTTTCACTTCATTCCTCGAGCAGTTCTTTTTGTTGGATTCATTTTTCATTTTCCTGCATCACATTCCCAGGTCATACCAGGAGGAATACATGGGAGGCATTTTCTGGGCCATTAGATAGCTTTTTCTGCCTTAATTCTTGAGTAACAGTTTGGCTGGCAGTAAAATTTAGGCTCAAAATAATTTTCCCTGAGAACTTTGAAGTCTTGCTCTACTGACTTCTAGCATCAGTATTATTCACGCAAAGTGTGATGACAATCTTATGCTTGGTGTCCTGGTAATTCTCTTTGTAAACTTTGTACTAGGAATTTAAAAATGTCAACAAAAGAGTTTTTGGCACATGGTAAACATTTTCCATCTGAAAATCTCTTTTTAGTTCAAGGAAATCATCTTTTACTATTTATTTGATTATTCATCTTTGCTCTCTCATCTTGGATTAGTTACATGTTAATGGTTTGGTTTTGTTTTTTTTTTCAGGAAGATTGGCCCTGAGCTAACATCTGTTGCCAATGTTCCTCTTTTTGCTTGGGGAAGATTGTTGCTGAGCTAACATCTGTGCCAATCTTCCTCTATTTTATGTGGGATGCTGCCACAGTGTGTCTTGACGAGCACTGCTAGGTCCATGCCCGGGATCCAAACCTGTGAATGCCAGGCCACGGAAGTGGAGCACACAAACTTAACCACTAAGCCACCTGGCCAGCCCAGACTGGTTTTTTTGGAGGAAAATTAGCCCGGAGCTAACATCTGCCCCAATCCTCCTCTTTTTGCTGAAGAAGATTGTCACTGAGCTTACATCTGTGGCCATCTTCCTCTACTTTATGGCTTGATAAGTGGTGCATAGGTCCTTGTCCGGGATCCGAACCAGTGAACCCCAGGCCACTGAAGCAGAGTGCATGAACTTAACCACTGTGCCACTGGGCCAGCCCCTTAATGGCTTTCTGGATCTATTCTCACCTCAACTTCTTTCTGATAGTTTCGCCTTCTGTCATTCTCTATATTCTGAGCTGTTTTCTCCACTTTATCTTCCAGATTACTAATTTAGTTTTCAGCCATACCGGTCATTCAGTTCTATTGATTTTTAGATGTTTATGGCAGGCATAGAATCTTAAGGAATGTGATTCAGCCGTGAAACTTAGAGCAGTGAAGTTGCAAAGAGACAGTGCATCCACATTAGAGGACCAACAGACACTGTCTCTGCTGGTGCTGCAGAGGTCAGTTGAGTTTGTCATGCCTGCCTTGGAGCCAATGACCTGATAGTGGGGCCAGGGTGACATTGGCATGTCCTGGGACTAAGAAGAGAGCCAAGCTCCCTGAACCATCTCATGCCTATGCTTAAAACTCAATCCTAGAGCCTGAGTCAAATCAATGTGCCTCTACAGGGCAGGCACACAGGGATGACCTCTCTCAGCTCAGCCAAAGGTAGGGGGCACAAAGAATTCGGAGTCCACCTGGGAGTCCAGTTCACATTTTATCACATTGACAATAGAGTACCGAGTGGTTACATCTAGAGCAGAACAGACTTCCGTTCCTCAAGCGAGAAGATGGCGGCGCTCCTCCTATGAGGACAGTAGGAGTCCAACAGGCCAGGAACAACTGAAGAAGTCAGAGTGATCCTCCAGGGAGTGCCCTGGGAGTCCCGCTCTACCATCTGCCGCAGCTCCCTGCTGAGCCTGGTCGGCTAGGGAGGACTGAAGATTAACCCAAGAGGGATCAGAAGTCATACCCTCCTATCTGGTTTTGATGAAAGGTGTAAGGGAGTGGTCGAGAAGGCAAAGGCACTGACCCATTACAGAGGGAACAACTTTCCCCTCTTTTTGTGGGACAGACTGTGTTTGTCACAGGGCAGGAGATAGAAAGGCCAGTAGGGGCTCAGTATTCTGCCCAAAGAACACGCTGATGAGAAAGAGATGAATTATCTGCGTACAGTTCACTCATGACTCACAACACGCAGAGTCACACGGAAAAGTGGCTTTCACCCTTTCATTTCGGTGGCACTGAGTTTTCCTGTAGTGGCAAGGAGCACACAGCTTTTGACGCATCTCGTATCCCAGAAACCTCACGCCATCAAGGCGTCATTCTCTCAACATTGAGCCTGATATAATAATATTTTTGTCCATTTTCATTTCTCGCTATGAAATACACCCCAACATGCTAACGCCAGGCGGGTAGAAAGCAGATACGCATCTCACTCCGTCACCACGCAGGAGAGAACGAGTGATGCAGGAAATCGCTATGACTCACTGGTTCACCCGGGTCAACTGGCCGTGAGATACTAAACTTGAGGAGTTAGTCAGAAATTGAAACGATACAAGTAGCACAAGAAAAGCAGAAAGCTTTATGAAAAAGGATAATTCGTGGCTGGCAGAGTGGATGATATGGTTAGCTTCAGCACTTTCTGCTTTTGCCTGGATCTGAGGTCTGCGGATGTCACCAGGGAGTTACAGCCCACAATTATTCAGAATTACCTGGGGGCACCTGGCTCTGGTCCTTTCACTCCCTCGTGATCATTTTGATTTTCTCCAAGTAAATTAAGAGAAAGACAGTTACGTTAAGCAGCTCCCCCATCGCAAATGCCCGATCCTGTGTCTGGTCCTAGCAAAGGGACATAAATATCCGCAGGGTAATAACAGGCTATTGTGAGAGAACTATTCCAGGAAATACTAGTAGGGCCTTGTGAGAAGTCACCGGGTTCACTTTCTTCAGCCATTGGACAAATCTCCCTGATACGATAGGTCATCGTCACAGTAGCCTATGCCCCGGGTCTGTGCAAACTCTTAAACATATCCTTTTCCCCAGAGATCCTGAGGAACTGCCTAACTGCTCACTTGAGCATCGCTGCAATATTCAGGCTTTTTCCATCTGAAACGCTGTTTGTTAATGGTTTAGAGGAATTGTACATTGAGATTAGACAATGAGTGGAACCTACACACCGTCCAAGCAAGAGAATTTTCAATACTCTAAAGAAACCGTGGCCATTCATGGGGTGGGGCAGTTCCAGGGTCCTGCCTTGCCTCAGGGAAACACACAAAGTATGACGGTGGAGCTTGTATTCTGTTACTCAAACAACTCCTGAGATGAGACGAGATAAGACAAAGGAAAGGAGCTAGACTCCGGGTTGAGAGAAGTGAACCAGGGTAGCGACATCTCCGAGGATGAAGATGAGGCTGCCGGCAGCCGTGGACAGGCAGGGAAACTCAGAGGACATCACTCAGGAATAAACATTAGAGCACGGCATGCAAGATAAGAGATTCATTCAAACGTGGAGTGTCTGAAAGTCGCCTCCTGTGCCCCAGTTGTAGAGGGACCTGTGAGTCTGGCAGGACCACCTTGGGTCCAGGAACCCATCAGTGGGACAAGCATGAAAGAGGTGTGGCCTTCAACCAGGAATTGAGCAAAGTCCACTGACTCGTGGATCGTCCTATTTCAAACTCAATCCTAGAGTCTGGACCAAACGGGTGTGTAAGTATCGGGTCTGCCTGCGGGGATTAAATCTCTCTGTCTAGACGGGTTTGGGGAACAAGGAATATGGCGGCTGCCTGAGAGAGGAGTTAGAGATCTTTAGAAGGAGAGCATCCGCTGCCTACATCCAGAGCAGAGCCGACTTCCCGCTCATCAAATGCGAACTTGCCGTCACTGTAAGGCTGGTGGCCGTCAGCTCCTTCTTGGCAAATTGAAGGAGTCAAAACGCATTCATCCTCTGAGTCCTGCGGGACTTCCTTCTTTTCAACCTCCTGCTGCTCCTTGCTGCGCCAGGAGGGAAAGGGATGACAGAAGATTGAACTAGGAGGCTCGGACACCGTGGCATCCCAGCTGGTTTTGAAGGAGGCTGAGGGAGGGCCGCAGAAAGCACGGGTGGAGTCCCCCGTATGAGGGAAATAACTATCCTCCTATGTGAGGAGCAGAGTGTGGCTGCCGAGGGGTGGGAGAGAGACCCAGCACAGTGCTCGGTGCACTGGCCACGTAAGCACTGATGAGGGGTGAGACGCAACCATCCCAGTATGGTACAGTCACTCCAGGGAGCACCAATGGAGAGCCACGCCGGGTGCTACCACCTCCTGTCTGCGTCGTGCTGAATTTACCAGAGGGTGGCCAAGTGAATACAGTTCATGAGGCATTGTGGACTCCCAGAGATGGGGTGCCCTCTAGGACTCTTTCTCTTATTTGTCACATGACAAGTACATTTTTTTTTTTACTAGGTACCTTTTTTGGTGTTTAATTTTGCTACTTACTTCTTTACTAATTCCTTTGCTGGTTACCTGCCTACCAAGGACATAAGACAACTGGGTAGGAAGTAGGCCTGCCTCTCCTCCTGTCTTCAGTCCCAGGAGACGACAGGTATTTTCTGTGTGTGCAGGAAATCCTAAGGCTGGTGAGTTCACCATGGGTCAGACTTACAAGAACCACAGAGACAAGAGACCCCCCCAAGTCCACAGGGCCATTTCGCTGTTAGGAGCAAATTAAACCAACACAGTCCTCAGTTGTGCTGATCTTGGTTCTGGCACCTGGACTCGCACCTCACTTACTGTTCTTGCTGAACCCCTCTCCATACTGACCCACCCATTAGCGGCTCCTGATTATTCCCTGTTACCTGCGGGTGAGTGTTTCTTCCCCCTTCACCCACCACAAATACAGTAGCTTCAGTGGCCATGGAGACATAGATATCCGTGTACGAGTTAGCATTACACTGATGACCTAAGGCCTTGTCCTTACAGAATTGTCCTAGGGTGGGTTTCTGATCTGTGTGTCTCTGATCGGGTGGATCACCATCATGGCGCACTCTGCCCAAAACTGGGTAAAAATTTAAATTTTCTTTTGTTCCTCGTGTCTCTGGATACTTATCCAGCTTCCACCTTGACTTCTGCAGCTGTGTCCTCCATCCTTTCACAAATCCTGCCAAAGGCACGGGCGCTGAGTCCCCTCACACGGAACCACCTCCTTTCTCCAAGGAGAGGAGACGCAGCCCTGTCCCACGGCCCTCCATCTGGGGACTGATGAGCCCTGGAGGTGGCTTCCGTGCACTGTGGAGGGAGAGTCTTTCTATGGAAAGGGCTCCAGTCTAAACAACTTTCCCGCCACCGAGTTCTACCACATCAGGTACCTTATCCCATCCCACACAGTGAGGGGCTTTCTTTATCCCGAAAAGCATTCATAAATATTCCTACATTTGTTCACTGCAGCCACCATCAGCAGATCATTGGATCCATCTTTCAGGAGAGGAGGCAGGTATCAAGGAAGTAAGACTCGGTCACTTGCCCACGGTTAGTTCAGACAGTGCTCAGGCTGGAGCCCAGGAGCCTCCACACTTAGTCCAGGGCTCTTTCCACTCCAACAGGCTGCCTCCCGTCACATCCTCCTTTCTGTGCTGTTTCTAGACTATGGAGGTATCATTCAGGTACAGTAGACTGTGCCACTTTCAAGTCTACAATTAAATGCATTTTGGCAGGTGTTTACGCCAATGAAACTACGTCAAGAGACGGGGCACCATCAGCGTCTCACGAATCTCCTTGTGCCCCCTTGCCGTCCATCACTCCCTCAACCCTCAGCCCCGGGCCACCACCGTCATCATAGATAGGTGTGCATTTTTAACACCTCTATATAAATGGAACCATACATGCGCTCTTTCGTGTCTGCATTTCCTCATGCAGCATAATGGTTGTAAAACCACTCACGTAACGACATGCATTAACAGTTCATGCCTTTTTATGGCTAAGTAGTATTCCTTTGTATGGATATATCATATCCACCTATACATTCACTTACTAATGGACGTCTGTGTTGTTTCCAGGTTTGGGCTATTGTGAATAAAGCTACTATGGACGACCATGTGCAGACTGTGGTGTGGACATGCTGTGTAGATAGCTAGGAGCGGAAGAGCTGCTCATGTGATTGGCATATGTTTAGCTGTGATTCAGCTTTTCGAAGCGGTTGTACTATTTATCATTCCCACACGTGTAAGAGATTTCTAGTTGCTTTACGCCTTCACCACATGAGGTATTTTCGATCTCTTTAATTTAGCCATGGTAGTGGATGTGGAATGGTAACTCGTTGTATTAATTCATTTCCCTGGTGATGGGCGGGTGGAGCATCTTTTCATGTGCTTTTTGACCATTTATAGACCTTCTTTTGTGAGGTATTTCCTCAAGTCTTTGGACCCATTTTCTTATCGCGTTGTCTTTTCAGACAAAACACGCACAGGAACAGTAACTGCAAACTGTAGGACATTCCTCTGAGAGACTGAAGAACTAAATAAATGCAGAGAGAAAGCTTGTTGAGGATCGAAAGGCTCGATATGGTTTAGATGTCAGTTCTCCCCAAATTGATTAACAGATTGAATGCAATCCACATCAAAATTCCAGCCGGTGTTCTGGTAGCCAGTTATAAGCTGATTCTAAAATCCTTATGGAAATGCAAGGGGTCTTGAATTATCACAGCAATTTTACAAAAGAATAAAGGTGGATGACTTATATTGCCTCTTTCCAAAATTACTATATAAATCTTTTACCCAATTTAAAACTGACTATTTTGTCTTCTTATCATTCAGTTTTAGGAGTTTCTGTACAGTCTGGGCATAAGTCCTTTATCAGACGCGTAATGTACAAATATTTTATACTAACTGTGGCTTGACTTTTCAGTCTCTTACCAGTGTCTTTTTTTTTTTTTGAGGAAGAGTAGCCCTGAGCTAACGTCTGCCACCAATCCTCCTTGTTTTGCTTGAGGAAGATTGTCCCTGAGCTAACAACTGTGCCCATCTTCCTCTACTTGGTAGGTGGGACGCCTGCCACAGCACGGCTTGATAAGCAGTGTGTAGGTCCGCATCGGGGATCCAAACTGGAGAACCCGGGGCTGCTGAAGCAGAGTGCACGAAATTAACCACTGTGCCACCAGACAAGCACCCTTACCAGTGTCTTTTGAAGAAGAGCAAAAGTTTTTAATTTTTATGAAGTCCAATTTATCAATGTATTCCTTTATTATATTTTTGGTATTGATCTAAGAAATTTTTGCCTAACCTAAAGTCACAAATATTTCCTTCTAAGTTTTACAGTTTTAAGGTTTACGTTTAGATCTGTGATCTAATTTGAGTTAATTTTTGTGTATGGTGTGAGATATGAATTATGCTTATTTATTTAACTATTTTTTTTATGGACATAGATATCCATTAGTTGAAAAAGATCATCCTTCACCATTTCTTGAAAAGACTATCTTTCCTCCATTGCATTGCCTTTTTGCATATGTTCAAAAGCAGTCTCTTTATAGATATTAGTTACTTTTGGACTCTTTATCCTTTTCCACTATTTATTGACTTATCAGTACAATGCTGCTTTGATTGCTATGACTTTATGAGTTTTTTGAAATCACATAGAGCTAGCCCTCTAACTTTGTCTTTATTTTATAGGTATTTTGACTATGCTAGGTCTTTTGAATTTTCATATGCATTTAGAATCAACTGGTCACTTTCTACCAACGGTATTGACTGAGATTTTGAGTTGGGTTACACCGAATCTATAGATCAAATTGGGGAAAACTGACGTCTCAAAAATAGTGAGCCTTCTGACCCATGAACAGGGAATTTGTCTCCATTTTTCAGGTCTTCATTAATTTCTTTCAGCAATTTTTTATGCTTTCGTTTCATTTGTTTGACATCAAACACGTTTTTGTACATTGACCTTGTATCCTGCTGGAAACAAATGCTTTCAGATTCAAGCCAGATCTGGCGGTGACCATAGCTTTGGGGCCTTGTGTATTTGCCAAGTGAGAAGAATCTTCTTCAGTTTAGTTGGGGCTTTATCATCAGTCCAAGGAAAAAGATCAAAACCCATACCGAGTCCCATGGCTGGGCAGTGTGGGTAAGAGAGTTTTGTGGACTTAGAAATGTGAAATGTTTTGTGTGCCCATCAATAAGATTTCCTTAAGACTAACTATCCAACTGGTGAGGCTGCCAATTTATCCTTGTGTTTAGCTGCAATACCAGCTACAATATTTAGGGGCCAATGTTCTCCCTTATTTTTAAACTTAGTCTTCAATAATCGAGTCTAGCATTGTGTCCTGCCAGAAGCTTTGGCAAAGAAATATCCATCGAATATCCTGAGTCTGTGCCCAGTTCTGGCTAGTCTTATTTCTTATGTGTTCTATAATAAAAACGACACCAAAAGCATTAAAATAATTAATAGCAGCAGGCTGAGGGGGTTTGGTTGTGTGACACTCAGAGCCTGAGGAGACAGTGGCCCCTACTCCATCTCTGAAGTCGGTATCCACTCCCATCCGTATGGAAGCATCCGGCCCTGCGTCTGCGGCAGAGTCTGTAATCCCTGGCGGTGTCAACTTCATCCCTCCGAGGGAGAGTAAATGACCTTTGGTTTCAGTTATGTCATGATGGGTGTGTGTAGCATGTTTAAGTTATCTCTTTAGTCACTGACCTTTACAGCAAATCGTGTAAGGCTTTCTCACATAGGTGACTCACAGGTCACATTCCCAGGGGGTCAGAAAAACGAAAGCATCAGTTTGTCCTTATGTCTCTCTCCTACAGTTTTATTCTTGGTGGGCTAAAACATGGCTCACAAACAGCTATAAATGCGTTTTATTTATATCTGACTAACGGTTTTCTAAAGGCAGCAATCCAAACAACTTTCTTTTTACAGTCCAATTTTTTGTTCCCCATGCTCTGCCCGTTCTGCAGGACCCGAGAATCAGTAGAAACATGGATTTATTCCCACTGGTTTACTATGAGTCACTTGACAATTGTGCACATTACATAGAATTCTACACACTGAGCTGACTGTCCCCCGCCTTCTTTTACCTGTTTCCTGTCGGGTGTCAGGTGCTGGAATGTCACTCACTACTTCCATCGACCTCCCTGGATGACAGTGCTGCCATCTGTAAAAACAGTGGTTTCACATTGTTATTTTCAAAGTCATCATAGGCCGTGTTTAAATCTGCGTATTGGTGAGCATCGTTAATCATTAATATCTATGGTAGTCAATTCTTCAGTTAGGTCAAAGACGAAAATTTGAAAATAAGAAATAACTTCCTTATTACTTTTAGCATTTCCATTTCAGGTGTGTGTGCAGATGAACAGATCCCTAATCTCTAGAAAAGTCATTGTTGGTCCAAGACAATACAGAGTAAATTATGTACGAATGATTGCAGATCACAGGCTAAATATCTAGTGTCCCCAGGGTCCAAAATTTTGCTAAACATTTTTTTCTAAGATTTAATGTTCTCCAAGCCAACTCATTCGCAGCTCCAAAAGCCTCAAGCCATTTCCTCCACCATCTTGTGGCCACTGTCGTAAAATCTACTCTGCCTCTCCCTATGTCACCTGCCAGGGCTGTTTTGTTCCATGGCCTAGAGGCAGAGCTATTTTTCCAGCTTGTTTAAGTGCAGGCAGGGCCTCCTGTTTCCAGAAGATCAATGGAAATGAGTGGTTCTCTTTGTTAGTTGGTATATGGGGCCACCATTTGGGTCACTTGGGGAACATGTTGTCTTCACAAGTCATCGGGCGCTCCTAAATGCAATAAATCTTGTCTCACTACATGACACTAATCCCCACCCGTGCATCGTAGTCCCCAAAACTGCACTTTCTGAGTGGGATCTTCAACGTTGCTGAGATTCATTGCCTAACCACGTATTATTCAGTCTTTCCTAGTCTATCCCTCCGCATTTTTTTCGTGATTTTGCTCCTATCCAAATAGGATCTGTGAAATGAAACACAAGGAGGGGGCCCATGCCAAGAATTTGTGACACTCAACTCTGACAGCTGGCAGTGGGGACGCTCTCTGGAGGAAAGTCTCCAGATGCTTCTTGACCTGACCCTTCAGGAAGTAGAAAGCCCAGTGCTGTCATTGCTCCTTATCATCTTAGTCATCATCTTAGTCATCATCTTAGTTATCATCTTAGTCATCATCTGGACTCCAAGTTTTTAACATAGTATAAGGAAAATTAGTCATTAAACAAATACATAGGAGATATTGTATGTAAGCCTTTCCTAACCATAAATTCAGAAGAATATTAGTATCACTGCTTCAGATGCGAGGGAACCCTTACCCTGGCCCATCCTGACCTGAGGGCAGAACTGTTTAAGGGAAGAATGGGCATCTCCCAACATCTCTCATCCCTTTAAGCCCACACTGACTTGGAGGGTGTCCACTGTGAGGGCAGCTCCAAGGTCAAGGCTGGGGCTCTGGGGCAGAGCCTCATGGTCGCATCTTCCTCCCCTTGGAAGGGGTGCTTCCTAGCAGTAGAAACCAACCCTGGGGGCCGGCCCCGTGGCCAAGTGGTTAAGTTCGCGCACTCCTCTTCGGCGGCCCAGGGTTTCACCTGTTCGGATCCTGGGCGTGGACGTGGCACCACTCGTCAGTCCACACTGAGGCAGCATCCCACAGAGCACAACCAGAAGCACAACCTACAACTTGAATATACAACTATGTACTGGGGGACTCTGGGGAGAAGAAGAAGGAAAAAAAGAAGATTGGCAACAGATGTTAGCTCAGGTGCCAATCTTTAGAAGAAAAAAATGAAACCAACACTGCTCTATCCTTGGCAGGTGCACAGGCTCCCTGTGGGGGGTGAGTCACTCTCCCCTCCCCACTGCTCAGCTGGGGCTGCTCCTTAGGAGCTGGATGATGCTGCCTGCATTCCTCAGTTTCCCTTGCTTCTTCTGAACTCACTTTGTCTTATTCTCATTTTCTTTGGCTACCGCCTGCCCCGCCAGGAGCTGGCCCTTCTTTGGCACTTCATTCTCATCCTCCAAACCTGCTACTTTCCCTCTTCCATCTGCTCCCTCAGCTCTGTTCCCAGTGTGTGGGCTCGGCTCAGGCTCCTGCAGGAGCCACGGTTCAAGTTTTCTGGGCCTCCTTCGTGGTTATCAGTTGCTCCTTTGCATGGCGGCCTTTTCTTCCATATGAACCTCCTGCCCTCTCAAGTCTCTCTGAGGAGATGAACTCAGCTGGTAATGTCATTTCATGCTTCTCTCATGGTTAGCTGCTCTTGCGTACATCTTGGTATTTCTCTTTTACAAATATATGATGATCCTTGATTGATCACCAATATTTTTTAATAAAAAGCATATTGGTTGTTATTGTAGGTAGTTGACTGATTATTATAAGTAGTTGGCACAGTTACTTTTTGTGGTTTGGAAGGACAGTGGACCCACGAGACCCGTCACTGGGTGGAGACTGACTCTGCATTTCTGGGTGTGAGGGGTCAGAGACGGCTTCTTTTGGGATGTGTGGACAGTTCAGCTCGTACCCTCGTAACCATCCACGTGCGGAGCACTTTCCCTCAGGAGGAGAATCTCCTCAGTGGATGTCTCTCCTGGTGGAGCTGCCTTTCCTTCGCCCCCTCCAGGTTACAAGTGGAGGCCCTGAGTCACCCCAGGCTTTGTGCTAACGACCACACAGGAGGTGTCTCCAGGCTGGGCTTCCACCTGCTGATGGAGTGTTTCATTTGTCTCTCCAAGGAACAAACACTGCACCAGCCGCTCCCTAGACCTGGGGTTGGCAGGGGGGGGAGGCCCCTGAGCAGGAGATTTCACAAAGTGGCTACTAATTCCTTGATCCCCCAAAGTACACTTAGGCCCCTCCCTAGATCCACTGACTCTGAATCTGCATTTTAACAAGAACCCCTGGTGACTCAGAAGCACACCGATGTCTGAGAAGTGTGGCCCCCCAACCATCCTTGTTTGTGCCCCTGAAGCTCCTGCCCTCCACCCCTGCGGCCTCCAGCCTGGACTCTCTGGGGCTCCACTGGGAGGGGTGATCCACATCCTCTCAGCTCTCTCCTGGGCGTGCGTCAACCCGTCCCTCACTCTGATCCACTTTCCCCTGGTGGTATGTGAGTATTTCCTACTTATGAAATAGTGTAGTAGACACCCAGATGCCCATCGTCCAGCTTAGAATTAAAACGTCACAAACAGAATGGAAACCCTCATGGCCACTCACCTGACTTTCGTCATCATCAGCTCCGAGCACAGCATGGCAGGGCCGCAGCAGCCCTGCAGCCCCTGGGCCCACTCTGGTGGGACTCTGTTGTGGTGTCAGCACAGACCCAATGGCACCCTTAGTTGACGTGGGGCCTGAGGCAGTATGGGATATGGGATGGCCTGGGAGGAGGAAGTTCTTGGAACTAAACTCGCCCACTTGGAAGGGCTAGAACAAATGAGGAAATGTCCACCGGGGTGCTAAGACATTCTAGCCACTGGTTTTAATGAATGGAAACTGGGATAGTGCCGGAGTGGGGGCCAACAGCATTCAGTCAGACACACATCAGTGAGACCACCTTGTGAGCCCAGAGGAGCTTCTAGAGATCAAAGAGACAGAGAGGCAGGGAAATGGCATCGAGAACGTCCATCAGCAGGAAGAAGGCCCTTCCACTAGGTAGGACCCAGAGCCTGGACAAGAAGTGACAAGAGCAGGGCTGGCTCTGAGTCCTGGAGATCACATACTCCTTGGCAGGAAACAGGTGCGGGGGGAGATGGGTCCTCAGGCACAGGGAGCAGAGTTTCATGTGCCAGAATTTGGGATCAAGATGTGGCTTAGGTCTCAGAAACAAAGATGAGCTTGGGCTAGACCAATTATAAGAATGAAGATATGGATTCTTAGAGACTGGAGCTACAGAAATTCTTCCTGCTGACACTTGGAACTGGTCCTTGACTTAACTGATCAAGGTCAAGGGGCCTCAGCTGGGGAGGAGGGTGGGCGGGGAAAGGAGAGGGGAGGGGAGGTAGAAGCTGGGAACCGGCTGGGATCCGACACCATCACTTGACCTCAGAGAGGCTTCCAGTTTTCAGCATTTGGGAACAAGCCAACATATCCAAAATCCTACACAAAATGATAAAGATTATTATCTCCTCCCCCGGCCCAACCCTCCTCTTCCCCCTACTGCCATTTGCCGTGTAACAAATACCCCAGAAAGCCAAGAAGACCTCGTTCCATTCCGGGAAATCATTTTGAGCCCCTTCTGTGTGCCAGGCTCCATGCTGGGAATCATGACTTCAGAGAGGAGTGACCATTCAGAGAGTCAGACACACAGATCCACCCTTTAGTCAGCGTGGAAAGGGCTGTGCTGGAGGAGATCCTCGGCTGCATGGCTGAGTAGAGCAGGGCAGCAGAAGGGAGGATAAGGGAAGACCCAACATGGCGGGTTCCACGAGCCATAAGTACTCAGCTGCTTCTGGAGCACGACCCAAGGCAAGTGTGAAGTGGCCAGAGACCATGGCTTTGGGATCTGGGCTCAAACCCTAGCTCTGGCCATACCAATGGTGTGACCTTGAGCATGCTACTCACTCTCTGTAAACCTCAGTCTCCTCCTCTGATCATTGAGAGATCCAGAAAAAAAGATGCTAAGAATACCTTTCTTACTTTGTATAAAGTCCATACTCCCAAGAGGTTGGGGATAAGGAGGAATAAAGGGCAACTCAAGAAGAACGGGTATGGAAGCCGGTTACTGAAATTGCTTAACATTTATTCTTTTAAGATTAGTAAGTTGTAAGTCTCATGAGATACGTACACTAAGAATTGGAATTGATTAGACTCCACAGTAGGAAAGGATTGAACTATTTCCTCTTCTTGTTCCAAGTTTCCTCCAAAAGTAGTAGTTATTTTATTTTATTTTTTGTCCTTGCATAGATATATTTAGCGGGACCTACGACATGTGCCTTCTCTGACAAACTCTGTATTATGTTTATGATCAACATTCATGGCCCCCTTACATAATGAGGTGCAGTCAATTACCAATTAGCCACCAATGGCTGATGGATGAGGAGACCATCTCAACAGCCTCCCCAAGGTAGGAAATTACGCTGATTTGTTTCTCTTTGGCTTTGTAGATTATATATATATATATACTTGCAAATGAAAAAATTCTGATTATCTGTGAATTCTGAAGAATTCAATAAACATGATGAAAAAAATGCTGTGAAAACACAACCTAGGAGGAGCCTAACAATTATTTGGCTTCCCTTTCATGACTTCCTAGTCAGAGTTTTTCTCTTCTTCGACTCAACATTGAAGATAGACAGCATCTCCTCATCCCAGTGGGTAAAAATACTAACTACTGAAGTAAACTAGAAATAACATTCTGCTGAGTCAAGACATGGCTGGAATTTAGGCCAGCATTTCCATTCACCACTTTGGACAACTGATTCTCTGCAACCAGGCGTTGACTGCAATAGCTTCTCTACCGGCCGAGGTCAGTGTTTAATGGTGATGGTTTTGCTTTCAGTGAAGAATTCATAAGAGTCTTTGGCTCCTTCTCTACCTACCCCAGAACTCTTCATCCCCCCGAAAGGGAGGTTCAGCTCTCTGATGAGCCAGCAGTTGGTCCAAACCAAGCCAGACTGCAACTTCTTGGCCACCCGGTGGACACGCCCCACATTGCTTGACCACACGGTCGCAGCCAGCCCATACTGAACACTGTTGGCTCTTTTAACCACTTCCTCTTCGCTATCAAAGGGGACCACACACGTCACTGGACCAAATATCTCTTCCTTCATGCAGCGGGACTCATCCTTGATGTCTGTTATCACTGTGGGAAGCATGAAGTAGCCCGCCCGGTTCCCAGGGGGAAGACTCAGCCGGTCCACGCCCTCACCACACAGAACCCGGGCCCCTTCAGCACGGGCTATCTTGACGTATCTTCTGACCTGGGAGGATAAAAGCCACGATTAGCAACGTCTTACCATTTGGCTTCACACAAAGCAGCAGAAAATTCAATATTTTTCAATCATCTAAGCAAAATGTAGAAGGTCATTACTAAGAAATCTCAGGTTGGTTATCTTATGGCTCAGCTCCTGAGCCTGAGGGCGGAAGGGCTCTGACCATCACTTGGGCATTCAGCCTTCATCCATGGTTTATTTAATGTCTAAATCCCAGACACTTGGATAGGGTTTCTCATACATTCTCACTTCATTCTCTCAAAACACTACTAGCTCTGTGTTATTATACTCTATTTGCTGATGACTTAATTGTTCCCCAGGAAGGGTAAAGGGTCCATGGAACTAATCAACAGGAAAGCTAGAACTCACACTCAGATGTAGTCAGGGTTTAAATACAAGAAAGAATATTTTCTCACTTTTGAGGGGACTATGTACATGGCAGAAAATGAGAAATTGAACGGTGTATAAGATTTAATTAAAGGCCAGGATGCCCTTCACTAGCCAGGCTTCCAGAACAAATAGTTTCTAATTTCTAGTCTCATTACTGATTATAATCTGAAAATATTTCTAGGTAATATAGGGTAGCTAACTATAACGGGAAATAAATTACATAATAAGTTAGCTCAGTGACTTAGAGATAACAACAGATGTTTATTAATAACGGTCCTAGAAATGACTCATTATAACAACGATATACACATTTTTATATGGAAATGTTGTTGAAGTCACAATGATACATTCTTCTGGCCCTGAGGGGTATTATAAGCATAGGAGAAGTAGAAAAGTCATCTCAAAAATTGGAAGGTTAGAACAGCAGTCAAGGTGCACATCAGAGGCAGGGTAAATCTTGAAACAATGTTTTGCATCCCCACTTTATCTATCTGAGCATCTGCCCCAGCATTAGACCAGGACTCCGTTGCAGAAGTATATTCAATGTGGAGCTATATGTCTGCCATGTAAAAATGAAAGGTAACGTTGTTTTATTCTTAATTTTGCTTCAGTTTGTAGAGCACTTAATAAGCCATGAAGTCAAAGACTTTTTACAAATAGAGCATTTGGCACGGCTCTACAGTCCCTTCGTTCCACCTCTTCCCCCGACTCGCACGGTGACCTCAAAGCTTCCTGCAAAAGCCTAGTCCAGTTTGTGGGTAGAAACTGTAACAGCTCTAGACTTCTCTTTCCCCGACTCTCCTGCTCTTTTGGAAGTGACCCTCCCAGATTAATCAGAAGATGCCAAAGGTGGCGTCCCCTATGAGCAGGGGACGTGAAGGCAGAGGTTTCCAGAGGCCCCTGGTGGGCACAGCACCAGATCTGTCAGTGACCCCAGCAGTGCTCGAGTGCTCTGGCTCAGACTGTCACATCTAAACAGAACCACGTGACCCTGCCTTAGATGCCTTTGGGGTAATAAAATACGAAAGGAAGTGTTGGTATTCAAACTGGGAACTTACCAAATATTCCATGTATGAGGTGACTCACACCAACTGAATTTATTTTCTAGAGAAAGTATCTCTAGATGATAGAAGGACATCTATTCCAGCAGCTCAGAAGCTGAGGTTATCAACAAAATGTGAAAAAAGGTCAACCTTGTGACTGGTAATATGCTATCAAATATAATGAGTTATTCCTATGAAACTTTTTCGAGAGGAGAGAGCAGAGGCTAGTTAGTACTTAGTACCTCTGCCTGTGAAATCAGGCCGTAGAGGTTAGAAGAGAGGGCCAGGGAGCCCACCTCAGTTCCTCCACTTAGCAACGGAGGGATTGTCAATGCTCTGTGCCTCAGCTTCCTCATCTGAAAGTAAGATGAACACTGCCACTTATTCATATGATTAAATAAAATAATACATGAAAAATATTTAGCATAGCACCTGGTACATAGTAAGACTCCGGGCATCATCTGCTGGCAGTGAAGGTGATGACAATGTAATGCCTGATCTGACACTTACGAGCGGGGGACGTCAGAGACCCCCAGTCTGCATGTCAGGGGCGGGTAGGGTTTACCTGACACAAGAGCATAGGAAACTGGGAAAGGGGACCTTCTGTGGGCCTGAAGCCCGGCCCTATTAGAAGCGGTGCCCAGGAACTTCCTCTGTGCTTCCCAGCCTCTGTGTACACACGAGAATTCTCTGTATTACGCGATTTGGGGGAAGGTCGGCATGTAGCCAGATTCTCCAGACAGCCAAGAGGGGAAGGATTCGGGAGAGTAAAAAGAAAGAGAAAAGCACCCTGTGAACTAAGCAGGGGAGCCTGCCCTTCATTCCTCGAGGACAGAACCACCTCAGTTTACTGTGCGTCCCCCGCAGTCACTCAAACCTGGAAGTCCCACGTCCCCTTGGGAGCATGCTGTATCTCCACCCGCTCCTGAGCCCTCCGCCACTACAAAACAACCTGTACCTGTTCTAGTTGGATTCTCCTGTCACTGCCTCGCCATCTGTTGTGACAATCACACAGAAGTAAGATGGACACAAAGACTCCATTTGGCTCGGAGAAGACGTAGACACCGCAGAAGAGGAGAGCGGAATGCAAAGACGGCATCCAGACCTTCCTTGGTGGGCAGCCACAGAGCTTTCTAGTGAGATATGAGGAGAGGTGGCCGCCAGCAGAGCGTGTCCACTGCCTCCTTGATCCCAGATGGTTTGGCGCACTGGACCTAGAAAGGTCACACTCTGAAAAGGCCACACTGCCCTAGCTGCTCCCGTTTGCTCTCGCTCCAAGGGCTTCCTCACAGCAACTGAGCTGGAAGTCCCCGACAGGGGTCCTCCCAGGTGGAGACTGAGAGGGGGAGGCCCCCCTCTGGGTGCACGTGCTCTGGGTGGAGCAGCGAGGGCGGCAGATGTCCAGGCACCCTCCGAGCCTCAGCGGGATGGTTCTGCGGCTTTCCGTGGGGGAGGAAATGCGAGCAGAGCTGGGAGGGATCCAGCATATAGGACCACAAAGCAAGGGAAACCCCACAGCTTCCTATGCAATGGGGTAATGGAAATACTGTCTTTATTGCTCTTCCCTGGAAAAATAAAAGTAAAATAAATTGGCCAATGATAAAAAAAACTATTTTTAAGTTTTTAACCCTGTACACAAAATCTCTCCCCTTAGAAGCAGTAGACTCTCGGAGCTTTCTGGGATGAGGGCAAAGTAATTAGCTGTATTTCATTTTAATAAGGAAAGTGGCTGAAAAATGGTTTTCTCTCAGCATCAAATAGAAAATCCAGATAAGCTGACTGAAAATTCCACAGTTGTTAATAGTCACGAGCTCATGCTGGTTTCTTAGTGTGGACAATGGCCCCGTGGGAATGGAAGATGTTAACAAAAAGGCGGACCAGTGAGTGGGTATAGAAACTCTCTGCCTTATCGTCGAGATTTTTCTATAAATCTTGTTATTCCAAAATAGAAAGTTTATTTTTTTTAAAAAATATTTGAGATAGAAAATGTACAATGGTAAAAATATGGGAGCTTTGAAAACTTCTGTTTGAAAGATATTAAATATGTGCTGATGTTTAGATGTGTTCAGAAAAAATTGACAACCGTAAGTTTCGTCATTTCAGAGTCACCTGTGGCAGCTAAGTCTGCTGCATTGAAATGATATTAAGATAACACAACCAACATGTTAAATAGATGCTTGTTTTGGGGGCATAATTTGTTTGGTAGAAGATGGCATTTTGGAACTGAGATGTTAGAGAGAGGCTGACTCCGTGCCTGAAACCTTGCCAGTGTTTCAAGTCTTAAAAAAAGTCAAGTATCCTCTGTGGTTTTGATCTATTAGGAATCGTGGCTTTTGTCCACAGCTCCTGCAGCTACGATGCTAGAAATAGTGGGAAAGGATAGCTTCTCTCATTTCCACTTTCCCTAGGAAAAGATGGGGTGGTAAAGATATAGTCTAAAAGATGGGGTGATGTCAGTGCTAAGTTGAGGCAAATTTGTTACTTTGGGAGGTGGAAGGGACAGGAGCTCTGACATGGAAATCTCCCTGGGAGGTGCTGAGGTCAAGCCCAGCACAGCACTCTAGGTTGCTCTTTCCCTGGGTGCAAAGCTTGGACACAGCCAAGACGAGGGAGTGAGGAGGACACCAGGCTCCCCCTACATATCTTAGTCTGGACTCAGATGAGGACTTGCTCACTCGGTGAAACCCACATGGAGAGCTGAGTTTTAGCAGAAGGAGTCAGGCCTGGAGGTGGGACCACCCAGAACCTTCAGGTGGGGCGTTCCTCCTGCCTGTATGCAGGTGCTGGGGGCGCACGCACATGCTCAAGGAGGCCTGGGCGCCCACCTGCCTCCCACACATTCTCAGTCTGCAGCAGGTCAGCCCCTGGGATCCACCAGGACGCCCCCTGCCTGCCTGGGGACCAGTGTCCTTGGACTCCAGCCACCAACCTACTGAAAAGGAGGTAATTTGGGTCTTCTCCATGGAATTATTCAAAGATGCAAAGTTTAGGCTGTATATTTTACTCAAGAGAAAAATTTGGCCATCTTACATTGATATATTCTAATATGGCAACCAACTAAATTCTCTGCTCATTTTAGGAATAATTAAAACTACTGGGAATCGCCAAAAACAAAAATGAAACACAAGTTTGATAATTTGGAGGGAAGCCGAGTGCAAGGTGAATAAGACGTTTTGAACTAAAATGTATTATAATTGAAAAATTTTGGTACCTTTTTATAAGTTGGTTCTTGAGAAAGCAAGAACATTGGGAAAATGTGGACCTGCAGAAACTGCTCCACATGCGTATTTATAGTAATGCTGTAAAAATCTCAAATGAATTTTCATAATGTGAGCATATTTTTTGAAATTCTTTGTTGGCAATTAAAAAGTTGGATTTGTATGATTTTGAGGTACTGAACACCCATATTTAGCCAAAGATTTTTTTTTTTTTTGAGGAAGATTAGCCCTGAACTAACTACTGCCAATCCTCCTCTTTTTGCTGAGGAAGACTGGCCCTGAGCTAACATCCATGCCCATCTTCCTCTCCTTTATATGTGGGACCCCTGCCACAGCATGGCTTTTGCCAAGCGGTGCCATGTCTACACCCGGGATCTGAACCGACGAACCCCAGGCGGCCAAGAAGTGGAACGTGCAAACTTAACCGCTGCGCCACCGGGCCAGCCCCTAGCCAAAGATTTTTAACAAACAAGAATTCACTACCTAAGCCGCCTGTGACATCAGCCAAGAAAAAACAATGAAAAGACAGTGAGTTAGAGGAGAATCTTAAGCAAAATCTGAAAGGCTTGTATGTGTCCACAGTCCCTTTATCGCTGCGATGACTCAGTGGTCAGTGATCGAGATGCTCCCTGCTCAAGCTCAAAGTTCAGGGTAAGTGGACACCTCCATTTTGGGGGTCATGCTGCAAGTGGAGCACGTGATGGAGCGTTGACCCCACCAGCGGCCCGGCAGACACCGCACCTGCTCTGTTCCGGGCACTTTTCTAGGATCTAAGGACCCAGCAGTGAATAAAGCTGACATTCTAGTCAAGGGAAGATAGCCAGTCAAGGAATAAACAATACGTATTCTATGTCAGATGGCGGAAAATGAAGCAGCCAAGATCTAGAGGAGGGTCTGGGGCTGTGATTTTAAATAGGGTGAGGAGGACAGCCCTCCTTCAGACAGCGACATCTGACCTCGGCCGCGCAAGTGTCTGAAGGAAGAGCCTTTGGGTGGGGGGTGGGTGTGGGCAACAAGCACAGAGACCGAGAAGAAGGAGTGGGCTGCTGTTTTCGAGGAAGAAGAGGGAAGCCAGTGTGCAGCAGTGGAACGAAGGAGGGGAGGGGACGGGGTACCAGGGGACGGGGTACCAGGGGATGGGGTACCAGGGGACAGGGTACCAGGGGACGGGGTACCAGGGGACGGGGTACCAGGGGACAGGGTACCAGGGGACGGGGTACCAGGGGACGGGGTACCAGGGGATGGGGTACCAGGGGACGGGGTACCAGGGGACGGGGTACCAGGGGACAGGGTACCAGGGGACAGGGTACCAGGGGACGGTCTCAATGGGTGGCATCCATTCTCACACACACAAAATACAGCCTGTGTGTGCGTATGCAGGTGTGCATGGGGCTACAGATTGTTCAACTGATGCAGAAAAGCCAAATACTTTTATTTGCTTCACTGATAGATCTCCCCTCCTGGGGTAAGGTTAGTGGTCATTATGGCCTACGATACCAAAGTAGTTTCTCTGCTGAGTGATACGGAGAGAACTTTGGGTCTCAGGGGAGTGGCGCCCTGCGGAGGGGACCTCAGACTGCGCCATAGCCCGGCCCGCTGGAAGATGCTTCTGGGGGGCTGGCTTTCACTCCACAGGAAACCTTCGGGAACGAGCTAAAGTTGTTTTCACCTGCTATTTGCATGTCTGGGTGGGTAGGCCTGGAGCCCTGGTGTCCAGAACAGCCGGACAAAAGAGAGGACAAGGGACGCTCCTGGATCCAGTGACTTCTTTCTCCATGAGGGTGGGAACATCCTCAACTGTGGGTCCCCAGGGGCACTCTGGGGACTGCTGCCTCTGTGCCTACAACCCTCCAGGTGAATTTGACTAGAGAATAACACAGCCATGCTGGCCAGCCCCGCAGTAAGTAAATGACCTCAGAGTCCAGGGAATCCCAGGAGCTCATCTCCGGGGCCATTCTCTCTCCTGATCTCCTGCGAGACCATTTCCAGCATTCTCTTCCCTCTTGAAACCTTCAACACCTCCCCCCCTGCTCACCCTGCTTCCTACTTCACTGAGAAACCAGAAGAAGTAAGATGAGACCATCAAGTGCCACTTCAGCATCTCTGCTTCACAATATTTGAAGATCAAAGTTAAAATTTAGTAAATCTGCCAAATCTATGAATGTCAGCGATTTCTCCAAACTTGTGAAGGCTCTGTCCCTCACGGGCTAACTGAGGGGGGCGCATTTCCCTTGGCGGGCCTTAGTTACCACAGCTGAAAACAAGGTCCTTCTAGCTCCAAAATTCTATGACTTATTTTTGGAGTCACACCAGATAATAAATTAAAATGACCTTAAAGACGTAAATTTCATAAACCACTCGGAGGCTGACAATGGTCTGTCCCATGTAGGCCACCACTAGTCACCCCATCAAGGACCACAACATTTGGATGGCGCATGCAGGCACTTCTGGAGTCCCATCTGCTGTAAGCCAGAGGCAGGACCCCCTCCACTGGGAGCATTTACCTGCGGAAAGTCCTGCCAGCCTTAGTCCACATCGTTCTTATTAACGGACCTCTATGCTTTGGAATTTGCCTTCCTCGCTCTCCTGGTGGTACCTCCATGTTGACCTCCCAAGTTCATCCATTTCTGTAGATGCTACTTTAACCTGGACGACGTTTGTATGCTCATATCTAACATTTTTAGACTCTGTACCCAGAGACAATTCCCCACAGGTCATAATGTTTTCAAAAATAGGGTGGTGGTAATTAACAACATTTCGAAGCCCGGATGTGCTGTGCCTTCACTGAGCCTCTCTCCCAATCAGAGCTCTTTCTGTAACTTACGTTGCAGAGAAGGACTTACTTTCTCCAAATGAGCTTTACTTATGAGAGCTCCCATGCTGGCCGATGGATCAGTGGGACTGCCAACCTTCCACATTCTGGTAGCTTCTACAAACTTCTTTAAAAATTCACTGTAGATGCTCTTCTGGACAAAGATCCTGCTGGTACAGAGGCAGATTTCACCCTGCCAAGAATGACACGTGACTACGATGACAAGACTGGAGGACACGCTCCTTCATGGAGAGGTCACCTCGCATTTCGAGCACCTGCCATGTCCTGGGCACTGGTCCAGGCAGTGGAGACGTGGTAAACAAGACAAAGTCCCCACCATGTGGAACACACAGTCTTGTGAGGAATATAGACAATAAATAGTACAAGTAAATAAATTCGGTGTATAATATAACTTCAGGTCATGACCGAAGCAATACTAGGAAATTAAGCAGAGGATGGGAAGAGAAACAAATGGAGAGGCAGCTTTTACTGCCTTTTGTTCAAGGGAGTCCTGGAAGGCATGCGAAGAAGGTGCATTTGAACCCACACTTGATTGACGTGAAGGGGCTGGATAAGCGAAGCTAGAGGAGGGAACTCTCAGCAGTAAGCGCAGAGGCCCAGCTGCAGGAGGGAGCTTGGAGCGTGCTGGGGAGGCAAGAAGGCAAGTGGGGCTGAGGTGGGAGAGGGGGAAGGAGACGGGGAGGAGGCGAGGGGCAAGGCAGCAGCACGCAGAGTCTCACAGGCTCACAAGGAGCGTGCATTTTACTCAGTGTCATGAAAAGACCATGGAAGGCTTTAGCATCAGAGTGATGCGATGGGGTTTACACGTTTAAACGATTGTCCTGGCAGCTGTGTGGAGAACAGAATGGAAGGGAATGAGATGGGAGCAGGGCCACTTCAGAGAGCATTCCGGAAGTCCAGATAAGTGGAGGCAGCCTGGACCAGGGTGGGCAGCTGGAGATGAGAGAGATGGAGTCCACTGATGCCGACAGACCTTTAAAGGGCAGTGGGCCCCTGGAAGTGTCAGGACACCGGCATGGATGCCCCAGAGAAGTGACAGGACTCAGGGTACATTTTAAGGATGGAACCAACAGGACCTGATGGAGTAGAGGGGCTTCAGGAAGAGAAGAACAAGGATGCGTCCCGGACTTTTAACCTGAGCCTCAGAGCACATGGTAGCTCTTCCCTGGAAAGGCAAACACGGGGCAGGGAGGGGAGCGGTATCGCAGGGAAAGGACAGGGAGAGGAACGCAGAGGCTAAGATTCAGAGGCTAATAGACAACCAGACAGAGACCCTGGCTCCAGAGAGAGGAGCTAACAGGCTCCTGAGGGAAATTCATCCTTATTATCATGCAAATATGGCCTGTGATAGTTTACAAACCACGTTCCAGACATGTCAAAGCATTACGTAAATGTGGTAAGTACGTATATGCAGAAATAAATGTTTTCATCACATTTATATTTGGTCTTCCAAGCCTAAGAAACAGAATGCTTCTAGTTATTTTGATATTTGGACAAAGGTCATTGTCCAAATTAAACAGTCAGTGTTTTGAAATAACGAATTCTTTCTGCAACCCAGGATCACCGTCAGAACCATCTGCACGTGTGGCTTGGAACGTCTCTGAACCCACGAGTGCCCTGTGCCACGTGGGGAGGGAAGTCTTGGTAAAGAGACTGGAGGACTTTACTGAGCCTCCTGGTTACTCAGTGCCGGGAAGGCAAACCAGGATCTCCAGGAGAACGGCTAAGAGGAAATGAGAAAAGGACAATGTCATTTATTGAGTGCCTGCTGTACGCCAGGCACCATCCAGCGTGCTGTCCTCGTAATAATTCTGTGGTGTATTCGTTTTCCCAGTTTACTGTCAGGAAATGGGGTTTTGAGTAAATACAAACCCAAGGCCACACAGCACAGCAAGTGTCAACCTCGGTCTGCGAGATGCTGAAGTCCACCTTCATTTCTTCCATGTCGCACAGCATCTCTAAGTGTGAGTGTGCTCTGAGCCCAAGGAGACCAGGTACCACAGAGATCCCCCGAAAAGCCAGTGATGGTCAGTGAAGGAAGCAGCATGCACTACATTGCACTTAGCAACATAAGAAGAAGTCAGCTACTTGGTTATTTTGCCTAAAATTCACTTGTGGTCTTGGATTAGCCAATCAGTGAGGTTTAGGTCCTCTTTGCCACTGACGTCTTTAAACACCCCAGGCGGGAGGCTCTCTGGGCGATCGCAAACCCTTGCACGGTTCTGGTCGTCAAGAAGCTCACAGTCCATCCTCACACTCAGAATCCGTTCACTTCCAGACGAAGAGTTCAACTAACGTCCTCTCATCTCAGTTTCCCAGTCCAGTTTGTCCCTCTCTTGTCATCACTAAGCCATCAAAACACTTGATTTAATTGTTCATTTTGATATTTATTTTTAACGATTAAATTACTTGTTCCATAAAATTGCCTTAAGTCTATTGATCCAGAAACTTCGTTTATTTCTAAGCCACTTTCCCTAGAAATTATGGTGAGAAAAATAATTACAATTAGAATCATGAAAAGAATCATTATAAAGAGTGTTTTTCATTCTACACTCTCAAAAATCCTATTGGAGGGCATTGTCATTGCCTCCGTGATTTTACAGGTAGAGAAATAAAAGTTCAAAAGCTTATGCAACTTATCCAAGTTAGGGAAATAAAGATCTCTCTCATTCCACTCCTCTTGCCTCCTGTGGAAGTTCTCACTCTTTGGCTTCAGTCTTTGTGCTCTGCTAAAGTTTTTTAAAAGCATACCTTTTGGAGACAAGCTATGATCCTAGGCACTGTGCAAAAGCAGGCGCAGCTGCCATCTTCACAGAGACTATGGCTTAGTGTATCTGACCCAGGATCCTTAATCCTTTGGGGCTGCGGCCTTCAAGAGTCTGATGAAAACTCTGGGCCCCAGAAACACATCTGTTGCACAGCTTCAGGAGATGCAAAGTTGCCCTAAGCTCTTCCATCACTGCAAGCTGGGCAGCCTGCTCTGGACTGGTTCCGTCATTTTCTAAGCGTGTAAGTACATTTGGATACTTCGCAGGGAGAGTAAGGTTCGCTGGAGACAGGACATTTAGGCAGCAAGAAGAGACTGAGGGCAACTCTATGAATAAAGGGAGGGAGAAGCTTGGAGAAGCAAAAGCTGGATCACATTGTCCATGGCTGGTATTTGATAAAAGTTGTGTAACTCAGAAAAGAAGACAAGCTTGCCGAACAGAAGCTGTGACCCTCCAAGGCCACCGACTGACCCTGATATTGAGCAGACAGTCGGTGGAATAGCACAGTGCAACGATTCTCCTTTCCCTGAAACAGCCCCGCATGGACCTTCTCACCCAGAGCTTTGCACTGTAATGAAGCAGATCCAGCCTGACGGACCATGGAGTTAAAAAACTAAACAAAAGCCCCCAAGGACATACCTGGTTGGCAAAGCTGGACCTGACGGTTGTTGGAACACACTCCTCCAGGTTGGCATCCTCAAAGATGATGGCAGGGTTCTTGCCCCCCAGCTCCAGGGAGAGCTTCTTGCAGTGGGGGGCACTCAGCTGTGTGATGCGCTCGGCCGTGGGCTGGCTCCCAGTGAAGGAGATGACAGGCACCTCCGGATGCGACACCAGGGCCTCGCCCACCCTGGGCCCGGTTCCAAACACAATATTGACCACACCTGGGGGAACACCTGGAGGGAAATAGTGGCAGTTACAGTAAGCCTCCTCGGGGAGTTGAGGACTTCATGTTACGGGGAGATTCTCCTTGAAGGTCCAATGGCTTGAATGGGGGTGCGAATGAACTTTTACGGCTGCCTCTCCTTTACTAACAAAGCAGATAAAACAGTGTCATCTCTGCTAGTGTACACCAGAGGTGGGATTTCTCAGGGGGCTTTTCCCTGAAGAAATGGGGGGTAGAACATTCTAGATAATTCACTCCATAATATTGACTAGGCCTCAGGGGCTGGGGATGCAGAAACATCCTCAAGCAGGTCAAGCCCAGTGGGAAGGAGAGCCCTGCTCAGGGTTGGCATCCAGGAGGCACAATTCAGCATGACAGTGCTCTGTAGAGGGCAGCATAAATGTTGCAGAAGCCAGAGAAGAGACTGGCTATGCCAGCCCAGGGAGTGAGGGAGGGCACCCCCGGGAGGGGAGTTTTGAGTCTGAGGTCCCGCCCCCCATGATATGGACGCACCATCACACCCTAGGACTGACTTAAAGTACCCAGGACACCCCAAAATATGTGCCCCAGGCTTTCCCATCACAAGACCCTATTGCCCTGTATCTGCACGTGTTTATTTATGTGTTTTATGGATTTGCTTGTTTATTGCCTGTGACCACTGGGAGATACACCGATGGAGGCAGAAATGGTGTCCGGGTTTTGTTCTCCATTGTATCGCCTGTGCCACGGCCCCGTTTGCTCACAGTTGTTGAGTGCTTGCTGTGGGCCCGTCATTGCCCTAAGTGGTTCACATCCTTCAGATCTCTCAACAGTATTATATCCTCGCTTCACCGATGAGAAGCCCGAGCCCAGTGAGGTTAAATAAAAACCAGTAAGCGGCAAAACTGGTCATAGCAGGTTAATAAACAACGGTTAAGTAAATGAGTGAATGAACGCTTAATGTGCATTATCCAAGTCAGAAATGGTTCTGGAGAGAAGATCCACGTGCAGTTTGTTGCGTCCGGGACGCTCTCGGGTTTGCCCGGAGGCAGCTGAGTTATTCCGCTCTGTTTCCTCAGGCTCGAAGGACAGTGGGGCGGGAATCCTGCAGGCTGCAAGGTCTTTGAACTACTTCTCCGCTCCTGGCGTCTGTCCTTTATTCCAGGTCACATTCTCTCCTCAGTACAAACACTGTCTTGGATTAAGAGCCTCTCTTCAAGATTACACTTTTAAAGTATAAATAATAATTTCACACTGAAGATCCATTATCCTCCGGAACATCTTCCCCCAGAGCCAGAGCCTTAGCCTGGTCCCTTGAGGGGACAACCGAGGCCCCCTTCAGGTGAGCCTCTGGAGACAGGTAGGAAGGGGAATGACTCATGATGGCATCTGGCAGAGCTCACCTCCAGTGGCCCCCTCTACACTCAACATGCACATTTGCTACAATCCAGCTCAGGGCAGTCCTGGACCACAGGTCCCGGCCACAGGAGGGCAGGCCCTGGCCCAGGCTCCCTGTGAGAGCAGCTGGGTCTTGGGTTGGGGCACAGAAGAGGCTGGGGGAGAGGCCCCCCGAGAGGTCGATGGGAGGAAAACAAGGTCACGTTTCCCCCATTAGCCAGATGGGGCCCTGCTTCTCCATCGAAGACCAGAGATGTAGATATCTTCCCAATATTTGATGGGGGTCGGGGACAGGAAAACGTAGAAACACCGCGTATGTATGAACACGGAAAATGAGCTCCTCTCAGCAGCTGGCGGCGTCTGGTAACACAGCGGCGTGAATGTTGTGATTGCGTTTCCTCAAGCGCCAATGTTAATACGCTACGAGCTGTCTATCGGCCATGATTTCTCAGCACCATTTGCCATTGATCCAGACATTAGTGAAACTCTTCTAGAGACATCTGCCCTCTACCCTTCAAGAAGAATTTTAACCTTAAACAGAGCAGAGCACAAACTAATAGGAAGGGCCCGAAAATTGCCATCAGGGGACATTCCAGGAATGAGCGCAAACATCTGGTGCCTCCAAGAAGCAAGCGAATATTCTAGAACTCCCAAAGAGGTATTCACTGTGCACTTTTTTAAATGACTTTATTTCGGAGAAAGGTCGTTTGTCAAGTCTATTTGAACACTCAGGATGGAGGAGCTGGCTCTTCAAAGGTCCCGAGCGTGTCAGCGGGTTGTTCGAGCTCTTTTCCTTACACTAAGTTCCTCTTACAGAGGCTTCTCTGCAGCAGGATAACAGGGACGTGATCCATGCCTCCTCCCAACCCCAGCGGAGAAGCTGAGAGCTCGAGACAGGTGCAATTTGAGCACGACACTCTCAGTGTCTGTCGGAGGAGGAAAGTTTGGCAAAGCCGGCCTAGGGAGGGAAGGGGGGAAGGACCGTCTGGGTACAATGAGCTTATTCGTTCACAAGAAATAAGGCCAACGCTGTGCAAATAAAGGAAAACATTACACTCTATGCAGACCAGGCTCTGGGGTGTATGAAAGGGGAGAGTGGAGGAAAGAGGAAGCATCATAGGTCAAGATGTGGTTGATCTGGGGAAGAGAATGGTCTCTGGACCACAGCTCTTTGTCACTCTCCTCTCCACCACCTGCGCCCTCCTCACCTCTGCCTGCGCCCTCCGCTCCTCCAGCTGCGCTCTCCCCACCTCCGCCTGCGTCCTCCCCAACACAGGATCAAAGCAGAGCGTGGGCCCCATTTCTAGCCCACTCCAGAGCACCTGCAATCACCAGGCAGGACAGAAATGCCTCAGAACTTCGCAGACACTAGAGAGTCAGTTTTGCCAAGAACGGGATTAAACGCGGTCCCTCTTGTAGAGGGGGGATGACATGCGGGGAGAGGAGAGACACAGCACATCACATCACACACCCTCAGAGGCCCAGGACATCCGCAGGTGTCGTCGCGAAGCCCTAGGCTGGAGGCCTCGTTCCTCTGTAGGATTCGAGGGAAATGGGCAGCTACACGAGGGCCACAAGGCCCACTGTTCTTCCCTAAACAGGCCTGGTTTCCCCTGTGTCTAAATCCTGGTGCAAGAACCGGTTTAGCTTTCCCGGAAGCTCGCGCTGACGTTTTTGCTCAGAGACGAGAGGAATCCAGGAGAGAGACAGACTCCCAGGCCGCTGCCCTGCAGGTCTGCGCGAGCCCAGTGGCACGGTCGCCCTGAGCCTGAAGGAGGCGAGCACCACAGAGACGCCAGGGCCACGAAGACAGCCTGTCCCGCCAGCCACCGCCACTCCCAGGCCGTGCGGAGCCACCACTGGGGGACCCGACCGCAAGGGGCTTTCTCGCGGGTTACAAGCTAGGGCCTCCCACCTGTTCCCTTCCAGCCCTGGGCCGGCATCAAGCTGAACATCCCAGAACTAAAGCAGGATCACAGCCTGCAGGAGGCCACTAAACGGTTAGCAGAAAGAGGACAAGGGTCATGTTGTATCAGGGTCCCAGGAGTGGCTCCAAATGCAGGGGAAACTGGGATGTGTATTCAAACCTCTTGAAAATGGGCTATTCCTATCAAGTATTCCATAGCTATGCAAACCAGAGAAGTACCTAGTGATGTTATTATTTTTACAAAGATTAGCTTGTGGTTCAACCCTAGGACTTAAGTGACAATTGAAGACACCCTGGAGCAGGCTGGCGTCTGAACTCACCGGGCTTGTTAAGCCTGTGGGTGCATTATGTCGGGCGTTCACTCTACTGCAGGTGGACACCACCCCACCACCCCAGGAGGAGCTGTTCTGCAGAAGCCCTGCTGGGGCTGAAGAGAGGAAGCAGATGAGCAAGCCCTGTGGATGAGGGGGTTTCCCAGAAAAGGACCGGGGAGACAGAACCAAAGATGTCCCTGGAATCTGTTTGCTGTTGAGCAGATTTCTCTCCAAAATAGCTTTTCAGATGTCAGTGACTCTAAGGTGGCTGAAGCCTACAAAACATACAGCCCCAGAGCTAATCCTGTGCATCCCCCAAGCCCTAGCGCCTGAGTACCTGCTTTCTGCAGGAGCTGGCACAGCATCCACGCCGTCACGGAAGTCAGCTCGCTGGGCTTGGCTATCACGGTGTTGCCGGCAGCGATGGCGGGAGCGATCTTCCAGGTCAGCAAGTACAGTGGTAGATTCCAGGGACTGATCAGACCAGCTGAGGAGAGAACAGAGCGTCGCCAACAGTGACGTGCCCATCACAGCCAGCTGGCCAGACGGGGCTTCTGTGTGAGAACTCCCGCGTGTTCCATGAAACCGAAGCTTACTCTCCGAGACCCCCAAACTGTGCTTATTTGTAGCCAACTTCAGGGAAATAATTCTAAACTGTGTTACAAGAAACTGTACCTGTAAATACTATAGTCAATATGGTTGACTCTTTTCTTGATGACTTACAATTATATTTATGAGCAACAGCAATGTAAGTTCCAGGGCAAATGGGCGGTCACCTGTCACTCAACAGTTCCAGAACGTGATCAGTTTTGAGATTTACAGACTGATCCGTACATTTGTTTAAACGTCTCCTTCCTCATCATGAAACTGTCCAGCTACTAATTCTTCAGGTTTTCTCCATCTCTATGTCTTTCGTGTTGTGAATTGAGACGCAAAATCTCAAGCTGTTTAGAATTATTTGTAAAATAAGGGCAGATCATTTCAGAGACAGTAAAAGCCATGTCAGCCAGCCAGAGTGTCTTTAATAAGAAACTGCTCACTCGTATCCTGAGCGGACGGGTTTGCTGGGGAGGTAACAGAGCCAACATCTAGAGCCTCCCCATGGAAAATTCTGAAACCGCCCGGCTTCCAACCTCAGGGCATGCAAAAACAAATCTACCTTGTGAATCAGTAAATGGACTCACCCGTTTATACTCTGCCCTCAAGCCTGTGCTGTGAAAGTAAACGTATTTTATGTGATTAAATTCCCCATTGGAAAATCTGTTCTTTAAGGGATAACAGAATATTTTTGCTGCATGATATATTAGCAGGCTTCTTAGAGGGAGCTTTGAGCTTTTCATAATGGCTTGAAAATACCATTTCCTAAGGGTTCAAATCATCAAAGTGGTAAAAGTCCCATTTTCTTTCCTTTTAACTTACATTCTTTTATCCTGTCATAAAATGTAACTCATAAAATATGGAGGGTTGGGGTTTTTTCCTCAGTGGACACAGTGACATCTGGTGGACATTGTGAGTCATTGCAGACATCTGTGCGCCCTCCAAAGGCAGGAGTCAGACATGAGGGGAGGAGGGAAGTGAGTCAAGGCCTATGTGCCAGCACCTGCACTGCTCTAAGTGCCCTCCACTTGTTAATTTATTTAATTCACATAAAAATATGTAAAGATAAAATAGAACTATTCTCCCAGTTCTTCAGAGAAGAATACTGAAGCACAGAAAGGTTATGTAACTTGCCCACACATATCCAAAATCCATGCTCTTAACCCCCGCACGCTCTGGAAATAGACTCTTTATCTTTAATTACGGGGGGGAAAAATCCTGGTTTGTGAATTTACTCTCAGCATCACTCTTTTCCCTGTGATTTCCCAAGAACCATGTCCCAGGAATAAGTAGGGAATTTGACACAAAGAAAATAAACTAGAAATCGATTTTTAAGGCCAATTATATTTCAGCCAAAGCAGAAGAAATCAGCTCCTTCCTTTTCCTCCGCCTGTTCCTTTGGATCAATTCTACAGAATAGACCAAGCCTCTCTCTGTACCCTTGTGGCCTAGGCTCTCGCTGACAGCACCTACCGATGCCCACAGGCTCCCGCACGGTGTAGTGCAGACAGCCCGCGTGGTCCATCTGCGTGCACTCTGACGTGTGGTGCAGGATGGAGGAGGCAAAGAACCGGAAGTTCTGCACAGACCGGGGAATGTCCAGGGTTCTTGCCAGGGTTATGGTTTTCCCTGTAGGAAGCCAACAACAGAGTCTCTGTCAGCGCACTTCACCGTGGACAGCAGACACTCTCCCCCACACACGTATCCCAACCCCCACCGAAGCAGCCTCGGTCCCTTCCAGCCTGGCACGGGCATTCCTTGACCACAAAGAGCCTCGATCGTGGCTTGATAAAATTATGAAATAATTCGGTATGAGGTTATAGGATGGAGGAGGGATAAAGTTGAGCCAAATAATCTTTGTTTGTGAACTGCACAATTTATATAAATTCGCCAGATGCTACCACTTCACCCAGACCAGCTTTTTCAAATCAAAATCCCCAAGCTTTGCACATGCTACAAAGGGGGTGGAATAATGGCTGTTAAGACAGCTGCATCTGCTCGTCCCAAAAAACCACTTTGCTAAACATGTGATGTATATTAAATGTCCCCCGACATGTAGTGGAGTCCTGGAGATGGACATGTGGTGGGACCACCGAAGGGTCCCCTGGCGCAGGATGCTGTGTGGCACTCGCTCACCCGTCACATGCCCTGTGCCTGTCTTTGATCCTGAACTGAATAAGAGGAGAACCGTGAACTGACCTGGGCTGCTCCTCGGTTCTCTCTGAGACGCAGGCAGACCCTGCAGCGTCCGGAGCACCCAGAGGAAGTGTTTTCTTCGTAAGCTTTCTGAGTCAGGCTGCTTCCTGACTTCAGCACGGTTCACAGCATGCACATAATTCTAAAAGATCTTGGTTTTTCCTAACAGATATTATTGCAAAGATTAACAGACATTTACTCCGTCACCCAGCTGTCTGGGAAGGAGTTCAAAAATTGGGGAAGCATGCTGGGGGTGGAACAGTGACTGACATATCAGACATCTTTCTAAATACCTTGACTGTGTCACCAACCGCTCTTCAAGTGCCTCTGCTTTGAAGCTCTCTGCTTGGAATTAGTGATGGATGGCGTGACCAGCCCGGGTCCCCCCCGTCCCCACATGGCTGCCCTTTGCCACACATCCTTGCACTTCTTTCCACCAAACGGTGAAATTATTTGAGTGTATTTATTGAGTGTATTTATTTCCCTGCCCCTTGAACTTGGGCTCAGCCGTGGTTTGCTGTGGCCACCAGAATGAGGCAGAAATGTGCCAGTTGCCACTGCTTTCCACCTCTACCGCTGCCATGAGAAGCACGTGTGCCGGATCCCGATGGCCCCAGGAGGGGGACACGAGGAAAGCGTCCTGAGTCCCATCCATTACAGTTAAGGGGCAGGAGGTCACTGAGGACCTGGGCTGAGGGGATGACTGGCCGGCGTCTGCGTCACGTCCCACCCTGTCCACCGGCCAGCGGCTCTGGGGGTGGCTGCTCACCTTGGTCTCGGGACTCGGCCACCGCAAACTCCTCCAGCGACTGTTCCAGCAGGTCCGCCAGCCGCAGCAGCACCTGTGAGCGCTCCTGGGGGCTGCGGGCCGACCAGCCAGGGAAGGCTGCTCTGGCGGCGGCCACTGCCGCGGCGACCTGCAGGACACACGGGGACAGTCCCCAGATGCGGGATGAGTCCAGAGGCCCCAGGGCCCTACGTGTCCGATGTTTCTGCCCAATTTCAAACACTCACGGCTCCCAGAGCTGAGTCCCCACAAAGCGGTGTTTATGTGATGGGGGAAGCAGGATACCACAGAAACAAACAGAAATGCACCCTTTCCATGAAGGCGTCCAGAATGTGCAGTTCATCAGAAAGAAGCCATGTGAACTTATCGGATACACATTTTCAATCATTGTCAAATATAGAATTTTTTTGAATATCCTATGAGAGGAAACTCAGTCCGGGTGTGTAGTTTCTACGCTCTTAAACCAGTTCTGACAGATCTGATAAAGTCTAACATTTTATTCGAAATCACATCCAGACTCTCACTCCCACTTAGAGTCACTAATCGTGTTAGTTATTTATTGACTAAGTTTTATATATAAAGCAACATGCTAAATGCTTTACACAAATTATTTCATTAAACCCCTTTTAAAATCCTGTGACACGAGGACTGCTGTGCCCATTTCACAGATGAGGGAACTGAAGCACAAGGGCTCAGGTACCTTGCCAGAGTTCACACAGCTAATAAGCAGCAGAATCAGGATTCAAACTCAGATCTTTGTGCCTCCCACGACCACAAGCTGGCCCGCTATGGCGTAACCGTGGTCACCGCCCCCTGCCTGGCTCTGCCCAAGGGAAGAGGCCTCTGTTGGAGAGGAGGGCACCCGCAGTTGAACAGACAGCCTGGGGACCTAGTTTTGGAGCTAAATCCGAAAGGAAACAATATATGGGAAGATGAGGGCAAGGCCAGTTCCCGCGGAATGAATTCTCAGGTCGCCTGCGGCCTTTCTCCCCCTGGTCAACATCGAAGCCGTGCCTTTTCCAGAGACGGCAAACCTGTGATCTGCATCTTCCCCTCCCTGCTCCCTGCATGATGACGGTTTATAACCACTCACAGCCCCTTCCCCACGGCCCAGGCTCAGCCTCAGAGTCCCTTTCCACAGGCTCCAGCAGCCACAGCAGCTTTCCAGTCTCGTGTGACCCAACAAAGCCCCAGAGTCCGTGCTCCGTGCTCTGCCCTAAATCCGACCCGCACTCCTTGTTTCCCTTATGTGAACAGTCACCTTAGCCGAGCTGAAGGGAAGAATAAAATTATTCTCATCGCAATCACAAATTTCTGGGAAGATGGTTTCGCCTCACACACTCAGTCTCCCTTGTGGACCTGAGACAGGATGGAGGGGAGGAGGTGTGGCAGCGGCAACCACCACCAGCACCACCTCACAGAAGCCCTGCTGCCGGCCAGCTGGAGGAGGCCTCCTTCCCACAGCGTCACTGAAACACCTGAGCTCTGAGATCCAGTCCAGTCATATTTCCTAAGTCGTCTTATGTCCATTATGGAATACGTATTAATCTACTATATGCAATAATAGCAGCAAAAGCGAGTACTTAGAAAGCATTTACTACATTACTACATTAGACACCGAGAGCTTTACACACATCCGTCTGTCTGATCTTGAGAACAACACTCTGCACTAGGTGCTGCTATTGTCCCCATTTTGTAGATGAGGAGACAGAGGCCCAAGAGGTCCATCTCTGAGCCAGGCCCACGGAGAGCAGGTGGTGCAGCTGGTCTCTGAAGCCAGGCGGGCTGGCTCCACTCCGCCCTCGGCTGCAGGACTGTGATGCAGATGCTCCCACTAATGTGTGTGTGTGTGTGGGGGGGGCGGGCGGTGACCTAAGCATCAGAGAGGAGAGTGTTTGCACACTGTCACCTGTAAAATAAGGATGGAGTTTGGGTCTGATTTTAGGTCGTTAACGGCTCATTTTGGGACCATTCACGTTAAAGGGCTCGGGAATGCAAAGCACATGTCGAAAGCTGAATGAAGGGGAGCCGCTGTCAGCAGCCCTGCTAGCACACTTTGTAAGTGATTTTTGGGGAAATTGGGCATGTAGTTCGTATGGTGACCATATTTTTCAAGCCAGAAAAAAACCTGGGATTTATGGGATCAGACAGAATATTTGCAAGTTGGATTGCTGGAAAATCCAGAATCCCTATTCCTCTGCCAGCAGGTGCATCCGTTCTCTGGAAAGAGAGGAGCCGTTAACTGCAGAAAACATTTCAACTGCATTTGGCATATTATTTGCCATGTTAACTCCACTTTGGAAAACCCTCTGAGACCAGGAGGGCTGGAACACACAAAGCTGTTGTCCCGCGTCGATCCCAGGTCGTTCGGAGCAAACAGAATTACAGGTTACAGTGTAACCAACAAATTAGCCAATATTTGCAAACTTTAATCCACAAGTCTAAAGGTTTTTTTTAATGCAAGACAGATTTAAAATACTAACAACAGGGAAATAATAGCTTAGTTCTTAAAAAAAAATTGCATATAATACTTATTAAATATGAAGGCTACAATTATCTTTTAAATAATCTAGTTCTTTGTGTCTTAAGAAATAATTAAAACCTATAGGCATTAGGTGAGCATGCAGACATCAGCCACACGTATCACGACCCTGACGTGTTTTCATTCTCAGCGTAATAATTGATAACTAATCAAGTGTATCTCAACATTTTACAAACTTCCTCAAATAAAACCAATTGTACGTCACTAAGAATTTTTTTAATGTGTGTGCCATTAAGCACTTTGAGTAAGAAAAAGGATGGTGTGCAATTTCACTCCAAAAATACATGGGAATTTGATTTGGGGTTTCGTCATTCAGATCATCAGTTTTACTTTACCAGATTTTTGACAACACGATGAATTTTATCAGAGGATAATCTAAAATCAATCCCTGGGTTTTTAAATTTTGTTTGTTCTAGTGAAGATACACGTTTTTTTAGAAGTCCATGAAGACAGCGGGAAATTTAGGCAACTCTTGGTCGAGAAAGGGAGCATTTATTAATAGTGATAATTCTTACAAACAATACTTCTTCCTGGACACTGTTAAGGTGCATCTGAGACCCGCGGCCGTGGGTCAGGTGGCTGATGAATGATTGCTCCTCGTGCAGGCACCAGAGATTAGTTCCCTGTGCCCTCTGCGTCCAGTCACAGAGTGAAGCTTCCAGAACAAAAATCTTCCTGCTGCTGCCATTGATCAACTCTATACCTTTTCCCGACCCCCTTTTCTCCTAGAAAATTACTGGGCATAAATCACCAAATGAAGGACATTTCCGCCCTCTCCGAGAGAATTTACTCACCTCTGCCTTTCCACTGTCCGGCACTCGGCAGTACACCTCCCCTGTAGACGGGTCATAAGAGTCTAGATAGGAGTCACAAGGTAAAAATTTCCCATCGACGAAGTTTTCCAGCATCAGAAGCGCCCGGGTTCCAGCCATGGTCAGGGAAGTCCTGCCTTTCCCCTCGACAAGTCTCCCCTTGGCTCGCCCAGCACTTCTCCCTTCCCCGTAGTCATCTCCTCCTCCCTTCCATCCAGGCCCGGTGTCCCCATTTGCTGGTCAGTGAAAGTGGGAGGTGCCCTGACACTCAGAGACTATTCCAGGCTCCAAACTGAATATTTCACAGACTTCCAGTACATTATGAGAAATGGGTAATAACCTGTTTAACACCAGCTTATGGGTTCGTGGCCCTTCAAAACGGTCCAAAGGCATCTGTGTGCATCATTTTACTGGGTTCACAGTATAAACTGCTCACTGCTCGAACGCTGACTCAGCGCCAGGCCCTGAAGGGAGTCCTGCAGGTGAATGTACTCATTTATTCCACACAGTGATCCTATGTGAAGTAAACAGCATTACTTCTACTTTTGTCAGAGAAACTGGGCCTCAGAGAAGTTAGCAGTGTATCCAAAGTCGAACAGTCGGTAACGGATGCACCTCAGTCCTTCTGTCTCCAAACCACGTGGTTTTTCCTCACCGCATCGCTGCCTCGCCACAGAGGGGCCTGAGGACAGAGTCCCATGCCCCCCTGCTCATCTGCTCTCTTCACCCTGGCGCCTTCTGTCTGAACTGTCCCCCCGTCTCAATGCAGGGCCGCAGCAGCAGCTCATGTCTTCCTAGCTGTGCCACAGAGATGAAGATATGAGCCCAAAAGATGTGTGACATACAACACACAAGGCATACATATCCAGGACGTTGTAAGAATTTCTACAAATCGGTAAGAGAAATTAACAACCCCAAAGAAAAAATAAGCAAAGGCTATAAAAAAGCGATTCTAGCAAAGGAGACGTGACTGGCTAACGAATGCTGGAAGGATGCTCCCTTCGCTGTCAATCAAGGAATGTGGAATACAGAGAGGGGCCCTGTTTGGCCAATCAGACTGGAAAACATTTTTTTTAAAAGATTGGCCCTGAGCCAACATCTGCTGCCAATCTTTTTTTTTTTTAACCTTTTCTTCTTCTCCCTGAAGCCCCCCAGTGCATAGTTGTATTTCTAGCTGTAGATCCTTCTGGCTCTGCTATGTGGGATGCCGCCTCAGCATGGCCTGATGAGCAGTGCCATGTCCACGTCCAGGATCCAAATTGGTGAAACCCTGGGCCGCCGAAGTGGAGTGCGCGAACTTAACCACTCGGCCACAGGGGCCGCCCCTGGCAAGCATTTTTAAAGATCGCTAACATCCACTCTGTATTAGGCCATGGAAAACTCGTGCTCTCCCACCACGTGATGGGAGGGGCCACAGAACTTGGGTTGGCAGTGTCAGCTTTTAGGTTTTTTTTTCTTTTTTGAGGAAGATTAGCCCTGAGCTAACTGCTGCCAATCCTCCTCTTTTTGCTGAGGAAGACTGGCCCTGAGCTAACATCCCATCTTCCTCTACTTTATATGTGGGATGCCTACCGCAGCATGGTGTGCCAAGCCGTGCCATGTCCACATCTGGGATCCGAACCATGAACCCAGGGCCCACAAAGCGGAATGTGCACACTTAACTGCTGCACCACCAGGCCCGCCCGGCAGTGTCAGCTTTTAAATGTGCCTACTTTGGGCCTAACAACCCCCCCTTCTAGGACTCTCTCCTACAGAATTACCTGATCGTGTTCGAGGAGATAAGTCCCAGCGCATCGTTTCTTATGGCAATTAAAAAACTGAAAACAATCTAAATGTCCACCAACTGGCGAGTATTGTAATTAATCGTTACACCCATGATAAGGAATATTATGTAGCCGTTCAAAGGATGTACTGTTAAGTGGAAAAAGAAAGCTGGTGAATAATACGCACCATACGACCTCCTAGGGTGCCTGTGGGATTGAGGGGTTTGAAGGGGAGGAGCGCATGCTTCCTTTTTCTTTTTACTTCAGATAGTCTTAAATTTCTTGAATAGTTTATGGTGAACCTACATTAATATACAACTTTTGTAGTAAAGATTTCGTTGAATGTTAGAGATCAATATTCTATATTCAATGGTCATTTGGGGGCATTTGCCAGCCATACTCCCTAGGCCCTCCCTGCTTCTACCTTACTCATTTTTCTCCGGATGATCTCCAAATTCTTGCTCATCACTGATGCAAAGCAGTGGGTTCCCCATTCCCTATGCCACCAAGCTGCTGGCCTCCCCCTGCGGATCTAAAACCTACCTACGATGCTCTGCGAACAAGAGTCCTCGTCTTCTCTCCCTTGCAGCTCAGAGCCTCGGCAGAAACTTTGGAATTACGGCTCACTTCACACAGCCAGTCCTGAGGCTCCCTCTCCTCACCCAGTAAGAAGCAGGAAAGCAGCATAAAGATGAAAATTTTTTTCTCAGCTTAAAAATTCTTAACATTTCCTCTCCACATTGCATTTAAAATCTTTTATGTTAATGATTTTTGGTCGTATTGATGCACTTCTGTTGAAAATCTCTTTTGATCTGTTTTAGAAACTGGTCACATATAAATAGACATGCCTGGACAAACAAATACAATACTACATACAGCCAGGGTCCCTTCAGTAAAACAGAAACCATGGCAGGTATTTCAAGTTTAATGAAGGGAAATGGTCCACGTGGGAAGGAGGGAAGAGCACACAAGCCCTGCTGAGATAACGCAGATATTATAACCACAAAAAGCAGCTACCATTTTTGAGACTGGGGGACAATAAGGAAGAGATGGGCTACCAGAAGCTTGAAGGAGACCCCACCCCCGCCCCCCACCCCGCAGCGGGTGCAGGTGCTTCTGAAGGCACGTGGGGTGCTTGATGCTGGCAGGACCGAGACCGCTGGAGGCTGGGGCAGGGGCTGCTGGCTGCTGCTGGAGAGAGGCTGACAGGGATGGAGACAGAGGGCAGCGTCTTCTCCCTCCGTCTTTCCAGGCTCTTCCTTGTGCCTCTCCTCGACAGAAAGCCAGCTGACAAGGCAATGTGAGAAAAATGGTTTGCAGATCACAGCCCTGGCACCACAGAGTGAAGCACCAGGGCGTGAGCTTGAAGCTGAGGGATGAGGAGAGAATACCCAGCCCACACAGGCAGACTTTCATAGCCTGCCTTCCTCTCCAGCTTCTAGTGCCTTCTGTGTCCCTTTAGAACCTAGCGGCCCAGCCCTCTCCCAAGGACCTCATGCCCCACAATAATGCATTGCCCTCCTTCTCCAAACCACTAACCTGAGATTTCTCTCACCCAAGCTGTTGAGAGAAAAAATCCGATTATATGACTGAAGCAACTGAGACTAACATTGATCAGAATTTGTCTTTTAATACAGTTCTTAATAATCCAAAAGATTCTAATTAGAGGACCATCTAAAGGAGATCTTTTTAAAGAAAGGAGCTTTCCCAGGACCCCGTGGGGGAGTTGTTTTCCTCACATAATAGCAGAAGAGGGTCAGAAACCAGACACAGGGTTTGACAGCTCCCAGAACTCCCCCCCACAGACGTGGGCCCAGCTTCTGAGCAGGCACAGCGTTAGTTACAGCGGATCCTCTCGCTATTTGCTGTTCCAGCTCGACCTGGTCCCTTTCGGCATAGCGTAGTGGCCCCACCCCTTCCCTCTTGGTTCCATCAGCCACTGACGTGCAACCATCGATCCTACCTGCAGGTCAACCACAGACCGGACTCTGGACCTGGAGCTCAGTGAGGTGGGAGGTTTCTGAGGACGCACACTCCTGTGCGAGTCTGGCCGTGTCCTTCGACCCCAGTCCTCATCCCTGAGCCCTGACATGCTCCCAAGTCCTTCTCTCTAAACTGGGGATCAATCTTTCTCTTGTCCGATTCCCTTGAAAAGACATAAGATCCTCTATCAGGGCCCAGGGGTGGAGACCCTACTCCCTGGTGTTTCCACTTGCCTCACTGTACCTCTGGGTATCACCTGCCCTGAACTCTCCTGGCTGGTTCCACCTGCTCTCCAGCGCACATCCTGCTGACCTATTCTTGCCACACCCCGGAATGTCGTTCTTACCCGTGAATGAAGCACATGCCATTAGCAGCAACCAGATCTGCCCCCACCACCCCCCACCCCAGAGGGTGGATTTAGTGCCAGGTCCTGCAGAGCGAGGATAGAGAACTCAAGTCTTTGAACCCAACTGACAAAAATTATAAATGTGAGGCATCAAGAATACCAATATTCTAAGAGAACTAGTTCTAGAATATTCCAGAAGAGGATAGACTGCTTGCACTCACAGACAAAAGTTATTGCCTGTGAAACAAGTGAGGCAGTCCCTGATTTAGGGAGTGCTGACGTGTTTTGGAGCCGTGAACCCCTCAGACGGGCTGCCAGGAAGCGCAGTGCGTTGAGTGAGGAGCTCCCATATGACAGGAGCCGTGGGGAAAGACAGAGGCACCTGGTGCTGGAAGAAATCACCTTCTACCAGGGAGACAGAGTGATTAACAAAAGTCACCATATAGGAGCACGAGGCACCCTGGAGGCTCGGAAGAAACGGCAGAGAATGGAGAGCTCCCCGGGATGGAAGGAAGGGGTCAGAGGATGAGCCTCTGAAGATGGATTAGGAAGGGTGGGGAGAATGTAACAGACAAGAAGGTAATTCCAGCAGAGGAAATACCTGTTCGGGACTCCCGCCCCCCATCTTCCTTCTGCCTCCACAAGACCCTGGGTCCTGGATCGTCTCCTCCTTAGTCCTCCTCCCTCCCGTCTCTCCAGTACGATATCATATGTGACCAGTGTGGTGGAAAGGTGAAGCTGTGTGCCGGCACCAGCTAAGAACACTGCTGAGAATCACAAAAATTAAACCCAGTTAATGGGGTATCGAATTGATGTCACAAAGGCCACAAGCTGTACAAGAGGCTAGTACTGACTCCACAGTGCCTTGATGGATTATTTGTGACTTGGGTGCTTGGGGAGGATCAGACATTAGGATCAATTAAGCCGCAGTTTTTCTGGGCCAAATGGCCAAGGATAATCGAGAAAATAGGAGACCTCACACCAAATATATTAAGTGAAAGGGATTGCTCAGCAAAGGGCACTGTTTAGAAATAACCGGCCCACAATACCCTAGAAGGAGTGTGCACTGCTATCTTTTTCTTCTCAAAAGCTACCAGAGTATCAGACCCCTTCACTCCCAACTCCCAGGCAGCAGCATATGCTCTTCAAGCCCCATCATCCCCAATTTGATCAAGGGAAAGATTCTGAGAATCGATTTTCACACAAAGGGTTTTACTTGGCCAAGGACCACTTCTTCTTATCCAAGCGATTTAACAAAACTTTTTCAAGCATATCTAGAACAGAAGAGGAGCAGACCCTACATCCCGGGCTTCTCAGTCCATGTACGCAATTCACCAGGAACGAGGCCACAAATTTCTCTATTTCCTCATGGTGGGAGAGAACCTCGGCTGCCCACAGACCACCATCTGGGACCAAGAACAAAGAACAGACGCAGAGATTTGCAGAGATGCAGACAAACAGAAGGACCAGCTCCGTGCAGAAGAGGTAACAGAAATCTACATGATGCTCTCACAGTGCTGGGAACAAACGAGAGAGAGGGTCTCTGTGAAATGTGGGGTCAGGGGTGACATAAACGAGATTTTCAGAAGGAGACCTCATACCTTGGAGTGGATTCTTTAAGACTGAATTTCTAAGGCATCGCTGGAAGCTGAGTCAGAAGAGCCGAGGCAGTGCTCTGCAACAATCCTCCACACACTGAAGAGCTAGGGCAGTGACGGCTGGACTGCGTGTGGAATTCACCCAGCCAGACAGCAGAGTTCCCCGTGGGCAGGTCAGAGAGGAGCCTCAGCCCGCACAGCAGGAACCGAAGCAGCGTTACAGGCATTTTTGCTTGAACAGGTGAAACGTTAACGGGGTCTGATTGGATGGTAGTAATCTATATGTGTTAACTTCTTGATTTTGATGACTCTATTGTGGTTATGCAGGAGAATATCCTTCTTTGCAGGAAATACGTAGAATATTCAGCAATGGTGGGGCATCATGTGCCAACATAATCTCAAATGGTTCAAGAAACAAGTTCTTTGTACTGTACTTGGAACTTTTCTGACCATATATTTGAGAGATTTTTTTAAAAACACAATAGAAAAAGTGGAATTGGATTCTTAACTCATACCAAGCACATACACTCACACCACAAATATACATCTGTAAAACAAAATGTTTTTAAAGAAAGGAAGTGTTAAACTCAAAATTAAGTAGCAGGTAGGGGTGGAAAAAGACTGATGGGACTGGGAACTTCAATATATTTATTAGTAATGTTCTAACTCATTACTAGAGGGACAGGCTCACGGGTTTTTATAGTTATTCTTCTTAAGCTACATATTAATTACATGTATTCTTTCGCTTGTATCAAATACCACCTAATAAACATTTAAAGAATAACCATGCAAAATATTTTTAGGACAGTTCTAGGTTTACAGAAAAACTGGGAAGATAGCACAGAGAATTCTCAGTCTGCACTCAGTTTCCCCCATTACTGACGTCTTACAAAAGTATAGTACATTTGCCACAATTAAGGAATCAGTAGTGATACGTTATTACCACCTAAGTCCACAGTTTCTTCACACTTCCTAACGTCTTCCTGGTGCAGGATCCCACTCAGGACCTCACGCTGCATTCAGTTATGTCTCCAGAGGCTCCCTCTGGCGGTGACTCTCTCCGACTCTTCTTGTTTTGGATGACCTCGACAGTCCTGACGAGTATTGCTCAGTATTTTGTAGGATGCTCCTCCAACGGCATCTATCTGACGTTTTTCTCATGATTAGACTGGTGCTACAAGTTTCGCAGAGGAAGATGACAGAGGTGAAGTGCCTTTTCACCACATCCTATCCGTGGGACCCGCACGTGGTCAACACGCCAACCACTGCTGACGCGGACCTTGATCTGCTGAGGCGGCAATGGTCAGACTTCTCCACTGTCCAATCCTTCTTTCTCGCCTCTTTTCTGTTCTTTGGAAAGAAATCACCACGCCTGGCCCACGTTCAAGGAGTGGGAGTTCTGTGCCACCTCCTTGAAGATGGAGCATCTACATAAATTATTTGGAATGCTTCCACAAGGGAGACTTGTCTCCTCTCCCTTTATATATTTACTCAGTCATTTATTTGTATCAGTATGGACTCACAGATGCACTTCCTAAGGACAGCTGTTTTGTATCTTTCCTAGGTTCTTCAGTTATGTTATTTTTCTATATATTGTAATAAAAATATTTAAGGCTATACTGATTCCACTACTATAAATATATAATACACACATATATACATGTAATTTATACACATTTATACAGCACATTATTGTGCATATACATTTGTGTCACTAATTCTTTTAGCTGCACCTAATCTGTTTAATCCCAGTTTTTAGTTTCAATTATTATATTTTCCATTTCTAAAAGTTGTATTTGGTTGATTTTAAACTTGTCTGGTCATTTTTTATAGCCTCTTCTTGCTTACATTTCCACCTCTTCTTTAAGTAAATATTAAAGATTTAAATATTTCATCCAGCTATTTTATATTCTGTAACCAATAATTCCAATATCTGTAGTCCAGGAAGGGGATCTTAATCTGAGACGTTCTAAAGCAGAAAACTCCATACTTCTGGTCTGATCTGTGAGTAGCCTTTGTAACAAACCCCTCCAAGAGCAGGTTTACCTCATTATCAAATTCTCGAAGGAAACGACTTATAACTGTATTCTCTTGGCTATATGCTCATTCTGCTTTGTGATGTTATTCAAGTCCTTGATGATCTGTTTGTTTACATCATCTTTAAGGCTGTGCTGTGAGAATTTAGTAATTGTTAATACCTCCTTTAATTTCTCTAATAAATTTCCCTCATGCATTTTGATGCTCTTTGTACATTAACTTTTGTGCTCGTGCAGTGTATCTCTTCTCAATGTGAAACGATTCTCTTCATCAGGGAAGCCTCTTTGCTTGCTTGCTTTACATTCTCAGCCCAGTGTTCACATCATTACTCCTGATTTCTGGAGAGGCCATATAGTGTAGTGGGCACGGCTCGTCAGACGTAAATCCAAATTGAAAGCACGGCTATGGTTGACTTACTAGTTATTCATCTCTCTGAACTTCAGTTTTCTCATCTGTGGACTGAGGTTAATAACACTGCCTCACATAATTATAGCAATGTCGAAGGAAGCATTGTGAGAAGACTGCCTGGCACGTGGCAGACACCCAATCCTTGGCCATTTTTATTTCCCTGATACATCTGTGCACCTTTTTTCCTTTCAATCTATGGTTTGATTTTAGACATTCTTTTGTAAGTAGAATATCATTAGCTTGCAGGTGGAGTCTATCTTTTAAAAAGGGAAATCTAAACTGTTTTCATTTATTCCAACAATGGCTACCTTGGTCTTCATTTGGTTGACTTTGTTGCTGTTTCCCTTCCATCCTATTTTTTTGCTCTACAGGCTAAGTTTCTTTGCTTTCATCTTTGCACTGATATGAACATTTTTATTAATTCCATAAGTGGTTCCCCTCAACATTCTTAAAACTTTGTCTTATGTGATTATCAAAGTAATGAAGTTCCTTTACGGACTATAAGTAACAATGCTTTTTCTTCCCCTGCTTCATGTCCCCATATTTCAGGTAGAATTTAGTTGACTTATTTCATCATTTTGTTTTACACTATTAATTTACTTGTACATATTTAAGAGGTTTCAACATGTGAGGGAAGAAGGAGCTTTGGGGAGCTAAGAGCTGGCCTGGCACTCACAGCTAGGCCATGGTGTTCTCCTATTGAACAACAACAATTCCTGAATCTCTGACATCACATGAGGTCCCCTCTGTAATTCTGATGAAGCGAGATACTGTAACCACACCTGAGCACAGACCAAGAGCCACTGTACAAGCCACACAAATGAATGAACATCTCCCTCTTGTGGCTGACACAAGTACTGCTGCTGCTCCACCTGGTCCCATTTCTCCCACGTCCTAGATAAAAACAGATACGCAGTTGCAGAATGACTCCCACTTTCTGATAGCACCCAATGCAGAAGAAACCCGTGTTCACTTGCGCCCTCCTCAAAATTACTTTCATGCGCTCAAATTCTCAACAAGCCCCTCCTCACACCTCACTGATGAAGCACCCAGAGCCCTCCAGTGTGTGGTCTGTCTTGCTGCAGCAAGCGTCAATAAAAATAATTGACCACAGCTGTGTCCTGGTGGGCTTTGACGACATCCACAAAGGATGGTCAGCAGTATATGCTTGCTGCAGAACTTCTGCCATGACCTCCCCAGTCTTAAGATTCTACCTTTGTGATCTGCACATTTAAATCCTGCCTCCCACTCCCTTCACCCTCTACTTTTCTGTATTTTCCAAAATTCTAAAGCAATGATTACATTTTAACATCAGTTAAAATTATTATTGAGCTACATATTCATGGGAGAAAAAAGACCACGTCGAGAAACTGCTGACACCTCTCACAATACAGAGGAGCTCAAATACCGTCACAAACAATGAACGTGTGTGACAGTCACTTCATGCCCTACTCCATGCACGCCCCAAGGAAAGACATTAAACTCAATTATAGTCACTGAAGAGCTGTTTTAGGGCTTCTGGAAAAGACATGCTCTTTTAGCCTGTCCCTGTCCTGGATGGAGGGTCTGAGGATCTCAGTGTGGAGTCGGAGGGCAGAACCCAAAGTGGAAAAGGCAGAGCACAAATGAGTCCTTGCTGACACCGGGAGAGCCGCTCGGTCTAGACGGAGTCAAAGCTAAGGCTGCCGTAAGTCTTTGTGTTTTGCCTACATCACTGTTAGTTAGATTTCTGTCACATGTATCTGTTACCCTCCTGGTTAACATACAAATAAAACACTTTTTCTTACCTTAGCAAGTTTACTCGAAAGTCACAACTCCACAAGTACTTTTTAGTAAAGACACGTATTGTAGCAATGTGCTCTCTCTGTGATCGGTCACCAAACAGCAAATTCCTGCTCTGTGCCTTTACTCCATGGATGTTATTCTTCAGTTACGAAGAAATGCTGCCATGTATGGCATACTGTCAATATACAAATCACACCATTTCCAGTAAAAAAAAGTCTATCACAAATAGTCCATCAGATCAGAGTTCCAGGCTCAGCTGAGGATAAAATTTACTCTAAAGCTCTTTGTACCAGGAGGCAGCTCAATAAACACTTGTTAAATAAATAAACCTTGGAGTTTGTTGTTGTGTAAAAAAAATGACCTACTCACAAGGGACGTACAGTCTACAAGCTATACAAGATAAACTCATGGGGCCGGCCCTGTGGCCCAGTGGTTAAGTTCGCACGCTCCGCTGCGGCAGCCCAGGGTTTTGCCGGTTCAGTTTGAATCCTGGGCGCGGACATGGCACTGCTCGTTGGGCCAGGCTAAGGCAGCATCCCACATGCCACTACTAGAAGGATCCACAATAAAATATGCAACTATGTACCGGGGGGCTATGGGGATAAAAAGGAAAAATAAAATCTTTAAAAAGAAAGATAAAGTCATCACATATGTAATTCTACAAGTGAAAAGGAGAACAACAAAGTGAAGTTATGGTTAGAAATGGATGAGACTAAATTTGATCTGCTATTAGGATAAAAAGCAAGAATTCACGTGAAAGAGTTGGGAAACTCTTACGTGAAAAAGATGCACCAAATCCCTCAGCCATATTCAGTGACAGTGGTGGAGAATCGCATAAACATCGAAGAAATAAAACACATTTTGCTGTTATGCTCAAACTAAGGCATTTTATTAGCTGGCTTTATGCCTTAAATAATATCCTGGTTACCAAACAAACAGTTTCCACTAATTCTAGACTAAGCTTTCAAAGGTTTACTTGCTGAAGAAAGAACATTCTTATGCTTAACACATAATATCTTTATTATAACCTTCAGCAAACCTTAGCGTTAACTAAAAAAACTGCTCAGGTCAAACATCAACTATGGCAGCAACCTAATGTAGTTATTTTTCCTTAAAATTGTGCAGTATAGTTGAAAATCAAGGAGAAAACTGTAAACATTTTGTGGTTTGGCTGGAAGTAGAGTTCATTTCATGATGATTTAATGTCTTCCAATACATATTTTTGACAGTTTCCATAAATCTCAGCAAAGTAAATCCATTTATTAACATTTTTTAAAATGAAAGTGCAATATTAGCCTTTCTTTGCCAGTTGGCAACTTGAAATTGTTGCAGGAGTGGTTACTAATACTTCTTTGCAGCTGATTGTAGCTTCAATTTTCTCTCTCACTTAAAAAAATATCAATTGCACATTGTTCCTTTTACTGAATATCTGGATTCTTCAAAAAGAGAAGTTGGCTACTTCATTGCATTTGGAAACCCATCATTCTTTTATCTGTAAAGGAAAAAAGAGATATTTGCTATAATTTAATAAATCACATTATGAGAACAACAAGAGGAAAATGACAGTGAAATGATTATTGCATCACAATCAAATTTTCTCCCTTTTTCTGCATCTTTGCCCCTTCTCTAGTCATGCTATTTCTGATATTACTACCATCTCCCCGTTATTTCCCACAGGAAACTGTATCTCATTTTCAGAATACTCTTCCATAAAAAATGCTCAGACAGATCAGACATGATGCTGCCGACAGCAATGATGTTGGATGACGTTTACTGCATGCTCTGCGTGTGCCAAGGACCAGGCCAAGGGCTCTGCACAGATGGTCTCACTTCACAACCACTCCAGGAGACACAGTCCACTAGCCCATCTTTACAGGGAATGACGCAGGGGAGAAACGCTGAGCTGGTGCAGCTGGAGTCCGTGGGGCGGCAGCACCAGCCTGGGCAGTTTAGCTTCAGAACTAACAGGGAACACACGAGACTGAATTTCAGCGCAGCCTACAGCCCTATGTTCAAAGCATACACCCAATTAAACAAAGTGAGTAAGCTGTATGCAGAAAACAATCAAATGAAGTAATGAAGCCCCTTTAAGAATATAATTTAGGGGCCAGCCCCGGGGCCCGAGTGGTTAAGTTCACGTGGTCCGCTTCGGCGGCCCAGGGTTTCGCTGGTTCAGATCCTGGGTGCGGACACGGCACCATTCATCAAGCCATGCTGAGGTGGCCTCCCACATGCCACAACCAGAGGCACTCACAACTAGAATATACAATCATGTACTGGGGGCTTTGGGGAGAAGAAGAGAAAAAAAAAAATGAGATGGGCAACAGCTGTTAGCTCAGGTGCCAATCTTTAAAAATAAATAAATAAAAATATAATTTATATTAATCTTGACAATGTGGAAGAAAATTTAAATTAGTGAAATTTTCTGGTTCATTTCTGGCTATTTTCTCAAAATTCAACTACACCTTCCATTATATATTAGGTATGTTTCAGAAACATTACCAATGTTACTGAACTTTTTAAAGAAATCATTTCAAATGCACCTAAGAGCCAGCTATTTAAAGAGATAAATTTAATGAGAGTTCTTTTATTAAACAAATCACTACAAAAACTCATCTCACTCTTTAATGTCTGCATTCCCATAATTCAGACTGCGTACTTACAGACCTGTCCCTCAACGCATCTCCTTTCATTTTGAGCAATGTTACTGGTGGAGAAGACAGTCTGGAGGTCTCTTGATGAGAAGTTCTAAGACCACATATTTTCTTGCCATCATTCTTTTAATTTTTTAATATAAATTTTAAAATCTTGTTCTAAAACCGTAACTGGGTTCCCCTTAAGCCATCAAATCCCAGTGACCCTTCTTAGAAAGACAGAGAAGACCTCATGAGCATGGACACACGCTCAGCCCTCTAAGCACCTCGGGCACCCTTCTCAGAGAGAGAGGACCTCATGAGCACGAACACATGCTCAGCCCCTCTAAAGCACCTCGGGGCCCCTTCTCAGAGAGAGGACCTCATGAGCACGGACACACGCTCAGCCCCTCTAAAGCACCTCGGGGCCCCTTCTCAGAGAGAGAGAGGACCTCATGAGCACGGACACACGCTCAGCCCTCTAAAGCACCTCGGTGACCACGCCGGCAGCGATGGTGGCGCCGCCGTAGCGCAGCATGAACCTCCCCAGCTCCTTGAAGTCTTTGTAGAGCTCAAGAGCCACGGGCCTTTGTGTCTGCAGCTCCACCAGCGCGTTCTGGCCTTTAGTCAACAATCTATCAAGAAAAAGAAAAAGAACAGAGGGATATCCAATAGTGGTGAATAAATGTAATAACAACTGACAACTGAAAAACAACTATTTCACACTCAATCAATAAATCAACTTAGTCTTTCAAAAACTTAAAAAGAAAAAAAGGTATTTCTTAAAACGAAAATACGTGCCTTTGAATATTTTCTGGATTAGCCAAAAGAAATGAGAGGAGTAATTCTAGGTATAAGAAGCATTAGCTAGCTCATATATATTTTTTCACCAATTTTCCACATACAATGCTATCCCTTGAAGGATCCTATAACCTAAAATGCTCAAAGCCCTTCCACCAGAGCCCTCCCTTTCACTCCTCATAAAATTGAGAGGTTCAATGATGGAATGAAGAAAGCAAGGCATGTGCATTTTAAAAGAGGAAGATAGGGGCCAGCCCAGTGGCGCAGCGGTTAAGTGCGCATGTTCTGCTTCAGCGGCCCGGGGTTTGCCGGTTCGGATCCAGGGTGCGGACGGACATGGCGCCGCTTGGCCAGCCATGCTGTGGTAGGCATCCCACATATAAAGTAGAGGAAGATGGGCAGGGATGTTCGCTCAGGGCCAGTCTTCCTCAGCAAAAAAGAGGAGGACTGGCAGTAATTAGCTCAGGGCTAATCTTCCTAAAAAAATAAATAAGATTTTTTTAAAAATTAAAAAAAAGGAAGACAGTGTCTCCCAGGTAAAACTCCAATTGGTGAGCCACATGCTAGGAAATTATCTTTACAGAGGATAATCCCCTGAGTGCCAACAGACTACTCTAAACCTCTCCCTCCCTCCTCTCTTTTCTCACCTAGGAAGAGTGCTTCTTTAACAGAGATTCAGGACAAAATCATACAAGGATTTTTCCACAACATATTGTTTGTATGAAATGAAGGGAGATAGGGCATGGGCCTAATCGCAAACAGTTTCATACAAATAAACAAACAAACAAAAATCTTTGTGCATGGGCCCCACCCACACATAGAGAAAGAAGCAGAACCCAAAAGGGGCTATTTTGGAAATGTTCTCCAATTTAATTTTCATGTGCTCCAGAAGGCAAGAGGACAGCAATCATAAACTCCCCTTCTGAAAGGTTCTTTAAGGGACAGACCTTCAGAACAAGCCACTCAAGTTTCTAAAGAAGGATTTCAAAATTTCCAAATAGTGGTTTTGGACAATTTCAGCCCAAAGTCCCACTCCTTAGGAAAGACAGCATCTAATATAGTCTGCACTTAATTTAGTTTCTAGAAAGTTCGATTCCATTCCATATAAAGCAATCAAGTGTACGATGTGCCTGAAGTGGAAACGAAGGGAAAGGCAAATGGCGCTGGCACAGAATAAGAGAAAGGACTACGCTACAAACAAGGCGACGGGGCAAATGAACATGAGGAAGACTGGAGCAGGAGCAGGGGAGGAACTCAGGATCGAATGTGACGGGCCCATTTCAGACTGAGAGCTCTCCAAGTCAACCTGGCTCTTGCCAAAAAGCATATAGTTTCTGTGGACCAACTACCTGGGTTGGAATCCTGGCTCTGCCACTTGCTGGCTCTGTGACTTTGAACATGTTATACAATCTCTCTAAGCCTCAGTTTCCTTATCTGAAAAATGGGAAACAGAATAGTACCTGCTTCATACAGCTGCTGAGACTATAAACCACGCAAAAGCATTCACGACACAGCAGAGAAAATCGTGGTCTTCCAGAAATGTTAGCCATTAGTTACTATCACATTTCTCAGAATATTATAGCAGACACTCATGCTAGAAGCCAAAGGCTCAGGTTAAAAATAAAGAACCATGCTATGAAAGAAGTAACTCTTCCCTCCTAACAGGGAAACAGGCATGAGTTTAGAGCAGTGTGAAGATTCTCTCTTCTACTTGCAGCCAACTCATTAACCCACTAACCACCTTTGGCCTCTTACACAGGTGCAAAAGAGGAGGAAGACCCAAGGACCAAAAAAAGGGGATTTTGGGTGGGATTCCCCATAGGGTGGAAGTGAGGAAAACCCCAAACCTGAAGCAGCCAAGCCAAACTGTGGTTAGCCTTTAGTTGAAATGAGGTAAGAAACAAGATTCTCAGGAAGCACTTACTTTGAAGAATCCCAACCTTGTCCCAGCCAAAAGGAACTGTCCACACCTAGGCTGGACACTAATGGTCATCAGAGGGGACCAATGTGGTGGCAATCACCTTCGCTTAAAGCTCTAGGTGGACCTCAAGCAGAAAGGAAAATAATTCCAGGGTGGGAAAAATCTGGCAGCTACAGAGCATACAGATCACCTTCTTCCTGGGTGCTCTTAGTGCAAGGACTGATTCTCATTAAGGAAGTGACAAGAAAGTGAAGAAGGACACAGCCAGAATTTGGAACCAGAGGCTTGGCAGAATTCAAATTTATCTTTAAAAATGTAGGACTAATTATTTAAATATCTTTATTTTTACATGATCAGTATCTAGGGCTTGAGGGATCCATATAAATTTATATTCACATTTTTATTAACAATCATACCCCCTCACCACACATGACAGAAATTATATCTAGCATTCACACCTAAGCGGGAGCTTAAACATTTGTTTCTGTATTTTCTTAATCTAGTCCTTGAAACAATGATTTCTGAAACAAGGAAGAATAGATTTCACTTAGTACAAAGAGAAATACAATAGAAATGAATTAATCTGTAAGGAATTTGCTTAAATGGCTTGCGTGTGTTACACTCACTTAGGCTTCTTCTTTGTGACTTCGCCCGTGCTTTTGTTTAAGATGCTAATCAGTCGCTTAATAACGGCAGGCTCGCTGACGGTCTGGTAGTGGAGCAGCACCTAGAACAGAAAGGGGAACACTGAGACGCTGCTTCCGACGGCACCTCTGCCTTTTCTCTTGGCACCCACGTCTCACACAGTCAACTCAGCACGACCGCTCAGAGCCCTCCAGGACCTCTGCTCACTCCCTCCCAGCCCCACCACTGTAATCAGGTTGTTCCCAACTTACCAGGGAGCCAAGGTCATGGGAGGGAGTGTGAATTTCTACTCCATCACCTACTGTGCAAACTTTAATACATTATGTAACCTTATTACAGGGTTGTGATGAGAATTAAACAGGATCAGACACAGTGCCTGGTATACAGATGTTCAACAAATGTGAACTGTTTCATCATGAAAACGAGGGAAGGGGAATCGTCATACCAGCAGTAATTACTGTATGCACTGTTGGATAACGAGAATAAAACATTATATGGGAGTTGAGACAAGCTCTGACTCAGACAGACCTCAGTTCGAATCCTGACTGTACACTTTCCAGCTGTATGATCTGGGTCAGGTTCCTTATCACTAAAATGAGGAAATTCACATAAGCTTACTTTAAAGTGGTGCCTAGCAGGTGGTAAACATTCAGTTAATTTATGACCTTAAATATGAGATATTACTATTTATGTTTTAAATTAAAGAAATTTAATATCAAAAAAGTTAAGTAACTTAATGTGGCCATGGTGCTAAGTGTCAGCGGTAAATTTTATGCTTCGGTCGGCTGCACTCAGAGTGAGACTGACAATCCTCATTAAAATAAAAAGCAATGAGTGTGCAACACGTCTCCAGTTTGGGTATAGTGGAAAGAGCAAATACCCAGGAAGTGGCAAAGCTATAGAAGTTTGATTTGTAAATACCACTTTAGGCTGTTTTCTTGAAGAAATACTAATTCTCTACTCTGGAATTTCCTGGCTAGAACAGTTTACACATTCAGAAAACAGAAATGCAAGGGGAACTGTGGACGCACAACCCTGGACTTTGGGAAAAAACTGAGTCGTTCAATCAGCACCTTATTAATTCTATTTCTGTCCATTTTTTTCTCTCCTTCCTCACTGTTACAAAAGCTGTCCAGGACAGTCATCTCTCCTCTGAATTAAAATACAGGATGCAGGTTCCTACCTGCTCTCTGCCATCACTCTCGTCCCTCCATAACCCATTCTTCATATGCCTACCAGACTGATTTTCTAAAACACAAACTTAATGATACGTCTTTGCTTTTTAAAACCGTGGGAACTTTAATTCCACTACAAGGCACCAGGCCCTTCTCAGTCTAACTCCCGCTTACCTCTCTAGCCTCACCTTTCTCCATCCTCTCTTGCATCCTACACCCCAGACACACTGAGCGTTGGTTCCCTATACACAGGAAGCCCTTTCTCCCCTTCAGGCTTTCACGTGCACCATGCGCTCTGGCTAGAACACACCCTCTCAAGGGGGCTGCTTCCCTGGGCAACGCCTGCTCACCCCATGCTACTGGGGGCCCAAACAGCATCACTTCAAGAAGCCTGAACCCCCAGTCTGAGCTGACATCCTTCCTCCATGTCCCAGAATCCCGCCACATCACATCTCACTTTTCCTGTAACTGCTGGTTTAAATGTCTGTCATTCCTGCAAACACGAACTCTGTGAGAAAAAGAACTCTGTAGACCAGGGCCAGACATTTCACTGGCACTGAGCAAATATCTCTGAAATGAGTGTAAGAATGAAGGAACAGAGAACATCTAAAACACATGGAGAACGTCAGTCACAAGAGTTTGGTTTTTTTTAAAGGCACAAGTGAACCTCCATTACTGTACAAAGGCAAACCAGCTTTCTTTTTCAATGGCATTTGACCACTGAGAACTGGAAAGATCCTCCCAAAATTAACAAACAACTCAGGGAAAAAAACCTTCCGGGTGAAAGGGAATGGGGTGAGAGCCACACGTGTGCATTCCGTGGGCCCAGGCCTCCAGCAGCACCAGTGTACACACAGGCAGGGCTACAGACCTAAGAAATACCCCTTTTGCAAAAAGCAGCTGAGGTTAACAAGCGGGATTCCCCTCACTGGGCTTGGGTGTGGCTAAGAAACTGTATTTGTCACCACCTCTTGCCAATTCGAAAGAACAGTCGCATGAACCTCATTAGGCTCCTCCTAAGCTTCGAGTCCCACGTGTGGGCCCCGGGGAAAATCAGAGTGAATGAAGAATGGGCTGTGGCAGTACAGGCTCAGGTTTTAGGTTTACTTGTCTTTCTATCTCCGCAGCGTCTTACAGACAGTAGCTCAAAAAAATATTTAATGAATACGTGTGAAAAAATCTACACGCATGTAAGTGTCAAGTAACTGTCTACTGCTTTAGCATTTTAATTTATATTATATATAACCAAAGGCATCTGTAATTCAAAGCCATCTGTAGCATAATGCAATAGGGAAAAAAAGCACTGGGTTTCAGGGTGAAAAGTTCTGCGCATGAGTCCTGGAGTACCCACTTATTACTCAGGCGTCACAGCCTCTCAAGTCTCCAAGTCCTCATCCGTAAATGGGGACAAGCTAAGACAGGTCCACAATCTCCTACTGCAACTCCTAAATCCCAAAAGACTGAAAACCTAAGTTTTTTCCTAATTCTGTTATAAATCCACTTGAGTAGTCAAACAAGACTTGAAGTGAGGCAATTTAGAGTCCTTATGGCTTTCACTGAGCATTAATGTTAATAAGCTGTGGAGAGGAATCTTCAGGATGTTCAATTGCAGGGTGTCGCACATTCTCTGTGAGGGGTCTTACATAACATGCACACACCATATCATCTCTCTAAAATTGGAACACTTCTCACTCTGGAACACACGAGCCTGAAGAGTTCCAGATAAGGGCTAGGATGCCGTACCTCACACAGGGTTGCGAGAATCAAATTATCTAGTGTTTTATAAACTATAACAGGCTACATAATCTGTTAGGCGGCAAAATAAGTCAAATTAGTATTTTGCTTACACCTCCAGGTGATTTATATTTAAAAATTTTCAATGCATAGATGGTCAATTTGCAACAAGGGAGCCAAGACCCTTCAATATGGAAAAAGCAGTTTTTTTCAACAAATGGTGCTGGGAAAACACGGAAAAGAATGAAGATGAAGCCTTACTTTACACTGTACATAAAAATTAACTCAAAAAAAGACCTAAACAAAAGAACTAACACTACGAAACTCCAGAAGAAAATAGAGGAAAATCTTTTTGACGCTGAATCTGGCAATGAATCTTTGGATATGACAGCAAAAGTATAGGCAACCAAAAAAACAGTAGATCAACTGGACTTCATGAAAATTTAAAACTTTTATGAATCAAAGGATACTACCAAGACAGTGAAAAGACAACCCACAGAATGGAATATGTGCAAATCATGTATCTGATAAGGGGTTAATACTTAAAATCTATAAAGAAATAAAAAGATGCTCAACTTCACCAGCCATTAGAGAAATGCAAATCAAAACCACAATGACATCCACCTCACGGCCATCAGTTTGGCTATTATAAACAAACAAAAAAATCACCCACCCACTCAACACAAGAAAGGAAAATAACAAGTGTTGATGAGGAAGTGGAGAAATCAGAATCCTTGTTGTACTGCTGGTGGAAATGTAAAATGGGGCAGCTGCTATGGAAAACAGTTTAGCAGCTACTCAAAAAGTTAAACATACAATTACCATATGATCCAGCAATTCCACTCCTGGGTATATACCCAAAAGAACTGAAAGTGGGGGCTCAAAAAGATCTTTGTGTGCCAGTGTTCACAGAACTATCATTTACAGTAGCCGAAAGACAGAAGCAACCCAAATGTCCATCAACAGATGAATGGATAAAAAAATGTGTTCTATATATACAATGGAATACTACTCAGCCTTCAAAAGAAATGAAATTTTGACACATGCTACAGCATGGATGAACCCTGAAAACACTATGCTAAATGAAATCAGTCAGACACAAAAGGACAAATATCGTATGACTCCACTTATGTGAAGGACCTAGAGTAGGCAGATTCATAGAAAAAGAAAGAATAGTGGTCACGGTGGTGGGGGAGGAGAAACGGGAGGTACTGTTGAAGGCGCGCAGAGCGTTAGTCTGGGATGAATAAATCGCTCTGGGGATGGATGGTGTTGATGGTTGCACAGCAGTGAGAATGTACTTAGTACCACTGAACTGTACACTTAAAGATGGTTAAAACAGTAAATTTTATGTTATGTATACTTTATCACAATAAAAAAATCAAACATGAATTTAAAGGCTAATTCTTCTGTTTTTTCTTCTTAAAAATATCGTGAGTTTACCAGATAAACCAAGGGAAACTTAAATCTATTTATGTAGCATTAAGGAATTAGTCCCTAAATAGTCAAATCTTAACTGCTTAGAAAGCCTTTCCTTGGTATGTACTGTACGTATGTATGAATACAGGTTTGTTCCCACAGGAAGTGGACTGAACAACAAAACATGACCATTTTTTCCTGAAACAATTTCATCCTGGTATTCGTGAATCAATATACGCAGGTGGAATCTCAGAAAGCAGCACTAAAAACTTTCAATTCATACTTATTTTTAAGAAACGACAGTAGACAGGAAGACGATATTACTATTCAAAGTAACCGTTAACCTCTTGACCTCTCTATCTCTCCAATGGCAAAAATTATTGCTGCATGAGTAAAAACACAGTCCCAACCTCTCCAGCTTCTCCCTGTAGGACACGCTGCTTTCTAAGAATGAGTGCCGTTTGTTCACAGCAATTAGGTCGTAGTTTCCTGCCTATCAATACATGAATTTTTAATATTTAAAAATTAAATATTTTCAACTATAACAATTTTTTTGGAGAGAAGTCTTTACTCCTTTTTTTATCATATGGGAGAAATGGAATATAATTATAAAACTAAAGCACTTAAGCAAAGCACATGGTTATCTCAAATAAAGGCGTATGAGCATAAAACGAATTTAAATGAGTTAAATAAATTTATTTCCAACTTCTAATATACTATCACTAACTAAAAGTTTAAAGGCCAATTACTATTACTGTCTTACTTTTATTTCAAAGATGCATCAAATGGTAAAAATGATCTGCTTATATTTTCAAAGACAAGCAATTAATTAAACTCTAAAATTAGAGTTATGTCCCTAAATATCTGAAAAAACTTACACAGAAAACAAGGAATTCACCCCATTCACAAGTAGTGTCCTTTGTGGATAAAGTAACATTACAGTATGAAATCCTCCTCTTCCCATAAATATGCATGTTCAAATGATGCTGCTCAATGAGAACCTGCATGCCAACCTCACAGCATACAGGGTCTGAGCGTGTGCTTCAGCACAAAGTTTACCCCATGCCAAGGATCCCAGAACAGACCCGTAAATGCCAATGGGGGGACAACATGTACACACAAAAATACACTGGAATGAACGAGTAGATATGTATGGATTATGCAATTACAGAACATTCTTTGTATTTTTTTGTGTTTTCCAAAATTTTCTATAACAATGTATTACTTTGTGATCAGAAAAACTACAAATAAGCATATTAAAACAAAAGAAAACCAGAAAGACCCAATCTGAGAAGATTGTCAGGTAACCTTTAGAACACAGCAAAAAAGTAGCTACCATTTTCCCTGTATAAATTTTATTATTATTAGTTTGTATCCGATTGATTATAAAAGTTTTCCTCAATGCCTTTTTGAAAAAGTCCCCAGGCTCAAGGATCAAAACAAAAAGGATTTCAAATTCTAATTTCATGTTTTTCTGGACTAGAGTAATAAGATGTGAGTTGAAAATAACGACAGCATCATCACTTATAAAGAAAGCTATTACTCTTTAGGATAAAGTTACTCTGAATTTATAAAAACAATAACAAACATTTTGAAACTTACAGGAAATCCTTTTGTGACAGGAATTTCAATATTAAAGATGAGGATTCGGGCCCTGAAACGAGTGCAGGCTTTAATGGGCTCCCTGGGGCCACAGAAGATGCAGCCGACACTGGAACAAAAACAGAGAGAAGGCAGCTGGGGGACAGTAAACATACATGCAGCAGGACACCTCTGAGACCATTTACAAGTGGAGCAATCAAGGACACGAGGGGCCTGCTCTCCACACTCCCCAGGTCCACGCATGGCTTTATGTCATTAATACCCTGGCATCATTTCATACCTACAGTTTTTGCTCAGAGAAGAAGTACATGTGTTGATATTATTAACTGCAATGTGAAGGAGGTTTTACTTATCATTCTTACACTTCTGCAAGTGCCTGTTTTTGGCCAAATGAAATTCAGAATTAATACTCATTCTTTCATTTGAGCTGGTGAATGGCAAAATTTACGTGTTTCGAGGTCCTATATCCAAAACACTGGCTGCGTAAACTCATTTTCTCACTCACTTGATTTTGATGATATCCATCCCAACCAACGTAAGACTGACATGATCGCCCGCGGCCGCCCAGTCGACAGGTTCATCGTGCAGAGTGATTCCTGGAAACGAGTAAGAACCAAAGCGCACAGTGAAACGCCTCAATATCAAACCATAACAACCAGGAGAGCTTGCTGCTGTGCCTCAGCAGTCACTACTCATCATTTTCAGTATGAATGGATTGAGAGTGAGAAGCGTAACTGTGAGCGTTGAGGAAAACACACTTCCTCCAGACTTGACTCTTCTGGAACACCGCCCTAAACATAAGGTGTCCATAAAAAGCTGACTTCTGCTTATTTAATCAAGATTGTTAAACTCATTTACTCAGCTGGTATATTCATTCAACAGGCCCCATACAAATATTTCTCTTATATCAATGAATGCAGGCATAGTAATACAGTTCAAATTACTTTTAATAACATAAAAGCTGGGACAGGGGAAGGTGCCTAGTAGTATTCTGTTCTCTCGAGCTTTGCTTTTAGATAACCATCTATACAGCCGCCTGTGTTCCCCGAGGAACCCACAAGGCGTCGTGTTTAGTCACATGGTGCTCATGCAGGCCCCTCCACTATTTCTGGCCCAAGAGAACTGGCCTCCCAGAGAGAGACATGCACGGTGATAACTGGTTAGATGAAAAGAAAGAGATGAATGATGTAAGAAAATTTAACTTGAAAATGAACCCAGGCGCTGCTATCTGGAATAATCCGGGAGGGCGACTCAGGGCAATACTCGGTGTCCTTCGTCAGAGGCTTTCAAAGCAGTCTCATGTGTGCTGTCTCCATGGCATAAATTTACGGGAGAGTTCCCTTCCACTGGAACTTGAGCCTTTTGAGGAAGACAGCCTGTGGGCCAACCATCGTGGAATAGTTCTTAATTGACATGTTTTCAGTAAATCATAATTCACCCGTATCTTTCTGAAAATCCTCATTTTTCCCATGGAGCACACTGTTAAGTGCGTTCCTTTCAGACTTCTGGGGAGTTCCAGGAGAAACTTAAGAGCTCTGAGACAACCTACGGTTTCATTCACAATTTCATGTCTGTCCACATCTGCATTAATCTGAGAGGAAGGGCCATACCTTTCATCAAGGTGTCAAAGAGATTCCTGACTCTGAAAATGTTACCAAGTATGATATTAAGGAATGTTTGTTAAATATTCAACTAAATAAATTTAGTTTTTAAATGTAAAATTAAAATGACCATATCTGATTTTTGCTATGAAACGTGGGACTAAAGACAGGAGCTAGCTACTTATGTACAACAGAGACTGCCTTTGGCTTAAGATTTGAAGAGCTTTCCTACTAGAAGATCAATTAACCATACAGAACTTTATAAAGGTAATATATAATCTGTTTTCCCCCCCCCCAGGCATGTTACACTGTCCAAGCTACGCTATTTCTCTTCTGAAGGACCCTCTTCACTGGGTCTGTGCGTCAGCCACGGCAGCACCTCGGGCGCTCTAACAGAAAGGGGCATTAAACAACCAAGTCAATGAGGAGGAAGCAGAAGGGTCAGACCCTGAGGCCTGAGAACGCATGTGGGCTAGGAGGGCAGCTCTCAGGAGTGGGTGGGTCCCGGGGGCTTCTGATATGGCTCTACCTTTAAGAAACATGGGATTAAAGATAAACGTTGGAGTTTCTCTGGTGGGGAAGGGACTGAAAGAGAGAGGAAAAGAAGGTGGGTGACCTTCAGAGGTGACCAAATTATGACTTTGGAGGTCACAAGGCAGCCAATCTGTAAAGTTCACGATAATTTTAGGACCATGGCTTTAACTCATGCCTACTGACTGTAAAAAAACATTTCTATTCTCAAAAAAGCTCATCAACATACAAAGAAATTTCAAAAATATTGTAACTCGATCACTTTAAAAAAACAAAAGTAGAGGGGCCAGCCTGGTGGCATAGTGGTTAAGTTCACATGCTCTGCTTTGGCAGGCCAGGGGGTTCAGGTTGGGATTCTGGGCACAGACCTAGCACTGCTCATCAAGCCACACTGTGGTGGCATCCCCACATAAAACAGAGGAAGATTGGCACAGATGTTGGCTCAGCGACAATCTTCCTCAAGCAAAAAAGACTGGCAACAGATGTTTGCTCAGGGCCAATCTTCTCCACCAAAAGAAAAAAAGAACAAAAAAGGAGAGAGCTGAACTTGAAAACAATAGATCTATGGAAAATAAAACTTTTTTTTTAAAAGTGCATATTACTTTTTTCTAAACAGAATATTCATGATCCCTAAGCAAGCAGAAAGAAAAAGGTAAAATGGAAATAACTGCAGCTTTCATTCCCTTATTCATTTTTAAATTTAAAACATGTTACCTCTTAATAGATATTCATTAATCTCTTACAATCTCTAAGAAATCAGCTTTTAAAGTAGGCAAATTAATTCAAACAAAATGTACATTTAAATTTATAAACTGGTTAGGTACAACTCTGGATATAAACTCTAAATAAGAGTAACAGAAAGAAACGTATGGAAATCAAAACAAATTTTAACATTCCCAGTAGGTTATATTTAGCTTAAAATTGTTACAAATCATATTACTTTACAGTATAACAGGTCTTCAGTTTTATGTTGAAGTCAGAAGCTTAGTTGGAAGCTAGACTAAGGCTAATAAAGAATTATAAACTCAATCAGAATTCAGAAAAGAATAACACATATATATGTATGGTCAAATCATCAGAAGACACAGATAGTTATCAGCTATGATGAAAGAAAGGTCATATATTAGATCTACGTGCAAAAGCAGTAACTGTGGCACTTCAGCTCAATTTCTCTATTCAACACTAAGATTTTCTGCATTTGCATCTTATTTTCTTACTTACGCGTTCCTATATATAAAAATTTTTTTGGTATAAATACAGTCAAGGCTGTTAACATATAGTAATTCTGAAATGCACATTTCAGCACAACAGACCATAGTAGTTTGTGCTGCTACTGGCTACTTAGTGCCAGGTTGAGGTGAGATTGAAGTTCTGCTACTGAATACTATTTTAAATGTATCTGTCAGGTGTCTCTACATCTGGTTAAATCCTAACCAGTCTTCTTGAATCAGCGTCAAAAAAAATATGCTACCACATTTAGATTGTAATATGTACATATATACACACATAGCCACAACAGAAAAAAATCGTTTAATGTTTTCACATTTTTATCTTTAACAGTCAGTATCATTTTGACAGTCAGTTACAATTTCAGTAAGAGGTTATTTACTCTAGAGTTAATAACTAAACTACTTTTAAAAATCTGCTGTCTCAACTTAAGGGTTGTTCAGCAAGAGACCCTTGCAGAGGAATACCTTTTGCAGTACAAGTTTCATTAGGAGGCATTGCTAGCAGTCGGTCCCCAGTCTGGATGTAACCAGCTTCAATTTTACCAGTTACACAAAATCCAGATCCTTGATCTGCAAAACGAGGCAACATTCTGTAATGTTTCATAGAGTAATGTCATCCAATAATACTGTTAGCGATATTTAGTTCCCCAAAACTAAGAGTTCAAAAAACATTAGCAATTACCATTTCAGAATGTTTAGCATATCTACTAAATATTCTACTCTTGAGTTTCTTACAAATAAAAATATCCATGCTACCAAAAGTCAGAGTTCATTGCTTTTTCAAATATTTACTGAACTACTTAGGTGCCAGGCACTGTGATAAAGCCTGGAGATAAAGAGATGAAAATATAAGCCCCTACCTATACAGAGTTACACTAATGGAGAGAAAGACAAAAACAATGACACTGTCCTGAGACAAATGCTATTTACAATGTACAATGGAAACAGAAAAATGTGCACAGAAGAACCCATGATGGGGGAACCATTACACTTTGGCTGAGCACTCTGAAGAAGAAAGAACGGCCACCAGGAGCTTGTGTGCACAGGTAGAGAGAAGGAGGAAGACACTGCTGATCCAGGAAACTGCATGTGCACAGGCACAGAGTCCTAACCGGATGTGGGATGTGCTAAGACCCTTGTGACATTTACATGGGGGATCACACGGCATAATGAGGGAAAGGCAAGACATGAGGCAACAGAGACAGGAAAGGGACAAGTAACAAAGGGGCCTCTTAAGTCACACTCAAGGCTTGAATTTCATGCTTGGTTAAGTTAATGGGAAGTCAGTAAAGAACGGTGGACAGAGAAGGTACATGATGGTATTTCAGTGTCAGAGAGGAGAGGAAATGCATACATTGACTGTAGAAAAGGAATAAACTCAAGGATTTCAGAATAAGGGATGACAGATTTTGGGTGATAAGGTAAGTGAGGGATAATGACAAAGGGGAGAAAGCTGAAAGGATGATGCATTAACTGTGATCCAGGAAATCAAGGAACAAGACCCATTTTAGCCTCAGTGGATCCGAAGTGTCTACAAGACATACAGGTGGAGAAGATGCATTCCAGGGGACACCAATCCCACCACATTCCAAGAGAAGGGCACCCCAAGAGCACACTCCCTGTGGAGATGTCCGGAGCAATTAGCATCTGTATCAGGAGAGTGAGAACAGGTTTGGGTTGGAGATACAGATTTGGGAAGCATCAAGATGCCCGAGGTAGATGAACTCATTGATACCCACCCAAAAGGAGCATGTAGACGAAGAAGAGAACTGAAGCAAGAGAACACCAGTTAAGAGACAGCAAGAAGAGCCCCCCAAGAAGATAGGAGAGGTCAGAGAAATAGACCACCAGAGAGAAGTTTCAAGGTGGATGTGGCTACCAGCCTCAAAAGTAATGCCAAATTCGAGTAAGATGGAACTAAGACAGAATTGAAAACTGTTCGCTGACTTTGGCAACCAAGAGGTCAATTCATAACCTCAGCGGGAACATAATGAGGACAGCAGCGTAGGCAGAGGCAGGAAGCTGCCTGAAGAGAGAAGGGGAGGTGAGAACGTGGAGTAAGCAAACATGGCTAATCAAGAGAAAATCCAGCACCTCTGTATTTTAAGCAGATAAGCGGCATTCTGGAAACCATTACCATATTTCCTCTACTACTAGAACCTCAAAGCTAATGATGATAATGATGCATTTCAATTGTATTGAAGGATTCTTTCAAAGCACCTTCACTCGCTCATTATCTATTTATTGTGTGTATTATGTGCCAGGCACGAGGGAGGTCCCGCAGATGTAGACAGAGAAGAGACAGTCCTTGCCCCAAGGAGTTCACAAGCTAAGTGAAATACATGGGCAGCACAGAAGCAACTAGAAAAGTGCAGGAAAAATGTAATGATAGAGGGTACAGAGAACACAGAGGACCTTGGGGTATGTGTGTGGGTGAGCTCACCAATTGTGAACTTACTGCTGCTCGGTTCCAAATCCACTCTTCACCCCTGCTCCATGACAATGGAGATTTGGGGGACAACTGACATCTTCATCATACTGATGATGCCAATGAATAAATACATCGTATCGTATTTTTATTGAGATGTTTTATTCCATTTCCATTTCATAGTTTTCTATACAGGATCTTTTATCTAGTTAATAAGCTCTGCTATTAACCCTCCAGTTTTACCCGTGTGTGGTATCTGTCTCCTGACTGGACCTAGACTGCTACAGACGGGGTGGAAACGGGCAAGCAAAGAGAGAGGAGTGATGCATGGTAGACATGGGCAATGAGGCCTCCAGGAGGTTAAGAAATAGCGAACGATCTCGTCTGGTTGAAGGATACGGAAAGTAAAGGGAGAAAAATACCACGAGGCTAGAAAGAGCGCAAGGTTTTTACGCTTGGAAGACGAGTATGAGACAGGGAAACGGGGAGTAAACGGAAGATTCTGGGCAGGGGAGTTAACTGACTAGAACTGTGCACTCTAAAATTAATCTGGCAATGAGCCTTACATCGACATGAAGAAGGGAGAATCTGCAGACAAGAGAACAGTTCCGTGCAAGGAAGGAGGGCAGGAGAGAGGGAGAGGTGGGGCCGTGCTGAAGCAGCATGGCAGTGGCAGCACTCACCTTTGAAAACGTCAGACACACATAACCTAAAAGGCTTGTCAACAGACCTCTGAGGAGGCTTGAAGGAATCTGGGAAAACGGCAAAAAGCAAGGTTTAATTTCAACTGTCACTTTGGAATCATCTCCAAAGAGCCCATTATAGTCTCATGTCTCTTAGAAAATAATCTTTTTTATAAATTATAGCAAGTGCACTGTCATTCATCTAATACTTTGTTGCCTATGAAGTGTTTTCACATATGCTACCTCATTTAGTGTCAAGGAGTCTATGAGGCAGGGGGCGTGGGCATGAGCCTCATTAATTAAATCAGGAGAACTGAGCAGCAGACAGTCTAAATATTGCACATGGTTTCAAAACTGGGAACTGACCTCCTCTGACTACAAATCCCAGACTTCTTCATACATATTCGTCTCCCATAAAGAACTCTAAATACCAGTTAACATCAAGCTCATAATGCCTTAAAATTAACATGGAAATATACTTACCAATTTGTTCTAATAAACAGAGCCCTTTATACCATTTTGTGAGTTCGCTTGATTGAGATCTTGTGGTGAGATTCTCACCACTGAGACCACTCGTAGGAATAAAAGCTACATCACTTTCCTATTAAAAAAGATTGAATATATGAAACTTAATACAACACTGTTTAAAAGTAGTTAAAAGGTTCCCCATAGCTATAACTGCACCAATTTTGCAAAAGCAACACAATGTACTTTTTAAAAAGTAATAGAAATCAGAGACCCTGAAGTTATCCCATCTAATAGTTTTTAACTTTTTCAATTTTGTGGGAAACTTGCAAATTTACTCCAACACACTCAAGCATTTTTACCTGGTAACACAGGCACGTTTCACATTTTTGCTGGAGAAATTCCTCTCTACTAGTTTCCACAGTCCTACTCTAATAGGTGGGGGGAAAGCCTTTTACTTATACTAAAACCAAGCTTTCTAAAATATACGCTATCTTCCAAGGAGAAGTAATCCAAAGAACATGAGATAAGATATACATGACACCAGGGGGAGAGGGGGAAGTAAAAGCAAAAAGAATTAAACACACTTAACGAGCCAAGAGTATCAAAGTTTTAGTTTTTGTCGCTCACATCAGTAAGATGAGATTAATGAAAGTAACTAAATAAATTTAAAATTACCTTACCTTAAAACCTGCTTGCTTAAGAAAGTGCCCAAGTTTTCCAGTAATCTCTTGAAATCTTTCTTGTTGCCAATTAACCTGATAAAGATCCAATTTATCTTTAAAACTATGCTTCAGACCATGCTATATAAAAAAGTTAAATTTCTGCAATAAAATGTAAATAATCAAGACTATAAAATATAAAATCTATTAAATATAAAATCTGTTAAAATTAAAACTCAGAACATCAGATCTTACTAAATATGATCTAAAAGTATCTTTTCCTACAACAGAAAATCTGGAAACAAACTCCAATACATACAGAATTTTTTGCATAAGCTAAAAGTGACTTCAAACTTGGATAGTAAAAGTGAATAATCTATTAAACTGTGCTTGGACCAACTGCTGAAATACAATAAGATTACTGACACACTCCCGCAAGCTAAATAATGTAAAAATGTACATGTAATATGAACTCGAGATAACGATATGCAGGTTAGAGTATTTACGAGTAAGTGTAACTTGGAAATTCATGTCAAAATAAGATGGATTAATGGATGGATACAGGGGTAGATTCACAAAAATGTTATCAAGCAAGTAGCATAACGTTAAATAGTGGGTATAATATGAGTGTTTACTATAAAATTCTTTCAACTTTTCTTTATATTTGAAAACTTTCATACTAAAATACTAGGAGGAAAAAAGGTATATGTAATAATGATACTATAAAAGAACTAACTGTGTAGAAAAATGAAGGTGACTCTGTATCTGATCCCAAGGTAAGAAAATATCTACGCATAAAGAAGTCAAAAGAAAATATTTATAAATTTAAATGTTACTGAAAAACATACCATAAACAAAATGAAAAGTAAAATAACAAGTTGAGAAAAATATCTAAAAGATAAGATAAAGGGTTGACATCATTAATAAATAAATTATGCTTACAAATGGTTATGCAAAAAAGCTTCAAAAATGAGCAAATTATTTAATTCCAAAAGAAAAAGTACAAATGGTTAATAAATATACAAAGTATATTTAAGTATTATTAATATTCACAGAAGAATAAGTTAAAAAAAAGAAATATCTTGTTTCATACATCAAATTGGAAAACAATTTTTTAATAGCAGCAATGTTGATAAGAGTCTGGGAAAGTGAAGCCACCCATACGTGCCAAGAGTGAATAACTACAACTTTTCTCAAAGGCATGTTGGTCAGGTACAGCTAGTCTTAAAAAGGAAAATGCCCTTAGGCCCAGAAATTTCCATAGAATAAACCATTTCTGAATACATACATACACACATGTGAAACAACCGGAAATATTCAAAAGTAGGGGATTGAATCAATTACAGTATATGTTTAAAAAAGACTACAATAAATCCATAAAAACAACCTCTTTATACAAAAATTATTAATTACTTGGAAACACGCACAAGAGTATAGTCAACTTTTTGAAAAAGCAGATAATAAAAAGATTATAATCCAATGTTGTAAAGAAAAAGATTTTTATGTATAAAAATAAATTGGATGGATGTACAAAATGAAATGTTAAAGGTTTTTTGGAGGAAAGCAGAGTTGAAAATATAGGCTGTTTCACATTTTCTTTATACTAAATGTATATTATTTTATAACTAAAAACAATTTTAAGATTTTTAAATTAATTTTGAAAATGACAAGACAATTTCTAGCTTAAAAATTACTATCTCACTTATTTAAATATCAGGATCATGAATTTATTTTTTAAAATAAGGCAAATGGACTAATCAAATGTACACCAGTCACATGAGATCATCACTGAGGCGGAACAGCACCTTAATCGGCATCTAAAATGAACGCTCATAGGCCTTTAAATACCTGATCCATTTTGTTGACGGCCACTGCAAGCTGTGTGACCCCGAGAGACCGAACCAAGAGGCCGTGTTCTCGTGTTTGTCCTCCTGTCTCAAATCCAGCTTCAAACCCTCCCCTGCTGGCATCTACAACAAGAACGGCTACGTCTGCCTACGGAAGAAAAAACAATCTAAACAAAACATAATGCCACGGCATTTTAACTCAAAAGACACGTCATACAGTTAATTGTGTTGGTCAGATTTTAAAGGCAGACGCCAAACACCAAAGCAAATCAAACAAAAGAATTACATGATAGATTAAAATTTTAAAATAAGAAAAAGTACTAACATATGGCCAAAAATAATGACATAAAGAAGAATGAAAAATGTCCATATTTGACTACCATAACAATTAAAATATCTAGGCAAAGGAGGAAAATCATAGAAAAATTAAAATCCAAGTAAACAGGACAAATATTTATAACATATAAGGTTTAAAAGTTATCATCTTACTAGAAAGTCTTTACCAAAAAAGGAAAAAAAGATATAGCTCCATAAAAAATGAGTTAAAGGATATAGCAAACAATTTGCTAAAGAAGAAACATGGCCAACAAACATGAAAAAACTCAAATTCATTAGAAACCAAAAAAAGGACAATAAAGACACATCAACAAAGTCCTCCCCTCTGCCATTTTTACCAACCACACCGGGAAAGAGTAAGACATCATCGACTGTGAGTGGGTAGCGAGGCGGCGCCCTCACATGCCTTCACACTAAGCACCAGGGCCTTAAAATTAGGTACACTTGGCTTCTCATCAACTTCACCTCTAGGAGTTTATCCCAGAGAAACAGTAAGGGGTCTACAAAAACATTTGTCAGAGTACTGTTTATAAAGATGAAAAACTGAATAAACGAATGATGAAAAACAGCATATTCACCCTCTACAGCCACTGCAAAAGAAACTTGAACAGTTTCCTAACCCTTGTGGACTGTTTGGAGAATCAGACGAAAGACACTTCTCCTCTCAACCTCAAGTTACACACGAAAAGGAGGAAGCCCGCAAAGCTGAGCTGGAGCTCCCCGTCCTCACAGGCCCTCCTGACACTAGTTTCACAGGTGCCCTTGACAATGCTTTTGTGCTGGTGCTTTTTTATGTGACTCCACTTGCATCATGGAGATGCAACCTTTGAAAATTTGCAATGAACAGTTTGTGAAACCAAAAGATGTTCCTCTGTTTTCATTCTCATCAATTATTTCTGTCAATGCCTTGTCAGGATATTTTTTAAAGGAACACTCATTTTTCCCTTTTCAGCTTTTGCCTTGTATGCATACCTGTTTTCACAGAAATGTGCTTTTCTGTAATCCAGGAGACAATGACTGAGTTCAGCTTTCCCCTCTTCAGCTATCCTCGGACTGTTACAGATAGTCACTTCCTCTCAAGGGTCCTCATCCACACCAAGTGCTCTGGCCTTTGGTCAGAATGAAGGCCACAACAGCTTTTCTCGTCACTGTATGTTTATGCTATCTAGTCTGTAAAGAATCTCACACACATTACCATATAATCCTCACGGTAATGGGAAAGGAAACGGTCACAAAGTAAGCAAAGAATTTATCAGTTACTTTGCTCTGGACGTCAGAATTTAAAGTGGAAGTATAATCCACGTACTTTGGTGGGGCAATTTACAGGATTATTTCTATTTCTTTTTCCTTTCATTCCTACCCAAATACTCCTGCTTTACTTCTACTCTCGAGTGCAGCATTCACTTCCAATCCTTCATGACGTACAATGCCAGACTCTAATTTCTCAATGAGATACAGTTCTCTTGGTCAAAGATTCTTAGTTAAGAGCATAAACTGGAGAATCGTGGAAACATGGCTTTCATTCGTGTGTAGTCACTAACAGGTCTCACACCTCAAGCAAAGGGTCCAATCTTCCTGGGTATTAATTTACTTGCTGCACGAAACACTGGGGGATAAACGTAGTTTATATAAAGCACCGAGCCCTGACCTTCCAACTCCCTAGGACCAATAATGATAAATCTCTTTCTTTATCAGGCTTTGCTAATAACTGTCAAATTGTATTTACTTTCTTAGGCTAAAATTCAAAATTCGCTGAATTGGTATGAAGATATCTAAGGCCAGGGGCTGGCCCAGTGGCATAGTGGTTAGGTTCATGGGTTCAGATCCTGGGGGAAGACTAGCACACCGCTCATCAAGCCATGCTGTGGTGGCACCCTACATACAAACTAGAGGAAGACGGGCACAGATGTTAGCTTAGTGACAATCTTTCTCAAAGCAAAAAGAGGAAGACTGGCAACAGATGTTAACTCAGGGCCAATCTCCCTCAGCAAAAAAAAAGATACATAAGGCCAAAAGTATTCGTCCTAATCCTCTTTCGTATTACCACCTCCAAAAAACTACCTGGCAGTTTCTCTGTTCTTTATATGAACAGTTTGTCTTTGGGAGCTCCAATGCCTACACATGATCAAGGAAGCCCTTTCAGCAGTTGAAGGCGCTCTCTCCTCATCACGTGTCCTGTGAGCATTCTCTCGTAGCACATTTGTGTTGGCCTTCTCTTACCTTCCTGACTGAGGAGAGGCTGCACGTCCTCTGTGCTTCTGTGTATCCCCAACAGCCTACACAGCACTCTGCACACTGGGTAAGTGACTCTGATTCTATTTCTTCACTTGTCATATAATGGAATTCAATTAGATAAACTCTAAAACCCCTTCCTACCCTAACTGCTTGAGGAGTTTGGAATAAATGATCTTTATGACTACTAGACTCTAAGGATCCAAGATTCAGAAACATTTTACTGTCTAACTGCTTGTTCTGGTGTTTGCCTCTCCAGGGAAACCACCAAGTCCATCGCATACCCTCACTGCCTACCACAGTGCCTGGCACACAGCTGGCATTCAGTAAGGATTCACTGAATGAGAAAGAACAAACATATATGCATACACATACACAGATACATACACACACAGACACACACGAGACTCATACATATAAGGAAAGAAAGAAAAGTATAGCCTTCGGCAAATGCAATTAGAATATACTAATTTAAAAGGGGATAATTTGTACTTCACGGAGTTGTTATACAGATTAAAATAAATGCCCACAAAATACCTCATACAGTGTCTGGCCCATAATAGGTACTCAATCAACAATGATAATTATTATTTTTCACTCTTCATTACCACATTCAGTCCATGAACCTTAAATTAATATTCTGAAATTATGTATCAACTTTCTAAAATAGAATCAAACACTTTCTCACTAATCTTCAAATATATTCTAATTTATTCATATAACATCCTTCTGAGATTGACAAATGGTCATATTAACATTCCCTTTTAATGAGTGGAAGAACTCAGAGATGGTGAATTGTTGAAGCCACTCTTGCCAAGTGACAGGCATATTTCTGAACTCTCCATGCTATCCAATAATCACTTATTATAAAAGAAATGAATGTCCTATATGTACACTGCTATTTTTACTATTTTAATTATTTAAAGTTACAATCTTTTATTTTTTTTCAGTATCCTTATTAAGAATCATGTAAGTTTACAAATTGCAATTGTTTTTTAATCCTATAAAAAAAGTAAATAAGCCACAGGGGGAAAACTCCCAAGCTTCATTATTTCTGCATAAATTAGCTCTTAAAAAGGGTACAGGACTCAAATAAAAATATAATAAAAATGCAGATGTTGAAATATTCATTCCAACCTATTAATAAATGAAATATAAGGCTATACCTCATCAAGCACTTTACCATTATTTTTACGATAAAGAAACTCATAGCTTTTATTCATTTGCTTCATTGTAACAAATTAGAAAAGGTTTTATAAAGTACTGATAAAGATATCAGGAAAAAATAATATTTCTCTATTTTTTGAAATTTTTTAAACAGTTAAAATTTTAAATTTTAAAATATTTTAAGAGTTGGCCCAGTGGTGTAGTGGTTAAGTTCATGCGCTCCACTTCAGCAACCTGGGGTTCATGGGTTCAGATCCTGGGCATACACCTGCACATCCCTCATCAAGCCATGCTGTGGCGGCGTCCCACATATAAAAAAGAGAGGAAGATGGGCACAGATGTTATTAGCTCACCAACAATCTTACTCAAGCAAAAAGAGGAAGATTGGCAACAGATGTGAGCTCAGGACAAACCTTCCTCACCAAAAAAAATTAATAAAAAAAATATTTTAAAAGTTATAATCCTAGAACAATAATCTCAGCATCAGAAAATTTTATCTACTATCAGTGCACTATAGGTAAGGAAATATCTGTACCTGGGCTGCTCCTGTAATCATATTTGGAATGAAATCCTTATGGCCTGGAGCATCCATTAATGTAATAACTTTGGTTGTAGTCTCAAACTTTGTCATACCAACATCCATTGTCACTCCCCTTAAAGAAAACACAGAATGGTTAGAACACACTATCTAAATAATCAGTGTTACGGATTCAATTATTTCATACTACAGGATAAATGACAGTCTAAATTCTTAAGTAACAATGGAAATTTTATTATATAGTCTATTATTTTGAATAATTAGGCTATCAGTTGGGGCTGGAATTTCTGCTGTCATAGAATCACAGCTGGATGGTTTTAAAATAAGGTTGTGGATGCAACAAAAGTTTAATCAAAATGATAGATATTTCCCATTTCCTTCTTTCTTTTTTTGTAAGAAGCAATGTAGATTGTGAATAAAGACAGACATATGGGGACACCTCCAGAGGGGGAACAATAAACACTGCACACGAGAAAATGAAGAAGGACCACTACCAGGAGGTAGTTTTCTCACCTTATGTTTATGCTTTACTAACTACAGAAATAAACTTATCAAACTTCCATTAGCAAGGTTGGTCCAGTATCTTGTTACACATTTAGAAAACAAGCAATGCCAAAGGAGATGCCCAATTTTTAAAATGGAGAAAGATGAACAGGAGTTTGTTTTGCATCCCATTTCATCCTACTTGGAGACCAAGGTAGTACCTCTCCCTAGCCACAAAAACGTCGATTCAGATTCTAAGGAAGCCCCGGAGGCTCCACAGAGGCACCGAGTCATTCTAGACCCCAGCAACTTTGAAGGGGAGATCAGGTGGGTGACACACTAGTAACTGTTCACCCTGGTTTGCCCAGGAGAGCCCGGAGTAATGAATGAGCACTCCCTTTTACTACCAAGCGTCTCGAGAACTACAACGATGAATCATGTGGTCACCCCAGCAGTGAGGCAGCTGTGGGCCACCGTAGTCAGTCCTTCTAGTTTACCCTGAAACCATGAGCCACTGAGTTTGCAAAACTGATGCTTAATTCTCTTCAATAATACCCAAACGATTGTCTTTAGAAGAGTAACAAAACGAGACTTATCCTGAGCTCCTCCCTCAACTGCTCTGACCAGAATATGCTCCTTTGGCTCAGCTCTGGTCTGGATTTGTAACCCAAAGGATACGAAAACATCACTTATTTTACTAATTTCTGTTCAACAAACAAGCAGAACAGAGGATTTACAAATATTTAACGCTGTGGGATGAGCAACAGGGTATATTTTTAAAACGTTATTAAGAAACACAAAGTGTGGTGAGTTAAAACTCCCATTATGTATCTGGAAGTTTCTGCTATCTACAGAATGAAGGAATATTCTAAAAATTGCATCACGCTAAGCAATAGGGAACTAGCAGCAGCAAAAATATGACCAGTAACCAGCAGATGTAGTATTTAAAAAAAGACAAATTATTGATCACTCTAGAAATAAGACAGATTATTAGCTCACTTGCCAGCTCAACTCACATATTAAGTAAATTCAAACAAGTCATTTGAATTTAAATTATACTGTTCTCAAGCTCTCTACCTACTTAACAGATGACAAAGAAAACTAAAAAAGCCATATCTTTAATAATCTGCTTGGTAAGTTGACAGATGGAAATTATTTAGTTTTTTAATATTGGTATCATACCAAATTCCACTGTTTTCCAATATTAATTTTCCAAAAATCTGCAACTATCCAACTAATTTTTCTTACTAGGTTGGAAAACAAGCTTGTTTTACCACATAGAATAAAAATGACACCTACAAGGAAAAAAAACCCACTATGATATAAATTCCTATTTATCAAAAGAGCTAAAGAACACTGTGACCCCCTTTATTGAGATCACCTTATATATTATAACGTAGCATATCCAAGACTCCAAGAAAATAAACATATGCATTAAACGAAAGTATGAAAATCCGAAGAGATTCTCTAATCGTCTTCAGAATGAAGACATCGGGACACAGACTCATCTCTTTGTCGACTTGGGGCTTTTGGAGGACTTCAGTCTTTAGAGTCATTACTGTGACACCGTTGATTTATCTGCCGCTTCACTGAATTATTAACGTGTGCTCTTTCCTTCCTGACAAAGGCACCACTGGCTCCCCATCCCTAACAGTTCTAACGCGACATGCAACCCCACTCCAAAAAGACTTGCAGAGACACACTCTTCTCAGCCAGAGGTACAGGGGTAGCTGTACTCTCCTGCTAGAATCTTCCTAGGTTAGCACTGAACACTGACAGACGCAGAGGGACTAAGTGCCTGGACTAGATCTCTACGGCAGGAAACGGCTTTAATTACTTGCTTGTTGACTCTGTCTCATAAAAGCACAGCACAGACAGCATAAAAGCGGTAATTTGGATTTACTGGTCATTTTGATTGCAGACAGAAGATGGCCTACTGCAAACGTTACCTTCCCTTTATAATCCGAAACGAAATTAAGAGTCTTAATCAAGTCAATCCGACACAGGAAGCAAACAGCTAAAACTTCTCCCATACAACAATCAGCTGAAGGTTTTTACTGCTTTTTTGTGTATGTTTTTCCATTTTTTTGATAAACATTCTTTTAAAACTATTCTTACAGAATTTGGAAGAGTAAAACACGCATGTAGATTACAATGAAAAATACGATAAAAATGTTTCCCTAATAATTGAAAGCTTTTTCTAAAAATAGTCTCTACAGTATTGCATGGTACATCTCACACATATTCAACACATATATATCATTTCAAACCAAAAACTGTGAAATAGAGTGACTACCTTTCCCTCTCTTCGCCAGTCTCATCCAAGACCCATGCGTACGCAAACGAAGCTTTGCCAGCCTTTTTAGACTCCTGTTCATACTTATGCATAATTCTTTTGTTTACATTACCCAGAAGATAAAGCATATGGCCCATCAGAGTACTTTTCCCAGCATCAACATGACCTAAGGAAAATTGATTCAGGATTAATACTAGGCACAATTTCCAGCTGTTGTTCACATTGAGGCATTGCCTGAACATGTAATGCAACAGTTCATGTGAGCATTTAGAGTAATAAACACCAATTTTTATCAAATGAGAGGTAAAACATCTAAATGGAGAAAAAAACAGCACGTCTCTTTAGAGATGGGGGGGATTTCCCTGGTTTTTGGAAATTAAAATTGTCAACAAGACATGCCATTTTCAAAACATTCACAAAGTGAAAGTGCCACAGCCACGTCTGACGACCTCCTTGGTCACCGGCATCACGGCACCCAGGGTGACAGGGAAGCATTACGGTGCAGTCTCCTGGTTCACGTGCACGAGGCCCACACAGAGACTCAGAGTGGGACTCGAGCTCCCATGCCACCGCCAGAACGCTGTCAGGCTAACGCGGAGCTGACGGACAACCAGAGCAACAAAGGGCGTTACCAATGACCACCAGGTTGAGGAGCTGCTTCCCTCCTTGCCGCTTCTCCAGTTCAGCCTTGACATCGATTTGCTGCCTCAGCCTGCTGGACTTTTTCATTGGTGCTGGTGCTGAACTCTGCTCTTCTGCTGCTTGAATGGCGTGGGATGGAAGAGCTGATCTAGAAACGGTCTCAGGAACATCAGAAGAAGCAGCACTGCTGGCATCTTCACTAAGAAGCCCTTTCTGAGGTGTGTGGAAACTATGACCATTTTCTTCAGCAGTTACTCTATGAAAAGCAGAGACAGGAAAGAGTGTTTAACCAACTTGACTCAAGTCCTACAACGCCAGAGGCCAGAAGCCATCTCTTTATATTTCTCACACTTGCAAGCCAAAAAGGATCCCCGTGGTGTGAGGAGACATTTTTGTAAAAACTGGCACCAAATGTATTCCTGGAGATAAATTAGTATTAAAAAAGAAAACAGTTTTATCCCTAACTCATTCTTCCAACAGGACAGAGACTTACGATCTTTTTTGCTCAAACACTGTCTTTAAGGGAGCTAACTCTAAATGTCTACATGTTCTTAATACTTTGGGCAAAGGAACTTCAATTCATTAATTCAACAAATACTTGATTTACTAAAAACCACAACATATACCAGGCACTTATGCCGAAAAGAAAAGAAGATACAGAAATGAGAAAGTCACCTACTACTCCCAAAAGCTTACCATCTGCTGAGCGACTCAGACACGTAAAGCGGAAACAAGGCCACCTAGCCTAACTTATTCTCTCTTTGACAATGAAGACGCCTCCAAAAGCAAACACTGATCCTAGTTCTTCACTAGCTCTTTGACTCTTTTCCATGGAAACTACAGCAGCGCTGGCCCATGGACAGCAATAAACAATGCGATCTCATCAACCAGATTACGATAGGCCTTACGTTTCCTTCCATGACTTTAGATAAAGAGAACTACGACAAAGAACCAGTGACACTGCAAGTTATTAAGAATGGAGCTCCAACGCAATGTGGAGCTGGCAGAGAACTACATACGTAAAGCAGTTTATAAAAGTCACTTAAGATCGCAGCATAACGGAAATGTTTAAGAATAGTAAATCTACTTTCTTCTTGCCACTTTAACAGGTTCATTGTTCCTTCTCAGGGCATTTTTATATGCTTGACACTGACCCTTCAACCTATACCTCAGGAAAAAGTCACATTGGTTATATTTGAAACTTCATGAAAAACTTCAAATCCATTGCCATCTTATTTTGCTTTTGCAAATCTCCACTAACCAATTTTGGTGTTCATTTTTTAACACTGCTTAGACAGATTAGCTTCATCTCAAATTACAGGGAAAACATTTTAATAAGTGTAAAATGTTCTCGTTCTTTAAAAAAAAATCCCAATAGGCTAAATTAAGTGAAATCAAACTTAGACTATAATTTGTAAACATTTATTGGAATGACCACAGCTTGTTCTAAATCCAAAACATGACAAATTCACATTTAGAGGAGTTAAAAAACAGTACAAATTACAATAAAAGTATTCAACCAGAATGACTAGATGTAGGTTTGGTTCTGATCAGACCTGGGAGAAGTCACAGTCTCTGGCTTCAGATCTTTCTGTTTTCTGTTACAGAAGCTCTCAGAAAGCTGGCACTAATTCCAACACAGAAAACAGGTAAAAGCAAAGCCCGGAGAGGGGATGCTCAGGATGGGAAGGGATTCACAAGACGTGCATCTTCCTGGATCACTGCATTCACAATTCAGCAACAGGAAAAGTCTGCTGTTTTCTCTTTCATGCTAACATTCCCCGCCAAGTAAATCTTGCGCAAAGTGCAAATTAGGTCACTAAATTCTACAGTGTTAGAGGGAAGTGACTAAAGTAATCGGAAAAGTATCCCAGATAAGTCTGTACTTAATAAAAACTTCTACATATTATGAAATAAAAGTCAACATTGAGATTTTGAAAATCTCTAAGATGAGGTCTAAAAATGACCATTCCAGGTCCAGGGCTATAATTACTGACTGGTATCAGGTGCTTTCTGATATAATTTTGTAAACTTATCTATTATTATAAAATGACTAGTCTGGTTTTTTTCTAAACCATCTTTCCAAAAGTTGGAATATTTCTACATGAATCTCAAGGCTTAATCTTTCTGTTTGAGTTATTTAAATGGTACTGGAAAGCTAATAATTAGATTTAAGAGGTCAATCACACTACTTCTTCTCTGTGCAGGGTTCTAACCATTTTTATTTATGTGCATTTTCTAGAGAGGTATCTACTATCTCTTATATTCATGAAGAAAGAGATTGCTGTCTCAGTTTCTTCCAAGCAATGCACTCTATTCTTTTTTTACAAGCTGCCATTGGGAATCACACTATGTAGAAATCTATGCTACTGAAATCTTGACTCAAAAGTATTTCATCATATTTCTCTGTGCTTTCTTGAGACAAAATCAGAATGACAGCCTAAGTATTATCCCTACTATAAATTTCCTATAAAGATATTTAATGCAAATACAGCACGGTCCTCGAGCAATACTGTGCATTTCCGAGTATCCTGATCTGCACCTACAGACCTTTCACATTCTGATGACTTCTCTCATAGGTCCACAGGAAAATATTAATTCATAGGCTGTTATTTAATCTTTATACTATTTCCAAGTTTATTTTTAAAATAAAATGTATTTCCCCAAGGACTCTACTCCATAAATATTAAACAACTATTCTATGAAAGGAATACAATGATGAACATTAATGGTCTCTGTCCTCAGGAAGCATACAGTCTTATTAAGATTCTAAAAGCCAGGGCTGGCCCCGCAGTCGAGTGGTTAAGTTCGCACACTCCGCTGCAGGCGGCCCAGTGTGTCGTTGGTTCGAATCCTGGGCATGGACATGGCACTGCTCATCAAACCATGCTGAGGCAGTGTCCCACATGCCACAACTAGAAGGACCCACAACAAAAAATATACAACTATGTACTGGGGGGCTTTGGGGAGAAAAAGGAAAAAAATAATAAAATCTTTTAAAAAAAAAAAAGGTTCTAAAAGCCTTGCATTACATCTGTAAAGTATAGAGATAGGTTTTCACGAATTATTTACTTGTATTTACTATTTATTTTTATTTCTTGATCATTTATTATTAATCATTTTTATAACTATTCACATAGATAACTATGCATTTAGTTCTAATAGGATACATTAATTTGGGATCATTTGTATGTTGCTTTCTAAGACTTCTGAAACCTTTGGCATTGAGACTATAAAATCCTTAAAACAAGGAATTGTGCATTCTATTTTTTTTCCTCACAATGGAAATGATCCCATAACAGGATTAAGTGGCACTAAAGACGTGAGGATAAAAAAGGCATTTATGATTCTGACAACCCAATCCCAATTCAAAGAGAAAAGACATACATTCAGCTTTTTGCAACTGAATCAAGACTCAAAATTATTTTAATGGGCTAAAGTTACCCAATTTAAAAGTTAGCTTTTTCATTCATCCAATCATTTGAATGGTGTGTCCTGAACACCTACTAGGCCCTAGACACGGAGTTCTTTCCTCACTGAGCTGGAAACCTAATGAGTGAAGTCTTGCTTTTATAAATAAAAAAACAGAAGTAGGTGATCATTAAGACTCTTCCCAACTAAGACTCACTCTATTTCCATTACTTTAGATAGAAAAATGTTGTAAAGGAGAAAAAAAAAGCTGCTGAATTTATATTCTTTGAAGTTTTAAAAAAAAACCTCTCTATTGTTTACATTGGATAATAGTGTTTCTTATCTATCTAAATGGCAGACAAAACATATATAATTTATAAGTAATAGATTTAGGGAATGACTGAAAAATCTGAAAATTTTGAAGAGGTTAAAAATTAATGTTTTCAAACTGTGCTGTTAAACCTCGAGCAATCCACCTCCCTTATCTATAAAAACTCTCGGGAGAATTCTTGAGACTGTGACAAGAAAGAACAAATGTATGACTTATTATCATTTTTCACTAGGTACTTAAAATTAGAGATGTGTTTCATTTTATATTTTATGTTTTTGTTACACTGATATGTTTTATTCAATATGAAAATCTGAGAGTTTAGAGACAATAATTAGTAAAAAAACAATTTAATTAATGATTCCATAATTCACCAACTACATGTAATTCTCAAAAGCTGCTTACCTACGCCATCTAGCGACATAAAGAGTCATCTCACAGGGCTAGATTTCACAAAATCATAGGTTTTTTATGTTAAAGTAGCTGTAAGTAATTAATTTACAAGAGGAAATTAATAGTGAGATGGATTAACATACACAGATAAGTCTAGAATCAAGACTGATTTTTCATCCCCTTCTCTTTGCACCATGCCACACTGAGCACTGTTGATACTTCAGTGCTAACAATACAGGATGCAAAACTGAAATAGTCTCTTTCTTACAGTCTAATAGGAGACAATACTAACTTTTTTTTTAAAAAGCGGGGGGAGAGGGGTTAAAACCTTACCCAGGCACTTCAAATCCCATAGTCTGCTTCTTTCCAGACACAGTCATTTTAGCAACTTTTGGCACAATTTCAGATTCACTTCGAGATGACTGGGAATCTATTGATTTTCCTAATTAAAGAGTAAGATATAAAAGGCTAATTAATTAAAGCTGATTTCTAGAAACATATATTACATATTACAAATTACATAAACATATACTATGATAATAACCTTTCCCAGAATTCACGTCTTAATAAACACATTCTTTTCTCTAAAAAAATACAGTAAAACATTAAAATGCTGAAAGAAACTTCTGCCACCCTATTCTGGGAAGTCCCCTATTGTCAGGACTTTGCTATGCTTAACCTTCAACAAATCTCTTCCTAATTTTGAACTGACTCTTAAGTTTCAGTATTAAGAGGTTGCAAGGTGGTTTCTGCACGGAGCCTTGTTCTGACAACACACTCAGGCCTCTGTATTTCCCTCTCCTACCACGCCCTTTCACAACACTAAAATTGTTTGGTCAGTTAGCAGATGGCTAAACTATTTTTAATCCTGTGACACCTATAAACTGATGAGCAAGTTGAGAGTCTGCTGAATTGTGCTGGACACTGCATATATTCTACTTGCACACAATACTAGACTTAGGGAGGCATCTGATAACCATAAACACAAAGAACATTGGAAAAGAGGCCAATGGAGAAAAAGTAAATGAAGAACATGGAGGAGGATAAATTATGAGCTAGATCAAAGTAAGGCTTTTATGCATTTGATCCTTTAAAATTATATATGTCATTCATGGAATTCTTTAGAATGCATCTTTATAATTTTCAGGAAGAGTACCATCAGGATTGTGTCCACATAAAACTACAGAAACTGCACGTGCTACAGTGGTAAAGATATATACAGAAATTACTTTCAAAAATTAGAAGAGACAAATTAATGTACAGAATTCATTCAAAATGTTTGCTATTTGCCTACTCTATACCAGACAGTATAGTGGAAATGCAATGAACAAAAGCAAACAAAATCCTTGTGCTGAGAGAGCTTACAGTCTGGTGGAGAAAACGTATGAAGTGATCACACAAAAAAAGGAAAATTAAAACTGTTATTAGTGTTATAATTTGTATTTGGTGCCATCAGATTGGTAATAGGGCATATGGATTAGGGCATTTGCATAGGAAAGTGAGAGCTGAGCAACGATGCAACAAAGGAGTAGGAATCACCTAAACAGAAAGAGAACAGCACTGGGAGCAAAGTGGCTTGTGCAAGGGCCCTGTTGCAGGAGGCAGTACGGCACTGCAAAGGGGGGAAAAGCAGAGGGGAGAGGGCACAGCAGTGAAGCTGAAGAGGGGGTGGTGGCCAGGTAAGATTTGAGCCGAAAGCCACCAATGTGACGTAAGCAAGCGGGGGAGGGAGGACAGAGTCAAGCTCAGGGAGAGGTCTAGGCTGGAGGGCACATTTATGAGCCATCAGCACACAGTTAGTAGTTGAAGGCACAGACATAAATGGGATCACCAAGGGAGAGGAGACAGAGTGAGAAGAGAAATGGTCCTAGAACAAAACCTTGGGATAATCCTACATTTAATTCCAAGGTAGAGGACAAGGAGGAGAGCAGGGAGGGTACTGACAAGGAAGCCAAGGGAAGAGAGCGCTTGATGAAGCTAGCATCACCAGGGTCTGAGGCCACTGATTGGTCAGGTGAGAGGAGGACTGAAAATGCCCACCCAGTGACATGATCCCTTTAGACAAAGCTCACTGGTAGAGTTAGCAAGAGCTGTTTGAGACCAGCAAGGGAGGCAGAAGTCAGAATGGGTTAAAAAATAGAAGGTGAGAAAACAGAGCAGCAAGTCCATGTCCATGATCTTCTATCCATTATTTCAAAAGCTAAAAGCTCTGAAAAATTAAGGATGTTTTGTCTTGTTTTGTTTAATAACTCATTTGGAAGCAAAGGCTGACCTGGACTGACACAAGGCTATTTGCAGTCCTTATTTGTTCCATTCGACGTGAAAAGCTATACATTTCAGCACAGAAGGAACAGCATGAAGATTACAGGGTGCTGCCCCATACCCCACTGGGGTCATCACACCACAGATGGCATGTACATGTATCACTTTTCCAAATCCAAAAAATTCTGAATTCTGAATCAAATCTTGTCCCAAGGGTTTTAGATAGGAGATTGTAGATGTGTACAATTGACTTTAAAAAGTCTGGCTGGAAAGGGAGGAAGGTAGTAGAATGGTAATAAAGGAGTGTGGGATCCACTGATGGAAAAGATAAAATTCAGAGGGGCTGTTTGAAAATACTACGGAAAGATCATTTTAGAATTTCTGAGAAGGCAGAATGGGATGAGACAAAAAGCACAAGTAGAAACTGAACCAAGACAGGAGAAAGGCTCTTTGATGGTAACAGAAAGCAGATTTGTATGTTGAGGAGCTAGAAGATGAAAACTCCTAATGGTGAGCTTCTATTTTCTCTGTGACATAGCAGCTGGTTACCTGCTGAGCTGAGGGTGAACAACAAAAGTAAACAGACTAGTGAAGCAAATAAAATTTTCAGTAAATGTTGCACAAAGGAGAAGGAGGTGAACGTAAAACAATTAGGAGGATTTTCAATGATACTGAGGGCCCACTTAGGATGTGTGATAATGAATTCATCGTGGACCCCATCGACCTTCCTATGGGACTTTCCCCAGCAATGTGCAGCTCTTCAGAAGCATGTAGAGAAGACGGACTGCTCCATTCAGGGGTAAGAGACGCAAGGAAAAAGTAGAGAAATGAGGTAGTGAAGGTAGTGGCAAAAAGGTGTGGGGGGGAGCTACTGAAATCATAAATCCGGACATGAAACTGGGTTAAAACAATGACAAAAGAAGAGTACTACTGCACTGGGAGAAGTAGGGGTCTGCAGGTCATGGAAAGGCCACGACCCGAGAAGCCCAAGTTGGCGGCTGTGCTCAGAATGGGATGTGTGAGCTTGTGATTCTGAAGGAGGGGAACTGGACGGAACTGCTGATGAGAGGTGAAGGTCACTGGAAACTGATGGTCAAGGAACTGAAAGTCCAGGAGCTGGACTTGTTAGTGTTTTTCCACATCAATGCACAAGTTATGGTCATCAAGAGCTTAGGGTGCAGAAGAAAACTGTAAGCCAGCGCCCAAGTCTTTAATGCATGAGGACAAGTGGCCATGAGGTTGTTCAGAAGACAACAGCAGTGAGGACTAACAAAAGGTTGGTTCAGGCAAAAGACAGGAACATCAAAGGAACAGAGATTCAAGGGAAAAAGAAATGGAGGAATAATAGTTTTAGAATAGGCAGCAAAGAGAACAAAGCCAAACTTCCAGACGCTGAGGTCTGAGAGGAGATAAATGAAGCAAGGCAAGAAGTGGAAGACACCAGGACGACAGATTGAAGAAGATACAGGGATTTGCTTTTCATGAAAAAGCTGTTCCTAAAGTTACAGGAAATGCAGAGAGGAGTGAGTGAGGGGCAGGAAGGAGGAAACTGAGAGCATGATGATGACGGGGGTGTGTGTGTTTGTGTGTGGGGGGGGGGGTGTGTGTGGGAGGGTGGGGAGGACATTCTGACCGATGACAACAAGGAAGAGAGGTATGGTAGATTTGGGCCTGTCAGAAGAATAGGGAGAGAGAACCATCAAGCATAAATAATATGTCTCAATCCAGACCACACAGGACTAATTCCTACTTCCCATTAAGATTCATTTTAATGCCTTCCAACCATTTTGCATGTAAAAAATTTCTTGACCCATTTATACATTTACTACGTTGAAATACTATAATTTTGACTTTTAAAAAAAAGTAGGTGGGTCACAAAATAACATAAAAGGACACTAAGCATAGAGAAAAACCACAACATGACCCTGTAATATTTTTGAGGATGCAGCAAATATATTACTTTTCATTTCTGGTGATTCTTGTCTGTAGGATATCAAACCTAAGATGCAATATTTCAAAAATTTGGTTAAGTGAAAGGTTTTTTTTTGAGGGAAAAACTCTAGTATTATGGTTCTTAAATCTTTTTATTTTGGTCAGATACTCTTTGAAAAAGGTAACAAAAACCATGGGAAACTCTTGACAGGCAAACGCACCATACACACAAAATTCTGCATGCCATTTCAAGGAGTTCAATAATTCCAACTCGAGAACCCTTCCCTTGAGAAATAACCTTAACTAAGGCTATTTTGGAAATATGTTAATTCAATTTGATGTTGTCCAGCCAAACAAAAAGAGATACATTCAGTAAACTTTCCACTGAGCTGTTGTTAACAGCAATGTGATGGATACTTCCGCTTATCCAACCACATTACAAACTCCCGCTCGTAACTAGCATCATGCCGATGGCAAGCAAAATACACTGACACAGGTCAGAAATGAACTAATAGCTAAAACAACAGTCATGGATCAATAAGAGATACATATGTCAGTATTCAAATCCATCGCATAAAAGTATAAAATCTTTACAGAATTCCCCCATCTTCCCCAACCAACTAGAAATTTATTCACTGTATAACAACTGCAAGAAATTGAGCATTAAATTTTCAGAAAGTCCCCCAAAAATAGTGGCATGGAATAAGTACTGAACAGAAAAAAGGGAGCTGGATTCTGGTTCCTGCTCTGGCACTAATTAGCTATTACTCACTTTACAGCTTAAGTAGTTCATTTAATTTCACCAGCTGTAGTTTTCTCATCTATATAATGAAATAAATCAAATGATTTTAGTTCTGTGAACATGTGTGTCTATGACTCTAACACTAAGACATCCTTTAAACCCAACAGCCTACTAAGAGGTGAAAGTAAAACGTACCATTCAAAGGAAAACTATCAACGTCCTCCCCTAAGTGATGTAAACCCACCCACCAAATCATGGTCACCCAAAGACATGCACTTAGGAGATTCACTTTACAGATTACAGCTCAGTCTCCAGGAGAATGGAGAAGAACTGATCACCATTTAGATTTTTCAATTGATGGAAATAACCGCAAGTGGCAAGGTCTGCACTTAATCACCTCACCTACCTGTCCAGTTCACCTTTCTCCTCCTCCAGCCTCTCTAAAGCAAAGCCTTCTTTCGTCCCAGGGCTACCCCTTGATGGGCTACTTCTCCAGGGCTCCACTGTTGCCATTCTGAGGCTAAAATCTAAAGCAGAGACTAGGTTTTCTCTTGAACATGAAATTATCCAGGTCTCTTGTCCTGAAGACGTTTTCCAATGTATATTCCTTCGTAAAGATTAAAGGTTAATCTCCCCAGCCACGCAATTGTCACAGACTCTTGCTGATTTTAAATGAAACCCTCGGCTTCCACATCCACATGATTCACCCTCTTCTGACTCAATCCTTCAGTCTGTAAGCACACTCCATATTAGACCACTAGCTCTTTGAGGGTAGAAACTGACCCTGGTATGTTATGTATGCAAGTTCACCTAGTCCATAGCACATGGCACAGTCCTCTGCCCATAAGCAATCAATAAAGTGTTTAACAATTAACTCCTAAGGGTTTAAACTTGGAAACCATGAGTTGCTCTCTATTGTTTTTCCAAGTTACTTTAGACCTCCTCTTCAGACAACAGCCTCCTCAGTCTACTTTCCCTACCTACTTCTTGCACTTAATACCAGCCCAGCGACCTCCTAAAGTTCAGAGGTCTGTGTTCTGGAAAGCCAACCAGGCACATGCCCTGGGCACTCTGGTATGCTCTCCTGCCAGGCACTTTACATGCTCTTTTACCTTCATAACCACCATGCGGAGTGGATATAATTAATCCTACTTTTCTTTAGACACTGAGGTTCAAAGAGATTGACTTGCCAAAAGCTACACAACCTTGACCTGTGACACAGTTAGATTAAAGAAAAAAGATATGAATCATATGGTGGCTACTGTCAAAGAGCTTATACACTATTCTGAGACAGTTATAGGAGTTGTGGAGATGAGCTATAGAGACAGTGAGTGGGAGAAGGCAAAGTGTGTACCTCAGTAATTATGGAGACTTACGTGAAATGAGATTTGACCTGACCCCGAAACATAAACAAAGAGGAGGCAAAAACAACAGGAGAAAAGGCATATTTAACGGTCAATGAGGCAAAAATTCTGAAGACTGGGCAGTGATCAATAGACTTTTATAGTAAGACTATATAATTGAGGCTTTGAACAAAAAGTCTTTTCAAAACAAAAATCTTTTACAGACTTATTTTCAAGAACTCTATTTTCTTCACTTAATAAGTAGAAAGTGTAAAAGTAGTACTGAATATTCTAAATTAGGAAGGATAATTACTGACACTGCTCAGAAACGTGGAAGGCCAAATTAAGATTAGGTAAGAGAAAAATCACAGAAACTTCTATGTGATAATGATTTCTCCATAAAATATGCCACCATGTCTCATCATTCCATAATTCCTTTACTTTTCCCAAGCCAGTAATGAGGCATCGCCCAAGCTTCAGTAGTAGGATGCTATCGAAACTCTGCAGATATCTTCCACTCCGGAGAAATTAATTCTGATTAGTCTAGTATGGCTAGAAATATAAGACTTTGCCACCAGAAAATTCACAGGACTTGAGTCTTGACCTAGTCATTAAATCTTCCAAAGACTGAGTTTATCCCATCTGCAAAATAAGGACAGCACCTAGCTATACCGTCTACCTCACAAAGATGTTGGAATAAATATTATTCATGTGAAAGCATTCAACTATAAAGTTAAAAAATATTCTGAAACAAAACTCATCAGACCTTTATTGTATGGAATTATCTCATCATTGTTCATATAATAATATCCTTGCCGGAAAACTCTTAAATCAAAAACAACTGCTGAAGTTTGTGGTCAGTATATGTTTACTGTAATTATATTTAGTTTGACTGAACATTGCTGCGCTCATTAACCTCTCTTTTAAAAGGTGATTTCAGGTGACCATAGGATCAAGAAGTGCTAGAATAAACATGCACCTAGTCATAGATAGACTGCAACATAAAAAGTGTACCTTACCCTGGCTTGAACCACTTTTTTTAAATTTGCTTAAGTGTCATGCAAGTAAATTTTAAGAGTACATAATAAAACAAAACGAATAACCTGGTAGTGCAAAATCCAATGAGGCTATTTTAGGGGGGAATGTGACTAGTCGATGTTGAAGTAAATCCGGAAGAGAAAATGTGACAGAATGACCAATAAAATTTTTAACTAAGAATAATGATGGGGACCTGAACTACCAGATATCAAGACCTCCTATAAAGCTGGAGTTTATAATGTGGTAAGAAGAATATAATGTGGTAAGAACAGCTTGATGAATTTGAAGAGAGGATCTGCAAATGGTCCAATTAATAGGAATATATTTGTATTTGTTATACATAGGATAAGAAATGAGAATACAGAAAAACATATAGGAATATGTGCTATGAAGTTATAAATAGAAATTCAGTACATGCAAAGAGGTGTCTCAAATCAGTAGCAAAAAGATAAGTTATTCAATATTGTATTGGGAATACCGGTTCTCCATTTGAGGAAAATGCTCTACCACATGTCTATGGTGTATCATGTATAAATTCTTTGTTGATTAAAGATACGAACATAAAGTAAGACGAAAAATATAGAAATATATGCCCAATCTTCAGGTAATGAAGACTGACAAATTTTATATAAAAATTTTAAAACTTCTCCTTGATTAAGGAGGATACCACATGTGAACATGAAGTATGTGGGGAAATACATACAAACGGTCTCTATGCAATAAAAGAGCTCCTACAAACCAATACACTGTGGGCAAGAACACAGGCTGGCACAACCTTGGCAGGGAGAAATTTGATAAAATCAAAAATTTCACTATATACAATATATTTCTGGGAACATGTTCTACAGAAATAACACTACTGTGCAACAATATATGAACAAGATTGTATACTGTGGTGCTGCTTGCAATGGCAAAAAATTGTAGCTGTACATCAATAATGGAATGGTTATAAACAAACTGATGCTTCAGATATAAAAGTAGTCAACGTACATGCATGAAAATCATGACGTTATGGAAAAAGCAATTGCAATATTATATAGCACAGATGCTACATCACTGTTATTGGCATTAAAGAGTCCACACGAAAGTAAGGAAAGTTTTAAAAGTGGATACTCGGGGCCAGCCCGGTGGGTGGCGCAGCGGTTAAGTTTGCACATTCCGCTTCAGTCGCCTGGGGTTTGCCAGTTCGGATCCTGGGTGCAGACCTATGCACCGCTTGTCAAGCCATGCTGTGGCAGGCGTCCCACATATAAAGTGGAGGAAGATGGGCACGGATGTTAGCTCAGGGCCAATCCTCCTCGGCAAAAAGAGAAGGATCGGGAGCAGATGTTAACTCAGGGCTAATCTTGCTCAAAAAAAGTGAATTAATTAAAAAAATAAAAGTGGTTACTTTTAGAGTGATATCAGGAAAGACAACAAGTGATTTTCATTTCAAAATTTATATATTTCTATGCTACAATGATTACATAGTACTTTTATAATTAAAAATGTTTAAGTGAAAAGCATACATGTTAAAACAAGCATTTCAAAACACTAAAAACTTCTTTCTATAATATTCCTCAGAGACTCTCTTGATTTTTCTTAGAATTTAGTAAAGTAAAAACCTACTCGGCAATAACACTTAGAACTAGCATGCCACAACCCAACTCTCTCCAACAATGATCCAGAATACAACATACTACTGAAAATATTTACCGAAAAGTTCACGCTTTGAAACAAAGGTACAAAGGTCATCCACTCAATCATTCAATGGCAATCTTATACTCAGGATGCTCTAGTAAGGTACAAAGGTCATCCACTCAATCATTCAACGGCAATCCTATACTCAGGATGCTCTAGTAAGGTACAAAGGTCATCCACTCAATCATTCAATGGCAATCCTATACTCAGGATGCTCTAGTAAGGTACAAAGGTCATCCACTCAATCATTCAATGACAATCTTATACTCAGGATGCTCTAGTAAGGTACAAAGGTCATCCACTCAATCATTCAATGGCAATCCTATACTCAGGATGCTCTAGTAAGGTACAAAGGTCATCCACTCAATCATTCAATGGCAATCCTATACTCAGGATGCTCTATTAAGGTACAAAGGTCATCCACTCAATCATTCAATGACAATCCTATACTCAGGATGCTCTAGTAAGGTACAAAGGTCATCCACTCAATCATTCAACGGCAATCCTATACTCAGGATGCTCTAGTAAGGTACAAAGGTCATCCACTCAATCATTCAACGGCAATCCTATACTCAGGATGCTCTAGTAAGGTACAAAGGTCATCCACTCAATCATTCAATGGCAATCCTATACTCAGGATGCTCTAGTAAGGTACAAAGGTCATCCACTCAATCATTCAATGGCAATCCTATACTCAGGATGCTCTAGTAAGGCTGTAAGTAACGCTCTAAACAGTTTGCCTTTTCGTGTTAAGTTAACGTTAAAATCAGTAATTCTGACTTGGTTTAATATTTGCATTTCAAAATCTCATAAGAATACATATAGTTAGAGGGTAGCAGTTAAATTATTCTCTGCTTAATAAAAGAAGCTTCTAACACAATTTTAATTTCCAGTGGAAAACTAGAAGACGAGGCTAGTCTCCTCTAATAACAAACACCTTAATACTATCTTCTTCACCTTTTGCTTACGCTGATTTCAGGTGGGAAAAGGGTTATTTAGGTTCTAAAGCACACATCATAGTACAACACTATCAATTTTAGGTCACACATGACAGTCCCAAATTCTTGAAAATGATATCTCCAGACCAAAATGATATGTCTTGAAATGATATGCTGTCCTAAGATAGCCTATATTGTTTTCTGTCTGTATTATAAACATCAATAGGAAAAATGTGCCTTACCTCTCCATCTAACCTATGAGCACCAGAAGGGTACTTCTTGATATTTTCCACAACATCCAGTCCAGTGCCTGGTACATCCTAGGCACTCAAATATTTAGTAAGATTATGTAATTTTATATATGGAAAGAAGTAATATATTCTCTAAGTCAGTGATTCTCAGCTTGGGAGGAGAAACCGGATCAAAAAACACAAGGACATTCTTGCCCCTCTCCCTTTGAAAATCACTGTCACTGGCAGATACTGAGGCTAAGAAGAAAGTGTCATATCTCTTGGGTGGCCTGGGACAGAAGAATAAGAATGACTTATCTAGCATAACGCTAATTTTATAGATGAAGAAGTGAAGTTCATGTAAGTTAAACAATTTGTCCAATCCAGTTTAACATTCTTTGCAAATTATACCTTCCTACCTCTCATTGACTCGTTTCAGGTTCATAACATCTTTTTAGATGTTTGAAGATCTGCCTCAAATCAGGAAACTAGTTCAGATGACCTTTTAAGGTTCCTGCCCTCATAATCCTATTTTTAAAAATAACTACTTAGCCTATTCAGTGAGATTCTCTCCCCCACACATATACATCATAAATCTCTAAATGATATCAACTGTAAAATTTCTGAACATTTCAATACTATCATCCACACCAAAGAGGGTACTAGTTAATGAAAACCATCATCTAGGAAAATAATATTCTTAAATCCAACCACAATCAACCAAGGTTTTCATATGAAATCCATAACTAAACATGAGAAATATTACATGGAACGTTTTTTAAAAGTAAGCTTGTTTACCTGATGGCATTAAGTAATTTCAAATTTGAATAGTACCTATAAAGCTGTGAGAACACCAATACAGCACACTAGTTTTTGTTTTAAATTAAAAATGCATTCTATAATTTTTTAACCAAAGTTTTAGAAGTATTCTCTGAATCAAACTGGGATCCAAAAATTGATTCCATATTTTAAAATGTGTGTAGAGACAGATAGATAAATATAGATATAAAATGAAAAGAGGAAAAAAAATAGGATACCAAATTGTATGTACAAACCTCAATGACATAAAGAATAAAAAGGAATAGGAAAAAAACAAAGTGAAGTAGGGCAACACACATGACTGCTGCCTCTGGCTAAGAAAATCATGAGTGACTTTTCCCCTTTTTCTACATTAAGAATATATGACTTTGACATTGAGGAAAACAGCAAGCTAACCCTGATTTGAAAGCTTTCAAAAGCAACAAATAATTTTTTATTTATATGGTTAAGAAAGAAACATTCAAAATAAATTCACAGCAGATTCAATGTAAGACAAATACACAATTTAAAGTCATTCAGATCAAAACACCTTGAGTTTAAAAAACAATTAAGGTTACTTAGAAAAAAAAAGTTTTCCAGGTAACTACACTTTTTGCCATCAATCATACTTTTCCTATGAATGTTTCAATATGCTAGTACTTACAGGCACATGCACAGAAAAATAAGATTTTCAAAATTTCAAAGAAAACACTATTAAATTTTCAATGAAAAACAACTACTTCAAATTTGAAATCACTTCACTGAATCTGACTACACATTTAAGTTCTAGTTACCAGATGTGCATTCAGACACTACACCAGCGAGGCTACAGAGAATAAATAAACCACTTCCTCCAATGTTACAGCTGCACTGACTGCGATTTATTCAGCAGGAATTCTTTTTCACTTTAAAACGTCCTTTGTAGCTTAACTAGCCTCATTAGATCCACCATGCAGGATACAGAACCATCTCCTAGGATACAGAAGAAAAAAACTTTTTACCCCAAAAGATTTCTTGGGACCAGATTTCAATTTCCTATTAATATCATTCAGCCAGCAATTTTTTAAAAATTAAATGACTTTAGATGCACCGATTTCAACCTGTATATTAGACTGGATTATATATCTTGAGGTAGTAGCCACAAAATTTACAATCTTAAGACAATGAGTTTAAACTATGATGATACGACCATTCCAAAGTGAAAAAGAATTCTTCCTACTTCAAGAGTTAAAACATAAAGGCAGTACTATTAGTAATAATTTTCCTTACAAAAAAAAAGAGAGAAGCCATTTACATTTTATTTGCAAATATTTATTGCTGTGAAAAAAATTTTGTTTGTCCTGTCCTTAGGCATGAGGTTATCATGGGCAAAGCTAAGAATGTCTATCTGAGAACCACTTCAACAATACAGAAGAATCTAAATTTAATGAGCTCCTACTATATGCTAAAAAATGCTATAATGGCTTAATATTTAATGACTTTAACATTTAACATCACAACTACCCCAAATAAGGACTATTCTTATCCTAATTTGGCAAATGAGGAAACTGTGACACAGGATGTTAATTTGCTAAAGGCACACAGCTAATAAGTGGGGTTCAGCTGGACTATAAATCCAAGCATTTAAAAGGCATTAGATATCATTAATATTCTCATTATTTAGGTGTCATTTACAGTTAGTTCAGTGACTGTAAAATGCGCACACATGCACACATACATAGGCCTACACAGATTCAACCTAATCCTTCTTTCAACCTAGTCTTCAATTTCTTTCCTCAATTCTACCTTTGGGATTTTCAAGAATATGATCTTAAAGGCCAGAAAAGTCTACTATACCTGAAGGACCCTACACAAATTTAAGTTTTAGAAGGATAGACAATAGGCCATATACTATCTCCAGACATGATCTTGAATTCATATGTGGGACCAAAAATCATTCCTAAATGGTTTAAGACGACTTGGTCGTATCCAGTATTATCCAATGTTCATAAATAAATCCATAACAATGAATGGAATGAATTTTGAGCAATTAGTAAAGGGAAGGAAAAGGACCCTAACACTGTTTTATAGGACATGGTAGGTGCTGGGTTAAGGGATAAACCACCCTAATACTTTGTGGTTCATAATATAACTGTCATTTTAAAGAAAAAAACAAATCTCCAAGGAATCCAGTAACTGTACCAAGGTCATGCACACAGCAGATGACAGAGCTAGGGTACAAAACAATACTGACCTAACTTGGGAGCTACCATCCCCTTCTACTGTACCACACACTGCCAGTCCCAGCACACGAGCTGAGGCATTTTTAAAACTCTACTCAAAAGCTGCGAGAAAATCAAGTTCAGCCTTTCTTTATATACTATACAAAAATAAATTTTAGAGGAAGTAAAAGTCTTAAACGTGAAAAATTTATATAATAATTATCTTAAAAGAAAATTTAGAATATGTATAAACCCCAGAGGTTGGGGTTTGTTGTTTTTTTTTTAATCCAAGACTGGAAACTGATAACTTATAAAAGACAGAAATAGCAACATAAGGCTTTTGAATTTGTCTACAGAAAAAAAGATCACAAATAAAGAGAATAAAAAGACTGGAGAAATTATTTATAATGCATATGACTAATAAAAGGTTAACATCTGTAATATACACAGACTTCAAATTAACAAGGAAAAGACAACTCAATTAAAAAATAGGCAAGGACATAATTAGCAATTCACAGAACAAGTTCAAATTGCAAAAGAATACATGAAAACATACTCAACTTCATGAACAGTCACAGAAATGCAATTAAAGCAGTAGCAGTGAGACATTAACTTCTTGTCGTCAGATTGTCCAAAACCAAGAAAAGTAATGACAGCTACTGCTGGAGGAAGGATGAACCATAATACTTTTCAGAAAGCAATGGTCTTTATGTTGAGAGCAAACAAAACGCCTTTCAACCCAGCAATCCCACCGCAGAGATCTATCTCACAGAATCAAAAGCACTAGTTTGTATGGATATGTACAAAGATGTTCTATAGAGAGCACTGCTCATAGAAGCAAAAACTGGAAATAAATGTCCTTCAACACGGGAAATCCTGAATAAATTGTAGCACAGCCCTTCATGCAATTTTATACAATCACCAAAAAGAGTAAGGTGGAACTACTCTAGTTGACAGTGTATTATGAAATAAGGAAAACAAAAATTATACTACCTCTTCTTTTTACAAGAGTAACAAAAAAATGCCTACATGCATGTTTATTTTTATATACGATTATGTGAAAATAAAGAAATATACTGAAGAATTAGGGGCTGGCCCCGTGGCCGAGTGGTTAAGTTCACGCACTCCGCTGCTGGCGGCCCAGTGTTTTGTTGGTTCGAATCCTGGGCGCAGACATGGCACTGCTCATCAAACCACGCTGAGGCAGCGTCCCACATACCACAACTAGAAGGACCCACAACGAAGAATATACAACTATGTACCGGGGGGCTTTGGGAGAAAAAGGAAAAAAAAAAAAGAAATATACTGAAGAATCTATATCAGGCTGTTAAAAATGGGTAAGTGGAGAGAAAGAGAGGTAATCTCCCAAAAGGGCTTACAGAAAAACATCATGAATGATTTAAAAAAAAAACCCCGAAAGTTAGTGGAAGTCATTTAAGCTCCTCAATTCATTAGATTTTAATACAATCACTTTTTAACAGCACTTGTTCCTTGGGTGGTAATGAAAGAACACTGCATTCCTTTAAATTAAGTGCAGTTATCACCTGTCCAGCATCTTCTATGAGCCAGACACTGTGCTAACTGCATCACATGGGTGATTTTACTTCTCACACAAACTGCCGAGTTAGGTACTATTTGCTCATGAATAACTGCTATTTTAGACGTTGCCGACCTGTAACAGTGTGCACAATGCACCATGGATACAATTTTCAGGCACACACAGGTGACTGCCATCATAAGTCCCAAAAAACTGCATAATCCACCTTTGCCTTTTATCCACTCCGTTAATGAATGAAAACTTCACTATGAGTATAAAATCCTCCAGCAGAATATAATTATTCTTTATAAAATAAGGCTATCAATGTCATTACAACTAACAATTAAATCTAAGAATTAGTATCATCTTTCCAAATCTTTCTATAATCTTTCCCAAATCTTTCACAATATGTACTTAAAAGCCTTAAAAACACCCATACCTTTTTACCCAGCAATCCTACTCTAGAAATGTTTTATAAAATAATCGGAAAAAAATGAACAAATGTACAAAAATATTTACTGAAGCATTTTTTTGTAATACAGTGAAGAACTTAAGTTCCTATATCAGGTCTTTGGTTAATAAAATAACAGAGCACCATAAAACCAAAATTTATTGGCATACAAAAGAAGGCCTATGGGTGGTTGCTGGGCTGGGGGAGGGAAAGATGGAGAGTTGTTGAATGAGTATAGAGTTTCAGTTTTGCAAGATGAAAAAGTTCTGGAAATTGGTTGCACAACAATGCGAATACACTTAACACTACTGAACTGCATGGCTTCAATATGGTTACAAGGTAAATTTTCTGTTATGTGCATATTACCATAATTAAAAAGAAAACAACGAAGTAAAAAGAAAATTTTAGGTTGGTCTGTAGCACATGATAAAGTTAAAATGTTTTAAAAAATGAAGTGTGGCCCTATTTTTTTAAAAAGGACTAATATCCCCTATATGTAGAAACACACACACAAAGTATAAGGAGGAGGACTTTGGCATGAGAAGCACCCTGCGCTGACTGTTGGTTCTACCCTTGACTAGCTGTGTGGCCTTGGGCAAGATGTTCAGCCACTTTTGAGCTTCAGAGCCTCCAGCTATAAAACTAAGATAAAAACAGTCCCTACTCTATCTGTGATTGCTGTGGCTATCACATGAGAGAACACATACAAAGAGGTTAGCACAATATTTGGTGTGCAGTAAAAGTTCAGTAATACTGCCTACTATGTTGCTTAAGTGGATCAAAATGCTAATGGTTCTAAATTCTGAATAATGGCATGAGGTACGTGTTTTTTCGTTTCATGGCTCATTTGACTTTTCTAGTTTTACTGAACAAACACACTCATTTATTTAAGCTTGTGCTTAAAAATGGCACCAAGCCAGAAACTACAAAAAAATTAAATTCTTCAGAATTTTAAATCAAACAGAACTGCTGCTTAAGTAAGGAATCGAAGACCATAAAGTGACTTAAAATTGAATACACTAGAAAACGACTTCATTTCTTAGGATTGCTAATTTGCAAGGATTTAGAAATTGATACCAATTCTCTATGTATGAATGCGAAAGTCTCTTAGTTAGGTAATACTAGCAGAAAAAATACTTAAAAGTAATTTTTAAATACCTCCATAACGATAAAACTCGTTTCTCTAAAGAGGAATTTAATTTTATCCTTAAGACACTTATCAACCAAACAAGGTTAAATTATAACGTAAAATTTGTTGCAAGTAATATATACAAATAAAAAGGGCGCTGGAGCTCAAAAGAACTCAGTTTGAGTTACAATTTGCCTCTTGACACCCATGCAAAATAAGGCAAATTTTCTATTTTATATAAGCCTCAGTTTCTTCTACGTACCTCATAGATTCTTGTAATAATCAAATAAAATATATGAAAGCCTGACACATAATTTACCTTCATTTATTAATTCGCTTCCCTATCTTCCCTGGGAGGTTGCAGCTCCCAGGAAAGAATACACAGATCCAAACCCACAAAAAAAAACAGGTAACCTGTCCAGAGGGAAAACATCTGGCCATATTCGTGCTTCTACTAAATCAGACTTGGTCCCCGAGGGGCTACTATCCAGTTCTGGGGAAAAGTCTGTGATTTAATCTATGTCCCCAACGGCTACCGCAATTTTCTGATAAAAAGTGAATATGCAATAAAATGCTGGCAAAACTGAATTTTATTTGTAGTTTCCCTCCATTCTATCTCTTGCTAAAATACTTAGCAATGTTTAGCACATATCAAGCACTCAAAAAATATTAGAAGGATTTATAATTGCCTTAGATTGAAAAAGAAAGTATAAACAAACATATGTAACCCGATTATAATTTCTATGGTTAACAAAAAGCAAGGTAATTAGGATTAAAAGAAACTCTGCATTTAACATTCATGCAATTCTTATATGGAACTCACTATTCATGAAGAGGATAAGCTGTTTTGAGAGTCTAAAGCAAATTATTTTTAAATTAAGCAATTAGTGTTTCAATTTTTCCAGTGTAGGTGTATATACAAAGAGAATCGTAAGACATATCTGAGAACATTCTGAACTACTTAAGTTTTTTTCACTGAAATAAACCACTTCCTTTCAAAAGCCCACATAATTTTAAAGCAGAAAGCCAATTATTTCTGAAGTTTTCTGTACAAGTATAAAATTCTTCTAATTGCTTGAATAAAATTACTCAGTGGTGGATAATTAGTAACAAAAAATTTTCGAAGAAATATATACTTAAAAGGGACATCAAAAAAACTGTAAACATGCATATTTTAAACTCCCTACAATAAAGAATTAAAGTAAAGTGTAATATACATTTTAAATTACTGAAAAGTTCATATAGGTTTAGAAGTGTTCATACCATCTCATATTAATTTTTCTTTGCAATGCAGACTTTTCAAATTAATCACTGGATTTACTTCCAGGATAAGGATAAAATCTCCTAATACGTTTGACTTGAGAAAGGAGAAAGAAAATGTTATATCTCCTCCTAAAAAATCTACCGTCACTCTCTCTCCCATTTGGTCACTCAGGTAATGTCGAAGAAAGACACAAATACAGCACAATAACAAGTAGCAAGTGTTTCCAGCTCTGCTTTACCTTTTTTTAATTTCTTGCACCTTCTCTATGGAACAATTTGCCATTAAGACTCAAGAATATGATCATCATCTGAGTATAGTTATAAATAATATTTTATAGATATTCAAACAGTAGTATACAGATATACTATATGAAGTTTGTTTAATAGACTATTAACACTACAAAACTAGCAAAACAATGCTGGGGGTAAATAGGCTTTCTTTTCTAAATGAAAACTTCACCTGAAAGGAAAACCAGGTGAAATTCAAAGGGGAAAAAAAAAGTGATGCACAATATGTTTCTAAACAGCATGGGCAAACCAATATTACTTAAGGCAAATCTTATCAAAAATAGTAGCTCAACTAAGTACAGGTTCAAAGTATATTTCTCCAAAGCCTTCAAAACTTTTAAACAACCAACACTCTTCATCTGATTAATACAAACAATTATGGGCTAATTTATTTGTGAGGCAATGGAAATATCAATTTTAAGAACTGTATAAGATGTTAAATTTAAATTACACATCATTCTTTTTCCAGATTTTTAGATCAACTATTTTTTTCTTAATGCTTACTGTTTTTTTAGATCAACTATTTTTCTAAAAGAATCAAAATAAACCCAATGTTAGAAAAAGCCTCAATAAGAGTTAAACTTCACTCACACAATAATATTGTCAAAAACTATTTCTCTTCCAAGTTAGGTTGACTAATTATAAAATTTTAAACCATAAATACTAAGATTTTTCTGCCAAGAATTTTCCTTTCAAATACTACTACTATATATATTTCAATTTCTGGATTTTTTTAATGGAAAAACAATAAGAGTCTGTGTTACTCAGTTTTATAATTTTGGGAGTTTTTCCCCCTTGGTAGGTTTGAGGTGGCACAGAAAATACCGTTAGAAAACTAAAAGATTATCCCAAGATTTCACTCCCCAAACATATACTCTTTTAGCAGTCCATTCATAGGAATATACAATAAAATAAAACAACCACCTATTCTAAGGTTATTTGTGTTTGTTACTGATGACTTTCAATATTATGTGTATTAACAAAATGAACTAAAATGTTATCTAAATTAAGGAGACATCAACATTTAATACATTATTTTAGAAATTAGAGCTCCAACTTATTACCATGATAAAAGGCTAATTTTCATATAGGTATTAAGTTCTCATTCCAAAATTCAAAAAATACAGAAATACTAAAAAATTCTCTAAATCAGTAATAAAAGCCATTTCCTTTTAGACTGTTCAGTGGTCTGTCATGATCAAGTCCACTTGACATGGACAGTGGAATCACACCCAAGTGTCCAAACCTTTGGAATAAAGCCTGCCATGGCACATAGCCAGAAAAATTATTCACAAGCCTCTCAAATCAATCCAGTTTCACAACTGAAAAAACGGGGGGAGCATTTAATCTAATCATGTGCCTTAGAGAAAAAATTTCCAGCTAAAGAGACAAAGTAAAGATGTTTCTATCTAATCTTTCTCCACAAACACACACACAAACTCACAGAGAGAGAGAGACAAAGAGAGGAAAAGAAAGGATGATAAAAACAACAGGAGAAAAAGTTGAAAAGTAAGCCAGCAGAGCTCATGAGAAATACGAAGAGGAAAAAACTACCACAGAAATAAAAGCCACACTAGAAGCAGCAACAGACAGGGCTAGACAGAAACACACACTAACAGAAAGCAGGACAGCAAGGCCTGCACAGCCCTCCAGGAAAGAAAGACAGCCAAAGACTGCTACTCGTCAATCTGTCATGCAAACACAGGTCACGGAGTCATGGCCACATACTCAACAACTCGGGAAATACTTCACACATGTGTATTTTGGGTGGAGGGGAAGGTGTGAGGTTGAACCAGATGTCAAACAAGAGACAAATACAGGCCTAATCATGAGAAATCAACCAACTTAAAAATAACTATGGTTGGTTTAAAACTAAGGAAATTCTGAGTACAGAATAAAATGAAAATGCTACAAATCTTGGCAATAAATAAATAATATACTAAAAATATCAGGAGAGAAAGGGAGTGGTCAAGTATGAGAAAGAATAACTCTGAAAGCCAGGACTCATTAAAGAACTGTTTAAAGCTAGAATTCAGTCAACAGTTTAAATATAAAAGGTGTAATGCTACATGCTTTACCTAAGAACTTACAATATTAACAAGAATTGTTGAGAAACAAAGAGGAAGTGAAGTATGTGTAATTTTTTCATCTTTCATAATGAGAGATCAACACATACTGTTTAAATTGGCAAATTTTAAAAGAAGTTAAAGTATGTTATTACATTATAAACTACAAAATTTCCAAATTACCAACTATACCCAAAGTCAAAACAAACACAGACCATATATAAAAATATAAAATATGAAAGACCATAATATATTTTCTAAGTGACAGCAAGTATTATATCTATCCTAGCGATCCCATAAATGGGAAAAAACCATCTATTAAAACAGAGTCTCTGACAAACTCAATTACACCCAAATACAGGAAACACAACTAAAGCAAAGTGACTCAAGACACTGAAAGCAAAAGGATGGGCAAATAAAACTTAGAGAAAGCAGCAATCCTGATATTAATGTGAAACTGAATTTAAGGCAAAATGCATAAGACAAGCCCAAAAGGAACCCTGCATTAATGTGAAATTCAAACCCACAGCAAGATCAGGTAGCTTTACATATCAAAATGTCCAGGGCAAAATCTGTAAGTAATAACATGACACAAAAAAGCAAAGATATCTTCTATTTTAACTTACTTCTCTGTCTCTAACCAATCAAGAAAACAGAATTTAAGTAAGAATACTGAACTCTACAACAATTTAAAAAATAACAAATATATCATATTTTGCATTTTTCAGGCCAGCATATACTTATGCTATTTAATTGTGAAACTTAACAAAAGTACAATAAAATGAAAAAACTGAAAAAAAAACCAAAAACCTACATTGGACCACAAAGAAAATCTCAGTGAACTTCAAAAAGTAAAGGGGACAGACCACATTCTCTGATAACAGTACAATGAAATCAGTAATCATAACAAAATAAAAAAGCCAACAATCCCACAACAACCTGGAAATTTTAAAAACTCTTTTGAGATTTTTGGCATTCAAAGGAAATCAAAATTAAATTGCAGATTATCCAGAAAATAACACTAACTCTAATAGAAGCCAGAAAACAACATAACTCTAAAAGAACCCATATGCCCAAGCAAATACAGCATTCATAGTAAAAATAATAACTACAGAGACTTAAGTAAGTAAGAGAGAATGGCAATAATGCCGATTGACTATGAGGTAGTGGGAGAAACGAGGACAGGGTGAAGCTAGGATTCCAATGGATCAATTTACTTCTTAAAAGCGAGAGAGAGAGATCTGCAGTGTTTGTGGCAAAATGTTACCTTCTGTTAAAACTAAATGGTGAATCCATGAGTGTTTGTTATATTATTTTCTGTCTGAAATTTCATAAATTAAAATTAACGTTTAAGATAAAGAACCAAAAATGCATTTAAGTTAAAAGTTCCACTCAGAAAAGTAGAAAATAAAAAATGGAAAACAGATTAGGTCATAAAGAGATAAATGCACAAACTAATGAATTAAAACCAGTACAACTAATTATTAATCTAGGAGCCAATCTTTGGGGGAAAAATAAATTTCAACATAATGAATCAAGAGGAAAAAGAAGCAGGCAGAGGGAGAAAGTAGAGGAAAGGAAACAATATTTAAAATCAGAATGGAGATTTAACCATGGTATGGAGGAATCTAAAAGAACAATATGACAATGTTTGCTACAATGCTAAACAAATACATTCTGTTAACCTGGATGAAATGGATAGTCTTCTAAGAAAAAAAAACTTTCAAAACTGACCCTAGAATATTAAGATAAATCCTATCATGAAACAAATAACTTCAATGCTCTTTAAATTACTTAAGGATAAAGAAAAACTTCCTAAATTCTCTATAAAACCATCACAAGAGAACCCAGAACCTGACAAGGAACACACATAACTATAAATTAATTTTATAAATAGATGGAATAATGTTAAATAAAATATTAGCAAACAAAAGCCATCATATTAAAAGAATAACCCACCATGACCAGCTAGGATTGTTCCAATATTTCAAGATTACAACACTATCAGAAAATCTATTAAAATAGTAACGTAACGTTTAATGGTGTAATGGCTAAAGCCTTTTGCATCTATGAAAACAGTGTACTTTTTCTCCAAAAATCTTTTGATAACTTTAAACATCCCAATAAAAATTACAACAGGATTTTTTTCAGTAACTTGACATGCTGTTTCTAAAGCTCAGGTGGGAAAAAGAGCCACATGAGATAACGCAGGAAAACTATGAAAATGGAGAGAAAAACAAGATCACCTACAAAATATTAAAAACCTAACAGTAATAAAAAGCCGTAGTACTTAAAAATTTGACACTGGCGTAAAACAAGACAAAGAAATGGAATACTACAGAGTCCCAAAATAGACAGACAGATGGACAGAGAGAAATTTAGTATATGTCAAAGACGGCATTTCAAATTAGGTTAAAAAAGAGAAAGGCTGTGTAATTCAACAAAAGGTATTGGGACAAATCCAGCTACTAGAAAGAGGAGAGATGTTGGTAGTCAATCTGGATTCCTACCTTACCCCGTAATAGGAGCTAGATCAAAGACTCAGATGTGAAAAAAAAGATAAAAGAACCTGTCAAACATATTAGAGGAATAACTTATTAAAAATTATCTTGTAGTGGAGCAGAACTTTCAAACAAAAGCTCACAAAAGACTGACAAATTTGAATATATTAACATTAACAATTTGTCTTCTAAAAATGACCAGAAAAAGGATAAACTGAGAATCAGAAAAAGTATTTTTCATGCATATAACAAAGGACTAATTTCCTTAGCGTTTAAATATATAAGTATAAATTAACTATACTAAATATACACACATATATACCTACACACAGATATATTCCTAAAAGTCACTATGAAAGATAACCAGCAGAAAAGCGGGCAAAGATTAGGGATAGTTCAAAGAAAACAAACTGCAAAATAGATTTAAATGTATAATAACAAAGCAGTCAGCCTCTCTCATTAAAGACATATAAATAAATGAAAACAAAATTCCAGTTATAAGGTTTGCTTACTACCAAAAAGAGTAATAATCATAGCTGTGAGAATGCAAACAGAAACACTCATAAACTTGTGGTATGGAAATTAGTAACCTTTATTAAGGAGAATTAGGTAGTATCTACAAAAACTTTAAAGTATATACTTCTTGGCCTAGAAATTCAATTCCTAGAAATGTAAGAAGTTTATTTTGGGGTCATTATTGATAGTAACTGAAAACACTGAAAACATTTATCAACAGGGACAAACATACTATGGAATTCCACAGAGCTTTTAAAAAGAACGAGATGATCTCCGGGTGCTGGGAAGGAAAGATGGGCAACACGCTTAGGTAAGTGATGTGCATATAGAAGCGTTATGGTATCCTCCGACTTGTGTAGGGATAGAAAAGTAAGTTCACATTATGTGTAATATGCAAGATTCTAGGAGAATAATACAAAAGAAATGATTTGCTTACAGCTTCCTCTAGGGAACAAGACTGTGAGACTGTAGTAGGACAGAGACGCACTTTTTACCTTAAATCTTTTCCTACATTTACGTGCCAGACATATTCTAAGCTGGGGATACAGCAGTAAATACATAACATCCCTGCATTCGTCGAAATTACATGGAGGGGGGATGCACAGTGGGGAGACACAATAAAGAAAATCAACTGTGTACACACACACAATGTCAGATGATCTAAGCACTGTGAGGCACAGTAAAGAGGGCTACAAGGGAAAGGGACCGTATGGGGTGGTGTTAATAAAAGGAATACAGTGAGCATGGGAGCATACGAAGGTTCCCCTACCCCAGGATCAGGAGTAAAGTGCTGTATGAACTACTACACCCTGAAGAGCAATCAGCCAGGGGGAGAAAGGGCAGGTAGGGGCACTCAGAAGCAAAGGAAACTCGGGTAGGTGTTCCTCAGTGGCTCTGGGTAGGGGGGGAACGAAACCAGAAACCAGTTCACAAAAGGTCTTATAAAATAATCTGAAGGGTTTAGACATGGGAACAGAAAATTAAGAGCTAGATTTTAGAAAAAGTTACTCTGGCTGCAGTGTAGAAAGTGTTTGGGGGGAAACAAACTGAAAAGTAAAGAAACCAGTTAAATGTTTCAGTAATTCTGTCCAAAGCTAACGGCATTTAAGAGAAAAAGTAGCAACAGGGACGGAGAGTAGTAAGTCAGTCGAAAACGTACAGCCGATCCCCACTATTTGCAAATTCCATATCTGCAAATTCAGTTACTCACTAAAATTTATTCGTAACCCCTTGCGGCACTTTCGCAGTCACTTTCGGAGCACATGCAGAGCAGCAAAAAGTCTGAGTTGCCCAACACGCGCATTCCCAGCCGAGGTCAAACAAGCTGACACTCCGCCTCCTCGTTTCAGCTCTCATGCTGTAAACAAGTGTCCTTTTCACGATCTATTCAGTGCCATGTTCTTCACATTGTGATTTTAGTTGGTAATTTTGCTGTTTTTAATGGTCCCCAAGAGTAGTGGAGAAGCACTGCCTAATGTTCCTAAGCACAAGGTAGCTGTGATGCACCTTACAAATAAAACACATCCCTCAGACAAGCTTCATTCAGGCATGAGCTATAGTGCTGCTGGTGAACATGAATGAATCAATAATGCATAAATAATATATATTAAACAGAGAGTCTTTAACAGATACACAAAATAAGGTCTTGTATTGACTGGTTGACAAATATGCTGTGCCCAGAGGCGCAGAGGAACCTAACCCTGTATTTCCTGTAGGAGCGACTGTTCAGTATTTGTTAAGTCGATGTTCACATATTTCATTGTGCTAATTTATGACTTTATGAAACATAACTACCATAATAAAGGACAATCGACTATATATGTACACACATATATTTACTCATTTGTAAAGCAGAAATACTAGGACTGGTCGTCAATTGTAATAAGTAAATGAGGGAGAGAAATCAAGGATGCTGCTAGCAACGTTTCTGGCTTAAGCAACTGGAACATGGTGATACTATTAACACACACAGGAAATAGGAAGTGGCGGCAGCTTGGATCAGGAAGGCAAAGATGCCAGCTTTGGAGAGTGTAATGTTATGTATTTCAATTGTAATAAACGTGACTATGTGTCTAAGTACCCACACACCCTCCCCTCTGAGGCTAAGAACCACACCTTTGTTCATCTTGGTGTATCTCTTGCAACTAAAATGATGCTTTCCTTTAAGTCAAATAATATAATCAGGCACGTCAACATTAGAAACAAGCACTTTATTAATTTTTTTACCTCCCACTGCCACCTTTGCAATTACGTTACCAATATTCACCATAACCTATACTTCAATAGTATTTCTATTTGCATCCCCAAAAGTAAAAATATATAAAATTTTACCTCGTGGAAAGCAAGAATTCTAAATGACAAACATCTTAGAAGTTCTTCACAATCAGGTAGTTTTTTAAATTTGTTTAGAGAAACATAAAGCAGTACTTTTAGCATAAATTATTAAAATACTATTCTGAAATATCAAGCTTATATCAAAAAATCCTAATGGATAAATCGTGACATGTTTTCACATTTGATTTAAGAAAACCTCAGAATACAATTTGTTTCAATGTAGCTTGTACAAAAATGTATAAATACACTCAAAATGTGACTTTTTTACAGCCTAAAAATTAAAATTACAAAATACAACTGCATACACCGAGCTTTATACAGTTATAAAAAAACTCGTAAAGAAATTCATCCTAATCCCTCCCTGTCTAGTCAACATTATCTTTGTTGATATGAGATAGAAAACTTCTCAGCTACTACAAAACTGATTTCATAACCAAATATACACCTGAGCAAACATAAAATAGAAAACTCATTGATACAAAGTTCTTCCTCAATATACAACTACGTATATGTTTATTTGCAATGGTCCACATAAAGATTCAGGGGCAATTTAAAAGGCAACCAATCATCTACGAACCCATTATTTTTCTCTTAACCGTGTTTATCTGACAGCACTTCCTTTTACATACAAAGAAAAGCAGTGGACTAGGTTTTATCCTTAGTGTGAAAATTAGGTGCATGACCTCCCACTGAATATTAAAAATTAAATATAATACACTGGGAATAGTTATTACTACCTATGAGAAGAAAAAGGCTACAAGAAAAGTTCAAGAAAGGATTCACAGCTAAGGGAGGACAAGTGGTTAGAATGCCAGTTTAGTAACTAGGACACAGGAAAAAGGTAAAACAAAAAAAAGTTAAAGTGCTCTGTACAGGAGGGAAACCCTGGTTCTTGGCAATTAATGGTAAGAAGAACCGTAACGTAAACAGCCAACCAAAGACTTCAGAATGCAAAAGGACAAAACATCCACGAACATCAGATCTCTTCAAAAACCAAGAGTGAAGAATAAAAATGGTTACTTCAAATGTCCTTTGTTATTTTACATCATTTAGAATGTAATTATATTATTTGTATTTCTTAAGTAAAATATTAACGCACTTAATCATAATAGTCATAAAAATGGCTTTGTACTTCAAAATTGATATTTGAAGTGGAAAATAAGCCAAAAACACTTAGCATACCTGAGCTATCCAGACAGCAGTCAGTCAACAAACAGCAGCTGTGCAGAAGAAGCACCTAGGGCAAGCAACCGTCATCACTAGGAGCGTATCCATGAACATGCAGGCACTGGGCTCTTTACCAAGGGCCAATGGCCAAGGGCGGAAGGGGCAGGGTTTTCTTGGTTCCACCCTCAGAATCTCAGACACTGTGACACCCCCTTGTTCAACAGGGCAAGTGCATGTCAAATACATGCCTGAGAGACCAGTCATCATGACAAGGGAAATAGGGAGACTTATTTTAGAATTGTTACTTTCCCTATCACCCTGTAATACAGAAATTTTCCCCCCTAAACAAATATGCTCATAAGTGGTAGTTACAATCCTAATCGGCCAACAAAGGGAGATCCAGTTCACTCTACAAGATATACTATACAGGGCTTAAAGAGTATTCTATTTCCACTTGAAAATTAGTTTGTTAGAGAAGAAGGTAAAATAACAGTAGCACTGTTCTACTTCAATATGGGTTAAATAAGTATTTGGAATTCATGTTGTTGGCGTAGCACTTAATCTATCAGGAATTACCGTCATGTCCAAGCAAACTCTTAGAATACAATTCATTTCTAGGTTAGAGACTGCCTACTTATAAATCTAGTTGATGATATACTACTAGTTCAAAATTACTAAAATGTATGACTAAAATTCAAGACTAGAAAAATAAAATCAGCAGTTGGGATAATTCAAACTTTAAAAGTGATCATAAAATAAAACTTATGACTTAAATGTCTCCTAGGCATCAATATGATGTGTGCTGAAATATACAATTAAAAACAAGACCAGAAGACACCACAAGAAAGTGGTCAAGAAAAATGACAACAGAATGCTGGCTTAAGTTTTCCCACCAAAACACTGGATTAAAAACATGGCACACAGCTAAAAATTCTGGACTGTCATTCTGAAAATAAAGAGAAACAAGAAATACAAAAAAAAAAATATGAATTGCATAGTGAAGCAGCTGCCACAGAAAAACATCTTTACTGAGAAAAGGCTAGATATTTTATTTTCATTAAGAAGTAACATTTTAGATACTATTTTTTCCCACAAGAAATACTAATAATGTCAGCATCTCCTATGCAAGAGACCATAATTCCTTATTAGTAATTTTCCCTGGTAACTCCTGATTACTAAAAAATATGAAATATAAATTCTAGTTGGTCAGATGTCATTCTTAGCAGTAGCAATTCGTTTCATTCTACTGATTTCTTTCTCTAAGGCAGTGGTTCTCAAGGAGAAGTAACACATTAGAACCACCAGGGGACCATTCTGAAAACACATTCCTAAGCGTCATCCCTCAGAGACTGGGTCACCATGTCTGGAGTGAAGCCACAGCATCTGTGTTTTGAAAACTCCCCCAGTGATTCTGACGGCTAGTTGAGAACCACTGCTCTAGAGGATGAATTCATACTTGTTCTACTGACTAGAAGAGCTCTTATTTGGTCTGCCATTGCTAAAACTTTGTCATTCTATGCACACAGGTGGCAGTAGCAAAGAGAAAAACTCCACATTTCATTGCTTATAGTAAAAAAAGTTACAAAGATCTGATAAAATTATCTATTCAAAGAACTTACAACCATACTTGAAAACACTTTGCATAGATTTATTTTAAAGTGTGCATTTAGGACAAATGGTTTTGAAAATGTATAAAAATAATTTATGTATTAATGCAACTTCAATATTTACATGGTCCCTTAAAGGATTTTCCTTTTATTATCACCAAAAATGTATTTCAACAACCTCCACAGTATTCTTAAAACTCAGGAGTTTTAAGACTTTCTAATAGAAATATTTTAGTATTCACCTACAGAAAAATAATGAAACTGGGAATGATATCACTAATATTTTAAAATATAATATTGTCTCAGCTATGCTATGCTACATGAGAGAAAGCTTTATCACTAAATTATAATCCCAAGTGGTGGCATTTTTAAGAACAAAACACAAAAATATTTTATAAAAGAAAATGTCTCATTGTAAAAACTTATAAATTTGAATGCTTCAAACAAAAATATCTGAGATTTGATTTCATAATATCAAGTTTCCATATGCACTTTGTAAAGATACACCCATTCCAGGCTATCAACTTAAATAAAGCCAGTTATCACTAAAAGAAGATACAGTAAAAAAAGATTTCAGTGCAAAAACACATATCAACTAAAGTTATCAACTAACTTAAGACAACTTTAACGTAAAAATCACGACTTAAATCTCATAAAGTAACACTATAAAGACTTAAAATTAATTTAAAATAAAAAGCTCTACAGCAGTTATCAAGTTTTCCTTTTGTTACTATTCTCTAGTAAAAGCTTTCTTTTGATTAGATTTTACAATGTCATCAGGAGATGCTGATTTGAAGTCAAATGGAGTTATTGCTATAAGAGGACTTATTTCTTTGTCCTTTATGTCTTGAACTTGTCTACTATAGAGAAAAGTCTTATAGAGGTCTAGGGTGCGTCGCTTGCAGCTTTTCAATGGGTAACGAAGACAGAGTGTTGAAGCAAAAGCTGAAGGTCTAGCAGCAAGGGCCTTGGTCCAAGAGGCAGAAATAGCTGGTTTCCTAGTCAGGAAACCTTTATTGTTTTTCTTATTATCCTTAGCAGAACTGGAGTTTTTCCCTAACTTTGAACTTGGAACTTTAGTTCCTGGTGTTGGAGCAACTGACTGGGCTGCTACAGGTTTTGGAACAAAATCTGGGGTTTTTATAAGGACACTAAGATCAATGTTTGAATCTAATCCAGGTGACCTCATTTCAGATAAACTGAGCGTAAAGGAATCTTTCTTAATCTGAGAGTTGTCTATATCAATCGTTTCTGCAATCAAATCAGAAAGTGACAAATCCTCAAGGTCTCTCGTAGGAGAAGCTTTATGAAATGCCAAAGACGACAGAGATCCTGTTAATTCTGATATCCCAGTCGAAGACTGATAATGATTTGCTGGTTGTGACAGGGGAAAACATCCCAACCTTAGATCTGTGAAATTGGCAGAGGCTTGGCTGCAAAGATCTGGTAAAGGAAAGTACTGGCTTGGATTGTCTTCTTTGTGTTCCTGAAACAGTTCAGCTAGGGATGGAAGTTCACATTGGGAAAACTGCAAATCGTCATTTTTTAAAATGTAATTCTTGGCACTTTGTTCAACTAAAGAAACACTTCCAACTTCAGTCATTTTACTAGCATTTAAATTATCAAGAGCCATATTCTCCAGTGAGCTAGTTAAGAGCAAAGGATCATGTAAACTTCCTAAGCTGTTTTGTACCGGAATGTTTTGCAAATCAGATAATGAATCATTTTGAATAAAAAGAGAGTTATGGGGTGCAATGTTCTTTATCATTAAGGATTTTAAATCTTGTATTCCTTTGAATGCAGAATCATCTCTGGAAACACATTCTGATGTATGAGGTCTCAACAAATCAGCATCTAGACTCTGTGAAAGCAGACTTTGCAGACTATCTGTGGATGTTAATCTGACTGACGGCTGACTTTCACAAGAATCTCTTGGCATATCATCAATTAGATCAGCTACTGACAGCTCTTTTGTTAACTTACATGATTCTAGTTTCTTTTCACTTCTAGGTCTGTCAAGTTTCTTTTTTTTATGGAGTAAACAGTGACTTGGTACAACTGAGGAATTATGATATAATCCATATTTTACTACTGGGCCAGAAAAATCAAAGGGTTTACTACTACAATCCAAATGGTTTGCGGATTGAGGACAAGAGAGTTGAACATCATCAGATGACACTTTAGAGGAAGATAATAAGACTCCTTACCTTCCAAGAGCCATTAATTTTCAGATGAATGGTTGACATATGCAGAAGACAGTCACAGCAACCAAAAAGAAACATGAAATGAGGCATTTAATTACTAAATGATTCTTTTGATTATGACATGAATAAAGTGATACATGATCATTATTTAATAAAAAATGAACACTCTACGGAACAACAATAAAGGAATTTTACCCTCCTTTAACCATCTAAAGTGACCTTCATACTTTGTTCACTGATACATACAAATGTAATACCAAGTTAGTCAATGTTCTAATTTTCACAAATTTTATAATGTTTTTTTAACATACTTCAACGAGGTTTTAACATACTTAAATTATAGTCAGGATTGTCTCAAATTCAAATCATCCAAAAACACCAACGGAAAGAACTAGGTTCATCATCTTCTTTATTTTTACTGTATTAAATACAAGCAAACAACTAACAGCCTATATTTCTACCATGACCTGGGATAAACTATTAACAGAGATGATATATTACAGCCTCATTCTCATATTGGTCAGTTAAAAGCACATACCCCCCAAAATAAAAATTTTTTAAATAGAAAATTAAAACCATCTTTATTTCACAGTAACAGACTGCAGGCCTCTTTGTTATAGGAAAAATCTAGCCCTCAGGTTACAAGAAATATCAACCCAGTTAACAAAGCACCATGCTCCCACCGCCAGATATCATACCAATTAACACAAAGGTACCTGAGTTCCCTTCTTGTGTCAACTAACTCCAAATTTAACCCCAAATTCTATAAATTTAAAATTAAAGGTCTATGAAACGCCAGAAACTATAATTATGATAGTCACGATACTTAAATAAAACCAAATTATATTTATACCTGCTTTAAGCATAAAGGAATTTTTTGACATTAATCTGGCTATTAATTTCCAACTCCTCAACTATTAGAGTTAAAAAACAACAATAATTAAAAAGCTCCCTAAGCTATTCACAAGAAGCAAAAAGTGTCTTGTCTTGTTTTTATCTGATTTTATTTCCCCTATATTCTGTTAGTTACACAAACAAGCAGGGGAAAAAAAATTTAAAAACAGGCTTTATCAGAGACAAGGGAACAAAGCCCTCAGTTTAAAAATTCACAAACTAGAAAATCAACTGATAGGAATCAAGAGTTACTGTTACATGCAAAATTTTCTGCCCATTTTTCAGAACAGCTCAAGCAAATCAAAGCCTCTTTAAAAGCATTAACTTAAAACAACTAAAAGAGAACAAGTAAAAGCATACCTTTAGCTATCTTTCCTGCAGATACTGCTCCCTGACTCTTCACCTTCAAATTCTGCAGGCTGTCTTGCTCCAGAACCATTGACAAAGCCTTCTGCACGTCAAACTTGCTCTTCAGAACTGCTTCAATCAATACGTCGTCTGGCACATCATCTCCAAATACCTCTCTCATGTGATCAAGGCATGAATAAAGATGAGCTAGAACAGACAGCAATAATTAAAGGCTACACTAAATGGTCTCAAGACAGAACACTCGATCTTCAAAACTGAAAAAAGGATTTGAAACTATAGGATGTTCAACTCTCCTTTCGCTTTGGCAAAAATTATTTGTAACGATTATATTTTTATCCACAATATACCTATCATCCCTTATCGGGAGAATAATTTTATTAAGAAGTCACTATAATAAATGTCTCCTAAATAATACTAATGCTTGAAAAAAGTGTAAACCGTATACACTAATATCTATTTTCAGTCAATGATGAGGACTGATGTCTGCACTGATGATTTTTTCCATGTATAGAAACAGAGGGTAGGTATGGGAATATTTCTAACTTGTAAGTAAACCTAGTTAATTACTAAGTATATTTTTTTAATTTCTTAAATTAATACCTTAAGTTTCCTTTTAGGCTAACTTCAGTTTTCCCCAGCCAACTAAAATCATCCTTACTAACTCCTCAAAAATGGGCAAGATAAACTTAATATAAAAATGACATAAAAATAAGGAACTCCAGTAGATTGAGAATGGACATTCATTTTAAAAATAAAAAATTTAAATCTGAAAGTATAAAATCTTTAAGGATTTTTATTTTCTGATGACATTACTCTAAAAAGTAATTACTAATATTCATAATGATGTAAATTCCACAAAAACAGAGGTTTTATATCCCTAGATCCTAAAATAGTACCTGGTACCCAGAGGCCACTGAATAAAAATGGATGAACATATTCATTTATATTTGTATAGCACTGGGCAATTTTCGAAATACTTAGAGATATATACATATCTTTTGTAATCCTCACAATACTTCTATGACCCAGGGCTATCAAGCAAACTCTAATTCATAAAGCTAAGATGACAGAAAATCCTGGCACCTTTAAGTGAACGGTAATCAAAACAGAACGCAGGTCTTCCGTGCTCCATGAAACCATTTCACAGAATGCAATTATATTACATTTTACATGTTTACATGTTGAATAAGGAATCTACTAGCAATCCCTTCCTTTAAAAAAAAAGTATTTGATACTTTTCTCTTTGCTTTTTTAATTATTAAAAATAAATTCCTCAAATATATGGGTAATTCTGCTTTGCTTGAGTACAAGATTAACTTTAGGCTAGTAAGTTACACTTGGAAAAGTATACCTATTTCATAAAAACATGAATTCCTGAAACTGGAGAACAGTTAGTATAGCTAGCCTCAGGGCCCTCCTTATTAATTACAGCAACTATTTTCTACACATACACAATGAGTAGAGATATGGAGTCAGGCTGTCTTGGTTCATATCCTAATGTCACTTACTACCGGGTGCAACCTCGGCCAAGTTACTTCTCTGTATCTCATTTTCCTACCCTGTAAGATGAGGACAGTAACTGGTTTACCTTCTAAGGTTCTTATGAAGATTAAGTATGTTAATACCTGAACAGCACTGAGAACAGTCCCTGGAAAGCATTTAGTAAAGGTTAGCCACAATCATCATTGTTGTTATCACGCAATTACCTACACATCAGGTAGAAATGATCAACTTTCATTCTCAAACTTACCTCTGAATTTCAAACCTCCATAATCATTCTGAGAAAGAGCAGAAAGAGTAGAAGACCTCTACTCTATTCCTATCCTCTCACCCCACAATGACAACTGTGACACTTTCTTTAAAACTACAATCAAATGCTATCGAGTTTACACAGCACCTCCTTTACAAACTTTACCCAGACTGTCAAATGTATTTTGAGAGTTGATAAAGAAATTTTTTAAATCTTTATCTGTTTTTTCCCTTTCTACTTTCTAATTTTGTATATTTGTGCTTTCTCTCCATTGTTCTTGATTTGGTTAGTAGCTGATATATATCTTACTAATTTATTCAAAGATCAGCTCTCATATTTATACATTTCCTCTTTCTGTTTTCAAATTAACTGTTACAAATTTTCAATTTAAAAATGTTTATAGAACAAAGCCACACTCCAAAGAAAGAGCAAATCGGCTCAGCCCTGCTCACTACCAACAGGTGGCATTACTGTTACACGGGCCATTTTAGTTCTGCCACATTGTTCACCAATCTATGGCTTGAGTGACAGATCCACACTACTGCCATACTGTGCTGGCAACCCACATGCAAAATGGAGGAAGACTGGCACAGATATTAGCTCAGGGCCAACCTCCCTCAGCAAATTAAAAAAAAAAAAAAAAAAAAGGCCAAAGCCAAAATATAAATATCTTTGTTAAAATTTTTAACCAAAGTGAAAAGAAGCAAACTCAGAATGAACGTCATTACCATTTACAAGTTTTATCCTGAAATTTAATTTCCACAGATAAGACCAATCAGGACTTGTATAGTGTTACTTTGGATTGAAAAGAAACTTTTTTTAAACCCAGCCTTTTGGAACCTAACATTTTGCAAGGAAATGAGCTTCTGTAATCTAATCATAAGCTCCACATAGAGCTTATGAAAAAATAAATATTGCTAAAAGAACAAAAACACTCAAGCTTCTCTCCTAAGGAGATGAATAATGGGAGAGTTCAATCAAAAACTCCAGCTACTAAATAACAGCCAATCAACTTTTCAACTGTACAGTTAACCATGCACTCCTCACAAAACACACTTAATAAATGTAAATTTTCCTTGAAGAAATGATTCGTTTGTACCAGTACTACCCAGAATCACTATTATGAACAATCATCATAAAACCAACACCTTCAAATATATTAATTACTAATCATTCTCAGGAAACACAGATACAGTATGTTTTCTATACCTTGATCAACTCCACTTAGCTGACGGTTCAACAGTGCACTGGAGGGCTCTTTCAGGTCTTCATAATCATATTCTTCCACCGGCTCACCAACTGAAGGGCTGTCACGTCGTGAGTATATAAACTGAGCAGCTAGAATATAAAATGATTCAAAAACGCTAGAGTACAGCCATGTCCCATTAACTACTTTTTTCACAAAAATTACAGTAAAAATTAAAGATTCTGACGTACCACATACAGTCATTTACCCACATTCTATAATAATGGATGAAAACAAAAACAAAGACAAAATATATCATACCCCAAATTCTGCTCAAACTCCCTAACTATTCATCAGCCTCGTATAATCGTCTTCCTTACTTTCCTCCTTTTCCAAATCCATTCCACCGAGCTTACTTTCTCCGAAGTTTTCAAAGACTACCTTTCCTAATATCTCATCCTTGCCTACTACTCGGTCTTTCCTGAAATTTTCTCTTCTTTCATACACGTATTTCAAACTTATCAAACTTGCTTATTTTCATAATTAAATAGACTAGGTTAATTTTCACTTTCCAAGAATTGCTAATTTTGCCTGAATCCAGGAGTCAACCAAAATCATAGGCTTTTTTTTTTTTTTAAGGAATAGCCCTGAGATAACATCTGTTGCCAATCCTCCTCTTTTTTGCTGAGGAAGACTGGCCCTGAGCTAACATCTGTGCCCATCTTCCTCTACTTTTTCATGTGTGGGACGCCTATCACAGCATGGCTTGCCAAGCTGTGCCATGTCTACAACCAGGATCCGAAGCAGCAAACCCCAGGCCACCAGAGCAGAACGTGTGAACTTAAACCACTGCGCCACCGGGCCGGCCCAGGCTTTAACTTTTGAACCACTCGTACTTTGAATCATACACTGACACTGTGTACTAGTGCCATCATATACCTAACTTTGACTTTCAGACATCAGCCCGTGTTACTCTGCAGCACTGGCACTGTCACCACTCAATACATAACTGAGTACTGTATATTTCACTAAAAGGAGGAAAGACAAAACACCAAACTGCCAATATATGCCTCAGTCTCATCTACAAAATACAAGTGGCAAAAAAAATAAGCACGCATGCCCAAAGTGTTGACTCTTTTCCCTCAAGTGGATGCCCACTGAAGTCAATTTCTGAAGACTGTGTTCAATTGTGAAGGAATAAAATTAAAGAATAAATTAAGAAGGATAGAACTATCAATACAGTATTTTAAAAGCAAGGTGTTATTAGGGATTAAATGCTATTTAGCTTTGTGGAAGAGCACGTAACATGTTAAGTCTATCACTTAGCGTTCCCACATTTGACTTTTGTACATGTTTTCAGGAAGGCACTACCTATGAAAGTAAGGGGAACTAACTACACTCAAAGTTTATAGATAATGCATATACAGACAATAGATAATACCACGGCTTATGTGTAACACCTGTACTCAGAAGGCCAGGCATAAGTGCTATGCATTCACAGTATAAATCAGTGAGGGCCTTACAGATTAGCAGGGAAGGCAAAGAAGAAAAACCTACTGATGTATTTTAAAAGCCAAATGAGTATTACAGACTATAAGCACTGCAGAAACGTAGAAGATCTAGTAATCACTGATGACAGGAGCAGCTATAATAAAGGAGGTAAGACGTCACAAAAACTGACAAGTGGAGGACACCTTGGACAAGAAGAGAATGAGAGAAATACACAGCAGCTGAGAGAACTCAATGTATTCTGCTATGATGCATGTGTCCTTAACACAAACTAGCTCATACCACACAGTAAATAGGGAATGATCAGGGTGTAACATTCAAGTTGCTTTTGCTTTATGAGATTTTCCCCCAACACTTCAATGATTTGCATAATAGCAGCAGGTACAAAGTCCAATAACACCAACCACAGACTATTATACTGTAATTACAGTGTAATGCCAGATAGCCTCACATTCTTCCTCTTGGCTCAGTCTGGCCACATGTCCTGTTTTGTGTCTGCTTACTGCTTGGCTCTGCACAATCTATGAGTATTTTGCCTTTGCAACATTACTCATTAGTTTCAACTCTTTCTTACACCTCTATCAAGCTTTTACCGTTTTTTATTGTAAAGTCGTATATTTACTGGAATATTTCTTAATCAGAAAGTTAATGTATCTTTCCAAATGTGCGAGCATTTTTTTTTTTTTGAGGAAGATTAGCCCTGAGCTAACATCTGCTGCCAATGCTCCTCTTTTTGCTGAGGAAGACTGGCCCTGAGCTAACATCCATGCCCATCTTCCTCTACTTTATATGTGGGATGTCTGCCGAATCAGCCGTTATCCGAACTGGCGAACCCCGGGCCGCCGAATCGGAACGTGCGCACTTAACCGCTGCACCACCGGGCCAGCCCCTGTGCAAGCATTTTCATTAAGATGATTACTGCTTTTTTTTTAGTACTTTTACAGGCTGAGCTGCAAAGATTATGTTTTGTATATATTCTTATTTCCCCCCCTCTGGTGCAAGAATTATATACATTATTATAAAGTGAGCATGGCTAAAGAGCAGAAGAGACATCCTATTTCACAGATTCTCTAAGATGACCACTTTTATCACATTAAAATTCCAGAATGAGGGATGTGCCTTACAACCAATGGCATCTTAGCATTACGTAAAACTTTGACAGCCAATTTTTTTTAAGTGGTACATGAAATAATGATATGTCTTACAATCCGTGGCATCTTAGATTTAATGAAATGTGTTAGTACTACAAACTATTACCTGGGCCATTTTGTGCCTGGTGATTACTGGTTATTACAAATTACTCTCCTGGCTGTAAAACCCTACTGAGTTTAGGCTAAAAGCAACAAATAAACTTTCCCCAACTTCCCCTCATAGCTCTCAACTGTGAGGAAAAAATCTAAGACAAATCAAAAATCAAGTGAGATGAGAAATGAGACATTTTCCTCAATAATTTTGACTTAGGAAACATGGACAGAGAAGAGGAAGTTGTCAATGTCCAGACTTCTACTCTGCCTCCTAGGAGCTATTTTTCTGGGGGGGGTTGCCTACCCCCTTACACACACAAATCCAACCGAGAAACCCATACTGTGGCTATTGTTTCGGAAATAGTGATGGCTGGATCTGCCAGGAGTTGGGAGGGAAATTCCCCAGGGAAAATAGCTACTGGGGGGAACAACGGTCCAAATCTTTGAAGCTGAAATGAAAGCCCAAAAGGCAACAAATATAATAAAAGGACTGAGAGAAAAGCAATGGAGAGAAAGTGCTATTCTCTTCTAAAAACTTAAATTACAAACTTTGATGGAAATGCTTTTTGAAAAATTGGACACTCATAGTGACTTTTAAAATTTAAGGCATTTTGACAAACATAAGAGTTCACAGAATTCAAAACCTGACTCCCAAAACTGCCTAAAACTGTTTCCTGAACACCTTAAAATAAAAATCATGGGGGCACTCATTAAAAATGCAGCTTTCTAGACTTCTTCCCCTGGAGATTCTGACTCTGGTGCTGGGACGGGGCAGGCAAGGTGTACTTTTAAAATTACTCCCAGCTGACTGGCATCATCAGCGAAGGTCAGGAAACACCAGTAGGCCAGTCTCTACTCCATCTGCCCCACCTGTGGTCCACTTCGCGTATCTGCATCAGTTACTTCCTAAAATACTACCCCCTTACTCAAAAACCTTCAGTAAGCTGACACTATACACCTAAAGCTAACAACTGCCTTCCACTATTTGACTCCTATTTCCCTTCCTGGCCCTCTTTCCTGCTGCTACTGCATTAACCGTGTGGGTCTTCCCAAACACACGTCGCTAACAGGCCACTGGTCAAGCACTGCTGCTTCCTCTCTCTAGGATGGCATTACTACTCCCCAATTCACCCGCCCCATCCCATCTCCTTCCAGAAGCCTTCCCAAACTCCTTTAGGCAGGACTATTTCTTTACCCACCATACTGTTGTGGCATGTGGCTTGAGGAGGACTTCTAACAAGCTGCCATACACCACACTAACTTACAAACTTATTAGAATAGTGTTTTTCTTACATGTTAATTGACGCTCAATAAAGATTTTGAGTTGAAGGATTACTACTGTTCAAGTGATCACACACAGAGGTCAGCAGACTGAGGTGGTTCTAATGCCTCGGTAGTAACTGGAAAACTAAGCCAGTCAATTCCTGTAAATGCCTCAGGATTAAGAACAAAGCTAATCACAAAAAGCCAACTAAGCTTTCCCAAATAATGCAACCGCTTAAGCTACAGCCAATCAAATAATTTCCTTGCTTTGCTTCCGTGTATTCTCTATAAAAACCTTATCCCCAGCTCCTGACAATGGAGCACTCCTAACCACTTCCAGTTTGTACCTGCCTGATTCAAAATGTTTGCTCAAATAAACACTTAAAAATTTTAATATGACTCAGTTTATCTTTTAATACTTCTAACTGAATTAGCGGAAACAAAATTTGTAACTGTTGAAATAAAGTTTTATATATAGGCTCTTTTTGCTATCCCCAGCTCCTTGATGTATGCTCAACATTCGATATCAAAGTCAACCTTTCTAAAGGGAAAAAAAAAAAAGCTGTAACATTTAGAAATCACCTTTCCATCACAAAAATTGTGCTTAATACAGTTTGGGGAAAAAAAATACTCGTGATCAATTTTAGAGAGAAATTCCCATTAATTGATAAAGTCACTCAATTATCAAAATCCATTAGACCATGAATATGACCATCTCTTCAATGACATTAGCTGCTTCTTTAAGAACAGAAAGTATCCTTCCAAAACTATTCAATTCTTACTAAAAATCCCTTGGAAAATATACCACTAAAGAGGAAAAATAAGTTTCTGATCTGATATTACTGTTACTTTATGCACGTTCTGAAAATTAAAAAAACCCAAAACCATATGCTTTTGTTAAAAATACCAATTTGTCACAGAAGAAATTCAAAACCATTTAACTATCTCCTGCTTCGATAAAGTCAGTAGACTTCCTGGTGTGTACAAAAGTGACTCTCAGTCAGGTTTGCCATGGATGTGAGCCACACACAGGACACACTCCAGAGCTGTGAGAGACAGGCGGACACTTTGACCTCAAGAAAGCGAGGCAATAAAGGCAAATCTCAGAAAAACACTCTCAGAATGCCATACCTTGCGTACTGTTAGCTCATTACTCAAGATTAAGCACGATTCATCCAGATAAGCCTCCATAAGTGAATGTGTTCACCTGCAATATTCAGATGTCTTTCAGTAGTCCCTCTCTCTATGAAGGTTTCCACTCTCGTGCAAGTAACATTCAACCAACTTCCAAGTCCTATAGACCTCAACTCCTATGATTATTTCTTGAATCTATTTCCAAACCCATGCCCCAGTGTCATAAACAAAGCAGGCATCAGCATACCCTGGAGGGCTTGTTAAAACAGGGTGGGGCCAAGAATTACTTTTCTAACAAATGCTCGAGTGATGCTAATGATACATGGACCACATTTTGAGAACACTGTCCTAAAATATCCTCATCTGCTCTAGATTAGTATAACAATCTCTAACTAATCTACCTGCATCCACCCAGGTGCCGCCTTCAATCCAGTCTCTACTATGCAGAAGAGATTTTTCAAAAACTCCAATCTAATTATCACACCTACATCATCTCAGTTTCATGGACAGGCTCTCTACTGCGCTGACAATGTGAGTGATGAGGTTAGTGCTACCAGACCTCACTTTGTCACCTAGTCCTCTGCGACAGTGAACTATAGGAACCCAAGAGGGTCAACCCATAAGGCATTTTTTAACACACTGCAAAATGGCAAGTGCCTGGGAGGTTCCCTGGAAAAAGTGAAATTTCCTTTATTCCTAATCCCTACAAAATGTGAGCTTTTGAATCCCTGAAAATAAGGAGCTTTGAAGGAATGCTGATTAAGCCAGCTCTCAGCTTCTGATCCAGCCTTCTTTATTCTGCTTTGTGATGAGGGGGTTGCAGTCTCTGCAAAGCACATATCTTCTTCGACAGCTACCTCCCTTTTAGGATCAGCCAACAGGGAGATACTAAAGGGAGAATGGAAGGCCAGAGGAAGACAGATGCTCCTTTGCTTTTGGCTTCTCGTCTAGTCACAATCATCCCAGCAACACTTCACCTTGCAGAAGTAGCTTGTTCCAGCAACAGCAATTAATCAGCTTACAATTTTTCCAAAACTCCTAGAACCAGCTTCACCGTGCCCTGACCCACATCCCCTGGACATCATGACCAGCCAGCCAGCTAGAATTCCCTCTTCAAAAGGGTGAAGCCCAGCTTCAGAGGGTCCCTTCAGGGACATCAGTACCAGCCACATAGTGTCCCCCTCCTCAGAGGTCTGAGTCCCACGTCTGAACTTGAGAGGCAAAGCAACAGAGCAAAACCCTCTCATCACAGGTCTAAGTTCACGTCCAAGCAGCCCCAACAAGCTTCTAAAAGGTTGGTTTCAGCCTTGTCCCTCTGTTTTCTTAGGTGCTAAGGGTGCAGATCCTGCCTGAAGTTAATTCTTCCTTGATACTTGGGTTCAACCTTTTGCAGTTTTTGTTTTCTAATACTTGGTTAACAACTTTTTACGTTAAATTCTCCCTGGCAATATAACTGGTGTGACTTCTATCTCCTAACAGGATCCTGACTGGTAACAGTGTAACATTAAAGAGAGGAAAGGTCCTGATTGGTTATGGCCAAACATGGAAAATATAAATAAAGAGCTAGATACATTTCAGAGCAACAAATAACAAGAACAAAGGTGACAGGAAGAGAAGAAGTGCTAAGACAACTTTTAGAGCACCTATGCCTTTATAAAGAAAAAGGAATTCTACAAAGTCAGAAAGGACATATTTGGTCTCCAGAGACTAAAAGTGGGATTAAAGCATTAAAGACAGGGTGGACTCGGATGGAAAGGTTAATTATACTAAACCTTTAAACTTGTGAAAAATGAGTTGTATGAATAACATTTATGCTATATCTAACTATATTTAATTGTACCCCATTTTATGGCACAATAAAATTTGGCAGGGCATCTTCACCAATTGTTTGCAGAGCAGGCTGAAATTTGAAGACAGATGTACTGTTAGAGAAATTAGTGAGAGAAAGTTTAGACCAAAGACTCAGTCTTGCTGGAATAACATATGAATGTTTTCTTAATATGGTGGCAAAGAAGAAATTTTTTGGCAGATGAGACAGAAGATGAGGCTCTGATGTGGAATCCTACAGGAACTTGAACTCTAAATCACTCTGTGGCTCCATCAGAAGTCTAAACTACATGTATTTGGTTTATTTACCAAATTGTTTAACAGCAGATAAAGTACTGTATGAAGAGAAGTCTATAACACTTCAATGTTTCCAGTATCCAAAAGATTCCTGGGAAAATTAACTGATGTATGGCTTTAGAAGTTTTAGATTTTCATTATTGACTAAATTACAATTTCATTACAATTTAGATTAATTGCATGCTACAAAGAATATTGGAAAAGCCACAGTTTTCAGAATTTTCCTCAAACTGTTTAAAGCTAAATGATGGAATCAAAACTTTAAATTCTATTCATGGGTAAAGAAATTATTTCATACACCTTTAAAAGTTAACATATAATTATCTTTTTAAATGTTACATAGTATTATAGTCTTACAGAACACTCTAGTCCTAGGAGAGCCGTAACACTTACTTAACATTTTTAAACATCCATATAATGGAAATTAAATTATTTTTTAAAATTCACCTGTTGATGGTGAAATACAATAATCATCCTCTACAGACTGGCCATAGAGATCATCATCTTCAAAATCTAAAATAAAAACACAAGAGATAAATTCATTTACAAGTTCTTTTTATATTCTTAGTTGTTAATGAGAAAGCATCTGAATTCTCTCCAAAAGAAATTAAATTGTTCATCAAAATTAAAGGAACCTGGAATGCTACTTTTCAAAAAAATTCTAAACATTTTAGCCACAAAGTAGGTATTTACTGACTTTATACATATAAAAGACATACACAGTTCTTCTGGTTTTTAAGCTGTGTTTTACTAAGTTTTCCAAGTTTTTACCTCATGTGATCAAAAAATAATAATCCCACAGACCCTATATTTGAATTGTCTTTCCAGGGTAGGCAAAAATCTGAAATGAAATCCATTTTTTTTCATCGAATGTCCTCTACAACCCAAGAATTTATTTTTCATACAACTGACTAACACAAGGTATACAATCAGACATGAAAGCAGTTTTTCTTCATGTAGAGCTAGGTCACCTCTATAAAACCATCTTCTAACTCCTTGTGTGCACTCTGCTCAGGCTAAATGCCCTTTTTTCCCACTGACTAGAATGTGCTCTTTAACCAGATATTCCTAAGGCTGTTTCCTTCTCCTAGTTAAGATTCTAGCTCAAACGACACCTATACGGAGATGCCTTCCCTGGCCCCTCTGGTTTGTAGAGCAGCAGGCCCCTGCCACTCAGTCTCCAGCACACTCCACTTGACTGGCTTCAAAGCCCTATACTTGTTTCACTCCTTGAGACTCTAAGCTCCTTCAGGGTAAGACTCTGTGTAGCCAACTACCTGGCACAAGGCTGGCACAAACTAACACGTTTTATTATAAATTAATGAATCAAACAATTTAAAACTAAAAACCCACAAAGAACATAAATATATTTACATAAACTTATTTATTCATTCAACACAACTAATACTATGCCAGGGACAATCACAGACATTTGGGGTACAATAGTGAGTGACAGGTACATTCCCACATCCCTACAAACCTCAAATGTAACCAGAACACAGATGAGAAAATGGGCAATTACAAAACCACATGACAAGTGTCCGACACGAGAAATAGAGAGCTATTGGAAACACACATATGAACAACAAAAACAGATAAGGGAGTGAGGTGAATAGGGAAAGATCCCCAGGAATATAATATTTTAAACAATCCCAAAAGATAGTTAGCTAGGTTTCTGAGGGTATTCAGGCTGCAGGAACAGCACATTCAAAGGCAGAGACCAAATGTTCAGGGCAAAGAAAAATTAGATAAATATTACTATTGGATAAAAATGTGCAACATTCAGTAAGTCATTAGATCACAATCCCGATTTAATAACAACTTAATAGCAAATAAATAAGCCTTTCACAAAAAAGCATTTTTAGATATTAAAGACAGCAAACTCTTTTTCACTAGGTCAGGTTTTCAATACTGAAACTGACCCTAAAGTACCACTATATAAAAGGATGAATTCTTTCCTGGGATTTTTGTAAAGTGGTTCTTTTCCTCAACAAAATCTTAGAGTATTTACTGCATGAAAAGCATTGTGCCAGCTACTGGGGTAAACATAAACACAAAGCGCGGACTTGGCCTTCCCGGCACTTTCGCACTAGCCCCTGAGGTGGTCGTGCGGAGTTACCGCCAAACTACAGAGGACAGCGCCACAGCTACACAGAAGAACCAACCCGTTTTGGAGCACAAACTCTAATGACGTTACATTACTTGTGAAAATTTTTAAATTATTGTTTTCAGAGTACAAGGGAAAGCCTAACTGGGAAGAAGAGAAATAAACCGGCCCCTTAAAATAAGTCTAACTTTCACAAGCAAGAAGAGGGGACGGACCTCCGATGCTATAGGAACACCTTGGTTGTGATGTCATCAATTGTCCCACCTGCCCCAGGGTTGCCAGGTTCCCGCAGACCAAGCACCTCCAGGAAGCCTTCCTCCACGTAGAATCCTGCTCAAACTCCTCCAGCCCGTTCTGAGTAAGGTGTTCTCCCTATGTGGTTCCCACCGCCCTGTGTGAGCACTTTCCGTAGCATCTTATACTCTCGTCACCTGATACTCGTGTACCGCCCCCCTTAGGCTCCCTCAAACATCTTACTGTCGGTCCCCAAAGCGCAGAACAGTACTCCAAGCACTCGGTTAATGAAGAATAAGCACTCAACTAACATTGGTTGAGAAAATGATAAATATTTATTCAAAAAATGAACAAGTAGTAATCAGGCCTCATCATGCTTTCTGTATCATACCTGCAAAAACACCTGCGGGCCTAAAGTCCTTTCTCAGGTAGCGGTAGTCCACGTGCAATACTCACATCCACCGCAATCCTTGGCGCAGCCTCCACGCTGAAGAGACACCGGGAACCTACCGTGTGCTGGGCTGACTGGATCCCAGTCTCGAAACGTAGCACAGGGTGCTGGCTACCCTCCAGTAGGGTTAGAGCGCACTTATGTTCTAGAATAATCTGCCGGGAGTGTCGATAATGACCGACAACACATTAAGCACACTACATGCTCTGCACTCCTCTGCAGCACTCGTTCCCATCTGTCTACGACTTCAGTCTGTATGATGCTTGGCGATGCCTAGAATCATCCACTGCACAGAGACGTTGTGCTGGTCCTGAACATCCTGGCAAACTCCTAGAGAACATTCGTATACACATTTTTTCCTTTTATTTCATTTTTATAAACCACTTAAGTCCTTTTCGAACCCCGCTTCCTTCGAGTACCGTTTTGTTTCCATTTCAAAAGACACTGACGTCGAGAATGACCAACCCAGAACGGAGTATACCCCTCAGGATCATCTGATCGACTCACCTCTTGGGCCTTTTTAATATGTATCTTCTCTACCGTCTCCTAAGCTTCCAGCTTAGCTTGAAACTCAGAGAGAATAAGCTAAGCAGGTAGATCGAGCCAGGGCCTGCACCGAATACGTGTAAGCAAGCACACGAGACTTACACGTAGATCCAACACAGTGACAGCAGCACAGAGGCCCGCAACCCTTAAGTCAACCCGGGTCGCGCACACAGATAACATATGGCGCTCTGGAGGGGGTCGGGAGCCGCGCAGGAGGCGGGCCGGCGAGCCCCGGCCGGAGGGGCGGGAGGGAGGAGGGACAAGGCCGCCGCGCAGGGGCCCCGGCCCCGCCGCCCAACGTGCCCGCACGACGCCGGCGGCACGACCCCCGCCCCAAAGGGCACTGGCCCCCGCGGGCGGCGGCCCCGCGCCCCAACACGCAGGGGTCCCCAGCGCCCTCCAGCCTGGCCTCCCCTGCGCAGCCGCTTCCAGGGCCGAGGGGATGCCAACGCGCTGGGAGCCCGGCCGGGACAGCGACAGGGACGCCCCTCGCAGGACCCTGCCCCCTACCTTCGTCGTAGTTATAGCCTCGGACATTCCGATGCCGGGCCATGGCGGCGCAGAAGGTGTTCGCCGCAGCCCCTGACGAAACACCCGCTCAGACACGGAGAACGCGCCAACTGCGGCCCGGGGGACACCTATCCGCCATCTTGGCTTCCGGCAGACTTCTGCGCCGAGCGCCTGCGCACGCGCGACGTCCGGTCTGCGCACGCGCGACGGCCACTTCTCCGCGTCATCCACCGTCCGGGGGACGCACGCGCCCTCATGACGCGCGAGGAGTTTGCGTTTCGGCGTGGCCCCGCCCACAGTCTGGTTGACTGACGGGAGTTTCAAAGGGGCGGGATTGCACCGCCCACAATTTGTGGGTTTGGAGTAAATTTAGGAGCGAGGATGGTTGACGGACGCCCGTGTTCTGGATTATTTTGCAAATTTGGTTTGTGATCATCTAGTGAAAAAGCTGACTGTGTGCTGAATAAGAGCAGGCACCTTGTCTTAGCCAACATTCTTTCATCCTTGAGGTCTGCTTAGGCACGTAAGCATTGACAAACCTGTGTACGTTTGTTTTAAGAATTAGTTCGAGCTTTAGAGGGGGAAAAAGGACTCTTTTTAAGTGGGTATAGATGGCTAAGTTGAGCATCTGGCTACAGTAGGTGCCCGTGCTTTCGTGATGCACCGTTTCGCGGATGCCCTCCAGTAAACGACCTCTGCCCTTGGCCCTGGAGACGACTATGGCAGCATCACAGAGAAGGATTCGTTGAGCATTCTGAACACGTGATCGTGTGTAACATCATAAGAGCATCATAGCTTTTTAGACGTAGCGCCAGCCTTGGACTGTAATGCTAAACGTTGATGATGCATGAATCTATGACCGACTGTTAAGTCCTCATTTCTTAGAACACAAAGTGAATGATGCTATGTGTAAAACCAACCTCATTATCGTTCTAAACAAAGTACACAAGTTTTAGCTTGGGTTTTTGAAAGGGTGATGCTTCACACCAAAGGCAAATGTTAAATTCTAGAAATGAATTAGAAGCTTAATCGTCTTTTTTATTATCCATCGTAGAAATGATAATACAAATTCAATTCGTATTTTTAAATGTTTTGAAATGTAATTTATACATGTATTTGAATATGTCTGACTACCGACCGAATGTTTGCTCTTATCATTGCTGTTTAATGTAGCTCCAAGACAAAATTTTACACAAAAATAGTTGCTAATTTTACATAGCTTAAATGTTTTCTTTATACAAGTTTACATAAGTTTTAGGTTGCAGCCCATTTCTTTCTCTGTAGAATGGAGATAGTAATAGTATCTAACTCATAAAGTTGTGAATAATAGATTAATTTATCCATGTAAGAGGATTTCACACAGATCTTAGTAGGTGATTTAAAATATTAGTTATAAAAATTCAAATGGCAGCTTCGAGCCTAACGTGATTGCCAATTACGAGTTTCAGTATAACTCACTGAGCTATAAAGTGGATGAGTTATAAGTGACCACGTAAACAAAATACCACAAGAACAATGAGGAAGAAAACATTACTTCTGCCTGAGGGATAGGATATGGCTTGCCTCTGGGTCATCAGTAATGCATTCCCTTAAAATTCTAAATATTTGAGAGCCCTAACTGCATCTCAAGCCATACAGCCTCAACAGCAAAGCCTTCACTAACTTCCTCAGAAAGTGTTAGGGATCTTATCCTCTGCCTCGGAGCTCTCTAGAAGGGATTGTAGGTTTTGTAAAATGGTTTGATGGAAAGTACCATGACTTTGAAGTCACACAAACCTGGGTTTCAGAACCAATTCTGCCACCTTCTGTTTGTTAATGTCTTTGGGCTCAATTTCTTCACCTGTAAAATGGATGTAAAAAGATATGTCTTCTGTTGTGTGAAAAGTAAATGAAGTGATGGATGTAAAAACAGTAGCTGTTACATAATAGCTACCATAAGGGAGGAAAAATTCTCTACCCCTCTTTAAGTTTCTGACTGGCTTGAAGAATTAAACCGACATAAGATGGATTAACAGGAGAAAAGCACATAACTTTAAATTTTTCTTCATATATGGGAGCCTTCACAAGAGAATGAAGACCCGAAGAAGTGACCAGAGTTGAAAGCTCTTATACCTTTTAGACAAAGAAACAATTTGTGAAGAATTCACAAGACACTGGGGTTTGGCCTATGGGTAGTAAATTGTGGGGAAGTGATTAGGAGGCATATGGGGTAGGGGACAAAACAAGTGGAATATAAGGGTTATTTCAGTAAGTGTGTACAGATCCATTTCAGCATCAGTTCCCAGTCTCTGATGATAAGGTCGCTCTCTCCTGGTACACGTATGGCACCTTTCTCATGGGAAATCTTTTTTTCTTTTTTTTAAAGAATTTTAAAAGATTCTTTTTCTTAAAGATTGAGCTAACATCTGTTGCCAATCTTCTCTTTTTTCTTCCTCTTTTCCCCAAAACCCCCCAGTACATAGTTGTATATTCTAGTTGTGAGTGCCTCTGGTTGTGCTATGTGGGAGCTGCCTCAGCATGGCCTGACAGCGGTGCCATGTCCGCGCCCAGGATCCGAACTGGTGAAACCCTGGGCCGCCGAAGTGGAGCACGAAGTTAACCACTCGGCCACGGGGCCAGCCCCCGTCACGGGAAATCTTATGGCCTGTTGTAGGTAGAAAAAGGGAAGATCAAAGAGCCTTTCCTGAATCTGCTGTTTCTCAACTTCCTTCAGCTCACAGTAATCCATCTGATATTTGAGGGGACATGCTCTGAACTCCGTGAGTACTCCATAGATGTTAGTTGTCTACGCCACTAAACGGAAAGCTTTACCTTTGTTTCTCCAGCACTCTAATGTCTGGCACTTTGAATGTTTGCTGAATGAATTGACAAATTAAAAAAGATAAATGTAGTTTCTTGCTATGAGATATTTAACAAATGCCATAAACAATTATACCAGTAATTAATTTTTATATCAATTTGTAACAATTATAAATGAAAGTAGCATAAGTACATTACTGAAAAGTTTTAACACCTTTATTGAGGAATCATTGAAACAGTAAACTACATGTATTTAAAGTATACAATTTGACACATTTTGCCAGTGAAACTATCAGCCCAATCAAGACAATGAACATAGCTACATTCCCAAAAGTTTCCTTAGGTATCTTTATAATCTCTTCCTCCTGCCCCTCACTGTCTCCTCATCCTGGCCCCAGGCAACAACAGATCACCTTTCTGCCACTGTAGATTAGTTTGTATTTTCTAAACTTTTATAGACAGGAAATTGTATAATATGTCTTCTTTTTTATCTGGCTTCATTCACTCAGGATAATAATTTTGGTATTCATACTTATAGGTGCTTGAATCAATAGTTGATTCCTTTTTACTGCAGAGAAGAATTCCTTTATGTAGATATAATCACAATTTGTTTTTCCATTCAGCTATTGATAGATATTTGAGATGTTTTCAATTTTAGCTACTACAAATAAAGTTGCTATGATTATTCACATACAACTCTTTGTATGGACATAAACTTTGATTTCTTCTGGGTAAGTACCTAGGATTGGAATGGCCAGAAGATATGATAGCTTATCTTTAGCTTTTTAAAAAGCTGTGAAACTGTTTCCCAAGGTGGTTGTAAATTTTATGTTCCCACTGTCAGTGTAGTTCCATCTTCACATCCTCACCATCTCTTGCTGTGGTCTAAGGATATTGTGCTTATTTGACATTTCTATATCCTTTTTGGTGAAGTGTCTGAATCTTTCTGTCACTTTTTAACGGGGTATTTATTTTCTTGTTTTTTACTTTGGAGAGTTCTTTTAAATTCTGAGTACAATTTCTTTATCTGACATATTTTGGAAATATTTCTCCCAGTGTGTAACTGGTTTTTTCATTTTCTTAATAGTGTCTTTCAAATAGCAGAAGTTTTTAGTTTTCATGAAGTCCAATTTATCAATTTTTTTTAAATAATGGATTCTGCTATTGATTTTGCAGCTAAGAAATCTTTGCCTAATCCAATGTCACAAAAATTTTCTACTATTTTTTAAGTAAATTTTACAGTGTTGGGTTTTACATTTAGATTTATGATCCATTTTCATTTGATTTTTGTATGTAGTGTAACGTTTGGATCAAAGTTCATTTTTTACATATGTATATTCAATTGTTCTAGCACCATTGTTGAGAAGAATGTCCTTTCTCTACTAATTGCATCTGTATCTTTATAAAATATCAGCTATCCATATGTGTGTGGTCTGTTTCTGGACTCTCCATTCTGTTTCATTGATCTTTTGCTCTATTGATCTAACCTGACACCAATACCATGCTGTCATGATTGTTGTATCTTCATAAATCTTAAAATCAGGTAATGTTAATCCTCCAACTTTGTTCTTCTTTTGCAAAGTTATCGTAGCTATTTTAGGTCCCTGGCATTTCCATTTGAATTTTAAAATGAGATTATCAATTACTTCAAATAGTCCTACTGGGAGTTTGACAGGTATTGTGTTGACTCTATAAATAATTTTTGGGAAAATTGATGTTTTAACATTCTACAAACATGCAATCTTTCAACAAATGCACATCATATGTCTCTCCATTTATTCAGGACTTCTTTAATTTCTCTCAGTAATGCTTTCTAGTTTTCAGTGATGGTCTTGCACAACTTCTGAAGTTTTAATTCTAATTATTCCATATATTTTTTATTCCACTGTAAATATTTTTAAAATTTCAAAGTAGCATTTATAAACTATTAAAAGTAATAAGTTAGGGGCCGGCCCCGTGGCTGAGTGGTTAAGTTCGCGCGCTCCGCTTCGGCAGCCCAGGGTTTCGCCAGTTCAAATCCTGGGCGCGGACTTGGCACCATTCATCAGGTCACGCTGAGGCGGTGTCCCACATGCCACGACTAGATGGACCCACAACTAAAAATACACAACTATGAACCAGGGGGCTTTGGGAGTAAAAGGGAAAATAAAATCTTTAAAAAAAAAGTCATAAGTTAATTAACGCCATCAACACAAAATATTGTACTTGTATATAATAGGAACAAACAGTAGGAAAATAAAAACTCAAAATTAATTAGCTATGTTAGTGTAAAAAATATCATCAAATATCTCAGATAACTATAAGGAAAGACGTATATGCCCTAAACTGAAATTAGAAAACATTGCTGAGAAAAATAAAGAAAATCACATTAAATGAAAAGATATACCATGTTCATGGATTAAAGAGTCACTATTATTAAGTTAAATTAAAGAGATGTCAATTCTTCCCAAATTAATCTGTATTCAGTGTTGTCCTTCTCAAACCCTAGCAGTTTTTTGTTGGAAATTGACAGTCAGATTCTGTAATTTAAATGGAGATGCAAAGATTCTACAATAGCCAAGGCCATATCAAAGAAGAATCAAGTTGGAAGATTTGCACTATCGCTACGACGTGCTTTAATGCCATAGTAAGACAGTGTGATGTGGATGCAAGGGTGACAAATAGACTATTGAAATACTATGGAGAGTTCAGAAGCAGATCCACCCATATGTGATCATCTAGTTTGCAACTCGGGCACCACTGCAGTTCAGGAGGAGAGAGGATGGGCTTGTCACAAAATTGTTTGGGGGCTGGCCCTGCAGCCAAGTGGTTAAAGTTCTGTGTGCTCTGCATTGGCAGCCCAGGTTCACGCGTTTCAGAGCCTGAGCATGGACCTACTCCACTCATCAGCCATGCTGTGGAGGCATCCTACAGACAAAATAGAGGAAGATTGGCACAGATGTTAGCTCAGGCCTAGTCTTCCTCAAGCAAAAAAAGAAGAATATTGGCAACAGATGTTAGCTAAGGGGGAATCTTCCTCACTGAAAAACAAATGAATAAATAAATTGTTCAATCACAAATCTAGAAAAAAAAATAAGAAAATATCTGTGTGAGTGTGAGGTGGGCAAAGATTTTTAATCAGGGCACAGAAAGCACTAACCATCAAAAAAAGATTCATAAACTGAACCGTATTAAAATTAAGAACCTCTGTAATAAGGCTGTATTGTGTATTTGAAAGTTAGATCTTAGAAAAATCTAAGAGTAGATGTTAAAACTTCTCAACAAGAAAACAAAGTTGTAACTATGTGCAGTGATGGATGTTAAGTAGACTTATTTTGGTGATCTTTTTGCAATATACACAAATATCAAGTCATTATGTTGTACACCTGAAACTAATATAGTATTATATGTCAATTATATCTCAATAAAAAAGTAAGAACTTCTGTTCATCAAAAGACAGCATTAAGAAAGTAAGAGGCAAAGTACAGCCCGGGAAAGGATATTTTCAGCACACGTCTCACAAAGAACTCATATCTAGAACATGAAAAGAAACCTACTCACCTCCCCCAAATATTTACCCTGAAAAACCCCAGTTTAAAAATGAGTAAAATCCCAAACAGGCACTTCACAAAAAAGAATATCCATCTGGGCATTAAGCATTTGAAAAGGGCCCCGACATCATTAATCATCAAAAAAAAAATGCAAATAAAATAATTAAGGGTATACCCTCACCAGAATGATTGAAATTAAAAGGACTAACAATAGTGAAGAGTTGGCAAGGATATGGCGCAACTGGAAGTTTCATACAGATCTGGTGCAAATTGGTACGACCATTTTGAGAAACTTTTGTCAGGACCTCCAAATACTGAACGTGTCTGCCCTGTGACCCAGGAACGCCGCTCCTAAATGCATCCCCAACCAAAGCTAGTTCTTGTGCACACGAATGTTTATAGCAACACTATTCATAATAGGCCCCAAATGCAAGCAAACCAAGTGTTTATCAACAGCCAAAGAGATGATACGTTGCAACACATCCTTTAGTAGGAAAGTACATAGCACTGAAAAACGGCAAGGGAGGTTTTATACACATGTAAAAATTTTATTTTGCTGTGTATTTAAGATTTTTGCACCTTGCAGTATATAAGTTATACCTCAATAAAAAACAAAGTAAAAAGAAAAATGGGGAAAAAATCCATCCATGAAGTTTTCAAACTATCTTTGGATATGGAAGAAAAAATATATATATGTAGTTTTCAAATGTTTTCTTTATGCCCTCGTAGTGTCCTGTTGCAAAGACATAAATAAAAACTAAGGACTTTGATATATCTAGGTTAGAATGCATTCAGCAATATGTCAATATTTCCCGGAGTACAATCTGTTTTCTGTTTTCTAGTCTAAACTAAACAGTTACTGATCCATTTGGACTTAAATTAAAATTTTTCTGTCCTTGCTCAAACAGTACTACTCTTAGCAGCTACTTAAATACTCATAGGAGTTTTGGTGAATAAATTATGGTGACTTCTGTACTCCATAATTCTTAAAAAGACATAAAGTAATTAATCTTAATCATTAAGAAAGGAGGAGTGGGAGGGAGGAGGATAGTTGTAATTGTGACATTAGACACACCTTATAAGAAAAGTTCTAGAGTTTTCTAATTAAATGCCTAGGAAAGTATGGCCTATACTACAAATTATAAAATGACATAGGTGTCTAGAAGGATCCTTTTGGGGTCTTTTGCAGTTCGGTGATTGTGATTATGTGTTAATAACTTTAATCTATTCATCCTGATTATTGTTACCAAATATCTGTAAAATCTACAAACAGATGACAATTTTCTTGCTGAAAATTAGATCTGTAACCCTCTGTCTGACCTAATGATATTCTTACCCTCCTCTATGGAATTTCCCCTGACTTTCCTCACATATTATTCATTTTTTTTCTTCTTCTTTCTTTCTTTTTTTAAGGCAGAAATTTAGCTGAAAATTGGCAAGATCCAGTGAACAGGTCCTTCATCAAGACAAAGCTTTGCCCCCAAAGGGCTTGAGGCCGCCTGGGGATTCCATGTTTGACAGAAGCTTTGACAGCAGAACTAAACAAACAAGAAGGTATTCAGGGACGCTGAAACCGGTCTTCAAAGAAGATTCAGCCGGTGATTTTTAGTTTCTGTTTGGTATTAGAGAGCTTAATGCAGCACATATCAAAACCTTGGAAGGGCGATGGTAGGTCATGAACTTCACGGGGCAGAATGATCCCCTAGAAGAAGAAAATAGAAGTCAAAGAGTTCTGTCTTTAGATATGAACTACTAAGTGGGGAATGCCAGCAAAGCAGTGATACCAGGGCCAAAGCTTCTTCCTCCGCAGGTGGTTTTTTCCTACCACCAACCCTGGGCTATCTGGCTGTCAAGCACTTTATGATGAAACATGATAATAAACATGGTTCAGGGGTTCTTTATAAGACTTGCTTTTCAAAGGTTCATGTTGTTCTAAATGTTCTAGTCAAAATTAATCCTCCAGTTCAAAATGCTTCAGTGGGGCCACATTACTTAGGAAATAAGTCCAAATCCTTAGAAAGACACAGGAGTCGGTTGTGATATCACTGCTGCCTGCTTTCCCACCTCACCTGCCACCACTCCACCACGCTACCTGAGGCACTCTATGCCACAGCCCCTACTCTTAGGGTTTCAACTTCACCCATGCTCTTCCTGCCCCAGGACATTTGCACATACTATTCCTTCTGCCTAGAATGTCCTTTTATCTTCACGCCCTCCTATATTACTCAGAAGAGCCCCAACAGCATTACGCGTTCTGTGACACCTTCCTTGACTCTAACAGAATAAGCCCCTACTCTGTGTCCTCAGGGTACCCTGTTTGTCTCTGCTATAACACATATTAATAATATTCCAATTGTCTGTATCTGCTTCTCTCCACCTCCACCTCCCCAACTAGACATAAATTCCATAAAAGCAGGACACTCTTTAGTTTATCTTGTATCTCCACCATCCATGGTGTGGCTAGTACACTACCGAAATAAATAATATGCGTTTTGTTGAATAATTGTTGAATAAATTCATAACATGGAAAATAAGTATATTTGTGAGGTAGAAGAACTTCATGGCTTTCAAGACATCAGTATTAATAGGATTCTGGAGAAAGAAACTCAGGGGATGAGAGAGTAGGTAGTGTGGAAATAAAGGCTGTGCATAGAATTTCTAGATTACAATCTCTTTTATATGCACTCGAAAGAAATGAAACACACTTTTACACAGAAACTTGTACACAAACGTTCATGGCAGCGTTATAATAGTCAAAAGGTAGGAACAGCTGAAATGTCCATTAACTGATGAATGGACAAATAGAATGTGGTATATTCATAAAGTAGAATATCATTCAATGACAAAAATGAATGAAGTACTGATAATATGCTACGACATGGATGAACCCTGGTAACGTGATGCTAAGTGAAAGAAACTAATCACAAAAAAAACACATATTGCACAATTTCATTATACAAAATGTCCAGCACAGGCGGATCTATAGAGACGGAGAGTAGACTAGCGGTTGCCTAGGGAAGTTGGGGGCAAATGGGAAAGGACTGCTAATGGGCAGGGGGGTTTAAGGGGTGATGGAAATGTTCTAAAAATCCTGTATGTACTCCTGTACATATACCAAACTTTGTAAATATACCAAAAACCACTTTAAAAATTGTACACTTTAAGTGGCGAATTGTGTAGTATGTTAATCATATATGAATACAGCTGTTGTTTTTAAAGTCTCTTTCTGTGAAATCTGACCATCTCTCAGATAAATATGCAGTCAATTTAAAGGTCAGAGGATTTGAATGTCTGAATTCACGAAAGCGCCTAGAACAGCTGCTCACCCAGAGGAAGCAGTCCGATGGCATTCTCACTCCCCCCGGGCCAAGCTGACTTCTGCTGCAGCAGGACCAAGCCCGACTGGCCCTTGAATGTTGTGTTGGGCCCTGCTGAGATGTGGTTGGTCTGGCTGGTGCCTTGGTGCTGACAGCCACCACGGATGCCCTTAAACTTGACCACCGCCCCCATGAGGCCTTCGCATCTCAAGAAATCAGAGCACAGCCCCCGGTCTTCCTGAGTTTACCCAACATATCTACAAATCTTTAACACAACAGCTCCCACCAGGTTGAAGAGAACCATCCTTTTTGAACATAGATTTCTGATTTTAAACTCTGGAGTGTTAAGTGTTCTCCCAAACTTGTTGCCATATGAACATTTTAGTGAAGATTATTATCATAATATATAGATTCTTTGTGTGTACGGGCTGAGTTTGAAAGGACACATGAAATCATAAAGTTCGCAGGAGAGATGGAGGAAGTCTAGAGGATATTCCCATTTTAATGTGTTTTTATTATGTGATGGAATTATTGTTTTAATTACTAGTAAAATAGACATAGCTAACATTATTAAGCACCTGCCATATTTTAGGTATTGCAACACGTGCTTTAAAAGCATTTGTTTCATTTTTTTTCTTTGCAACCCCCTTGTTAAGTAGTTTGGCACCTACTTATTACATCAAATAGTTTATTTCAAAGTGACTGATAAATGTGTAGTTGAGACTTAATTGAAATCATTCATCTCTAACTGCCGTTTATTGGGCTTTTCTTTTACTTTGTTTTCTTTGTATTGTTTATATATTTAGGATTCTAGTACAGAAATTTTAGTGCTAAGGAAATAGCTCAAACTTAATTACATTATAAGCATTTCTGTATCCCAAACAAGGAGGAGTCCCTCAAAAAATGAAAGATATGGCAAAACCCATATACTAATCTTGAGTATTTTTGTGAAAAGTATTGTTTTGCTCATAATGACTATCACCGAATTCTTCACAGTAGGATAAGTGCAGCAGTGTCAGCTGCCATGATTGAGGCCTATCGGCTGCTGGAGCTGCCTTCCAGCCCTTGCGAGTCTGTCCAGTCAAGTCACTGGCTTAGCTGTGATGAGTTTTAACAAACCACATTGTAGGTGCTTACTAAAGCATGGTAAATGAATGATTTCCCTTTACTGCAGTTGGAAGTTGTTCATTCTCTAGTAGTTATGGACTCTTGAGCAAGTAATTGATTTCTGAGGACCTCACTTTCCTCAGAAGTATAGAAAGGGGCCTGGAAAAGATTAGCTCTGTAGTGCTGTCTTTATTTGTTTGTTTATTTGCTCATCAGTCTCAATCCTTTCCTTCAGTCCATGCCTACCACTTCCTTTAAGACAACTCCAAGACTTTTTTCCTATATAAATTCATTCCACAATGATCATTCCCTTAGTATTGAAATATATATTTTATGCAAAATTATTTTGTACTTATATTCTATAGTTAATACGTGTATTTCATTGCCTTGAGATGGGGTGATGCTTTTAATTAGACTTGTAGAATTCCACCATGAAGCATAAATGCATTTGAAAGATATTTGTTGAAAGTGTTGCAAATGCCAACAAATAAAAATTTAAAGTAGGTTCTCAAGAAATATGAACTCGCCCAAACTATAAACTCATATTTGTTTTCTGTGATGCCAGGCATATAATAGACTTTAAAAAATATTTCTTGAGGGGCCGGCCCAGTGGTGCAGTGGTTAAGTTCACATGTTCCACTTCAGCGGCCCAGGATTCTCTGGTTTGGATCCTGGGTGCAGACCTACACACCGCTTGTCAAGCCATGCTGTGTCAGGAGTCCCATATATAAAGGAGAGGAATATGGGCATTGATGTTAGCTCAGGGCCAGTCTTCCTCAGCAAAAAGAGGAGGATTGGCAGCAGATGTTAGCTCAGGGCTAATCTTCCTCAAAAAAAATTCTTTTCTTGAAAAAGTTATACAAATACTAGGAAGAGAAACAGGTGAATTTATCACAAAACTAATAATATTAAGCTTCAGGGCCCCCAGCTTCCATGGGCTTCTTTCCAGGCCTTGGGAAAGGTCTCTTAGTTTGTTCACACAGTCATAGGTTTTTGTAAAATTTAAAAACTAAAATGTTTTACCCACCATTGGTTAAGACTTCTGTCTCTCTCCACTTTGACTTTCCTCCAACACAGTTCCTATCATATGAGGTGTTAATGTGTGGTCACGGGCATTTTCAGCCTCCGGCTAAGGGAAAGTTGAGATGGGAATAGCTTTTTTGAGTTTAGTAGGTTGTATTTATGTTATTCACACTCATTTCTACTCTACAACAAAGACATCAACAACAAACCCGTTAATTGTACCATCAGTTTAAAGGGTATTTAAGATTAGCCACTAAACAAGAATCACAAAATGCAATGAAATCTTTCAGCTTAACCATGAAAGAAGCTTGAGTTAGATTTTCCCAAATTTTACTCAATCCTAAACTTTACGTGACATTACCAATATCATGTAACATTATGTGACATTACCAGTATGAGTTGTGGAGCTAAAAGAAACTTTTCTAAACCTTCACTGATGAAAAAACTGAAAAAGAAATTTCAATCAACTTATGCTGAAAGAAAGATTGAATTATCTTTCTGTTCTCTCTACAGAAAGTATTACAAAATCATTGTCATGGGACGAGGCAATCAAATTATATGCAGGTAAAAATGTAGGAAAATATTATAGAAGTATGATAAACAGTTAATTCATAGCTACATTATTTTTATGGCTTTTATGATGTTTGTGATATTTGTGTTTATGGTATTTGTCAGCTTTTTAAATAAGTTTGTAATTTTTTTAGATTCCTTTTTTCAACCTAAATACATACCTACTGTTCAAAATAATTTTACAATCATTTCATATTTCTCTTCTTAAAGACAGACCCCAAAATTGAATAAGCTACAGACCCCACCAAATGGGAAGCTATGTTGGTAAGAAAAGTCATGGACAGATAAGCTGAAATGACATGCCAGCTTCCTCCATTTTATTCTTCTCCTTCGAGCATCAATCAACATTTTCAGTCTAAAAGTCTACAGTTTCTGGGGCTGGGCCATGGCCTAGTGGTTAAGTTTGGCGTGCTCTGCCTCGGTGGCCCGGGTTTGGTTCCTGGGTGCCGACCTCCACCACTCATCAGCAACCATGCTGTGGGGAAGACCCACATACGAAATAGAGGAGGATTGGCACAGGTGCTAGCTCAGAGCGAATCTTCCCCAGAAAAGAAAAGTCTACAGTTTCTTAGACAAGGAGTAATAACAGAGGCAGTTGGGAAGCTACCAAATAAAAAAGGGAGGCAGTGTGGCTTGGTTGCTGTGTTGTTGGAAAAACTATGACCAAGGGAAATGTCGTAGTTTGGATTGGAGAGTCAAGGAAAGTTGGGTAAGAAAGAAAGTTGGATGGGAATGCTTCAAGGAAAAGATGAAATATTTGTCCATCCTGGTCTAAATCCAATACATTGTTAGTGTCCACACAGCTTCTTCTAGGACCCATAGACTGTCTACTTCTGTGTATTGTCTTGAATGCTGCCTGTGTATGTTTAACTTAAGGACCCATATGGCTCCTCAGCCACAAGAAGGAAGTGTATCCACAGTGCAAAATGCTCCTAGGCACCAACGGAATATTAATAACAAATCAAAGGGCAAAGCATTTTTAAATCCCAAAGGAAAATTCAAAGCAAAGAAAATTTGCTAATCAATTTAAAGGAGAAAAAAGCACAAACATAAAAGATAAGGTTTTCAAAGGTAAAACAGGGTCTCATTAGAAGTCGTGAGCTGTTGGAGGAATTTCCCTTCATTGCCCTGTCGTGCTCTGTTTTCTTTGAAAAGGCAGAAAATTGGATATGGTGTCAATGTGTTGTTTAGGAACCTAAATCTGGAAAAACTCTGACAAGAGTAAAATAAGTTAAATCAAAACCGTTTAAGCCGCTTGCAACAGTTCTTATTAGATTTTCTTAAGAGGGAAAAGTGGAAAAAGGGGAAAAGCAGAAGGGAAACATTCTTTTCTCGCCTCATCTCAATATGTGCGTCAAGCTGGAGGTGTTGCTTATCTTGGAACATTGGTTATAGGACGGTCACAGAGCAGTGTGACCTGTATATTGGCCCACAGATGTTGCCGACTGTCCCGTACCATCCACTAGCAGTTCTGAAATAATGACACTAAGAGGCCACTTGATGCTGATTACTTTTCATGTAATTTGAACAAAGGTCACTTAGACTTTTGGCTCCTAATTTTTACTTCTCCCAGGAACATAATTATTCATTTTTTTCTTATTTTCTGACTTGTGATTCTGGAGTGTGATTTAACTAAGCAAGAGCTACTTCTGACTTCTGGTTGAGATCTACATAATCACGCTGATATCACCAGAAGGTTTATAGCCATGTTTGCATTTAGAAAAAGGGAAGAGGCATTAGTCTTTTTCAAGTAGAACATTGAGCAAGGATTAGTCCTAATGACTTTCCATCACCATTGAGGTAGATTATATTTTCCTTAGATGTCCACACCAGTATACCCCATCCGACATGCTCTTCTTACCATGTGATGCTGACACTTCTCCACTGAGAGATGGGGTCTATATTTCCCTCCTTAAATAAATGCACCTGTGACTGCTGTGGAAGCAACATTATGGGTCTTCTAAGGCTAAGCCAGAAAAGGTAATGCAGCTTCCACCTGGCCTCTTGGCATGCTCACCCTTGGAACCCAGCCACCATATTGTAAAGAAACCAAACAGCCACAGGGAAAGACTACTTGTAGGTGTTCCAGCATCAACCTTAGCTGAGGTCTCAGATGACGGCCAGCCTCCACAACTATGAGGCTTCAGATGACCTCAGCCCCCGGCCTTCCAGATGCCCCAGCTGATGCTGAGTGGAATAGACAAAATCTGTCCTCACCAACCTTACTCCCAGTGCAGACTTATGAACAAAAATAAGTGTTTTTATTTCAAGCCAATAAGTTATAGGGTGATTTGTTATGTCACAATAAATAATCAGATAATTATCAACCCAAAAAATACTTGAGAGGGAGAGAGCAATAAATATTTTCATGTTTTATTAAAGAGCTCCATGCCTGTAGACTCTTATAATTCATTAAAATGTTAATAATAGTTAAATAAAGTTAATGATAAATACGATTGAATACAATCATTTATATGACAATAAAAGTTTAGCAAGTCTGTTTTAAGTGAGTTTTTTTTTGGTCTCTAGCCACAATTCTTCAAACAGCCCCGTAGGTATACCATGAATAATCACAAAAGATCTTTTTATTCCATTCCCTTGATATTCTATACTAAAATGACTCAGGAAGGCTAGTGTAACAAGGACTTGCTTTTCTGACTGGAAAATTTATGTTATGAAATTCTGTAGTCTCCACTCTTTAATGTATTACCCAACACATTAATTGCCTGAAAAGTTTTGAGGAACAAATATTTTATTCAAAGTTGTGTGCTTTTTTTAAAAAAAACACAGCTCAACAAAGAAACTTTTGATAAAATGTCCTCTTTCCAAGTAATATTAATATGGGTCATTTATGATTTTTAAAAATATTACTACAGTATTATTACATTTTAATTGTGCTGATAATTGATTCAGACTTATCCCAAGCAGTGTTTGTTCCTTAAATCATTTTTCGATTAGTGAATGAGAAAGAGGGCAGGAAATTAAGGAGCACACAGCTGCCATGGCACTAAGAGGGTCTGAATAAAATTTGATGAATGCACAACGTGCTCTATAGGAAAGTTTTTAAACCTTCGATAAAATGCTTAATAATCAATTGTCCCCTTTAGGTATTTTAGAGCGGGCAAAATGTGAGACAATGTTGCTCCCACACTCAGAGCATATTCATGTACATATGTCTGTTTTAAAGTGTAGGTAACTATAGATAAATCATAGCCTATTGACAGCCAGTGAAAAAGAAGGGAAAACGATAGGTTCACGAGGAAAATGATGTTGGAAATTATGACTTTTTTCAAATCACAGTTTGGCCACCAAGGCCAACAGGAAGAGCCAAACCTAGACTGGCCTTTATGTTGGCCCCTCTTTGCTCTTCTCAGCCTTTGACCCACGATATTGGCTTGAGGCAGTCTGAACTCTCTGTGCAGAGGTTTTGCCTTCTGGCTGGTGCTCTCTACTTCAGGAAAAGAACCCTTTGTGGGTGTACTGATGCTTAGGGAGGGAGTAACTCAGTAGGAGAGAGATTTAAAAATAGTTTATGTGCCTTAGGATAGGCCCCCCAGAGTAGGTGGTAAGTGGGGAATTCAGAAAGCATCTAGAGCATTCTGCGCTGTGGCAGGACTGAATCCTGGAGTGCTTCACATCATAGCAGATTTCCGGTGTCAGCGTGCGTCTCAGAAAAGCTAAGTGCAGTACTTCATTTATTGACAGATGCAGTGACTTTGTCAAGAAGAAATGCAGGAGAACTCTCCTTTGTTTTGTATCCTTTTAAGGAGCAACTTGGTGCAAGCAAGGAATGACTGACTGTCATGGAGGAACTCTGGTTCTCGTGCAGCCTACTCTCAGGAGTAACTGTGTGTCTTAGGGTAACCCCCTTTATGTTTGTGGTTTGTTTCTTTCTTTGTTTATTCGTTCTCCTTCTCCCCCCCAGAGCCCCCCAGTACACAGTTGTATATTCTAGTGTAGGTCCTTCTAGTTCTTCTATGTGGGACACCACCTCAGCATGGCTTGATGAGCAGTGCTAGGTCTGTGGCCAGGATCCAAACTGGCAAAACCCTGGGCCAGAAGTGGAGTGTGAGAACTTAACTACCTGGCCATGGGGAGGCCCCTGTATATTTGTTTTTTTAAAAGGTTTTACTACATGACCTCTAAGTTTATTTCCAGTTTGACATTTCCGTGATTCTTGAATCACATAAATACCAACATGTGTTATCTTTGAATGTAAAAGAAGAAAGTACATATATAGTGTTCTTCACTAGATCTGAAAATAAGAGCAAGTTTCTAGGTTTAACACTTAAAAGAATATAGTTCTTCCAAAACCAACAAAATGCTGGTGTGACCAGATCACTCTATAAGGAAATCCTTATAGATCACAGCAAATAATAAGCCATATTATAGATGCTGATTTCCACGTATAGAAAGCTGTTTGAAATATCTCATCTTGATATCCATCTTGATAACGATGTTAAAATTGAAAACGTTTGCTCTTTTCTGTCTTTTAATATATGCTATACAAATGCAATGTAAGGACAACATCGTCCCTGTTCTAAAAGTGTTTATAAGCGATATGTACAAATTTGAACATTAGACAAAATGCAAAACTTATGTTAAATAACCAAATAAATGTTAATATTGAAATAAATGCTTTCTGGGAAGTCTATGAAAGGGAACCGTGGGAATGATGATTATACATAGAGGGCATGGAGACCAGGAGAGAGTTAGGGACCAAGGTAAGGTAAGAGGATGAATAACGTGCTTTAGGAAAAATGATTGAATGCCTTGGAGCTAATTAGCCCAGAGAAGAGGAGAACAGAGACAGACAGGACAGCTGTTATCAATTATATTAACAACTGCCTTGTACGTTATGGAATCAATTTCGTGTTGCCATAGAAGGGTGGGCTTTACAAAGAGGAAAGTTTCAGTTGAATATCAGGACAGTCTAAACAAAGTTTTCCAGTAATGAAATGGTGTGTCTTAAGAGAGAGTGAATTTCCCGTTATGGAAAGCATCCTGCTGAGAAAATTTTAAGAACATTTCTTCACTTGGGGAGAGATTGGATTAGACGTCTTTTTAAGAGTTCATGCAACTCTAGGCTGTGATTCTACTTTTAATTAAATAGTAAGCTAAGGCAAGAAGACATTTGAAGCAAAAAATGGAGACTGAAAGAAAGCTCATTACTGGAAAAGTAATAGGGATATAAATAGGGATTTGAACAGGAAAGAGAGTATGGAATAGGAAGAGACAAGATCGGTAAAGAGATTTAGCCAGGAATGATGAAGCATCTTGACCTTCAGGACGAGGGTTGGGCCTTGATCCAAAATGCAGCCAGAAGGTGAGAGATCAACCAGATGAGAAAAGGGACAAATCAGAAAGTCCGTATGCTTCACGACTGTGAAGGCACGCCCAGTGCTAAAGGTGGCTCAGGCACCCAAGGGCTTGGGGACGACAGGAATTTAGGTGGGAAAAGACCCGGATGTGGGCTAAATCTTCAACCACATATCTTTGCTTTGTTTACGCCAATGAGATATGTGGTGGCGGAGGAGGAGGAGGTGGGAAGTCGGAAGAAACTGATGGAAAGGCAGATGTGAGGATTTGCGTGAAGGTAAGGGAGAGAACTTTCCAAAGGGCCCGCAGAATTTTACACATAATATTGTTTACAAAGGTTACTTTCCCATCAAGCAGAAGGGAATTCTTTTCTGGAAAATAAGTACGATCTGAGCCCTTTACACACTTGTATTTATTAAAGATTACACGCTACTTCAAGGGGAAGGTGTGCTAATATCCCCACATCCTGGTCAAATTCCAAGCCAGCTCATTTCATTCTCCCTGCTTAAATCCTCTGCTGTTTAATCGAGGGAAGTCAGACCTCACTCCACTTCCTGAAACGCTCATAAAACATGTCTGGAGTTGTTCACACTATTGTACAATGTGGTATAATGTGATTCTTAGATTTTTAAAGGTCCCCGAACTCTTCATTTCCCTCAAAGCAGACTCTTCAAATTTAGGATGTTAACATTTTTCCCAGCAACAACATTTTGGATCTTTATTACATTAGTAATATGTGTATATGGAGCATCATGATTGGGGAATATAATTTCATATGATTATATAGCAATGTGGCATCTTCGCTAAAATTACATGACAGAAAGCAACCTCCAACTTTTCTTGTATTTTACTTGGTTCTCTTTGGAATGCTTTTTAGCCTCACCATAAAAATCCAAGAAAACATCAACTTCTGCTTCCTTCTGTACTTCACCTGTCAGTTGTCAGGTTTTCTGAATTCTCTTCTATATTAAGGCAAGACCTAACTTGGCCTGGTTGTTGGAAAATCCTAGCATTGTAGGAGGGTGGAAACTTGGCCCTAATCCAATAAACTTTCACGATAACACTCTTTCAGCCTTATTTTGGTGGTTTAATCTGATAATCAGAAAGAAAGGAACTACTTAACAATGTGTCAGCTTACAATCTAGTTTGGTCCACATGTCTAAAGTATAAAATTCTATCACCCCTTGCTAGGATAAATGTCATATCTTGCAAAGACTAATCTTGTTCAACGGATGCACTTTTAAAATGTGTAAATGTACTTGAAAACCAATCTGATAACAAAGACACGCCTGCAGAAGGATGATTCAGTGGTATCAATGTACTTGTCACTCAGACCTCAACCAAAAAAAAATAACATGATGGGGCTGGGTAGGTGTTAAAAGCATGCACAGGCTTGATAATAGGAAAACCTTAGCCACAAGATGAAAAGAAGAAACATTTAAAAAAAAGTTCCAGGCCAAAATTATCTAATAAGTTTTTATTACATGAGTACAAAGAGACAAACTGTCAATTTGCTGAAAAATTAATAAATCTTAAGAAAGGTTTTATTTACTTTGGCCATTATCATTGTTTAAAAATTGAAATTATACATGCTGTCCTGACTCATTCTCAAATGGTATGTTTGAAATTGGGAACATAGCTCTTCTTTGCTTCCAACATTGCAGTCAATTTGTATAGTAGTGAGGTGGAAGGGCTCTTAACTTAGAAAATGTGTTCTGTGTCTCCACCATTTCTCAGCTTCCCCAATTTTCTTGCCCAGAGTCTTTATCTAGTTATTTGTGAATATATTGTAACATGATTTTACTTGTAGAATCCATTGGCCAAGTCCAATAGCCTATAACTGAAAATGAAGGTCATTTTCTATACTCACTTTAATTCTTTAATAGGGCACTGTAACCCTGTCCAATTTCACATGAGAAACTGCTCCTCTGAAAATTAACTAAACAATTCTAAGGTAGAAACATTCTTAAAGTTTGCAAAGTCCAGCCCTAAAAAGCCACATGTTGCTAATTATTTCAACCAGCCCCTCCCTACCTCAGAAACCAGATCCACACATGCAGAGTCAAACAAGAGTATTACTGCTTGATATGTTGGTCAGGGTACCCTGCTATTGCCAGGGACTTACAATTTTTTTTTTGAGGAAGATTAGCCCTGAGCTAACATCTGCTGCCATTCCTCCTCTTTTTGCTGAGGAAAACTGGCCCTGAGCTAATATCCGTGCGCATCTTCCTCTACTTTATACGTGGGACACCTGCCACAGCATGGCTTGATAAGTGGTGCGTATGTCCACACCTGGGATCTGAACCGGAGAACCCTGGGCCGCTGAAGCGGAATGTGCGCACTTAACCACTGCGCCACCAGGCAGGCCCCTTAAGTTTTTTTTTTAATTATAGCAAATTAGGATCTCTATACTCTCTTTGTAAATGGATAATTAATTGCTCTTCCCTTGACTTTTTTCCCGTCTGCTTGCCCTCGACTTGGTTTTATTGTTTGACTGTGATACCAGGTGGCAGGAAGAGAAGCTATTCCCCCTGCCTCCCCACCTCCCTCCCTCCCTCCCTTTCTTTTTCTTTTCTTCTTGTTACTTACTCTGGTTGAGAAGTTAGAAATTTAACAAGACCACTTGTTTTGTTTGGCTTTTTAATATTTTTTGTTTGGTTGGTTATTGTGTTTGTGCTTATTTGTCCAGGCTAGTTAGAAACTTGATTATAAGACCTGTGAAAGAACTCATGCATTATTTTTATTATTATATTCATAGAATAATGTTTCAGCTTTCATATCTTTAAGAATTTCATTAGAAAAAATCACTTGCAGGCTAATGAATAGCTCTCCGTTCCTATGCTCATTTAAAATGCAAACATAAAAAATAATAAATGAATTAGATGCGAGGTTTTCTAATTCCCTTTTAGAGAACTGAGCACATAATGTTGATGTTTTATATGTGAGTGTTTGAGGGAAAGTAAAACATAACAGCATCTGATTTCCTCTCTGAGCTCCTGACCTCTGGAGACTCCGTGAATGCACAAAGTCCTGTTACTGACTGAGTATGACTCAGTGTATTATTTCGTTTTAGGGGCTAGAATCTTTGGATTTAAAACTCGGCTTCATAAAACCAAACTGCCTAGACCTAAAGGTATGAGCACCCCGTGGTTGGAATCCTGGTCACCAGCGTCATCAGTGAAGTTCAGTATTTTGGGAAAAGGGAGAACACGTTCACTTGTACATTTTTCATTCATTTAGTGAACAGTTACTATATGACAAGCCTTTAGTTAGAAACTGCAGATACAAACCAAAAAAGGAAAAAGAATATAAAACTGTAAGGAGATTACAGTCGAGAGAAAACGATGTTGTCACTGAACACGGAGGTTCTCTGCCTGGAATGCCCTTCTGGCCTCCTGTCTCTGGACTCCTCACCCCTTCACTCTCTCTGCCCGACTTCCTCCTCCACTCGCTCTCCCGCCTCCCATCACTGTCCACTCCTGGTCCTCCCTCAGGCTTCCACCCAAACCTCATTCCTGCAGGAGGATTTTCTCCAACTCCACAGACCTGGTTAGGACACTGGCTATAAACTTGCAAGTTTTCCTTATAATAAAACCCAACAATTTTGTTATATTACTTGCTTAATGACTATCTTTGGAAATTTAAGGCAGGAACTATCTTGATATTTTGTTGTTGTTGTTGCTATATCTCTAATACCCTGCACATTTCCAGGCTCATAGTAAGTGCTCAATAAATATTTTTTGAAGAAGAAGAAGGTTAGCCCTGAGCTAGCATCTGCCACTAATCCTCCTCTTTTTGCTGAGGAAGACTGGCCCAGAGCTAACGTCCGTGCCCATCTTCCTCTACTTTATATGTGGGATGCCTACCACAGCATGGCGTGCCAAGCAGTGCCATGTCCGCACCCGGGATCCGAACTGGTGAACCCTGGACCGCCAAAGCAGAATGTGCACATTTAACCACTGTGCTACTGGGCCGGCATCTCAATAAATATTTTTTGAATTAAGAAATAAATGGATAGATGCAGTTCAACATTTATAAAGAAAAAAGTATATTTATTCAATAAATAGCTTAAGTAAAATAGAAAATCTTTTTTAAAGCAAAGATAAAAACACGATCGTGTCGTGACTCCAGTGCTATAACTTGCTCATTGCTGTTTAGAGTCCACACTTAGTTTCTTCTTTCCACAGTATGTTACAACTAAGTTCTTCAACTCCTCCTTTATTACTTTCTGATTCCTGGCTTTCAATTATAGACCCATTAAATTATCTTGGAAAGTATGAGCACATATTCACAGCTTTACTAAATGAAAGTTATTAGTAATGAAACAATAATGTACATCTCTGTGTACTAATTCAAGACAGAAAAACATTAGTGCTTTATTCACCGTGGAATGCCTCTCTTCCTAGTGCTAACACAGGACATTGACTCCTCAACACTTGTCATAAGTCCAGTTGAGATCACGAAATTTCTTTTTTTTGAGGAAGATTGGCCCTTAGCTAACATCTGTGCCCATCCTTCTCTATTTTATCTGTGGTACGCCAGCCACAGCGTGGCTTGACAAGAGGATGGTGCTAGGTCCACTCCTGGGATCCAAACCGGTGAACCCCAGGCTGCCAAAGTGGAGTGCGTGAACTTAACCTCTACGCCACCAGGACAGACTGAGGAGATGAATATTTAAAAGCAGTGGTCAAAACCACGTCTACCAATTAGCAAGCGATTATCTCTCAGCTCCAAACTCATCCTTTATGCTCTGTTGCGTGATGCGGAGGCTGACCTGCTGGAAAGCACATTTCTTCTTTGCCGTCTGGCTCCCCGCCAGAGGATGTCAGAGGGAGGCAGGAAGCCTGGAGCTGAAGAATGGACATGTCCTTCCCGTTGGCTCCTGTTTCACTGGGGTTGTCTCAGCAAGGGTCTCTCATCCCGGCAGAGGCAATGGCCCTCCTCTCCTGTCAGCCTTGTGGTGCTCCCGCACTGGTACCACCAGGGTCCAGTCAGGAAACAGACACTACACCAGGTGAACATAAGGAAAGATTGAACAGGTGTTGGAGAACTGAAATAGCAGAAAGGGGACACTGAGGTAAACAGAGGTGAGCAACCCCAGGAAGCAGCTAGCACCTAAGGGTGGAAAGGAAGAAGTGGGAGTTATCAAAACCAAGAAGCCTAGAGGAAGGGCCCAGCAGAGCCTCTGAGGTGGGACCTGCCTGGCTGGGCTGATGCCCCAGGAGCTCAGAGGAAGAGGTTCACAGAGCTGGCACTCGACTGTAAGGTGAGGATGTGCCTGGCTGGTACCGTATGTAGAGAAGAAATCTCAGTTTGAGCCTAGACATGTCCACTACGGAAGTTCAGGAATATCTAAGCATTCTGACTAAGCCTGTGAGATTGGCCTAAGAGAAGTCAATTTTTATCAGTGGATATATTTATTTCTGAGTTTGGGTGTTTGCTTCTTTGTCTATTTGCTTTGGTTCAAGGAGGAGGGAGGAGGTTTTAGTAACCAAGTGCCTAGGGAGAAAGACTGGAGAATAAAGAGCACAGTATGGCGTTTAATTCCCAGCTTGGTCTCTTTGACACAGTCTGCCACTGCCACGCTGAAAAGCGGAAACGCACGTGGCAACAGGGCATGGAGTTGAAGGTGTAACTCAGGAGATAAGTTCTGCAAATGCTAGGTCCTTCCCTCATTATTCTTGACTGTACAAATGAATTTTGAAATAACATTTTGATTTCTCAGTGAGGAGTTCGTTGAATAGCTCTTGGTGTGTTCAGCTTAAAGTAGCAACTCTCAGATGAGATTCAGAAACTTTCATAGATTCTCATTCATAATACATAACCCTGGTAAGAAATTTTGATTCAGTTAAAATAAGTGCTACTAATTATGTGAAATATGGGAAACACAAGTCACAAATATTGAGGCTCGTTAGTATCATGCTTGTGTTTACGATACACCTCATTTTTCAGAAGGCCATTCTGCACTTCGTCTCTCACATAAGGAATTGCAGAAGGCAGCCACTTCCAAGCATTAAGTATGTTTTTGCTATAAAAAGTGGAGTGCTAAAATGTCCAAAAAGAAGCACGAAAGCTGTGCCACCAAATTCTAACCATGAATTTCTCTTAAAACCATTTAATCTTAAATTAGATGGATAAGCTTTTATAAACGCTTTTCATAGTTACAGTCTTCAGAATTTTTATTAATCTAAAGAACATTAAATGTCTCATCATGCTTTGGGGTATATGCAAAAAGACGTTGACTACAACAGAACGTTTAAAAACCTTCTGAAACTTCCACCCCGTATGTATGCCGGAGGGGACGGGGCAGTGTTACAGTGAACTGTTGGAAGCCTGGTTTCGCTGCGACACCCTTTATACTAACAATGATATTTAAGCAGACAACCCATTCAACACTTCTGCCTGCTCAATTATTTACACTCCAAGTCTACTGCAAGCCTGACACATTTATTTCTGTGAACAGCAAGTATTTTGCTCTAGAAAGAAGGTGTTTGTAAGCATTGCCACATGGGCCCTGGGATGTCTGAACACAGTGAGACAGTCTTCTTTTTTTTTTAATTAAAAAACAAAAGCAATGCATAGACTAGAGAGAAACAGTGTTGAATTTTGTTATTTAAAAATATTTTAGGGGCTGGCCCCGTGGCTGAGTGGTTAAGTTTGCGCGCTCCGCTGCAGGCGGCGCGGTCTTTCCTTGGTTCGAATCCTGGGCACGGACATGGCACTGCTCATCAGGCCACACTGAGGCAGCATCCCACATGCCACAACTAGAAGGACCCACAACGAAGAATGCACAACTATGTACCGGGGGGCTTTGGGGAGAAAAAGGAAAAAAAAATTATTTTAGGGGGGCTGGCCCCATGGCCAAGTGGTTAAGTTCATACACTCCATTATGGTGGCCTGGTGTTTCGCCGGTTCAGATCCTGGGCACGGACACAGCACTGCTAACCAGGCCATGCTGAGGCAGTGTCCCACATAGCACAGCCAGAAGAAGCCACAACTGAAATATATAACTATGTGCTGGGGGGCTTTGGAGAGGAGAAAAAAAAAGATTGGCGACAGTTGTTAGCTCGGGTGCCAATCTTTTAAAAAAAAATTTTAGGGATTTTTACATTGCTTTTAACTTAAGATACAGAAGGTGTATGGTATAAAAAGTAATTCCTTTTTTACGTAATGAAAACTCTCTGCCTGAGAGTTGAAAGTATGCCTCAACACACATACATACAGATGTACACAGGCACACACACACACACACACAGAGTCCCTCAGCAAAGGTTAGAAGATTTACCAGTTGGAGGCAATTAAGAAATCTCTGACCAATCACTAGCTGACCACTAAGCTAACTGAGTAGAGACTTTCGTGGCTGCACACAACAAAATATACGGATTTTACAGAATACACTAAATTAACAAACAGTAGCAGCAACAACAACAAACCCTTAGGTTTCCAGATTTCCACACTTGCTACATTATGTTATTTTATTTATTTTTTTTGCTGGGAAAGATTCACCTGGAGCTAACATCTGTTGCCAATCTTCCTCTCTATTTTTTTTTCCTCCCCAAAGCCCCAGTACGTAGTTGTATACCCAAGTTGTAAGTCCTACTAGTTCTCCCCATGTGAGCCGCTGCCACAGCATGGCTACTGGCAGATGAGTGGCGTGGTTCTGCATGTGGGAACCGAACTCAGGCCACTGAAGCAGAGCACACAGAACTTTAACCACTAGGCGATCAGGGCTGGTGCCACATTATATTGTTTTAAATGTCCAATTTTCAAGATAAAAAAATTACAAGACACACAAAGAAACAGGAAAGTATGGCTCATATGCAGAAAAAAAAGGACTTAATGAAAACTGTCACTGAGGACACACAGACATTGGATTGCTTAGACAAAGACTTTAAATCGGCTATTATGAATTACGTTTAAAGAACTAAAGAAAATCATGCTAAAGAATTAAGGTAAAGTATGAGAAGGATGTTTGGTCAAATAAAGAATATCAATAAAGAAGCAGAAATTATAAAAAGTAAACCAAATAGAAATTCTGGAGTTGCAAATCACAATAACTGAAATGAAAATTTCACTAGAAGGGCTCAATAACCATTTTGAACTGAGAGAAGAAAGAGTCAATGGACTTCAAGATATATTAATTGAAATTATCCAGGCTAAAGAATAAAGAAAAAGAAACAGAGCCTTAAAGACCTGTGGGACAACATCAGTTGTACCATGATGAATATAATGGAAATCCCAGAAGGAAAGGAGACAGAGAAAGGAGCAGAAGGAATATTAAGAAATAATTGTTAATACATTTCCAAATTTGCTGAAAACCATTAATCTGCACATTCAAGAAGCTCAATAAATCCGAAGTAGGATAAACTCAAGGAGATCAAGACCTAGATAAATCATTGTCAAACTGTTGAAAGACAAAGAGAATCTTGACATCACAAGAGAAAAGTGACTCAACGTGCACAAGGGATCGTTAGTAACAACAACATTCTGACTTCTAATCAGAATCCATGAAACCAGAAGGCAGTGGGATAACATACTCAAAGTGTGGAAAGGAAAAGATTGTCAACCAGGAGTTCCGTATCCAGCAAAACTATCCTTCAAAAATGAACAAGAAATTTAGACATTGCAAAATAAATAAAATACAAAAAACACTGAAGGTAGGCCTTCAAGCTCAAATGAAAGAGGCTAGACGGTAATTCAAATCCACATGAAGCAATAAAAACACCAGTGAAGGAAAACATATAGACGAATATAAAAGACAACATGTACACATTTTTTTGGTAACTCGTTTCTTCTATTTCATGTAAAAGACAATTGTATAAACAACAATCATATAACTGTGTTGATGGACTTATAATCTGTAAAGATGTAATTTGTATGACAATAATAGCACAATAGAGGGGGAGGCAACAGAGCTATATCGGAGCAAAATTTTTGTATACTATTAAAATCAAATCACTCAATCCAAATAGATGGTTTTAAATTTACATGCTACAGTCATGTGTCACTTAACAATGGGGATATGTTCTGAGAAAGGTGTTGTTAGGTGATTTTGTCGTTGTGTGGACATCATAGTGTGTACTTACACAAACCTTTATGGTGTAGCCTATTAGACACCTAGGCTATACAGTACTAATCTTACAAGACCACCATTGTATATGTGGTCTGTCACTGAAATGTCACTATGCAGCACAAGACTGTAGTAATAATCCCCAAGGAAACCCCTAAGAAAATATCATAAATATATATAATAGAAGAAGCAACAAGGGAATTAAAATTTTCCACAAGAATGCAGGCATACCTCATTTCATTGTGCTTTTTTATATTGTTTTTTATAAGACAGTCCTTCAGCAAAAAGACTGTGATTCACGAAGGCTCACACGATGGTTATTTTTTAATTAAGGTATGTACATTGTTTTTTAGACGTACTGCTATTGCACACTTAACAGACTACAGTATACTGTAAACATAACTTACGTATGCAATGAAAAACCAAAACATCCCTGGGACCTGCTTTATTGAGGCATTCGTTGTATTGCAGTCGTCTGGAACCAAACCTGCAATATCTCCAAGGTATGCCTGTATACCAATTTAACATAAATGCGGGTAATTATTATTAAATTTTATTCAACTTTTTGGCTTAATGTGGTGAAATTAAACCATTGAGTTCCTATTAGTTAAGATGGTCATATAATTTATCAATAAAATCAAAGTAGTTTTGAGAGTGACAGAAGATACTATTAATAATTACATCAGAACAAAAGGCATAAACTGGAGCTGTCTCTGGCTAATCAGGATATAAAGTCACCCTACGTTTAAGAGAAATGTTTAGGTATTTTGAACAATCAATTTAGTTTGTATTGTATCAAACATCATTTGGTATTCAGATTTGGCTGTTAACTCCTAGGACAAAATAGGCACCATGTTTTAACATTCTGATACAATCTGATGACAAGAAATTACTTTTGATGGTTTAAATATGGCCACTAGCACCAAGTAAATATTTTCTTTGGGACTGCATTGGCTCTGTAGATCAATCTGGGAACTGTTTTGCAGTTTTCGTTATATTGGTCTGCATGTATATTGTTAAACTTCTCCCTCAGCATTTCATGCTTTTTATGCTATTGCAATTTGCATGTTTTCAACTTGTTTATTGCCAATGTAGAGACACAGAATTAATTTTTGTATATTGACCTTGTATTCTGCAGCCTTGGTAAATTCACCTAACAGTTCTAGTAGCTTTTCTATAGATTTCATTTTACCCTGTCATACAAGGCTAAAATTTAAAAATATTAATGCTTACTACTGGTGAGGATGTAAGGAAATTGTATTTGGAAATATAAATTATTGACATCTTTTTGGAAAGCATTTGGACAACATCTATTAAAGTTTAAATTAAAATACATATATTTTTAGCTCAGCAATCTCCCTGCTGGGAATCTACTTCATAGCCAGTGTAAGAACACATGTACGAAGATGTTGATTGCAGCTCTCATTTGTAATGGCAGGAAATGAGGTGGCTGTAACCAACAGGTTAGTGGTTAAAAGGTAGTACACCCACCCTTTGTATAAGCCAGCTTGAATGGGTTTCTCAGACTAATAGGAAAAACTTATTTCAGCAAAGGACTATATAGTATATCAATAATATTTCATTTCCGCAACCACAAAACAAGCGTTTGTTCCTTTTGAACTGCCATCTTGGACAAGCAGCCATGGCTACTCAAGTTTATTCCTCAACTGCCAGTGAATTTACATAAATTATGTAACAGAACTTACCGAAATACAGCAATATATTTATTTAACCTACGACTCATTTTTTTTAAAATTCTGGTGTCTCTCTCTCCTCCATTATCACTTCCTTAAACAAATAAGCAAACAAAAACAAAGAAAACATTATTGTGACAGGTGATAAAATTACCACAATTTCCAAATAGCTCCTGGCACCACATTCTTTCTCTACTTTTCGTATTGTATACACTCTGAAATTATTCATTAGACCACTGTGTATCACATTAAATGCCTATTTTTATCGCTGAGTAGACTTTCTTGCCCTTGGAAGAAATACACAAATGGTTTTTTAACAGAAGTAAAAGTAAAGACGTAAAGTAAAGAGGTGTTATGATCCGATCTTCTGCAAAGCCATCGGCAGCACACCATGGTTATCTTCCTAAGGCTTGACATATGAGAGGACTGATTTATAGTTGATTCTTGGAACAAATACTATCTGGAGGACCTAGCAGAGAGAAAAAAATTAAGAAACTGAAAAAATAAGCCACTTTTGCATAATCGTTAACTGCAGAGAATACAGGTTATGCTCTTTGGAGAAATCATTTGAAACATGAGATGAATAGGGGAAACCAGAAGCAGACAAATGCTTCAGAGGGGGCTGCGAGCTGGTCTGGTCAGGTTTAGAGAGGGACACAGCAGGCACTGGGCAAAATAGGCTGATTATTTCTTTTTCTATGTTTTAAAAATCTATACTTATGAAGAAACCTCTTTTCATTTTATTCTCTATCTATTACCCCTTTGCCTAAAATGTCCTATTCTGCTACAGAGTCTTGAATTACGACAGCTAAACTCGGTTCTCAGAAATGTGTCCTCACCTTTTGCCACAAACCAAAGAGTTCATATAAGAATAAATTGAAAATTAGTGCTAAACACATTCTTCAGAGGCCCCTAACTTCTCCTTCAGCAATCCCAGATGACAAATGTTCTTATAAGAGCTCAAAATTCTCAGAACTATCTACTGGGGGTCCAGCCCAGTGGCATAGTGGTTAAGTTTGCGTGCTCCACTTCGGTGGCCCAGCGTTTGTAGGTTCAGATCTCGGGTGTGGACCTAGCACAGCTTGTCAAGCCACACTGTGGCAGCATCCCACGTGAAATAGAGGAAGATTGGCATAGATGTTAGCTCAGGGCTGAAGTGTATTCAGAAATTGATAAACAATAGTGTACACCTGAAATTACACTATGTTATAAACCATTATAATCCCAATAAAATTACTTGAAAAAAACCCCAAAAAACAAAGACAAAAAAAACACCCCTATCTATTGGGCTAATACTCAAGGTGACCCTTCAGTCTAATCACCAAAGATACTAACTTGGCTCCTGCTGTGAAGGAAATATACAGCCATAATTTTATTGAGTGTTTTCATACATCTGGTTAGTATAGCCAGCTAATATCAATAAGTTTGGTGGCTTGAAATGAGTGTTTCCTTAAATATATTGTAGGTTTTGTGTTCAGCTACTCAACTCTTCATCTATTCAGAAGAAAAGTCCCAAATAAATACTTACTGAAGTTCAATGCATTCTATCTATGATGTAATAGCCATGAAAACAACCTAATTAGAAGTAGTATTTACAGTATCAGTCAAATATGGAAAACCATAATTTGGTGAAGAATGGTGAAAATAAATGAATGAATGAATAAATAAATAAACAGCAGTTTCTGAAATTTTTCCTTGACTCTCACCAACCTGTTGAGAATGGAATGTACACTGCGAATTTAAGGCATGTTCTCCAAGAAAGATGAAAATCAAGGAAAAATCTTGTAAACTTGGTGGGGATGCTGAAATCATCAAAATAAATAGAAGTAAAATCACTGTAACCTTAGAGATGCCTTTTGCTGAAAATTATATATAGGAGATACTTCCCCAAGAAAACCCTAAGAAAGAACAAGAATCTACGTGATAAACTTTGGGTTGTCAAAGCAAAGATTATTTAGGATCAATAAGAAGTGGCAGAGAGGGGCTGGCTCCATGGCCGAGTGGTTAAGTTCGCGTGCTCCGCTGCAGGTGGCCCAGTGTTTTGCCAGTTCGAATCCTGGGCACAGACATGGCACTGCTCATCAAACCACGCTGGGGCAGCGTACCACATGCCACAACTAGAAGGACCCACAACGGAGAATATACAACTATGTACCGGGGGGCTTTGGGGAGAAAAAGGAAAAAATAAAATCTTTAAAAGAAAAGAAAAAGTGGAGGAGGAGGATTGCAGGCCATTTTTTTAAAACAGCAATGTTGCCATACGTCTCTGAGTCAAATTTGAAACTCCCACTGCCCCCCAACAGAAAAACCAGATTTACAATTACTTCCATTTAACGTGAGAATTGAATCGAGCTGCCTTTGAATGTAAACTCCTAGACGGATTTTTTTGGTATTTGATCTATATAAAAAGAAACGCATGTTTCTACAGTCAAATATTGAAAAAAAAATCAGCAATGACAGGTTTGTATTTGTTTAAATGTCTTGAATACTTTAAAAACTAAGCTCTTGGGGCCGGCCTAATGGCGCAGTGGTTGAGTGTGCACGGTCCGCCTCGGTGGCCCAGGGTTCGCCAGTTCCGATCCCAGGTGCGGACATGGCACCGCTTGGCAAAAGCCATGCAGTGGTAGGCATCCCATGTATAAAGTAGAGGAAGATGGGCGCAGATGTCAGGTCAGGGCCAGTCTTCCTCAGCAAAAAGAAGATTGGCAGCAGATGTTAGCTCAGGGCTAATCTTCTTCCAAAAAAAACCCAAAAAACCTAAACTCTTGGCTTAAGCCTAAGTGTCCCTAGCCAATTTGAGAAGATCTACTTCCCCCTTCCTTGGGGCCACTGGGGAGCCCCTCAGAGCGGGGGTCTTGGACAGAGTGCACTGATTTGACGTCACCTGTGGCCTCTGGCTGGCATTACCCATGGCTGCAGACAGACAGATGCACGTACTACACAGATCGATTATAGGGATGACCTGATCGAGACCACCGAAGTCGGAGTGATGCTTCGCTGTGTTTCTGCATAGGCAATCATACCATAGAAAGACAAATCCAACTGCTTTCACTTTGCTTTCATGCAAGGTAGTTCTCTTAATGCGTTTTCCCTTTTTATTCACGTAACAGTTTCCTCCAGGTTGACTGGGTTCTAAGCTTATTATCACTTTGGTAATGTCTCTGAACTTTGTGTTTCTATATTACACACCTTGTGTCTGTTACTACTGTTGCGGTTCTACACTCTGGATTTTAGTCTCAAAGATAATCACCGTCAATCACTATCAGTGGCTCTGTTTTAAATATTCTGCCAGCAGGAACTCAGCACAGACGACTTTCACTCGAACATCCCAGGCTCTCAGAAACACTTAAAGATCTTTATATTTAAATGGCATGTTAAAAAAAAAACACAAAACAATGGCACCTATTTTCACTTGACTTCAGCCACATTTGGAAGAAGATGAGGGAACTTATTCTGAACTCATCCTTGAAGGTGAATGTTATGGTGGTCACTTTATTGTTGAAAGTAGGGAAAATTAGTCTGAGATTTGGAAAGAGCAACTGAATAATTTATTCCAAATTCTTATCCATATTGACTGGACTATGGCGAAAAAAAAAAAAAAAAAGACAAACAAGGAAACCAGAGAGACAGAATATTGTTTTAGCACTTGGAAAGAGTGCGGGCTCTGCAGCCCCCGCAGACACAAGTCCCTGGGTGAGTGTATGTTGTTGAGCCATTTAATATCGTGACACTTCAGTTTCTTTGTAAAATGGAGATGATGCCTCCTTCACAGCATTGCTGTGAAGATTACAGCATGATGGGAGAGCACACAGTGTACACTCAGTATATGGATGCTGTTAGTGTTAGGAGGACCTCTTTCTGCTCATGATGCAGACGGTGGTCAAGAACCGGACCAGAGTATTTGTGATGACCATGTAGAAAGACTCCGGGTTCTATGGAGAGGTCATGATCATAGAAATTCAGACATAGAACTTTCTTATCCTTTCGTGAGATTCAGTGAAAAAGACACAGCGGGGAGTGCTGACAGCTAAGCATCAGGACTGTGATGGCTGAATTAACACAGCTGGACCAGACAGAGCCTGATGGTTGAGGACAACCATCTCCTTTCTCTCCCAACCCGTAAATCCTAGAGCCTGTGCCTCTGGGTGAGCTTTGTCTATGCATGAGGCAGCCAGGATCTCCCACAATGGGTCCCGGTTGGCAGATCTACCCATGCCCTTCATGAAATAACACTGTGCCGTGCCTCCTTTCCACACCTTCCTAAAGGAATGCCTTTACTATGTATTATGTACACCACCAACGAAGAAACACCTTTGCTGTATATTATAATGATATTTTAGTTCCTTAAGCAAAGTGTTCTAACATTCCACATACAATTGCACTCAAAACCTAAGTTCCGCTACTTTAATGATGATTGTGTGGTTATGTTTTTTTTTTTTCCTTGAGGGACTCCTCTGTAAACCATATGGCAAAGGGACAAGACAGAGCAGGAGTCAGAGTACTCATGGGAACAAACAGCCAGACATGAAGACAGACAGCGTCACAACAACTCCAGAGGTTGGCCGTTTCTGGGCCTCTAAAGTAGAAGAATTTTTTTTAACTAGGCAAACCACAGCTACTTGTGTGGTTGGTGTGTAGCTAAAGGCCCTGGCTCTCCTATCGCGTGATCTCACGCAGAGCTGGAGCTCTTCCAATGAGCAGGTGCCAACGGTCCCTGAAAACCAGTTCTTAAAAGAGACCAGAGAGGGGTCAAAAAGACATCTCCAGCTGTCATCCCAGAGTGACATGCTTGTCAAATCAAAAGAAACCAAGGTTTTCCAGGAAATTGCTATCAAGCTTGCACTGAGATTCCAGTACATGAGCAGAACACAATTTACCCACCATTTATCCTCACTGAGCTCCTACTGGGTGCCAGGTCCTGGGCACCCCCCAGCTTTGTCTGTTTAAACCCTGCTGCTTCTTTAAATCTCAGGGAATCTTCACTTAGGAAGGCCTTTCCTTCCTTCCCCAAAGGGGTCAAATGTGCCTTTTATGCACGCTGGTAACACTAGGTATCTCTCCTTCACAGCTCTCACCACGGCTGAATTTGACATTTATTTATGTTCTTCTTTGATTAACATCAATCTCCTCCACTGAGCTGTAAGCACCACGAGAGCAAGGAACCGTGCCTGACTTTGGTCAACACTGTATCAACAGTGTGGAGCAGGCGCTCAGTTATTTGTTAACAATTGCAAGTCTTTATGTTGCCTGCCAGCTGATATGCTCTCAAGGTAATAGCTCAGCTGACCTACCTTGGGGTCAGCTGGGATAAAGTGAGTAAATGTTAGTTGAGGAATAGTGCATCTTTCTTCCTTTGGAAGACAGAAATTACCCATGCTAGAGGTGAGCTGGTGAGCCAGCTTCCCAAACGTAGACAAACAAACAAACAAACCAGATCTGTGTTGTGTGCTAATTTCCATGGTGTAAATACTCTCACCGTGTCTGATTTGAAGCTATGAACGTGGAGTCACTGATGCTGAGTTGGGAAGAAATGTACACAGTCAGTTCTCAGGAGCCAGAGGGACGCTCTGCTTCACACCCATGGATATTCTTAAACACCGCGTTGTTGCTATGGTTTATCATGTCTATAGACACAAGAGCAGCCCACAACACCTTTTGTCCTCTGGGAGGTAGCATGTAATTAGAGACCGCGTGAAACAGTCACATACAATGATTCACCAGGAAAAGCCAAGGTCATTGGCAATGGAATGTTAACTTTTAAATCTGCATAGGATTGAAATTATAGTTAGGATCCTGTTTGATGGAACATGGATTCACATTTGGACTCTGGGGAAAAATGACCTGGGAACATGCATTCTCCTTCCACAATGTAATTGATCTAGTGTGAGGAAAATAATGTTTACTCTATAAATTATAGTCTGGGCCTCAATTGGTAGCTAAAAAATCAGCTTAATAAGTAGCTACAAAATGAAGACTTGGACTTCAAACAGGATTTTTTCCCTAGTGTCTATTCCTAAAATTCTACCATTAGAGGTGCTGTATTTTGGAGGCTTTTTTTTTTAAGATTATTAGGCCTTGACAGTCACCGTAAAAGTGAGTATTCTCCGAAGAGAGCTGGTAGTTTAATCCTTTATCAGCCAACATCATCACTATAAGTGAGATCAGAACCAAGAGAAATAGGCTTGGTGGCCCCAAGAGATGGGAGCAGAAGTACTGGACAGATATTTGCATGAAGAGATTATCTGTTTCACATTTGTTATTTATTTATTTATGCACAATGTAACCAGCTACTCTTCCTTAGGTCTTTGCAATGCCTAATATTTTCCTTTTCAGTCATGTATTCATGCTAACATTTAGTGAGCAATCACATTTGTTGAGAAAACCTTTCAGGAGCCTGGGATATACATTTAAAAGATGGCTAGTTTAATCACTTCCAACTCTCACAGAAATATGGCTAAAAATGAACGTTAATATTCGCTAAATAAAAGTACCAGAAGCCGATTATCTACACAATGGCTGTTTTCCTAAAAGCAGTTGCCCTGGGAGGTTCTGTAGGTATTGTAGTATTTCTAACATCCCCCACAGCCTCTGGAGCTTTCGGTAGCATCCAGGTTAGCCGGGCTTTGACAGTGGAGCAGGATTGATTATTGGGCGTAGTCAATATCACCTGGAACCACATCTGGATGATAGCTTGGGTGAGTGTTAACCTGGGGACACTGTCGGGAACAAATGAGGTCCAGCTCCCAGGAACAGGATAAATGCCTCCCGGACACACTCTGAGGATTAAATGTGATATGCTGACACACGTTGAAGCCTCTAGCACAGTTTTGGCATAGGTAGCAACTCAAAAAGCCTTCATTTAATTAACTATAAACTTAATTTATATGAAACAAGACCTCTGTAAAAGATCTTAAGGTTGAGAACATTTTATAATAGGCACGAGACTGAGGCAGTAAATGGGGGCAGATATGACAAGAGAGTCTTTGATGTCGATAGAAAGTCAAACTGGAAAATATTCATCCTTCAGAAGCTCAAATCCACCCACACTGGAAATTGTCACTAACGTTCTTGCCCAGGAATAACACACACTCTGACTTGCAAAGCTTGTCGTGTTCTTTTATTCTCATCGTAAAAAGAAGTCAAGGGGCAAAGAGAGGACAAGTTATGCTTCCAGCAAAGCAGGCTGACATACTTTAGAACCGAATTGGGCAAAAAGTGCTGACCTGCTTCAGTGCTCAAACAGAAGTCTTGTGGCTGCGATTTTAAACCGTCTAGAAAATCATTATCCTTCTGATATTCTAAATCTCTATCAGGAAACCTCTTGGCTTTGAAATATTCTAGATCCATCCTGAGGCACCGGGCAATTTTCCCTTCACTTAGTCGCACTGCTTGGCTTGTGATTAAAATCTCCACATATCTCAGTAAAAAAATATGACATTGTTGCATCCGCTTTGTGATAACTGCCTTTGTTGGGTCCCATAAAGTACCGGTGGTTGCTCTGCAGGAAAATGTGGAGCTGTGGTCATTTCTCAGAAGATGAATTTTTGCTTCACCTAATGTGGTAAGCAGAATAATGGCCTGCATAGACATCTAAGTCATAACCCCTGGAACCCGTGAATGTCTTAATTTACAGGGAAAAAAGGGACTTTAGAGATGTAAAGATTAAGGTTAAGGCCCTTGAGCTGGGGGGTTATCCCGGATTACCTAGGTAGACCCAACCCGATCACATGAGTCCTTAACAGCAGAGAACACTCCCAGCTGAGGGCGGACTCAGAGGGAGCTGTGAACACGGAAGGAGGCTTAGAGAGACGTGACTCGAGGAGCCGAGCCGCTGCTGCTGGCCCTGACCATGGAGGAAGAGGTCCGTGAGCAAAGGAGGGGAACAGCCTTGCAAGCAGATTCTCTCCAGAGTGTCCAGAAAGGAACGCAGCCCTGCCGACACCTTAATCTGAGCCTGGGGAAACCTGTGTCAGACTTCGGATCTATAGAGCTACAGGATAATAAATCCGTGTTGTTGGAAGCCACTGAATTTGTGTAAATTTGTTACAGAAGCAATAGAAAACTCACAGAGCTGATATCAAACGGACGCCCCACCGCTCCATGTACTTGTCTTTTTTTGTACACGCCTACCTTTACTTTCAATGCCAAAGAAGAGCGAACTCTTTTCAAAGACATCTTATATGACAGTTGAGTTCATCAACAATGAGAGTAATTCAATTGCACTGACTCTAAGGTGAACAGCTCTGACCAGTTCACGCATGCTCAGGCAGTGACAACTACATTACAGTTGCCACCTCACTGACGGTGACTACAGGATTGTAAGACGCACCTCAATTTCAGAAATGTTAAAATGTGAACAAATAGGGGCCGACCCAGTGTCATAGTGGTTGGGTTCAAGTGCTCCACTTCGGCAGCCCAGAGTTTGCAGGTTCGGATCCTGGGTGCAGACCTACACACCACTCATCAAGCCATGCTGTGATGGTCCTATGTACAAAATGGAGGAAGAGTGGCATGGATGTTAGCTCCCCCGAGCTTCCTCAAGCAAAAAGAGTAAGATTGGCAATAGATATTAGCTCAGGGCCAATCTTCCTCACACACACAAAAAAATTAGTTTGCAGCTTCTGTCCCATTCTATTCCCCACCACTCTGTCCACACATACATAAAGGCTACTTGCTAGACTAATTGTTTCATCCCTAAACAGGTGTCATTAAAATCTTTGGAATGGTTTGGTGCTCGCCACAATGACCACAACTAATGGCATGCTGTCCACAGGACGGACACTCCCAGAGCTCGGTGCTTTGTTAGTGAGATAGTGAAGGAAAACACTGTGATCTTTTGATCCTGAACCTTATATTTTCCACCTATGACAACTTGGCTCCTCAACAAGAGCTCTGTGAGGTTCAAATGAGACAAATTACATGAAAGTGTTTTATAACATACTATTAACATATGTTATTATTCCAACTTATTTACAATTTTGTTTTACTTAAATTGCTTTTCCAAATACAATAAGAGAGGCTACAAACCATTCTCAAATATCACTAATTGATCCTTTCATTCTCTTTGTCGACAAATATTTACTGACGTCCTCTTAGAGGCAGAGTAACTGTACTCGTCACAAGGGGGAGATACGAAGATATAAGACATCGACTCTCAGAAAACGTCATATGATCCTCTTTTCCTTCTCACCTTTCACCTTAAGCCATCCTGTTTATCAAATGAACATTTTACGAGTCTGCACATGAGACAGGATGGGGTGGAGAAAGAGGCTGAGTAGGTGACACTGAAGGGAACTCACGGGTATGATCAACTCTGTTGCACCATGTGAACCACAAGAACTGTGTATATAGCACAGTGAATCTTCTAGAGACGAAAAGTCTCAGCCCCAGAAAGCAATGCCAAATTATGAAAAGATCCGGAGGCAGAAGAAAACCACCAAAGGGTATTCTTTAAGAAAAAAATGTACCCACTAAAGACTCTGACCACATATCATTATGACTCATAGTAAAATGGTCCTTGGTGATTCACTGCTACTTACTTTTTTTAAGTGTGATAATTATCTTTACTGCTTAAATTAAGCTCTTCTTATTTCCAAAAACAATTTTTTAAAACCCTCGAGGCTTTGTTGGATTTTTATTCCATTGTTTAATGTAAATAAGATTAGATACTCAGAGCCTTTCAAGTCTAAGAGGAGAGTTGGTTACACTTTTGTAATACAGGATGTATTCTGAGTTTCCATTCTAGATCACTTTGTGAAAGAATGAAAAGATTTTTTTAAATGGCAAGTTAGTTATAGAGTCTTTGAAGCTAAATTATAAAAATGCTATTTCAATGTATTTCAAACATTGAGCACTTAAACGGTGAGCAAAGGAAGAGAGAGAGGGGGAGAAGGGAAAGTCTACGAGACATTTTCACTGCTTCTGCTTAAACAAGCGTTAACCTATTTCAAAACCAATATCAATTTCATAGTAAATGAGTTTTGACTTGTGCATGATTATGGTTACATTTCAAGTGAAAATAGCCTCACCTGAGGCCGAGAATCTTCTGAGATACTAACCACTTCAAATATTCCCACTATTGCATTTGCCCATTAATGAACGAATCCATCTGATAGGCAGATTGGATGCGACTGAACTCTCCATCAAGTAATTGGGTTCATACTTTTATGCCTGAGAATTCATGAATAAGGAAATAATCTGAAGTGCTCTAAAGAATAGTGGGGGCATATCCTCATTGATGCCCAGGTTAGCTCCTGAGGCGGCCCTTCTCCTGTCCTCCTGTCCTCCACACCTACCGTGGGACTTGGCAAACATGGTTTGTTGTTCAATATGTTCTTTCTGAATTGCAATGAAGTCATAGAAGAAGAAACCAAATTGAGAGGAGAATGTGTGTCTCTATACATGTATTTTAACAATCTCATCTTAGTGGGCAGTAAACTGTACTTTGCCAACAATTTCATTATTTAATTAATTAGCACTGCTACTAATTTACACCTTGTGCTCAACCAAGTCACTTGGTCCTCTGTTTCTTCATGTTTGTTTGTTTAATAACTCTTTTATCATTTGTGAAACAGGACTGGCTTTTCTGACTCTTTTAAATATATGAATATTTTCTTTGTACCTGCACACCTAAGCAGAAATACATAGTCAGACCTTTGTCTGATGTAACAAACTCATTAAAAGACCAGTGTCCAAGCACGTGACAGTACTGAAGCAAGACCTACGCTGACACCTGCTCACACAACGCTGTAAAATTCTAGAAGAACATCTGTTCACGTTGCCTTGTGTGTCTGGAACATATTTAAAAGGAACAGTATCTCAGACACTTAGGAACTATCGTGTTGTGAGAGTTAATTCTAGATTAACCCTAACTATGATTTTCAGTTTTTTTTATTTTCTCTTAAGCCTCTGTATTTAAAGAATGCTACTGAGAAGACAACTGACTGATCCATACAAATAATAAATATGCATTTTTAATACAAATTGTTTTCAAATACCTTGTACCATTTAACCTAGCCCATGACCTGGTGAGTTTGGTAATATTACTGACTCTGCTTTTCAGATATCATAACCAAGCTAAGGACCAGGTAGTGAACAGATGTAGGTTAGCTGAATGTATACACAGGGCCATTGCCCAAGAGCAGTGTGGACATGGCCAGAAGGCATTACACGTGTACAAAATTTGAAGAAGCATACAGGTAGTTCCATCAGTGAACACTATCGACACTGCACAATTAGCCACTAGATTTACATGTTGTTCAAAAATACAGATTAACACTTTAATAAGTGCCAAACACTATGCTATGCACGTTACTTATAACTCTTTTAATCCTCCTAACAAGTTTTGAGGCAGGTAGTATTATAGTCCTCATTTTACAGATAAAGGAGCTGGGACGCAGAGAGCTAAAGCCCAGGGTCCACACAGCTGGTAAGTGAGGCGCTGGGATCCCAACCCATCTCTCTGGCGTTTAAGCTTCTGCAGAGCAAGGCTTGTTTTCACCAATCATGCGCTCCTGCCATAATTATTGTAGGAAGTTGTATTTGGAGGCATTTATTAAGTATTTGCTGAAAAGGATTATGACAGTGTAATTTAGGGAGCCTTTCTTTGTAAGCCCCTGCACCAAAGTAAACAAAGCTGCTGCCTTTAGTTGATGTTTATTGTGGCAACCAGGCCTTTAGGGAATGACACAAACTGGAAACATCGTCACACTTTGCTTTGCAACTTAGAAGCTGGGAAACAGTCTGAAAGCTCTCTTCACTTCAGTTTGTTAATGCGTAAAGTACGGAATATTTAATACCCTGAGAAAGGATTGTGAGTATTAGAGATAATATAGTAAGTACTCCAGAAAGTAATATATAGCCATCAAGTAGTTAATAATAATAACAATGGCTGTAATTGTTATTATTATTCTCATTCGCTCCAAAACACAACTCTAGCTGATGGAACAAATGAAACTAGAACCAAGATCTCCAGCTTTCTCGTCCAGCCTGTCCAGGCACTCATTGTTAGTCTTCTCTGTATGGTTCTTAGGGGTAAACTGAACAACTTTCACATTCATCTAATACCATCATCACACTTTGAACACACACCATTTTTAAGTTCCGTTTTTAAGGCTGATTGCAAAAAGTAATTTTGCGATGTTGCAGGAGAACAAAGCAATTTGGTCTTTCTGATTAAGGAACCCTACTGACACTACATCAGGATTAAATTCATGCTGGAAAGCAGATGTTACTATATCAAAACCACAAAATGTTATCAGGGCGGTGCCCTCAGAAGACACTTACTGGCAAAAACTTCTGACACTATCAAAAAATTGAACATTTTCCTCTTTATAAGAGCTTATGGCAGAAATTTTAGAAAGCACAAAATAAAAAAAGGAAAATAAAAATCTTCGAAAGGCCATCACTGAGAAAAGCACAGACTTGTGAGAAAAAGTGGACCTGTTCTGAAGTATATGCAATATTTGTAATTTGCATTTTATTCTGCAATAAACATTTTTTCATGTCGTTAAATATTTTTATACAATATCAGTATAAGAGGCTATGTGGAATTTCACTGTACGGATACACAATAATTTAACTAACTAAACATAGGGTTGTTTACAATTTTTTCACTATTCTAAGCAATATTACTATGAAGATTCCTATACACAGACGTAGTTAAATTGTTAGGATAAAATTCTGGAGGCAGAATCACTTAGTCAAAGGTTTTAGATATTATTAATGCTCACCAGAGTGCTTCCAGCAGTGAATGAACCTTGCCAACAATAAATATTATCACCAAAAATAATCTTTATCCATTTGTTGTTGTCTTTCTTTAAAAGATATCATGCTAGGTATTTAAAACCCTGTAATTTTTTGGTTACTAATGATACCCAAATTTTAAAACATATTTATCTCTCATTTTATATTTTTCCTTTGTGAAATACCTAGTCACATACTTTATCACTTTTTTTTTTGAGGAAGATTAGCCCTGGAGCCAGCATCTGCTGCCAATCCTCCTCTTTTTGCTGAGGAAGACTGGCCCTGAGCTAACATCTGTGCCCATCTTCCTGTACTTTATATGTGGGACGCCTGTCACAGCGTGGTGTGCCAAGCGGTGCCATGTCCACACCCGTGATCTGAACCTGTGAACTCCGGGCTGCTGAAGCAGAACGTGTGAACTTAACCACTGTGCCACCAGGCCAGCCCCACTTTTATATTGGACATTCTTTATTATTTATTTCTGTGAACTCTTTATGTAGGACTCCTTTGTTATATTTGCAGCAATATTTTCACATCTCTTGTCTTTTGATTTCTAACTTTTGATATTTTTACCAAAGAAACCTCAAGGTTTTCATTTTTATGTAATTTAATCTGCTACCTTTGGCACCAAACTTAGAAATTCTCACTCTACACAGAAATTGTAAAAATATTAGCAGTTATTCTCTGGCACTTAAAGGTTTTAGCTTTAACGTTTAAGAACATAATATCTCTGGGATCTGTTTTCGGACACTACTTGAGGTTGGAATATACACATACATAGAGACTCCTGTATAAAAGAATGTATACAATACGTATTTTATATTTTCTCCCTCCAGTGATAGCCGCTTTTGTTAAGACACCATTTATTGAATGACTGTCCTTTCCCCCATTGATTTGAAATGCCACCGTGTGCATGTACTGCATCTTTGTTTCCAGTTGTGTGTTTGGACTCTTTGTGTTATTGCTCTGTCTGCTCCTTCGTGGGCCAATTCCACACCATTGCATTTGGGTGGCTTTATATACTTTTTCAAAACTCCTAGGACAGATCTGTTCCAATGCTTTTCATTTTCTAAAATTTCTTAGCAAGTCTCACTCAGATTTTCTTCCAGATAAATTTAAAAGTTATTTTGACATACTTTTATAGCTAAGGATTCACAATTTGTCCACTAGTGATCGACTAAGACATTGTCCTTCTGCAAGATGCTTAAAATTGCAGTACTTTTGATCGGTAGAAGAAAACAAGGCTGTAGATTATGGAACATGGTACTAGAGAAAGCTGCGAACCTTCTACATGTCTTTAATTCTAGGGTAGTCACTCGGACGAAGACACACATGAAAACAAGATGTTGAACTCATTTCTACTTGGTCATAAGATTTTGTTGATTTTCCCACAATATTTCTGAAAGTGTGACCCATGTGATTCAGGCCCAGAACCACAGTATGTTTAAAATACTACAATTTGTGAGCCAGGAATTTTTTTTTAACTTAAAAACCATGAAAGGGACTTATAAGTTCTATGCTTCTTTCAAGACCCAGATCATCCCATTCCTTCTTACCGGAGGCTTAGCTATTCTCTCCAGACCTTGGCGTCTTCTCTTTCACTGAGAACTGAGATCAGACCATCTCTTGATATATATCGCCTTTTATTGTTGGGTGTGTGTGTGTGTGTGTGTGTGTGGTATGCATCCAGTCTCTCCACAGTAGATTGAAACACTCCACCCGCCCAGTACCCAGAGACAGTACACAGCCAAAATGTGTCCTTCCAGGGTCATTTCCAATCCTATGATTCCATGTTTTTGTTTCGATTTCCCCCAGATTATGCTACCTGTTTAATTGTAGTCATAATTTCATTATAGTCTGGCACTCGTACTGAAGTATTACAACACTTATTTGATTTAAAATATCATAGCTTTTATAATTAAACAACACTGATTGGCCTTGCATAGATCATATAGGAATCTTTACTGTGGAGATTTTTTTTCAAAGATTTCTGGGGAAAAATTGCAGAATAAAACAGGATCACAGAATCTCCCTTCCAACCATACTAGGAAAAGAGAAGGAACTTGGACTATAAAATGAGTAAAGAGGTGAGTAGGAGGGGAAAATTTTGATGGGCACAGCATGACATTGTATAGCTTCTAATTCTTCCCCAAGCATAACCCCTCAGGATTAAAAAAAAAATGAGCTAAAAATTCGGTAGCGTTGGCTTAGCGTGCCCATAGGTAGCTGTGGGAAAAGTCAAGAGAAATTCCTCAAGAGTAGGAGCACCTCAAATTAACTTAGAAGCTTAGCTGAGGCAGAGGCCATTAGTCCTTACCATCTTCTGGGCGCTGTGTTGTCTTGGGGTGGTGTGCCAAAGCCCATGGAGGGAGTGTGCCTCTGGCTAACTGGAGTGGGCCATAGGACAGGACACTTGACACCCTGAGAAGACTCTACAGAACAGGGTTTCCCAGCAAGCACTGCACCAGCCCAGATTAAGCTTGCTCTCCTTCTCTTCCCTCCTCTCTTTGTGGTTATGCTACAGAAAAAGTGGATTGAAAGAATAAAATTACCCTCACACATTAGCCCAGAGAGGAAGGAACAGATCGATCCCAAAGACAAGAGAGAAGAGAATTAGGGAGCACACCCCACACTGTTACGGAGGCAGATGGTCTAAGTTAAGCCGTCTAAGTAAGGTATGAACAAGAGGGAAAGAAATGGTGACTAGACAAAGGGCCTAGAGAAGGAAAGAAAGCAAGAAAGACAGGAAGGAAGGAGGGAGGGAGGGAAAGTGGGACGGAGAATGGGAGAGGGGGAGGGAGGGAAAGAGAGAAAGAAAGAAGGAAAGAAAGTGCGAAAGAGGGAGAGAGGAAAATACTTCAGCAGTAAAATTAGGTGAAGAACCTTGTTTGAAAGAAAAAATAATGGGCGGCAGATTTCTCAAGGGTACTTTATTATATAAAATAATGTAATAAGTGTATGCATTTAATAAAAAGTACAGAAAGTCAAGCTGATAGAATGAGACGCCAATGGGATTCTAGAAAAGGAGTCCAGGAACGACAGGTATTTTTGTATGGCCCATGACTGCAAATTAAGATTAGTTTTTACATTTTTAAAGGGTTACAAAAACAAAAAGCAAATAAGAACATGTGACAGAGCCCACATGTAGCTAGCAAAGCCTGAAATATTTACTCTCCGACCCTTTACTGAAAAAGCATGCTGACCTCTGCTCTCGAGCAAGGAAATAAATTGTGAACCAAAGTTACATTACTACAGATTTTTATGTACGTATGCAAGGATGTGTGTACATATGAACATTGAATTATCTGATATTTAAAGAAAAAACTCTCCAAATATCCGCTGTGAATCCAAAAGATAAAGAAAAAAAATTAAAATAACTAGGGAAATAGAGGACAAAGATAATTAGGTAATTAGAAAACAGAGGTAATTTATCCAACAGAGAGAGAATTTGTTCCTTGAAATAGCATCTCAACAAACTTAATGAGAAAGTTATTTAAAGATGTAGTTCAGCAATATTTTTCTGAAATGAAGGAATAACTGATTCAGTTGGTTGTTACTGAGCTTCAGAGCCAAAGAAAAAATTTTCCTGGAATCCAGGCAGAACAGGGAAGTTATCTACAGGATGGGGGGGTATCAGTCAGGCCTCGGGTCTCTGCATAGCTATGTCCATACCGTAAGACAGCAGAGCAATTACCATGCTCTAAAGGAAAGAAAATATGACTCAAGAACCTCGTACCCTATCACTTGACATTCAAATATACGGACAAGTACAGGCATTCTTTAGTGCGAAAACCTTCAGGAAACAGAGCCCTTCTTGAAAAATTTACTTAACAGTGAAAGCTAACCAATTTAGAGGTGAATCCAAACTAACATCTTAACAACAGAGATTGTGAGGAAAAGACTGATGATGATCACTAAAACTATTTAAGTGTAAAATTAAGACTAAACAATTTGGGAGACTGTATTTTCAGAATAGGGTGTCAATGTTATAAGCTCCAATAAAGCAAAGATAACATAAGCAACAGAAACTGGGAGACTGGAGCAGCAGAGAGGGAAGAGTGAGTGCTGATCACCTTTCTTTCATTGCATGGAGTCGGTTCTTCCACCGTCCAAAACTGAAGCATGCAGCTTAAACAAATATCTGATCCCAATCTCTTTTCTTAACCAGAGTCTTCTTCTGGTAAGAAGAAACATTCCTCTGAATTCCAGCAATTCCTTCAGTTTCGTTATTTCTTTTCTTGTGTTGTATTTAGGTCAAATTAAATACAACATTTCTATTTTAGAGGTAGTATGCATAGTGTGTCCTCATTCTTATTAAATTGTTTATGTTCTCTCTCTCAGTCCGTACAACCACCAACCCGTTTTTCCGTTCATTCAACCATCTTAAAGAAGTGCAGAGAGAGATGCTTGAAAGAATGCTCACCACGATGGGAGGCAACTGGGAGACTTGGTTGGTGCTTTCTACTTTTCTCTATTGCCTGAAGTTCATACGCATATGTCAGCATTTTAAAAAAAACCTAATAAAGTAAGTATCTTTTTCTGATTAAAGGGTTCCTTTTCGTTTTCTTAATTGGAGTAAAATATACATAGCCAGCCCTGGTGGTCTAACGGTTAAGATCTGGTACTCACCCCGCCATGGCCTGGGTTCATGTCCCAGTCAGGGAACCACACCACCCATCTGTCGCTTGTCATCCTGTGGTGGCTGGATGTTGCTGTGATGCTGAAAGCTAGGCCTCTGGTATTTCAAATACCAGCAGGGTCACCCATGATGGACAGATTTAAGTGGAACTTCCAAACTAACATAGACTAGGAAGAAGGATCTGGCCTCCCACTTCTGAAAATACTGGCCACGAAAATCCTATGAATAGCAGACAGAGCATTGTCTGATTCTGCGCCAGAAGGTGAGAGGATGGCTCAGAAGATCAGGCCCGGTTCCCTCTGCGTGCACAGGGTCACTAGGACGTGGAGTCCGTTCCCCAGCACTAACAACAGCAAAACATACATAAAGTTCCCCGTTTTAACCATGCTTAAGTGTACAGCTCTGTGGCGTTAAGTACATTCACATTGTTGTGCAACCATCATTATTATCCATCTCCAGAATTTTTTCATCATCCCAAATGGAAACTCTGCACCCATTAAACAATGACTCCCCACTCCTCAACCTGTAGGAACCACTATTCTACTTCCTGTCTCCAGGAATTTCCCTATTCTAGGTCCTTCATGTAAGTGGAATCATACAGTACTTGTCCTTTTGTGTCTGGCATGTTTCACTTAGCATACTGTTCTCAAGTTTCACCTGTATCGTAGTATATGTCAAGTTCATTCCTTTTTAAGGCCGAATAAATGTCCATGGACATATGCGTTGTTTCCACCTTTTGGCAGTTGTGAATAATGCAACTGTGAGCATTGTGTACAAATATATGTTAGAGTCCCTGCTTTTAATTCTTTTGAGCATACACCTTGCCACACCATTTTACAGTCCCACAAGCAGTGCACAATGGTCCAATTTCTCCACTTTCTGAGCTACACTTGTTATTTTTTGGTTTTTTAATAATAGTCACCCTAACGGGTATGAGGTGATACCTCATTGTGGTTTTGATTTGCCTTTTTCCTAATGGTTAGGGATGTTGAGTTTCTTTTTATGTGTTTATTGGCCATTTGCATATCTTCTTTGGAGAAATGTCTATTCAAGTCCTTTGCCTATGTTTGAATTGAGTCGTTTAGTTTTCTCTTGTTGTTAAGTTGGAAGAATTTTTAATATATTCTGAATAGTAATCCCTTACCAGGTTTATGTTTTGCAAAAGTTTACTCAGTGGGCTGTCTTTTCATTCTGTTGATTGTGTCCTTTGGTGCATAAAATTTTTAATTTTGATAAAGTCCAATTTGCCTATTTTATCTTTTGCAGCCTGTTTTTGCTGTTTTATCTCAGAAATCATTTCCAAGTCCAATGTCATGAAGCTTCCCCCGATGGCCCCCCCTTTTATTTTTTTTCCTGAGGAAGATTAGCCCTGAGCTAACATCCATTGCTAATATTTGTCTTTTTTTTCTTTTTTTACGTGAGTCACCACCACTATCTGAATCCAGGCTGCTGAAGCTGAGTGGGTGAACTTAACCACTAGGCCACCAGGGCTGGCCCTCCCCCTCTTTTCTTCTAAGAGTTTTATAGTTTTAGCTAAACATAAGTTTAGGTCTTTCATTCATTTTGAGTTAATTTTTGTACATGATGAAAGGCAAGAGTTCGACTTCATTCTTTGGCATGTAAAATCACTACTTTGTAATAAATGTTATCGTCTAGCAATTTAGGTTCTGACAGGAAGCCTCACCCGGGAGAAAGTGCAATGAGAACTTAAAGGCCCTGATGTGCCTGCGTGACCCAGGGACCCAGGGCTGCCGCTGAGCCACTCTTCCCATCGCTCCCACCCGTCACTTCCTGCAGGCTGCTGTGGACTAGCACAAGAGCTGCTTTTTTCTTTTTTAAACATCTAGAGGCACCTGTTCTTTGAAGTGGCTGTCAGCTGCAGCTGTAGCACCCATCGTCACATGACGTCTGTTTTTAGTTAGTGGAAAACGCTTCGCTACTTTATTTACTTGCCATCCTGCTTGAAAATCCACAAACCAAAATTTCCAACAAGGGATAATTGTTTTTTTCTCAAATAATTCTTCGTTTTTATAGCAAAAGACATGTTCTTAGTATTTAAAAGTACTATTTTAAATCTCCATTATTTTAAATAGAAATAAACAAGATGGTATATTTTAAAAATAGCATCTTACATGCCAGCTGTCAGACTGCAAATATCAAAAGTTCTTGGCAGCCTTCCAGCTGGAAAGCCAGATGAACGATCAATTCAAAAGCCAATAGGGCACATAACCCCAAAATAGAATGCTACAGGTCAATGAAGATGACAAATATGACTTTTTTGGTAAGTATTCCATCATGGTTTTTCTAGTTAGTATCAATTGTAATTTTTCTCTGAACAAATCAAACTACAAACTAAAAATATATATCACATCCATCTAAAAATGTTTTCATGACTTATAACAAGTAATTAGTATCATGAAATATTGCTAGATCACTTATATCTGCTTCCAAGACTGCTACAATTACCTGAAGCAAGAAACGAGCACTCTAAACTAAGGTAGACTATGGGAAGACCTTTAGAAGTTCTCAGTGACCTCCCACCTAGCTCTCTAAACCTATTTCTCTCATTCCAAACCCTCGCTATTCTATTCCTCTTCCTCAACTGTACTGAGAAACTGCAGTCAGCACCTCAGGGTGGCTACATAATTTGTGGGGCCCAGGGTAAACGAAAATGCAAGGCTCCTTGTTCAAAAATTACCAAGAATTCCAAGACGGCAACAGCAGAGCGTTAAACCAAGTCCAGGGTGGTTCTGAGCACAGGGCCGTGGGCGGCTGCACAGCTTCACACCCACGACGTCAGCGTTCTGTGTCCGCGTTTCCGCATTCGGCCTTGCAGACTTCTGAGGATGCCATCGCGGATACTGATTCCCAGACACTGCCAAGAGCTCATTTTCGTTTCTCCCATGGTGACATCATCTTGTGTCCTGCCTGTTGGTGGTAGCCGGTTCTCCTCGTTGTTTAGCTAACTTTCCACCTTCTCTGAAACTCTGCAGCAACCGTCCCTCCCCAGCCTTTTTCCTAAACGTGTATCTGGAATCCACTGTGAGTAATTCATTCAACAATGACAACTGCTTATTGTCTTGGTTTGGGTTGCCCCAAACGGACCCTGAGGTAAGAATTTGAGGGTAAACAGTTTACTGAGCAGTCCAAGTTGGTAGGGGACTGAGGAAACAATCAGAGAAGAGAAGGTAGCCAGTAAATGGTATTATTGAGACAGTCTCAGAAGTACTCCCCCTGTCTCCTTACTCCCACCCCCTCCACTGGAGGCAATGGAGCCGAGCCATAGTATTTACACAGGCCATGCTGAGGATCACCAATTGAGGGTTGCTCTTTGGGGGCTGGGGGTGTTGTAAATCCTCAAGCCTGATGCATAGGTGGGCGAAATGGCCTCCTACAGTTTCTGGAAAGATCCTCAAGCTTGGAGATGCAGATATTGGCAGTTGGAATTTGGTCCCAGCACACATAAATGGCACCAGCCAAGGCAGGGCTGTTTTGAGTGGCTCCTTTGTCCCAGGTGCTACTATAAGTGCTGGGAACATGGGACATAGACAAAGTCCCCTCGAGCCCACGAAGTTTATATTCTGGTTGGGGAGACAGACAATAAGCAAGTATAACAAAAGGGCTGTAAAAAATAAAACTGGTTATGGGAATAGAGTTATGGGCATAAGAAAGGGAACTAGTTTAGAAAGGGAGGTGGGGAAAGTCTGTCTGTAAGGTGATGTTTGAGGGGCAATCTGAGTCAGTGAGGGAGAAAGCCTAGAGGATCCTGGAGGCAGGGAGACCCCAGCAGAGGGACAAGGAAGTGCAAAGGCCCTAAGATAAGAGGACACCAGCATGTTCAGGAAAGAGCAAGGAAGCCAGTGCTGCTGGCCAGACTGTAGAGAGAACAGAAAAGAACAGCAGGTGGTGGGGTCGGAAGAACGAGTAGGAGTGAAATCATGTTGGGCTTTGCAGACCACAAAAAGAACTTGTTATTTCATTTTGTTTTGTTGTGTGGTGTTGTGAGATGGAAAGAAAGTGGAGGCTTTTGAGCAGAGAAGTGATTTGATCTGTGGCGTCACCGATCAAAATTGATGGTTGCCATATTGTCTGGTTTTGACCCTATAATAATGGTGAGTAACAGACGTCTGTAGGCCAAAGGCCGCCTAGCTTTTTTCTGCTGCCTTTACCCCAACTTCAGAAACGACACTCTAAAAATAGGAAAGTAAGCACATGGTCACCCATCCATTCATCCATACATTGAGAAAGCCCTTCAGAGTTGAGTAATTCCTGCTCCCCAGCCCCCACTGCCATCTGGGACAAACTGCTGTGGAGCTGAGGCACCTGGGAGATAGCACACACGAAGGAGGGTAAGGCAGAATGAGAAAGAAAGACGAAGATGTTGGCCCACCTAATCATGGCTGTTTTTCATTTTTTCTTTCCTTTTCTTCCTTTTCTTTTCTTGGAATATCTGCCATAAACAGCACCAGTATACCACACACCATAGTTCTTGACACACAGAAAGTATTCAGTAAATGTTGATGGATTATCAAAATCCGTCTTAACAAAAAAAAAACACAGTAATTACATAAAATGCAGATTAGCATAAGCAGCAGAATATGCATAGGTTGGCCAAAAAAATCACACAAAGGATTTGCTTGTGCCCTGGGAGGCTAAGACCATAGCCCAGGGGTCATCATGGTGAGTAAGTTGATTTCCATTTTGCCAGAAGGTTAGATTGTTGTGACTGTTACAAATGGAGGTGAGAACCAGGAGAGAGAGCTGGGGCTGCTCCTGTTGGACTGAAAGGTGCCTGTAGAACGTTGCTCCCTGCCACGGAGCCCGCAGTGCATCAGGAAGGAGAAGCACTTCAGCCAGAAGACCCACATCCTGACAACCTCAGATTTCCATGGGGCAGGACGGGAGAGATGCAAAAATTGACTGCGGCCTTCTCTCCTATCTGCAGGAAGACAGTAGGTAAGTTCAGAGTGTATGCCCTCGAGACAGGGTTTTTCCCTGTTCTTTATCGTTCTACTAAAAGCAGAAGAGTCATCTCTACGTCACTGAAAGAGAGCATCCGTGGTGGCCGTGACAAAGAGAGTTTCATCCGTAGCCAAGAGGGGCATTGGGGACTGCAGTTTCGGCAAAGGAGAAAGGAGAAACCCCAGGGAGCATCATGGTAACGCCATGTCTGTGAGGCTGGGCTGATGCCATGGCTGTGGTCTGGAAACAGGACTGGAGGACCTCAAGTGGCCCTTCTGGGACTTAGGTTGAAGGGAGAACTGCGGACAGTTGAGCACCGGGACGCGGCAGTGAGAGAGAGGGAGGCCTTGTCTGTGGACCATTTAGGGTTTCTGGGGGGAGCTATTTGGGGCCAGCACTTTCCTAGGTAGTTTGCAAAATGTGGGCTTAAGAGAACATTACCCTCTGCCCAGAACAACAAAGGAGTCACATTTGGATGGAATACCAACCTGTGAGAGCCCGGAAGGAAGAGAGACCTTCAGAGTGTGGGACCCAGCTGGTCACCAAGTGAACAGAAGGAGCAGCGAAGCGTCCTTTGAACCTCCTCAGAGTCATCTTTTACCACAAAAAGGTGTACAAACTCGTCATGAAAAAATACTTAATCAATAGACTCTTCTCTGTCTTTTAAGTCTGTTTTTCTGAATCTCATTCAGAAACTGCAAAGTTGGTGTATTTTTCCTGGGTCATAATCGATCTGGTTTTGCTAACTTTAGCAAACTTTGTTTTGTACAGAAATCAGTCCGGCATGTCTAGTCCTCAAATTGAGATCCTAACTGAAGATCATTCTTTGAGTGAGACTGAAAGCATAATTTCTTATTTAGACGTTGCAGTAATAACACAGACTGATTATGAATATTCTTCACCAGCACAACCATCTGCTTCTGTTCTCACAGACATGAAAATGGAGGGAGAAGTGGAGAGAGAAATTATTATGGTAGATAAAGTAAATGTGACTGAACAGCTTTTGTAGAGAGTAGAATGTCTATGAGTAACAATAAAATCCTGGCCAATAATACGTTTTAAAAGGCACTGATAGACATTTAATGAAGGAGATCATTTCTGAAACTGCCCTGGCTAAGCGGTGTGTGTAACAACGATCTATGTCATAGATTTTCAGAATTTTTCCTTTTATCTTCATTCTTGCAGATAAAAAGCTAATTTATTTTAATGCTATAACAAAGGCTTCTGCTTCTTTCCCCCAACAAGTTCTAGAAGAAAAAAGGAACTCAACAGAGAAAGATAGAGGGGAAAATCTTCAAATGCTCTCTTCATATTCAAACATCTTAATAAAACTTCCTCAGAAAAGCCAGCTTCTCACAAAGTTTGTATCATTAATTGTAAAGGATCTCAGCAATAAAATATTTTCCTTCCACAAAATAGCAGGAACAATAAACAAGAATCTTTATATAAAGCAAACAAGAAAACACACGCAGCATTTGTTTAATAAAGTGCTGAAAATTCCACCTCAAATTCATTAAGCTCATTGTCTCCACAGTCCTAGAAGTACTAGTTTTGTTGGAAATTAGGAAAAGGGATAAGGAAAAAAATCCTCGATTTCCCCCTCACAATAGTGTGCATGTCATGAGAGAGATAAGAAGACTAGGAAATGTGATAAATATTGACTAAACTGTATGCTTCTTTAGCATAGTGACCACGTCTCATTCTCCACACCGTCCTCCACAATGTAGGGCTAATGGCTTACAGAACAGCAAGTCCTCATTATCAGAGGACAATTTGTCCTAGAAAAAGCTTATGTAAAGGGAATCTACTTAAAAGGGGGAACAAAATGTAATTTTGCACAGAGTAGACAAAAGCTTTGATTATCTTATTTCGAAAAATGTAATCAAAACTCATAAAACTATTTCATCTTGTATTTTACAGAATATAAGGTAAAATTGTAACTATGCGGTAATTATTAGAACAAAGAACACATCAAATGCTGATTCTTTCTAAGGTAATTTTTCTGACAAAGCTGCAGACCAGCAGGATATCCCGTTCACTACCTGTTTGATATTTGCGAAATGATCGCAGTAAGAGTCATTAAAAATTATTCAAGAGCTTTAATTTCCCAAGGTGCTCTCTTAGTACACTGACATGCAAATAAGTCTTGAAATGCCTGTTAACATCATCATTCTTGTCAGTTATTGTAAGATTTCCAATTTCACTTCATAATCAATATGCGTTGTATTTTATTCATATTATTAGGTGTTTACAACATCCAGATAGTGATTAAGAAACTTACTACCAAAAATGTTGATATGGTGGAGCTCTATGCTGATGTAAGGGGAGCGGTGTCCATAGAGAATATATTGGGTTCTGATGACATCAGCATCCCTATGCAACACTTTGCTTTGGAGCGTCAGACACCAAAAACAAGAAAATAAAACTCCTTTTATGTCCTCAATAAATGCCTGTTAACAAACGACAAGCAGATATGGAACAAATACTCAAGCACACACTGATACAGAACATGTGCTAGTTCAGGGAAGTTGGTATATTTGCACTGAGTTGTGAAAAATTTCAAAACTTGGATGCTGAAAGCTCTTTTTTACATTGAAGCTTCATCATCAACAAATGCCGTGAAATACCACACAAAACTGCTAAAATTACATGGGCCTATGGAGAAAGCGCTGCTTTCTCGTTCTTCCATAGACCGTATCTCTCATTCTTAGGACCAGGGGCACTTACTCAAATGAACGCTTTACTTGGGTTATTTCTGTTTTCTCTTCACTCTGAAGAAGATAGACTCTAGACTCTTTAGGATCATTCTGAATATTTCAATGTCTCAGTAGGCGAGCAGTCTGGGACTGCTTATGGGTTTAACTACAACAAACATTTGCTCATTGCTGTTTTTCAGAAAGCACCCAGGCTGTACAGAAATGGGCCAACACATTTGTGCTAGCCATGGGCACTCTAGCTATATGAGGCATGCACAAAAAATCTAATTAAATCCTAGAAATCCAACTCAAAAGGAGCATTCTGGATTCATGATGTATTGTGTCTGTAAGCGATTGCTAGTCTTTGCAAGACAAAGGATATGTGAGCGAACCTACCATAAGGAGATGCTCTTAATTGGACCCAAGACAAGAGCACAGCAAAACAGGGCTTAAATGATGAGCAAGGATATCACCTCTTCTGAACGTATTTCTACGGACAATATGACCCCGTGCATTACAAGAAGGAGAAGGTAAAGAGTCCCTATTTTGAGGGCTTATTATATGCCAGGTTCTTTTTTTTTTTTCTGCTTTATCTCCCCAAATCCCCCTGGTGCATAGTTGTATATCTTAGTTGCACGTCCTTCTAGTTGTGTATATGCCAGGTTCTTAACAGATCCCATTTAAATTAATTCACTAGGCAAGTTGGAAATCATCTGACTTCTGTTTTCTAGGTTTTTTTGTTTATGTATAGCCCTGTTCCATCTGAAATTTGGGTATTTCTGTGTGTGTGTGTGGATTGAGGTAGGGTGTCTAGCCTTTTTCCAAATCATTTACTAAAGTTTCCAATAACGTTTATTAACCTTACCCCTTAGATTTAAATTACTATATTCATCATATCCATATACAAATAGGCTTAACTTCTGGGCTCTCTAGTCTGTTCTATTGATCTTTATGTCCACTTTAACACCTTTATCATACTATTTTCATTAGGAAAGCTTTATGCTTTCATATATAGTAATGCAAGTTCCAGCAATTGCAGTTTTCCCTAAATCTTTTATTAAATATTGCTGCATATTTTCCTCTTTGAATTTGAGGATTATTTTCCAGAGAAAGTTTAGAATTAAACTTAATTAAAAATTCTAGTAGTATTTGGGGGCCGGCCCCATGGCCAAGTGGTTAGGGTTCTGCGGGCTTCGTTTTGGCAGTGGGGTTCGTGGGTTTGAATCTCAGGCACGGACATACCCGCCTCATCTGCCATGCTGTGGAGGCATCCCACACACAAGATTGAGGAAGATTGGCACAGGTGTTAACTCAGGGCTAATCTCACTCAAGCAAAAAAAAAGAGGAAGATTGGTAGTGGATGTTAGCTCAGGGTGAATCTTCCTTACAAAAAAAAAATTTTAATTCTGGTAATATTGTAGCTGGGATTGCATTAAACTTATACATTAATTTGGGTAGAATTAATTTTTTTTACAATATTAAGTTTTCCCATCTAGAAACATGACTTATCTCTTCATTTTTTCACGTCTTCTTTGACAACCTTAATAAAGGTTTGATTGTATTCTTCATGTGGGTCTCACACATTTATTATTATAATTATTGTTAAGTATCTCATAATTTTTTTATTGTTGCTACTGTGAATAAGGCCTTTTTTCCTTTTACATTTTCTTATCAAATACTGCTGGTATACAGAACACTATTCTTGTGTCTTAATCTTGCCTCTGGCCACCTCGGTGGACTTTTATATTAGACACTATAGTTCACCCATGGATTCTTTTTAATTTCCTGTATAGGTGTCATATTTCATATAAGTGGCAATTTTACCACTTCCCTTTTAATATTTATATTTTTAATTTCTTTTTCTCAGTATATTTTTCAGGGCCTTCAATATATTTTAATGGCAGTAGTTTAGCAGAAATTCTTGTCTTTGTAGGAATTATTCTAATATTTCACCATAAGAATGTTGGCTATAGGTTCCTGGTAAAGTCCTAGTTTATTAAGATTTCTATTTCTAGGAGCTTTTCTTTACTAGTAAATTTTTCTTACATCCATTGAGATAATTATATGTGTTTTCTCTTTATAGGCTGGATCTTACAGCTAAGAGATTGTTAACGTTACTCCTGAAGAAGTTTATAACTGATGGTTTTCCTTTTTTCACAGCTCTAAGTTCAGGACAATAACCGGAACAGGATGTGTGTCTTGAAGAGGTTGAGGCGGATAAATATACTGAATACACCACACTGTCCTGACCAGGCCAGGAAGCCTAATGTGTACTGGGTTCCCAGAACTGATGATACACCTGCCTCTAATGACGTGGTCCCTCCAAAATATCCACTCTAGCCTGCAGGAGAATTGCCACAGCCTCAGGAATATGGGGCTGGGCTGGAGGGTGTCAGTTGAACTTCTCGGCATTCTCACGTGGCTCTCACTCTTTTGGACTTACTATCTGCGATTGCACATCTGCCAGTGTCCTTTGTCTGTTATTGGAGAACGCTGCTGGCCTCTTTGCTGTGTATCCTGATTGCAGTGACTTCCTTCTGTAGCTTCTAGATAAGCAAATTTTCTTGATTTATCAGGAGGTGTCTTTGGTCTCTCAGTCAATTCGATCTTATTATTGACATTTATCAACATGGTGGGTGTAAGATCTTTTAATCTAACAAGTTACATAAATACATTTTCAAATACTAAGTGATTCTTGCGTTGCTGGAATGCATGCTACTAGTTTGTAAGCCTTTAAAATTTTTTTCATATATTACTGGAACAAAATATATTCAAGAATTTATTATATGATAACATAAGTTACTTCTCAATTCAGTGTGGAAAAGATGGACTTTCAATATAAGGTGTTGTGAAAAGTGGGTAAGATATAGAAAAATGTTAAATTAGATTCATCTTTTACACTGTACACCAGTGTACTCTACAAATATGCCCATGATTAAATGTAAACTATGATGCAAAAAGGTAAAGGTACAAGAAGAAAATATCTGTGCATTCCCCTATAAGTCTGGAGTAGAAAAAGTCTTTCTAAACCAAGTCTCAAAATGCAGAAACCAAGGATAAGAAAAAGGTTGATAAAGTAGATACATAAAAATAGAAAAGTTCTACATGGCAAAAGACACCACGAACAAATCTAAAACGATTACGAATTGAGACGAAGCATTTGAAATTTAGAGCAGGAGCAATACTTTAAATGCCCCTAGATGCTTTCTCTAATCCTTTAAAAGCTCCTGGAAATTGAGAAGAAAAAGATCAACTTGAAACAAAACCTACAGTTCACAGAAAAAGAAACACAAAGGATCCCACCATATGAAGAGATGTTCAACCTTACTCATAATAAGAAAAAAGCACATAAAAACTACTCTAAGATAATCCTGTTCAGCACCAGATTACCAAAGCTCCCAACAGCAAGCGGGGGAAGAAAGCGTGTACACATCGCTTGAATAGGCATCCAAAATGGAGCCAACGACAGGAGGGCAATTTGGCCAGACCGGCAAAAGGGCAATTTGCAGTCCACTTCTGCAATTTTTTCCCACAAATAGACCTGTTTGTATATAAAATGCTGTATTTACAAGGTTATTCATTCTTATTGCTCATTGTGGAAAAAATTTTTAATGGGGCAAAGGGAACTCAAGTGTCTATGAAAAGAAAACTGCTAAAATAAATTAGGTAAAGCCAGACAACGGAATCCTAGACTACTATAAAAGCAAGTGAAGCTTTTCTTGTATTGATGGGGAAAGATCCACAGGCTGCAGTGAAGACAAGCAGGTGAAGATGAAGTGTGCCGTGTGCTGTCTGTAACGCTCTCCGTCACCTCTGGAGATATCCTGCCACACCAATGGTTCTCAAAGTGTGCTCTGGGGACCCCGAGATCCTTTCAGGGGTCCACAAGGTCAAACTATTTTCATGATGATACTAAACATTTATTTACTCAATTTTGGCCACTTCTGAAAATTTAGAAAAACACTTTAGAGTAAACTCCAGGAGTAAAGGCCGCCTTACACCTACTGATTCAAGCTAATCTGGTTGGCATTCTCTTGCTGTCACTTACGCCCGGGCCATTATCAAGGGCATTTAGGTCAGGCTGTGAAGAAATGAACAGACGCTGCCTGGCAAGTCAAAGGAAACAGACCACAAAGAAATTTACAAAAAGAAAACGAGGATCGCCGAATACGTATTTCCAGAAGTCAAGCTCAAAAATGTCTCTCAAAATTAACCTCTTCTTTCCCCTTCTGACCTGTAATGGTAAAAGTTGGACAGACAATCAAGGTAAGTTCTAGGTCATGATAAACAAAAATTTAAAAGGGCCATTTATTTCTGTTTAACACGTGGGAATAGACCTACTAAATACAGGGTTTGCGGTCATTGCCCTACGTAACTGGGGACCAGATGCTTGGTCACAGGGGAAATCAAAGGAGGGTGGAAAGCCACCTCCACTATGAAAACAATTCAAAAGCATATGGCATTCACTGTTTATAGTCTTTCTCCCTTGTGTAAAATGTTTCTGAACCATGGTCTCCAGGGCACACACTTTGAGCTGTTTTTTCCTGGCGTAGTGTTTCATTTGTACGAACTAACCCACATTTTCTTCTGTGATTCTCCATATGACTAATGAAACGTAGCTCTGAGGTTATGATTTAGGGGAATATCTGTGGCCATGGAGTGTTTATTGCTGACTGGACTCATAGCCTGATTATAAACATGCTGCCACACAACTGGCTGACCAGCCCCCCACTCTCCCCTTTTCTTTTTCATTTTGACTTTTAAAAATGATATGTAACTGTAATGGTGTGGTTAAGAAAAACTGGCTCTTTTCTACACTGGCTCTTGGACTTACACTTCCAATAAAAATGTCTAGGCCATTGGTTTCTCACTTTCTGCACAGACTTTTCCCTGAGAGAGAGCTCCAGGCTTCATCGCTTCTTGCTAGGCCAGTCTGCCACCTTCTCACGTGTCTCGGAGGTCCAAGCTACAAAACTGAAGAGATACTGCAGTACATGCTCTGAGAATGTTCTTCTTTCCTGCTCACATTCACCTAACTTATCCATCCTTATATAGTAGCTCGTTGAGTAGATACATCTATATATCTATTTACTCGCATACACCAGTAAAATGAGTGCAGGTGTATGTAAGTAATTTAGTGTGTTTATTTGCAAAATAATAAAACAACTTGAAGAGTAAAAGTATTTCAAACTCAGAAATTAATATATAACACTCTTTTAAGGGTATATTAAAATCTTATTTGCATTTCTCCACCTAAAAAATAAATAACTACAATAAACACAAAAGCTAATGGCTTCCTCAAATTGGAGCCTTGATTAGTTCCTTAAAGAAGTAGGATGATGATGGCATTGCGAGGACCCCAGAGCTTGATTTCGCTGAAGCCCACATATCAGATTTAAATGTTTCGATTTCAGTACCACTCCATTTTTAGCTCCTTTGTGGAATCTAGGATTTAGTATTCTTTGTAGAATTTCTTTTTAGACATAGTTCTAGAAAAGGTATTTGAACTGCCAACAGTCTGAATGTTCGTTTAAATGGCTTAGTCAAGATTACGTTTATAATCTGTGACCTAAAGGTGGAAGTTTCTGAATGACGCTGACGTTTGCTGGAGGCGATCTAATTCTCATGATGAATATGAACACTTCATTTCGGGATGTGTCAATTGATCACAAGGAATTCAAAAGATGCAAGAACAAGAAAAAATAAGCCAAAAACAAAATCATCAATTGTGCGAAAGCTTATTTAATCTCATATGATAATCCTGCCTCTTTACCAGAATGATATTATCCTGAAATTCCCATGTCTATAGTTTACTCCTATACTGTCTTTGGACGTCACCTTCTCCAGGAAGCCTTCTGTAAAGCGTCTATGTTCAGGGAAAGATGAGGTCACCCCATAGTTCCTATTCCTTCCAGCCCTTCCTTACTCATCAGTAAGCTGAAGGTGGAGAGTGTTGGTAGATTGTGTACACATCAAGAAGTGAAATAAAGAGTTGAGTTAATTCTGTGAAACATTTCTACTGTTCTGGTAAGAATGAAAAGCATGTGTATGAACTACACAATGCGAATTGTGCAATTTCAGTAATTCCGCCTACGAGGCAGGGCTCACATATTTGCATTTAAGACTGTGCACAAAATACAGAGGAGAGGTAAGATTCATGCTAAGAATTTTGAATTTTAATTTTTCTTTACCTAAAATGGCATTCAGTGGGAAATAAATAACACCACGATAAGTGGGAAGAGAGAGACCCCAGAAGAAAGGAAGAAGCTTTATACATAGGACCCTTACCAGCCCTTTTTCCTGCTTTTGAACAAGGTTCTCTGCATTTTCATTTTGTACTGGCCCCACAGATTATGTGGCATTAGTTATAACGATGCATCATACAGGATCCTTTGAAGTCTGAAGAAGTTCACTGTCTTCCAGAACGCCTACTCCATAGAAAGATGATGGATGACAGATAGATAGATGATACATAAATGATAGATAGATAGATAGATAGATGGATGGATGATAGATAGATGACAGATGGATAGAGAGATGAACATTGTCTCTTCATTTTGTTAAAGCAGCCACTGTAAGCATTTCTGAAGTATGAATTCTTGGGACATCCCTTCCTTGGAATCTGCTTACTGGCGTTCATTGCTTTCTTGTCCTTTACAGTCTTAGACCAGGACATGTGAACCTCTTTCCCCTACCCCACGTGTGGGCTGTCTCAGGGCTCCGAGCGTCCCCTCACCAGCGTGACCACAAGCGCCCCCAGCAGCGAGCCCGATGACCTTTAGGGGAAGATTGGGTGGTTCCTCTGGTCTTCAGAGTGGAGGGAAAGACCTACTTGTAAAATGCAACAAATGTTTCCTGGGTCGAAGCCAATTTATTTTTGATCTTCATTTGATCTTTATTTTGACTAATCCTTTTCTTTGTGTAATTTCCTTTTGTTGAGATGCCAAAATTCTGCCAGCTTATTTCCTTTCTCAAAAAACCCCTCATTTCTGTTAAGTTTAATTTAGTATTCAGACTTCTTTGCCAAAAGTAAATGAAATTCCCTCTGCCACAGCACCTACCCCCTAATCAGCTCAGAAGCATATCTTGTGAGATGTCTTGGCAATTGGCTCATCTGTGTGCTCCCTGGGCCTTTAACTTTTAAGGAGTGTCATACACTGGTCTTTATGGATATAAAGTTTAATGGGGAGAAAAACTCAGGATTCTCTTTCCGGTTCTTCATTCTCACAAGTAAGGGAATATTTTCATGTCACTGTGGTCAAATATGTGGAGTACGAACTATCCAGGTAACGCCAGCAACACATTCAGCTTTAATTTTAATTGCCTGGATAAACTGGATTGCCCAAGATGCCTGTAATCCCAACTCAGGAATGTGATATAGGACTTGATTGATCCATTCCACAGCCCACTTCCGGACCTGTCCTTGGCCCTCTGGCATTATGGCAATCGTGCATTCTCCTTGTTGCAGATAATCTGTCAGCAAGACCAAAGTCCTCTTGCAAAGCTCTACTAAAATCTAGACATGCTAAGAGAAACCTTCTTTTTCCAGAGGAAACTCTATTCAGAGGTTTGGGCAAAGCAAACTGAAGCACCAATTAGCACTGTTAGCTCAGCATTTTCAACATGCAAGTTTGCTTCCAAAAACCTCCCTTGAGCCTGAGTTTGCAAGAGGTTCAGATCTCCTGAGTTTCGCTTTGAGTGTCAAGTTCAAGCAGAACCCAAAAGAAACTCAAAGCAAAACCCATTTTGGCCCTTTGAGTTTCACCTGGTTTCTACCTGAAAGAACTACTCAGGGTTCCCTTGAAATTTGGCCCACGTTTGCATGCAATTCAACTGAAATCCAGTTCGGCTTGGGTGGAAGGTTTGCAAACCTCCATAAAATGAGCTGTGAACCTAGTATGACCTTTGGCTATCTAAGGAAGTTCACCAAAATTTCTAACTTAAACAGGACTGTTAAGACCTGATGAAGAACCTGCATGCTACATTTTAAACTATCACTTACCTCCAGGAAATCTATCAATCACATATAATTGGCCCCAAGAGATGAGTTATTTCTGCTTTGTAAAATTATTATTTTTCACTCTGTATACTCTTACGTAGGAAAGATCCTGGCGAGTTGATGAGAGAGTAGGTAGCTATCCTTACACACGGTTCCCCTCTGGGAACCTAGGCTCCACGGGCTGGGGCACCTCATGAAGCATTGGCTATGAAGCGGCCCTGGGAATCTACACATTTCTAATGGCAAACAGTTGAGATAATCCAGTATCTCAGCACTGCACAATGGGTTGGAGCAACCTGTCACAGAAGACAAACTTCCACTTTTTCTAATGAAGATAAAACTGCACTTATTGTTTTCTTTGTTCTCCAGGCAAAGTTTCTTCCCATCTCATCTCTAACTCGCCCTCCACCCTCCCCTCTCACCACAAAGCCCGACTTGTGTCTTCCTGATAATCTGCCTTCACTCTCCCTTCCCTGCCCGTTTACCACTGCCTGCTTCTTCATTCTACGCGACCTGTCCCTGGCCTTTCTTCATCCTTTCTTCATGCACCTCTTTTCTTAAGCTCCCCGATGGCACTTTTCAGCCAGGTTTCAAGGGCACCTACTTTACGGTCGTGTTGTAAATGGTCTTCGATGTCGCCTTGCACCATTCCTGTACCCACAAGCCTTCATACTTCCAATCCTGCTCCTACTTCTCAGAACTAGCATTTGGGGAACTCTTCAAGAGGAGAAATCGTAAGGATGTCCCAAGCCCTGCCCGTGAGCGACACTTTGCAGGACCTGTGGATGACAGAGTGACTTTATTCCATAAACCTAAAACACAAACAGGAGAAAAAAATAATGAGTAGTGGAAAAAAGCACAGATCTGGGAGTCAAACAGGCCCAGGTTTGAACAGCTTCTCTGCCAGAGTGGCCTGGACAACCGACCCAGCCTCTTGGAGCTCTGCTTCCCTCACCAGTGAATGGGGCTACCAATATTGACCTCAAATGTTAAAGGAATAAATGAAATGATGCACCTCATGGAGCAAGTTCACGTTAATTCTTTACCCTTAGTTGTTCCCTAAGAGAAGATGCTGCATCTTATGTCTTAGGCTTAAACCGGGACAGTTTAGTGGGAAATTCGCAAACTGCTTATTTTCAGCGTTCTTGTGTAGTGTAACTTCTCTGTTCAATGCCCTGAGCAAGGTGGTGTTTTCGCATTGAGGCACGAACGACACCAGACTCGGAGAAGTCTCCTATTTTCTTGTTTGGAACATCTCCCAAAATGTTCATTTTACTAGAGCCAAGGTGATTTCATGCTGTCTGCTTGGTTTAGAGCCCTTGTCCAGCTAAGGAGAATCTTACCAAAAATAATACATTCACAATTCACATCTATACATTACTTTGCAAATAAAAACATTCATTGTTAAATATTATCCAAAAAGGAAACCAAATTACAACTTAACAATGCTTATAATTGCAAACATACTTAATTTAATGACATTATTATTATTACTAATGTACAAATCATAAAATTAAAAGAATTTGGCTCAGTTCTTTAGGGCTGAAGTAATAAAGGCACACAGGGAAGGAATGGTGGGCATTATTTTTGACAGTGAATCAAATGAAAAGCTATTCTTTCTGATGAAACAAGGATCCATTCACTTCAACACACATAGCTTTTGAAACTTCAATTTTCTGCAAATGTGTGCACATTGAGATAAGGCAGATTCCTCATAGACTTTTCAATATCTTTCATGTAGTTTTTTCCCAGTTTGGTAAACACATACAACCACCAAATAATAATTGGGGGAAATGCACTTATTAATACATTCTTACTGCATCTATCTGAGACTCAGGCTCTAAGCAAGACCAAAACATCTTAATCAAAATGAAGAACTCTGTCATCAACTAGTTTCTTTTGTTTCATTTTATAAAGAACCATATTTAGAGCCAATGAAACAAGATGAGTGTTTGGTGCCACTTGGATTATATTTTAATTTAAAATGTCTGTTAGGTGTCATTTTGTGTAAAAATTAATTATCTGAAGGGGGTTAGATGAGATGTGTAATATTTGCTCTTAGATTCAGTAGAATTTACAGTAGGAAACTCTCAAGAAAAAAAAATGCAATATGTGAAAAGAGAAACAGTCTGTTGCTTTTAACTTTATTTTCATGTGTAGAGTTCAATAAATGTTTGTTGAATGAATGAATATCATAATAAATTGGTAGCTGAACCATTTAGCCTAGAAAATGAGGCTGACCTAGAAAATATCAGGGAAGGAGCGAGCTGGAGAGATGGCTGCATCCACCTTGAAGCGGCTTGGGCAGGCCCAGTATGGGAGTCGCCAGAGGACAGTTAGATAGAAGCGTGACACAGAAGGGGCTACAGAGCAGAACCCAGCAGCCTAAAAGTAAGGAAGAGAGATCTGAAAGTAAGAAGGAGAGAGGTCACAAACAGATGCAAAATATAAATGGGTGGGGACGGGAGCAGGACGGTAGGAGAGTAAATCAAGGACTAAAAGCCACCCTGGAACTGAATCCTTATGGATACAGGGCAAGCAAGGACAAACAGATGACCTGCCTACATGCTTTAGCCTTAGTGCCTTAGTCTTAAAAGTAGAGGTCTGCACTTTGGATTTATAAGCTGCCACAGAATTGCCAAGATAGAAATAAATAATGGAGGGAAGTCAGAGTGGAAGGCGAAGGGAAGGGAGGAATGGAGACATATGGTAGGAGAGAAAAAGAGAAAGTAAAGGAAATGACAAACAGAAGGAAAAGGAAATAGTCAAGGGAAGGTAAAAGTGGGAGGAAGGAGTCAAGAGCAGGAGGATGGGAAGGAAAGAGATCCTCAAGGGCTGGGAGGGATCTTGACCATTTCCCCTCTGGTCTTACAGAACACAACAGTCTGTGGCTCCTTTATTCACACCAGTTTCCCAGGGTATGCAGCCAGGCATCTCTGAGGTTTGTAGCTTTGCCACACGCATGGCTCCAGCCTCAGAAAATAGCTCTGAAATAAACAGGAGGGACGTTTCATTATAACCACAAATCCGTAAGAGTGAAATTCAAAGAAAAGGGAAAATGAAAATATTATATTATGTTTGAAAAAGTGTGTCCTGAGGTCATTACCAAGTAATGATTCATTTTACCCAGCAAGGAAAGTTAGGGGTACCCCTTTCATGAGTCAAAATCTTTTACTTGTGGATTTCTTTGTTTCGAATATTTTATTTCTTGACTCATTAAACAATATTAATGTCAAGTGACATAACAAATGGAAAAGTAGTTGAAGCCATCATCACAAAATAAGGTTGAACACAGGGGCATAAATCCTGTAGAGTACACTTGATAAAGATGACTAAAATTTTCATCTTCTCTCATGAATAAATTGTTACTCAGGAGCAATAAAAATGCTCTTTATACTACAACTAGATCTTTATTTCCTCTAGATTTAAATTTAAAGAACTGGGTTTCCAGATGTCACCCAGAATATACACTTATATTTAACAGAGAGTGAGATCCGGGACATTAACAGCCCTGATAGTGACCTGGGATAATATAAATGGGCTCAGCAAGGATATAAGAGAAAATAATGGATGACAGATCTCAAATGAGCTCCCAGAGATGGTTGGCTACATAGACAACCTTCTTCCATTAACCAGGTGTTGGTGCCACTCTCTAAAATGCAATACTGTTCTGAGCAGACCATTCCTGCAGGCCGTCAGTGCTTATGTTAATAACAATAGTAACAGTGACAGTTTACATTTACTGACTATTGCTATGGACTAACAGCTATTTCAAGCATTCTACAAATTAATACAGTCAATCCTGAGAACAGCTGTAAGTGACAGGTACTTCTTATTTTCCCTCATTTTGGTGAATTGATGAGCCTAGACTGATTGCTAGTGAATTAATTCTTCAAATTCACGTCACCAAGTAGCAACAATTGACATCAATCATAATTATTGGTAATTCAGCACAGTGGTAAAAAGGTATAGTTATTAAGTTACAAAACTTACCTCCAATTGTTAAATAAAGAAAGATAGCTCCTGAGGATCAGGCCATAAACAGCTAATTGCTTCAGGAATTCAAAACACAATATAGGATTAATCTGAATAAGACATTTTAGCCAGTATTCTTATAGAATTTCAGTGGTTTATATGGTTCTTCTGACCGAGGAAATCTCACCTGAAATTCAGTATTTCCTACTTGCGTGGTATCACTGGATTCTACACCTTGTCCCTTAAGATGTGTGCTCTTGTTGAGAGAGTTTGGGTCAGATCCCCAACCACCAGTGCTATGGAAACACTGGACTCAAATCAGGAGCCCTGATCCCCATCTCTACTCTGCCAGCATTGGCTCTGTCACCTTCCTCTAAAAAATGTTTACCCACCCACCACACGACTTGTTGTAAGAATCAAGTAGGCCATAGATGAAAAGAACAACTTTAACCTTTACTATTTTTAATGATGCTAAACATGAGCATATCAGATGATGGAAGAAACGGAAGGACATATATTTGCTCGAGAGTGTTATAGATTTTAATCACCTCTTTCAGCATTTAACTAATCATGTATTCATCCTTGATAACGAGGATAATTACTTATCTTGTAACTTTAATAATCAATGGGCCCTAAGTTATCTCTACGGTGTGGTGTATAGTGTGGTAGTTAAGTATGAATTGAAGCGAGAGGTGCCTGGGTTCAAATTCAAGATCTGCACTTACTAACTGTGCAACTTTAAACAACGTCCTTAAACACCTCAGTGTCCTCGTCTATAACATATGGATAAAAATAGTATCCATCTTATAGGGTTGTCGTGAGAATTAAATGGGTCAATAGAAGCACAGTGCTTAGTACCAATATCTATCATAAAATATACTATACAAGTGTTTCCTATTATTGTGAATTGTAACATAGACTCAGGTAAAGGCAAGTCATATTATTATTTTTCTAAATCACTCCATACTCATAATCATGCATTTCAAAGGCATCATTATATAATTGTTTTCAAATCCTCTAAACAAATTAATATTATTACCCAGCACTGTGTTAGCTACTGTACTGTAACAGCAGCAACAACAAAAGCTATATGATATTCTCCCAGCCTTTAAGGGGTTTATAATCCAGCTGGGATCAGGAGAGGAGAAGGTATGAAATTATTGATACCAATATCAGTTATTTGGGTACCAAAATAAAAATCAATATCTGTTCTGAGGCGCCGCAGAAGGTCATTACAGATTCTTGGTCAAGGGAGTAACACGATGAGGACAGTGTTTAAGGAATATTAACTTGGCAGAATACTCACGATCTGAAGATTTTTCGCCTTTACTCTCAGACTGAGTTGGTGGGAACATCACGTGCCTGGATTGTCACCCAGTCAGAAAATTGAGAGTCCAGTCAATCTCCAAATCCCGTGGGTGTGAGAGCCTAAGGATATTTGCAAGGCATTTTCCTCTCTGAGCGAAGTATCCTCTCTCCTATAAACTAGGAGCACGGCTCGCTTCTCGCTCCCACCACCACCGCCACCGCCACCACCGCCAAGCTGCATCATTCTTCTCTGGGCTACTGCAACTGCTCCCAGCCTCCCTGATGCTTTCAAACCCGGCAAATCAAGCTAATTGCTACCTATCATCCACCTAAAATTCAGATCTGACCATTCATTCACTCACTCTTGAATGTTTCTTTAGTGCTTACTCTATACCAGATCGAGCACAAATATTGTTGAGCAAAAGCAGATAGGGTCTCTGAACATCATGGAAACATCACGGTGACAGGCACCACATTGTCCTCACAAACTAATGTTGAATTTAAGGTAATGTTGAATATAACTTTCTAAGTTTCAGTTCCCAGAATTTAACAGGAGCAACACAACTTACCTCACAAGGTTGTTATGAGGATAAAATAAGATTTCTGTTATGAAAGGACCACAAAGTAGATGTTTGATAAATGTTCACTTTGTCTTTGAAATGAAATGGTAGCAACGAGCCCAGAGGACAGAGCTGGAGATACAGATGGAGATGGCACTGGTGGCATGTAAGAAAGTGGTCCCCCCTTAGCTGATCCACCAAGTGTGGCATGCAGTCAACTTTCTTTCAACTCAGACAAGCGGCGGAGGAGGCCAGTCCAAACTAATGAAAACTATCAATTATATCATGTTCTTTAAATAAATGCAATTTTGTTGTTTCATATCTGTACGATAACCTTCTAGGAGGCCAAAAAGAGTACTGGCAAGTAGATATTTTAAAGACTTGCTTTCATAAATAGCGAGAATTACTTTATTTATATATAGAAATTGAGAGTACACAGATGATATCAGACCACACGCTTGAAAAATGTGTTCTCTCAAGCAGGTTAATTATATCCTTGCAATCTTAGACTATTTTTTGTTTACTGAATCCACTCGGCATAGACAGGCTAAAGACCATCTTTATCTTAACCCCATGCCAACTACCAAAAGCTCCAAATTGGCCATCCAGAGTAATGAGGTTTACCATATATAGTCCTCAAGCTAATACATAAATATTCTTCACTTTTAAAACCCACAGTTACATCTAAGTTGTTTCTCTCTAGACCAAATTTTCAAGGGCTAACTGAAGTTCTTGAACCAAATAAACATATTTAATTTCATTAATATTTTCTCTTATAAGAAGTACAGTATCTGTGCTAAGAAGGAGTTGGTCCCTTCATTCTGCCCCAGCGCCCACCCCTGTCAAAGCACAGCTGGAGCGTTGTATTCAGTTCTGGGCATCACATTTTAGGACAAACTGTAATAAAATGAAACACAGTTAAAAGAGAATGAGACTTGAAACCATTTCATATGAGGTACAATTGAAAAGACTAGGACGCTTGGTCTGGAGAAGAGACGACGTGGAGAAACAGATAACAGTACCTGTCTCCAGCTACCTGAGGGCTAGGTGTGTGAGAGGCACTGACCTTGTTATTCTATTCGGCTCCAGAGCAGTGATCTTGAAACACAGGTGTGCAGGGGCAGTTTATCAAAGCTCATGAAAGTAGGGATCTGGTCTCCAGAGCCACCAACTGCCATTCCAGTGGCCCTGTGTGGAGGAGAGTCAAGGAACCTGCATTTCGACAAAAACCCCAGGTGACTGTGATGCGGGTGGTCCCAGAGCACACTTTGTGAAACACTGATTTATAGGTTAACAACCCTATAAACTGAACAAGAGTCAGTGGGCCCCCCTCACAAGGAGATAAATTGCAGCTCAACATACAAAAAAGACCTTCCTAATGATCAGATCTTCTCCAAAATGAAAAGACTTATCTTAAATGGTTGTACATTCCCATTATGGGTCGGTTTCAACCAGGCCCTGGGTGACCATGGTCAAGATGTCACAGAAATGAGCTCTCAGCGAGCAGATGGTTGTGCTGCATGGAGGCCCAGGGATCCAATTGCTAATGAGAGTGTTTATTTCTGGATTTGTTGAATAAAGATGTCAGTTCTGATCGTTATGCTTTATATAGATACTTACCAGTGGACAAATAAGAAAGCAAAAGCTATAAAGACTTCTCTTAATTTTGAAATAAGGACAGCAACTGTTCAAGTAAAATTTTTTCCTTAAGGAACCCTAAATTAAATTAAACTCTGATTACAGCGGAAATATTAGAATATCTTATTTTAATTTTTTCATCACACACCTTCTTGGCCACAAGATGAATTCTCAAGCCTTATGAGTAACTTAGCACGTGCTGACCAAAGATGACAAGAAACCATGAATGACGCAAGTATCTGAACAAAGAATCGAGGATGTGGCAGCAAGGGGTCCAGCAGACACACACTCTGTGGGGAGGGGGAGCAAAGAGATGGAGGAGGAAGGGAAGAGCGTAAAAGTATCTTTGTATGTGTCTTTCACAGATTTCTCTTTCCAAATTTCAGTTTCTAGCCTTAAATTTACTACAAGCCAAAACTTCAAAGTCAAAAATAATTGTTCTAAAGAGAATGAAAAAGAAACAGGAAGAGAAAGGACATCTTTTCACATCCTGAACAAGCCGATTTTGATATTGACACGGCAGGGGGTCTGATTCATCACAGGTCAGATGTGATGGGAAGCCAACAATGAGGCACTAGTTCCATTCGTGGTTTGGCCGTGTGAACTCTCAGGCCGCAAGGTGTGAGAGCAAGACAAGGGCACAGCCTCATGCCTTTCCTTTTATAACACAAGACGTCCTTCATCTATGGGGCAAAAGTACCTACTTTTTAAAAATAGGGATAAAAGTTTAAGAGAAGAAAGGGATAAATGTACCTCTCTCTGAGAATGAGGAAAGTTGTGCTGGTCTTGGAAGGCCTTTCTGAGAAGGCAACATTTGAGTCAAGCTCCAAATGACCAAAAGAATCCTGATAGTGAAGATCTCAGGGACCACCTTTGAGGCAGGGGGACCAGACAGCGCACAAAGCAAGTGCTTACCTCAAACATACAACAAAGATGACTTTGCTGAGCACCTAGCAGCTGGTTTCCAGGGGTGAGGATATTGGGAAGAATCAGAGTCCAATATTATGGCTCATATTGTCCCCGTGGCTATAAAGCCACACCCGCTGTGACCACTGTCACTAAAGATGAAGAAGTCACCAAGCTAGACTCTGACTGACACGGAGAGACCACCGGGCCTGCACACTGGCTGGATGGGACCCATGGAGATTCTGACCCTTCTGACAGCTGCCTGGAGGGCCAGCAACACAATCAGACATGTGGCAGAGTTACAACCCCATGGGTCGACTTTGACCAAAGAAAGAAAGGGGCCAGGAAGAGGCCAGCAGATAAATTCTTGCTCATCTTCCTCTCTGAGGGCCTGTTTCTAGACGTTTTCAGACAGCCTCTTGGAGAGGTCCTGGGAGACCACACAACCACTAAGCTGACCGGCAAAGTAGCACACCCTCTTGTATTTGCTCTCCCCCTTCCCGCCTTACTAAATTGCTTTTCCTCTTACTCCTGTTCCCTGGGCTTGTCCTCCCTAATAGAGTTAACACAGGACTTTTGCCTCAGGCAGTTTTGGAGGCAATCTACTCGGAGATGCATATATTAATTCATTTAATCCTCACAGAGGTCTCATGAGGTAGGTACTATTAACACCTCCATGATATAGACAAAGAAACTGAGCACAGAAGTCATGAACTTTCCTGGAGTTGTGCGGCTGGTGAGCGGCGAGCTGAGCTGTGAACTCAGATGATCTGGCCGCACAGCCTCTGGGGGTCCATGGACACGAAGACCCCAGCCACGTTCTGGGGCAGGGGCTGCATTCCAGACAGGCCTGCAACTGCTGTACGTGGCGAAGAAGCCTGCCATTCTCAGGGCGGGCAGCCCCTCTCCTCGCCTCCCGGGAGACATGCTTGTTAGGGTCCCTTGGCCTCATCAAGTAATTTAAAAATCTCTAAATAAATGGAAAGATAACAGGAATAAATGATGCATTTCCTTGGCCCTCGGGTCGTACTCACCCCAGAGCAGAATCAAGACTGTTTTCTGCTGACCTCAGCATCTAGAGCTCACAACACACAGCCTGGAAGGCTTTACACAAGGACCAACTTGAGTAGTGACAATCCGTGCCCAGCACTGTGCCCTCCCATGGCCGCCCTGGGGGTATTAAATAGTATCATTTGGAATTAAAATTATCCCTAAGAGTCCCTATCTTTGAAAACGAAAAAAAGCCACTATCTGCTTATTGATGATTTTTCAAAAAACCTAAGCATTAAATAAGAAATATGATTGCAGGCATTGATATTCAGTAAATGTTCCATAATGTTCAGGAAATGAGGAAACGGAAGGCAGATTCTAAGCACTAGTTTATCATCTTTATATTTTTATTCTATTCCATTATAATGAAGGATAATAGCTAATATGCACTAATCTAAAGTTGAAAATTATAAAACTAAATTTACAAAACTATACATTTCTAATTTAAAATTGCAAAACTATATGTCTTTGTATATGCTAACACTGAGATAATCCAGTGAGAAAACGTCTTCTATGCCTACAAAAAATTATCTTCGGAGTTGGGAAAAAAGATTCTTTAAAGGATAAAATTCTGCTTGAATTGTTGTACTGTCCTGAAACACATCAAAAACTTCTGCTTAGGGACGGGTTCTGTGAAGGGGCGGGTGGAGGAGAGGCCAACACGCGGGCTGCTCCACCCATGGGCGATGGGCGGGGCCGGGCGGGGCGGGAGGGAGCGAGGGAAATTCCCCGCTCTGCTCTGCAGGAGAGCGGGAGGGAACACCCACAGAAATCGAAGATCTCTTGGCTAGATTTGACTTCCTTTTCCTAAACTTGCTGAAGCACTTCTCACAATCAAAACAACATATAGCAACAACAACACAGAGTCCTTCTCTGCTTTCCTTTACGACTGAACAACTGATGATTGTGAGATGCTCACCCGTACTTTCCCAGCGGGTCAGGCTGTGACTTGATTTAACTGATTTTGCACTTGGACAAACAGAGAGAAGGCGACTATCCTTTCCATCCCATCCAGCCTCAGTCTGTTATCTGCCAATTTTTATAAAGATGCCGCATTGTTGGTACTTTCTCATGACGCTTGTAGCCTACAGTCATTCTGGAAGCTCTCTGGCTTTTCATAACTCCTTTATTTATATGCCCCATAGCTAATAGGAGTCTTGAATGTACCCAAAAGATAAACTCTCCTCTCGCATTAAGTAACAGTTGGGGGGAAATACTCCTTAATGGTCGTTCAAAGTGAGGTAAGTGGTGCAATTTCTGTTACCAGGTTTCTATGCGCATAATAGAAAAGCGTGCTAATCAAAAGTCTATAGCAAAAAAATAAAATAAAATAAATGACTTTCAGTGCCTTTACTGAGTATGTCTTTAATTAGGAGTTGAGTCGGCATAACCATTTTCTTAGGTAATAGCCAGTGCACACACACCCACATGCACACACACACACATTTCTCAGGGTTCGAGAAATTTCAGTTGGGAGTAATATTGTAATATCTAGTCTAACGTTCCTAGTCCGAGGAGAACGGACTGGGAACTTCACAAGCATTGGCTTAGTTGTAAACTTTCAGTCATATAAATACGGTTCCAAGAAAAACTTGGGAGACAAAATTTTAATGCTTTTGTTGGTACTTTTAGTGTCTTGAAACAGAATGCTGTGAGAACACCCTGATAGTTCGCTATAGTCTCGTGAGGACGTCTTCCAAGCCCGGTCGAGACAGACAGTAGAGTGCGAAGTTCTTCACGCCTCTGATTTGGATGTGGAAGTCCTTTTGGAATTTATATTTGAGCCAAACTCCTACCTACAGGGCAAGGGCGGTGATGGTGTTCAGTTCATGTGTTCTGGGAAGTTCTGGTGAGTGCAAAGTCTCAAACATAATTTAACAAAACCCAAAAAACAATAATACTTATATGGTAAGTAAGTAATTGTCTAGATTTTTCAAGCCAAAAAACAAAGTGAAATCATTTTTTAGATGTCATATACCAGGCAGAAATTGGACAATTCAGTTTTGAATACTGTCATTAGTCTTTTTTCCCCCCAGAGGAAAAGTTTTTCATACTCTAAAAACAACAAATTGTCAATTAAACTCATTTTAGAATCTGTAAGTTTCATGTCTCCAGATGTGAGACTGGATGTAGTACAGATGGAGTGGATAAGAAGGAAAAGGAAAAAAATATTTAGGATAATTTCTCCCTCCCCGAAAAGAGGCCTACATAAATCAGAGGGACACAGACTTCCCAGTTATGAATACGGACGTTGTTTGGCCTAATAAATGCTATAATCTCTGAAATTCTAAGTACGTGTGGTCAGTGAATATTTCTTTTTTATTTTCATTCTCACTCATTTGAAGGGGAAGGGATAGCTACTATAAAATGGAAAATTATTCGTTCGTTAAATAAAATCAATTGAGTCCTGGGGTTCATGTGATTTATGAGAAATATTGAGTAAAAAGCCAGCCTTAGAATTATGTTTATATTTATTGTTTGGCTCAGTGCATTTTCATTTCACAGTTTTATCTCCGTGAGAAAATAGGGAATGATGTCTGCGGTCAACCCACTGTTCGAACATGTCCATTATTTGAGATGGGTTGCCCACCACCAATCATTTACGTGGAAGTGTAAGGGGCCTCTTGGGAGAAAATCCTTCTTTAAAAAGAAAAGCAATTCAGACAAGCATGATTGTTATGATCCAGTTGAAAGAAAGAGAGAGCCTGGATGACGGAGGAGAGGGGGTTTAAGCACCACACAGTAACTGGCCCTCAGTGTTTTCCCCTCATCCAGCCCCCGAGTGCTGTCCTGGTCTTGAAGCTGTTATCCTAAAAACCTTGTGACCTCAGGACACAGGAGGAAGCGTCACGGGGAAAGTGCAGCCCAGCGAGGGGGGACAGAGCCCAGGGCCTGCTCAGGACACAGCTTGGTCCAGAAAACAGTGCCCTCGGGCTCCGTGAGGAACCCAGCACACTGGCTGCAGGAGTGCCGAGCCCAGTGACTGTCCCGGGGCAGGGGGCAACTTCTCAGGGGCAGCCCAGAGAGCCATGGGGCACATCCAGGGGTGAGGAGCAAAGTCTGGAGAGGAAGAAAATGACAGACCCCTGTGGTAGCTCGCAGGGCCTGTTTAATTACGAGCAGAGGTGAGACTGTCCGAGTGAGTGTCCTGGAAGAAGGAATCAGAGACACGGGGATTTATACATACCTTTACTGCATGAAAGTCTTATAAAATCTGCAGTAAATGTAATTGGACTACTTCATCACGTGCCATAACTTGAAAAGGCTTCATTTCTTCTAATCCAGCAGCTTGTGGCGTGTACTTCTAATCCAGCCCTGTTTTAAAGAAGAGGAACTAATTTGAGAAGGACCAACGACTTGTCTAATGTCACACAGTTAGTGCAGCAGGGGGCAAATGCAGGCCCTCTGGCTCAGAATCTGAAACTCCTTTCACAGCCCTGCATGACCTGACCAGGCTACCTGGTGACCCCAGAGTCAGCAGGTGAAAGCTGGGGGCTGATGATTGGAAAACCCCAAATGGAATCCTCCTGGCTCTGATTCAGCTTCTCTTTGACCTTGGGAAAGTCACTTAACTTTCTATTTTGTTTTCCCGTCTGCAGAATGGGTTGAGTAATAATAACACCTGCCCCACCCAAACTTTCATGAATGTTGCGAGGAAGAATTAGATAATGTCTGCGCTGAGGTTTGCTCTCCTTAGAAGAAAGTCCCCATAAAACACAAGGCAGAAATTCATTCTGAGGGCTGCCGAGATCAAAGCCTGCGCCGTGAGCCGGGGAAGCTCTCCCTGCCCAGGGAGCATTTACTGCTCTGCGCCCTCGGAACATTCCTGTCTCAAGACTTTAAAACTATTTGCAGATAGTCATTAAGTAAATCTTGTTGCCCTCAAGCAAGGTGCAATTTGCACTCTAACAGCCTGAAGCTCTATGAAAAAGAAAATTTAGGAGGAGCAAAGGCAGTGTTTAAGAAAACAAGCCAGGAATTAGGGTCCTCAGGTCTATTTTCTAATCACCTACTCTCTGTATCCACAAAACATAGTTGTTTAACTCTTTAGTTTTCCGTGCGTGGCAGCTAAGTAGGGCCATTACAAGTAGATCTTGTGGTGAGAGACCCTATAGAAAATAAGGGGAAACAAATACCCCTAAATATCGGTAACTTTTAAAAGCTTTGAGCAACTCTAAAACTTTATATGAATCCCTACTTTTAATATTTTCCTGAACCAAAAATACTACCTTCTCTTTTGTTTGCCATGTGGGTCCCTTCCTTCAGAAAGTGGACAAGGCCATCAAACCACGGAAGACCCCACCGCTCAGCTTTAGCGCATCCGTCTTCCCAAGGCGTCAGGCCCATTAACCAGGTCTTGAGTTGTTTGCATAATGTTGCCTCACCTAGTTTTCTAATGTCTCAACTTGACTGCATTTCATTTTAATTTATTAAACTCTACTGGCAGAGTCTCAGAGTAAAATGCCGTGCTATCTTATTTTTGAATCTACATGTTAATCATGTCTAATTGGCCTTCCTTTCCATCTGCACAGATCTCTGGTCCTCATTTCTGGAATTAGTAGATCAAATTGCCAAATCCAACCCAGTCATGACCTTGTGACGTTCCTCTGGCTTGGCTTCAATAGTCTATCAAAGCCTCAAAGGGCAAGTGCCAGTGTGGGCAAGGACCGCGCGACAAAGAGACGAGTTCCAGCTTTGGTAACGCTTCTTGTTTGCATTAAATCTGCTGAAAGACACGGTTCAAAGCACTGGGGACCCCTTATTCTAAGGGCCAGGCTGACATCAGCCTTAATGTTTTCTCTCTGTCTACCCGATCTACAGTTTCTTGAGATGAGCACTGGGGTCAGTGTTGATGGGCAGGACACATTTACAAGAGAGTGAATAGAAGCCACTAACTCCTCTCTCTCAACTCTCTCAACTCTCAAGAGTTTTTCCCTCAAAAAAAGGAGAGGCTCACTCAATCTAGTGCTGGAAAGGGAGGACTGACTGTGTAGGTCCGTGCTGAATTAATTACAACGGGGACTTCCCCATCCAAAAAACATAAGTCTTCTGTTTCTGCTCCTATTTAGTCTCAAGAAGTAACACTTCAACCAGGGGAAGGTGTTGCAAAGGTGCCCTTTAGCAAAATAATTTTCCCCATCCAATAACAGTGTGCTTCCTTTGGCCAAATGCTTTTCACCCAATGAAATGCAAATAACTCTAGAAGCCATAATATGTTAAGTCTTATCAGTCATTTATACCTTAGTGGTGAATGAATTGAATCGATTCTGGGGCAGTGAGGAAGGGACTGGAAAAGAAAGCCTAAAGAAAGTCTAAGTACCTGAGGATAAACTCTGCTGAATTTTACCTGGCCAGATATTTTCTCAACACGTGATAATGCAGGCTTCATTCTATTTCTATGGCTGAAATGGCTGAGAGACTCTTTTCTTTAAAGTCTACACAGGGATTCTGTGTTAGGGGAGTAAGAAGGTGCAGAGGTGGAGGAGGCAGACCCTGGGGTTAACTCTTCCCTCCTTGCTGGGGGGGCATGCCACTGGCAGCGTGCGAGCTGACTGAGACGGCAGCAAAAATCTGCAGCAACACGCCCGCATCCCGGGCTCCAGACCAAGGGAGGAGGAGGACGAGGACAGGACATTCCCTTCTAATGATGCCAAGGAGTTTGAACTAAAAAATACAGCGAAAGCTCAATCACACTGGAAGGTTGTATATTGCAGTCTAAAATGAACTGGGGCTGCGGAGGTCTGGAGAAGAGGCGGTGTTTCCAGTTTCCAGCTATCAGCAGACTTGGGATGGTGAAGGAAAATTAATGTTTGTGTAAAATGAAGAATAAAAACCCAAGACCCTTGGTTGGCAGAGAAGTGAACTCTGCTTAAAAATATGGTCTTGCCTAAGGGAAAGGAAAATGACCTTTTCAAACCTATCGTTAGTTCTTCCTACGGCTGAGGGCCGCTCTTGGGTTCAGCAAACAATAGGATGAGCTTTCTGGATATGGAACGATACACACTGAGCCTATCTGGAATAAGGGTTCCAAATTAAAATTTCCCAAATGATGTTACAAGAACAGGGGGAGGGGGCGAGGGGCAGAGGAGGTATCTTAGGGAGTTGGGGGCCCTGAGAGGAGACCACCCAGGGCAGGAGCTGTGGGCAGGGGGCCATAATGCTGAAGTTCAAGGTGGTTTCTGTACTGTGCCTGGTGTTGGTACTGGTGTTGCTCTGGGGAACGAAGAAGCAGGGTGATGGCCTGTGACGCGTGATGGCCTCGGGAAGGTAAAGCAGCGTGGACCAGCAGGCAGAGGCAGCAGGATGAAGGGAGCGTACAGAGAGTACAGCAGGGGTTCAAGCGAGAGGAGGCCATGAAGAAGAAGGCAGCCATCCTGGGAATCCGTCTTATCTCAGGGGGAGTGCTAGGCTTCTCACAGTATTTGGAATGGATGTTTGAGCCATTTTATTTGTAAAAACAGAAAGAAAGTAAAAGAAAAGAAAAGGGTAAAGCCGGAAGGCCAGAAGACAGTCCTCATCTCTCATTAGTTTGCTCTTGCTGAAAAGGCCTGACGACCCCTGGAAGTCACAATCTCCTACTCTCTCCCAAGATAGGACTCTTTGCTGCTTCAATCCTCAGATTAAGAACCATCTGGAATGTTGGATTCTGAATCCAGGCATAGCTCCACGTAATTCAATCCAGTGGTAAACTGGCTCTCGGGGCAGGGGGCGGGGGGGTGGGGGGTGCGGAGAGTTGGCCGATTGTTATGGTGTAAATACACCACCTTGGCCAATTTCAAGCTACAAACTTGACGTCACTGAACATGGAGCTGGGAAGAGACGCGGAGTTGGCTCTCGGAAGCTGCTGGGAACCAGTTCCAGCACGTCGCCGCTCAATCCCTGTGACAGCAATTCATTCCACTCTGTCACAGGACCCGCCACCTGGCCTTCTTTCAATTCCCTTTACTCGCTCTGCTTCCTCCTGCCTCAGGACTTTTGTACTTTCTGTTCCTTCTGCCTCGGATGCGCTCTCCTTCCTTTTCACCTAATCAGGGTCTGCTCCATCTGTTCTCAGCACAACTGTGACTTCCTTAGGCAGGCTTTCTCTGACCGCCCTGGCCGGGTCAGGTACCCTGGGTTTGTTCTCTCATAGTGCCAGGCACCTCTCCTTCCTACCATACGACACAGGTATACTTGTACAGTTGTTCAACTGACCATTTGATCAATGTCCACCTCCCCTCCACGATGGCAAACTCCAGGAGGTCAGGCCCCCTCTGCTTTCGTTCAAGTAACAAATGAGTGATGACAAGTTGTTGAATGAATGAGCATCCCTCTTCGTCCCCCAGTCCTAGTAAATCATCAGCTGGTCTCTTTCATTTGATGGTCGAAAGTGTGGAGCATGAAGAGCTCACCTTCTCCCTCTTCCCATCAACACCCTACCTAGAGATGTTTCAGATCAAGAAGACCGACTCGCTTGAGGGTCTACAGCAGCTTCTCCATATCTGATGACTCACATAGCAAACCAGCAGAGGGTTAGGAACCATTTTGTGTAATCTCGAGATACACAGCAATGTCTTGTGTGGTTGCCTGACAGCACCTTCATCAAATAACCATGTCTTTTCATTTTTTTCTGTCTACACATACCTGCTCAATACACTTAGATATATCCCATTAAAATTCATCTGGATAGGGGCCGGCCCGGTGGCACAGCAGTTAAGTTCCACGTTCCGCTTCTCGGCAGCCTGGGGTTCGCCGGTTCAGATCCCAGGTGTGGACATGGCACCGCTTGGCATGCCATGCTGTAGTAGGCGTCCCACGTATAAAGCAGAGGAAGATGGGCACGATGTTAGCTCAGGGCCAGGCTTCCTCAGCAAAAAAGAGGAGGACTGGCAGTAGTAAGCTCAGGGCTAATCTTCCTCAAAAAAAAAAAAAATTCATCTGGATAATAAGAAGGAGAGAAATTGGAACTTTTATGGATATGTGGGATTTCCAGTCCTCAAAGCATTCATGTTTCATCAGTGAAAAATTGCATGGGCATTTGAATAATAGAAATATTTAAATTGTGTAGCAAGTTGAAAGAGTTTACCAAAAAAACTGTTAAAGAAGAGCTAAAATATGTGGAGTACCTATATCCTAACTCCTCACACAGCTGTGGGGCCCAGAGAAGTTCAGCAAAGTGCTCAAGGTCGTAGAGCTGGAATGGAGGAGGCTCGGGAAGTGAGAACTCTGACACTGGAGCCCACGCTTCTAATTCCTAAACTCTGCAGCCTGAAGGGCAAGATCAGATGCAAAGTAGAGGCAGGACCCTTCAGTCAGGGAAGACATAACAGAGAGAGACATGCAAATAGCCTGGAGAAGGCAAGAAGAAATGTAACCAGCCATGCTGGGGGGAGAGCATGAGAAAAGCGGTAGACTGTTTCTACTCTTGAAATTTCATTTAAGATTGTTGAAGAGCAATTTTTAAAGGATAAAATCCAGCTTGCGTCTTTTGACCTATGGGCAGACCCCCATACGGTCGTCAGCATCTTGCTAAGGATTCTAAGAGGCAAAGTCGACTTCAGTTTAGTCGTTTGTCACCCTGTGAGCTGCCCCTCACCTAGTCACAGTAGTCAGAGCATATTTTGGCAGTAAAATCATAGTTAAATTTAGTTAAACTGCTTAGCTATGCATCAAAAGTTGAGAGTTGCCTATCCGCAGTTCAATATAACTTTCTGTAAAGAATCCATGAGGGGCTAAAGCCAGACTTAAGCAAAAATTAAAAAGACGCTGTTAGAGACCAAGATACATCACTCGCTACAGTTACGACTCAGTGCAATTCCCCCGCCCAGTAGTTGTACCAAGAACTTCCCACGTGCCAGGCGCCAGCGTCGGCCCAGCATCATTGATTTAATTCTTACAAACCCTGTGATCCACAGACTACTACTATCCTCATTTTAGAGTTGAAAGGTGAAGTAGCTAGCTCAAGTTGACACTTTCAATGAGAGAGGGAGCAGAATTTTGAAAAAATCCTTTCTATCTCAGTCACTCTACACATGTCATCAAAAAACACAAAAAGTTAGAAAAGATGTTTTCATTTGAAAGTTCTGACTGGCCATTCGTGGGATCAGATCATTGGGCCGTGTCAATTCATGACAATTTCTTTCGGGGAACCTTTCAGAAACACATTCCATGAGGGAGCTTCTTCCTTGTAAGAAGCCTGACAAAGCAGCTGCTTTGCTTACGGATAAAAACCCGGTGCCCAGAAATGAGCAGCAGCAAATCATAGCAGTAGTTTTCAACTCTGACATAGTCAAATCATCTGGGAAGTTTTGAAGAAAATACTGATACTTGGGCCCCGGATCAATTAAATTAGAATTTCGTAGGGGTGGGTCCTGGGCCTTAGTGGTTTTTCTGCTTCCTAAGCCCCTCAGCTACCTTCTCTACTGCCACCCCGGCCACACAGGTGGAAAAGATGCTCCTTGTATAGCAAAGGTTGACAGACAAATACTCCGATGTTTTTAAATTCTTTTTGCTAATAGGTCTAATTTGTAAATTTACCCGACGGCTTGTAATTGTTGTTTATTTTATAAACTTACCTAAGCTCTGCCACCAGAATTTTCTAGTTTCAAAAGCCATACCAAAAGCCAACAGTAGATGGCCCACGTCTCTCAGAAAGGGAGATCAAAGAACCAACATGCTGCTAAATGGAAGAACCCAAGGGTTCCTTGTAAATGAGCCTGAGCTAGGGGGTGGGTAGGAAGACAAAAACATGATGAGAAAACAAGAATTCAGTCTTTCCTAGAATAATTAAAAAGTTATTTAAAAGAATTACCAAAAAAATTAATAAGCTAGGAATGGAAATGAGCAAAAGCGATTCCTGAGTACACAGTCTTTGATACTGATAACGAAAGTAGTGAAAGTTTGAATAGGGAAGTTGGCAAACCATAAAAGTTGAGTCCCAAAGTTCCCCTAATCATGGATCTCTTTTTTCCCCTTTTTCAATGAAAGTGAGAATGGAAGATTGGGTTTTATATGGACAACATCTGTGAGGAAACCTGGTATGTCTTTCCCCTGACTGTCAACGTGCACCGTATAGAAGATCCAGAAAGGCCAGGAATTTTCCATTGCATCATCTATTCTTAAAATTGCTTTCACTTTCACTTTCACCGTTTATATTAGACTTCAGACACACAGTCAATATACCACTCGTTAGAAATTAGTGAGAATTAGCGTCTAGCTAAAGGCTAGGTTCTGCGAGGCTAGTCTTCCTGTGGGAAGTAGTTTTCATAATTGAAACTCAGTGTGAGGGGATTGCCTTTTCTTTTTCGTACAAGCGTAATTTTTAATGAATAAAAATAATAATATGTTCTTTGAAGAACTTTTCTGCTGCAAATCACAATACACATTCAAGGGATACTCATTTCCATCAAGTAGGAAAGAAGAGATTATTTCCGTTTTACAGCTGGACCGAATGAGAGGCAGAGAAAAAGTGACTTGACAAAGATCTTCAAATGAAATTCATCGCGTCACTCCCAATCCTGAATTCGGCCCTTAAGTGACTTTGTTCTCTTTATTACCTCTGGGCTGATAGGGGTTTGAAGTTCCATTTTCACTGTTAGGGGTAGTTGTGTGCTAGTTCTAGGATCTGTCATGACTAAGAGCTCAGAGCCCAACTTTAGTCATTAGTTTCCACTTTTGACCCCAGACTCACTCTGGACCCGTGTGAAGCCAGAGACCCTACTTACAGCTGTAGTGGGGGGCTCAAGAGAATACATCTTTCCCACAATGCTTATAACCCAGCCCAGGACTGGATGCTGGGAGCATTCAACCGCACTAACAGTGATTGCTCCATGCACGCCACCCGACATCGGCAGAGTCCCAGTACGCCTACAAACGTACTTTAATTTACAAATGAGCTTTTATTTAGGCCTGCAGTCTGGCATTGTGTGCAGCTGTGACAATGTACTGACCCTGCCCTGAAGCTCTGACCGAAAATTGAGATGTTTTTCCCTCAAGCGCATTCGTTACCAGGCCTCACTGAGCAGAGAGAAGGGAGTAGTGGGCTGGCCTAGGATAGCTGCTTGAGCTGTGGCTAAAGCAATGCCAGTAGCCGCGGCCGTGAGGCCAGGTAAGCAGCGGCTTGAGCTTAACCACATCCTGCTGGCGTGAGGTCACCCCAACCTTGGCCCGGCTCTGCATACAAATAGGTAAAGGTCTAAGGATGCGTTCTGATTTGTTTATTCTACCTGTGCATGTCAAGTTATTTTTAGTGAGACTGATTCCTGTTTAATGCTCAGAATGGGAAGCTGCTGACAGCCCTTTTTAACAGTGCAGAAAATTCCAGCCAAGTGCCCAACTGACACAATTGCATCCGCAAACACATGTGGTGGTAATGGAGTTGTCCTATGGTTCATTTAATTCCTGAGTACTTGATTAATCCCAATTGTAACTACAAACAAGTACTGGCTCTACTCCTAGGCACACTACCTCTGCGAACAGAGCATGCAAATCTATACTCAGAATTTGTTTTAAATTTACAAAAATTTAAATTTATGAATATTTTCAGGAAATTATAATAAATCCAATTATCATGACAGTTTTCTACATAAAATTGTGTTACTGCTATCTATTATCTCTAGGATGAATCCCAACCTGCCAAGATAAGGAATAGAAGGTCTTTTATAAACTGTCTCCAGCTGTCTCTCCATTTTTATCTTTTACCACTCTCTATCATCTCCCCCACCCCCCAGAACAAACCCCCCGCTCTTGCTACCCAGAACTAACCATTTCTGGAGTGTGATACTGGCCAAGAATGCCAGCTGGAGATCTGTGGACCCATCTATCCTACAGACATGTTTTGTTTGGGCCTTCAGTGTTTAAGAAGATTTTCGTTTGGACATTGCATAGGACTTTATCTTCTTGCAAAAAATGGAAGATTCGCCAACATTGGGCCCATGTTCCTGCGTGGCAGCAACCAGTTGAAGCAAAGGGATGGCTTTCTGCCTTAGATGTGGCACACAGTCTCTGCTTCTCCATGATCCTTCCCATAGCATCATTCCTAGCCTAGTCTTTCATTTTCCTTATCTGCCTGGTCCCTGTAGGGCCACGCACTTTATGCTTCCATAATATTCCTTTATTCCCTCAGGAACACTAGTTCCTCTTTGGGAAATGTTCTTCTGTGTTTCTCTCTGGTCCATTTCTACCAGTCCCCTATTCAATATCTCCTCTGCTGTGAAGTCCTTCATTTGATCCCTTACACACATTGTTGTCACAGGACTGCTCACAATATATTGGGGTTCACTATAAGCATCAACTCCCTGACCACCGTCCCCTCGAGTACAACAACCTGGCTCTACTCACTTCCTCACTGCCCACCTTTAGCATAGGCACCGACGAATCAGTGCGCATCCCAGAGACGCATGAGGTGACACAGAACAGAGTGAACTAATTCCCATGACACTGAGGGACGAGTGACCTTTTTCTGAGTCAGGCGTCGGTTGTGTTAACAAGGGTTGAAAGTGGGGCAAAAAAGTAGGGTAGCAAGAAAGTGAAGAACAAATTCAGAAGGCAGGACACGTGAGTGTGTGTGCCTGAGCGTACGGATGGGCGAGCCGCGATCCGAAGCGTGCTTGCGGAAGACTGCGAAGGGAACACAGAGGTGCAAAAGTATGCGTACTTATAGTCTCTAACTGAAAACGCTTTTAAATGGAATCCTGTGTTGTTACAATGGACGAAGGACGATTTCCGGAATTGTTTATAAACCTATTTTTCTACATTACAGAGGTAAGAGGTTCAAACTCCCAAATAGGTGTCGTGGAAGAAAAACAAAAACAAGAAGAAAGTAACTTCCATTTTTCTGAACCTTTCCCTGAAGAATGAAGGGGAAGAGGAGGAAAATACTGAATTCATTCACATCATAAGGGATCCACTGGTAGGTAGACCAGAGGTCAGCCGGACTTTTCCAAAGCAGCAATTACCACTGCATGGCCTTTAGATTTCTTTGCTTGTAACTTAAATTAACTCCAGTAAGCAATAAAAATGTGAGGAAACATTTGAACAGCGGTTTACTGAATGAGGCACATGAAAAGTAAAAATTGTTTGTACACGTCCTAACAGCAAAATTAATACCCCGTGCTCATGAGCAATAGTCTGGTTTGTGTAACGGAGTCTTCTTGAAGACTCTAGGAGGTACACATGCTCTCTTGTACGGTTCTACAGCACTTCCTTTAGCTTCTAACTGAAGTACTCTGACGAAGTGTGCTTGCATGCGTTTAAATTTATCCTTTCTATTGCCCACTATGAATCTACTCCTACTTCTTTTCCATTAGCTGCTTAAAAAGGAAGAAGAAAGAAGCGTGTACTAATTGACTAGAAAGATAAGTTGCCGACTGTTTAAATGAAAGAAAGGAAGTGTAGTGTCTGTAAGGTGACAAGTTTCTGTGGGAGTGTTATTTCAAGTGACTTCAAGGAACTTCATATTTTTCTGATATAACATCAAGTTAGTGGTATGCTTTTAATTTTTAAAAAAGTGTTCTCTGTCTTACAAAATCCTGTTGAAGAAATAAAACATACACATCAAGTATAAGATACTAATTTCCTCAAGTATCTTCTATGAAGTTACAAAACTCGTGATGAAATAACAGCCTCTCTAAACACAGTGTTCAATATCTCTGACTTCAGTTGATGCCGTTAGACGCTCCCTGGCATCAGAACATTCGTTCTCAATCCCATGCCCCGTAAACCTTTGCTCTATAAGCAAATAAGGGGCAAGAAATATTAAGAAGAAGAACTGAAATGTCTTATTCTGGGAGGCAGAAAGTATGTCTCCATGTTATCATTCTAAAACATCTATTATCATGGTCAAATCCTTTCCTGTCACCAGTTTTTTAAATTAAATGTTTTATTTTACTTGCATGAAGGGCAAAATGTATAGACTTCACAGTCCATAAATATATAAAAAACTGGTTTCTTGAATCCGTTTTCTTGATCCTGGGGAGCTAAAGTGCTTCCTTCGTGAAATTGACTAAAATTTCACCAGGATATTTAAGACAGAATGGCATTAGCTATAGTCTTATTTTCTTCTATTTCTGTTCTTTCCCATAGGAAAAATTAACCTTTGGCTTTGAAGATGAATATGAAGTTCATTATCTCTTTTTCAATAAATTAGTCAGCATGAGATCTTGTCTATCATTTTCCACCGAAAGAGATGACCTCCCGAGAAGAGCAGTACCATCATAATTCAACCTAACTGAGCATGTGTTCTTAAAAGAATGCTTTGTTTTGTTTTTATAGCTTTGTTCTATATTTGGCTCATTACATTGCCTGTTAACATGTGGTCCAAACCGTTTGCAAAGGCCTCCTTTTTACATGTATAAGTCAATTATACTAACATAGATCCAGGGCAATTAAGGATGGTAGCAGTCTGCCACTTACTATCTGCCTGACTTCTGGCAAGTTTCTTAACCTCTTTAACACTTAGTTCCCTCATCTCAAAAAGGAGGATAATACCTAAATGATAGTGTTGCTGTAAAGATTAAATGGAATAATGTATGTCAAACTTGGTCTAGTCCCTGGAACATAAAAACATGGTCCATAAATGATGATGACAACAAAGATGCTGATGTGATGATGACGATAGGAAAAAAGAGAAGACAACGGTTGCGGTTATTCCATATCCAGCCTCTGTAAACTAGACAGAATGCATGAGTTCTTCACTCAATCCAGGAACTGTTGGGAAGAAAGGAAAGGTTTTTGAAGCTGTTGAAATGATCTGGAGGCAGGAGAGAGAGTTTACTGACAGGCTGTGCAGAAGTAACTGTGTCCTTTTTATTCCCTCATTCATTCACTAAATGGTTACCGTGTACCCAATGTACACCAGGAAAAGGGGTACAGCTGTGAGGAAGCAAGACTTCTTGCCTTCTGGAGCTTGTATTCTAGTGGAGGAAGAGACAATTATAAAGATAAGTCCAAATGTATCGTACATCAGAAAGCGATTAAGTGCTAAAGAGAAACATTCACAGGAAGGGGCATTGGGAATGCAGAGATCGGAGCAGAAATATTAGACAGAGTACACAGGAGGGTCTCACGGAGAAGGGAAATTGGAATGAAGACCTAAAGGAAGAGAGGGAGCAAGTCACGTGGATGAGGGAAGAATATCCAGACAGAAAAAATGGCAAGCCCCTGAGTGGGAGGGTATCTAATATGTTCCAGGATCAGCTAAGAGGTCACAGTGATTGGGGCACCCGAGCAGAACAATAGGACAGTAGGCGGTACAAAGTCAGTATGGGGGCAAGAGGGAAGGAATCAAACATATGTCATTATAGGGACTTAGGGTTTTACTCTAAACTGGGAAACCATCAGGTTTTGAGCAGAAGAGTGACATGGCCTGACACATCTTTCCAAAGGATCTGGCTGCTGTGCTGACAGTAGACTGAAGGCAGCCGGTTAGACCCGTTGAATGTTGTAGGGGAGAGATCATGGTGGCTGGGAGCAGAGGGATAGCAATGGAGGTACTGACATGTGGTCACACCATTTTTTAAAGGTAGAGCCAACAAGATTTCTTGGTGGCTTATGAAGAGAGAAATCAAGGAAAAACTCCAAGGTTTATAACTGGAAGAATGGAGTTGTCATTTACCAAGAAAGGAAAGACGTGGAAGAGTCTGGAGGTGAGGACCAGGCACTTAGCTACATGAGTCTAGAGTTCAAGAGACAGATCCATACTGGAGATAAAATTTCAGAATCAGATGTATATAAAAGGTGTTTAAAGCTGCTTGTAAGAAACTCTAAAGCAACATGGGATAAACATCTAAAACAGACTTTGAGCAAGCAGAGCACAGAAAAACAACATAGAAATGGAAGTGGATGGGTTGTGATGCTTTGCTGCAAGGGGCTTCAGGGTCAGGGGTGCCAAGCACAGCTCACTGTGGCAGGAAACTAGTCCTGGGGGCAGGGCTGTGAACAAAGATGAGCAATTCTGCCTCCTCCCTGCCTACCAATGTGCCCTGATGATCTCACCTTACTGTCGGTTCTTACACCTCAGCCTACTCTCCATGTTCATTTGAGGGCCATCTGCTTCATTATTTAATCCTAACAATTTTTCTATTGAACAGATAACAACCCGGTAAGGGACTAGCTATACATATAAATAATGTGAAAAAAAAGTTTAGAAAGGAAATGTTTGCCTATTCACTTCACAGGTAAAGAAAATGTCCTGCTTATATTGACATTTGGTTGTGCTTGTTAGGAATGAGTCTTATAGATTTATTAAAGCTGCATCTTGGAATGGGCTCCTCGGTTATCTTAATGTGGCCTAGCTACCTCCAGTTTGTGGGTCTTTTCTGCCTACCCTCTGCTCTTGGCTAGCTTTCCCTCCCCCACCCTAGGAACTCTCTTCTTGGCCCCTTCCCCTTCTCATCCTGGATGTTCTCTCTGGGAGCTCAAACACCTCACACAACCACTGCCCATATACTGATGACATTGATGCGCCTCATTTTCCATTCTCAGTACTAAGCCCGTGAAAACTATACTTCACTGGGTTTCTCCCATCTCTCACAGGCAACTCAGAAGCCACACATCCCAACCTCTTATTTTCTCTCCAAACTCTCTTCTCCAGAATTACCTCTCCCACAAGATGCACCATGATTTATGAGGTCTCCAGGGCCAGAAACCTTGGAGTCACCTCACACTCCCTCATCGACCCCTTTCTCAACTCAACATCCAACGAGTCTTGTTAATTCTACAACTTAAATGTTACTTCCTCCCATTTACCACTTCTGTAATTCGTGCATCCTTTTATCATGACATCCATCAAAAGATTTAGCAATTCTGTATTTCTCTGTCTGTGTCCCCTCCTCGCCTGTGAATTCCTTCCCAGAGATACTGGACCTTATTGTGGAGGTGAACTGACTAACTGCAATTTCGACAGAGTGAGATGAATGGCAAGGGTGAAGCTGAAGACATCACGGACTGCAGCAAGCAGCATCGAGAAGAAAGGGACTGACATCTTGTAATGGGAACAAGCAAGGCAAGAGTTGACACTGGATGGTGCATACACAGCTGGCACAGCCATGTTTGGAGGTCCTGACTCAATACACTTGGATCCAGGAATGAGAATTTACTGAATGCTTGCTACGTAACCAACACCAAGCTAGGCACTGGTGGGGAATGAAGAAGTATCAGACACGGTCCTCCTTGCCCCAGGAGCCTTCCATCCCCAGCTGGAGAGAAGAGGTGGATGCACAGTACAGAATTTATATGGTTTGGGCTACGTCCTGGAAGAGAAAATCATTGAGACTAGTAATGAAAGGCTTTATACAGGAGTTGAGCTTGAGAAGGGCCTCAAAAATGGGTAGAATCCAGTAGAAAAGGAGACTATGAAAAGGAAATGAACACATAGGGTCTGGAATGTGTTCACAGACAGTTCAGAGATGGGCTGCCTGAGGGAGAGGCTTCATGTAGTAGGAGAGCTGAAGACAAGGTGGGGCAGGTGAAAGGCTGAAAGCCAGGCAGAGGATGAATGTGCAAAGCCTGCGAGAGTCACTCATTTGAGCAAATTATCATTCAAATTTGACCCTACACTGCCCTTTGGATTGCTATTTCTTCTTGCTTGGTTGAATTGCCCTAGGTCTTCTTATAGAGAAGCACAACGACATGGATCCAGCAATAAGGAAGGGGAGAGGGCGTGCCTGACGTCAATCAACAGAAACACACCAGCTGATTAAGGAGGAGCATTATTTCAGTTTAAAAGGAGGCTCTTGCTTCCTCCTCTGGACTAAAGGATGATCACTTCAACAGCGAAGGCAACATCAAAAGGAACTGAGCTGTGGGTAAACCGGAGTTAGAACCCCACAGTAGAAAATCTATTATAGACTCTACAGAGATGGGTTCAACTACAGAAAGAGCACTGGAAGCCAGGTCCACAGACACATCTCTGTGCGTGAGTGTGATGGAAACAGAAGATATCAGTTAAAGAAAGGACAAGAAAGGAAATGAAAGAGAGGTGTGAGGTTTGTCAACCTTTTCCCTAAGCGCTCTCTCCAATTCTCAGCGAGTGCAATGCAACTACCCAACGTGACAGAAAACTCATCGTGAAACTCGAGCCAGAAGCAAAGCAGAATGAGCAATTTCATAGAACAACAACGGACATGAGGTCTGCAACAGAGCTACAAAAGCAAGAAAAGTAAACTGTCAAACCTCCAACAGTTATGTTCTGCCTGGTTTAGGAACAACAAAATTTGGAGGCCACACAGTCTTGACTTTAATCCCTCGATGTAAACGCTTTCCTTTTATCAGCTTGCTTGGAGTCTAAGCATACCAGACTCAGAGATTTTTTCTGTAATTTGTTGTGCATTATCGGCTATTTACATAATTACTCTAATTAAGCTAGTTACAGCAGTTCCTGTAAATATGTGAAAGATCACCGAAACATGTAATTATGTCCTTATATCATTAATTAAGCTATATCAGCTGGGAAAATTACTGTAAATATGTCTGAAGGTGTCATTAGTCTGTGTAATGAAGCCATAAAATTCTTTATTGAACTACAATACAGTGCTCTGAACTAATAATTCTTTTAAAACACCACTTGTGACTTTTAAAGTTCAAGATCCCAGGCATAAAAGATAAATTTCTCTTTCACACCCACAATGGTTTGAAAAACTGATACAGGTTTTAGACTTCCTTTATTACCAACTTGGGTGGAACACAAATTGACACGCAGGCCCAGTTCCCTAGTGGTCATTCCTGGAATTGCAGTGGGAATGGGCAGTGCCCGAGCCCTCAGCTCTTCTCCTGGAAGAAACACAGCAAGACCCGACCAGGAGGATATGCCAGCCTCCCACGCTGGACCAGCCCCCAGCTGTTTCCTCCTGGATGCTCATGTGCCTATCAACCAACGTCTTTTCTCAGTGTTTATGTATAAATAGCTGTCCTGATGCCCCTAGCCAAAATATTAGGTCATAATAGTAGGATTCCCAGGTAGGACTATATTTTAAGGACACAAGCATCAGAAGAGTGAAAATCTCAAAGTACCGTGTTTCTAGAGATAGCATTTCAGACATTGTGAGCATGATTTGTGAGGCTCAGAATCCAGCCTCTCAGCCCTTCAAGTCAGACACCTCCTGCCTCTCCATGAGGTAGGCCCTGCAGCCAGCATTGGGAAGCACTTCAAGCCAGATCCCAGGGAACAGGGCCCTGATTCAGTCAAGAAAAAACGCACAGAGCTCTGCCAGGGGATGGCAGACGATGGCCACAGGAGCCTTCATTGGTTCAAAGGGTGCTTGCTATAAATGCAGAGGGAGCTAGGACTGAAAAGACGAGGGGATCCCCAGAGCCTCAGAAAGACACCCAGGAAACCCCCTCCCTCAGAAAATAACAAACAGAGAAAGCTTTCAGTTCTTCAAGTGCAAAAAATAAAAGCTTATGACTAGAATTCTGATTCTCTTCGGTTTAATGTTTATTTCTGGGGAGAGGAAAAGGTTAACTTTGTTCTTATACCAAAATCTTACACAAGTTTTCATCTTTTTTGGAAATCAACGTCTACATTTTAAAGTTCTAATTCTTTGAAGTAGAAATTTCTAAGTTTTGGAAGAAAGCACATGATTTTATTCTCAACAATTATAAAATGTAATGCTTCCACTTGTCTCTAATTTTGCATGTGGCAGATAGCATAGTTGACTACGGTTCCATCAAATTCACATTTATGGACTAAACAGATATTTAAAAACTAGATTTAGGTTATGATTTCTGCCTTCTTTCAACTTCAACCCCTGAGGCAGAATTAAACTCATTCTACAAAATGACACATAATAATATACCCCACTTTTTGGGTTCACCAATGACTTCATGAATCTAATGACTACTATGGAAATTCTCCCCTTAAAAAATGAAATGAATATATTCATTATAATTTACATGCAACGTAAAGTGTCCTCTACAGTCTACTCACAGACCCAGGTTGGGCACCCCTAGAACGTACTTTGAATTTTTAATATTTATTGGATTCTGAGTGTTCTCTCTTAGGAGCTATGGAGTAAGGTGAAAAAATCAACCAAAAACCTTTAATGATAGAAAATCGTGGCTGATAAGAATGTGTAATACAGAAGACTGGCAATCTTTAAACACTGGCCAGTAAGTTAGACAAGATTTTAGAACACAAACATTACGCATAGTGCTAGTCCATCTGTCCTCTCCCCCCGCCTTCAATGAATTTTCATATAGACTCAGTATGTTTTATATATATAAAACATTTCCAACGTATTACTAAGGTAGCATTGTCTTTCTGATCCCGCAGTGTGATCATTTCCAGCCCCACGGAGGCAGCCTCAGCCGGACCCTCAGCAGGACCCTCAGCAGGTCCCTCAGCAGGTCCCTTGGCAGGACCCTCGGCAGGTCCCTCAGCAGGACCCTCGGCAGGACCCTCGGCAGGACCCTCAGCAGGTCCCTCAGCAGGACCCTCAGCAGGACCCTCGGCAGGTCCCTCAGCAGGTCCCTCAGCAGGTCCCTCAGCAGGCTCCAGATGGTCAGTTTCTGTCTTTACTGCCGGAATCACCTACCTTCAGAGCAGTCTGGTCTTCTCAAGGTGAAGCATGGCTCTGAAGGCAGTTTCCTTTCCAAATCAACCCCAGGGAAGGCTGGGAGGGATTGTGAAGGGAAAAAAGAAAATAGGAGAGATCTTTCTGGTTTTCTGGATCCCTGGGAACATCATCCCCACAGTTGTAACTCACTAAACAGAGCATGAGAGCAGGAGATGCTGCCCCAGCGTCAGAGAAGGGATCTGAGTCTCCTGGAAATGTCCGCTGCTTCTCCTTCACTTGGTGTCAGCCAAGCCATGATCTCATTGGAAATCCTCAGTTAAACCGTCAACGCCACCTTCAAAATCAAGGTTCTCTTAGATCTATATGGAGACGGAAAAGCAAGGCGAAAACTGCATTTTTCATGTTGACCTGGAGTTTTACTCCTTCTGGCATTAATTGCAGGAGCTCATCTCTTGGTCAGCCAGAGTAAATAAGACTTTAGGATCACATGCCTGGCCATGGAGTTCATCCCAGGATATTGGACCACAAATGAGTTCCTGATACCATCAATGGATTAATTCACCTCATTTAGGTCAGCAGCTGCTCTCACACGGGAGTTCAAGTGGTGTTGGCATGACTATTTACCTTAAGGAAAACGAGAATCTAATATGTAATTTTAAAGATTTCCATAATATCCACAAAAAGCATATGTCTTTGAAGAAAATGTTTTTAAATGCATTTTACAACATGCTGCATATAACGTGCACATTATGGGTACTGTGTTTATCACAGGCAGAGTGAGGCCTCAGCAAAACCGAAAAGCCAGGTTCATTCCAGGCTTCCTCCCAAGTCCACCGAATGGGATACACTCACTAGGATCTCTCCGCCATCAAATGAGGTTTTTCACACCAGTGTCTGATAGGGGTGTGTTCTCAACCAAACCCCCACCTCAAAAATGAATGCACACTAAGAGGCAATAGTTACAAAGGGATCAACATGGTCACTTAATCCAAAGAGACAGTTCTGGTTACTAAGTGTCTGCTGGACAGGGAGAGCATCGTTGGACAGGCCAGGCTGCTGAACGCACATGAGACTGGGTTATGCAGGGCGATCCTCACTAATGCCCTCTCTGGTTGGTTTGTGGTTATGGATAACCTAGGCTCTCTCCCACAGAACTTTATGCACCTTATAGGGTAACTACTACATGCTGGTTACTAGGGTAACCAATACACGCTCCCTCAGGGCAGGGACTTGTCACGTCCATCTTCGTTGCCAATGCTGAAGGACTTGCTGGCCCTGCTCTGCTGCTCTGCTGCTGACCCGGTTCCTGCTGATCCCCAGGCAGGTGCTCAAGGCCCCCCAGCGGTGCTGCTCACTCGGCTGCCTGGGGAACACGCCAAGGGGGGCCTGGCCGGCCCGGCACCCAGGAGATGGGGCCAGTGGCCGGGGCAGTGGAGACACTCTCTTCTGAGGAGAAGATTGAGGAGATGTCCCCATCCATGGTGGCCATCATGGAGCCAGCCCTGATTGGCTGCTTGTGGGCCTCCAAAGACGTGATAAGATGCTATATTTACGTGAATGTGGCCAACACAACTCTATGCTCACTGTGAATCTTGAAGATTATTTTCTGAGTCTCAGAAGAGAAAATAAAAGACAAGTACAACTCTTTCCTACTAGACCAAAGCCACATTGCTAGAACAGCCTTACATCCTTTTTCTTATGAATTGGGGATCAAGAGGGTATCTAAATATGTAAATATCACAAAAGCCTTGCCTTCTTGATTTTGGAAGTAGCTGACTTCCGCCCTGGTGGCCTCTGATGGTTGAGCGTGTGTGGTTGTTTCCCTTTCTTCTCTGAACATCCAGTCATGCATTCCATAAAAGAAAAGTTCTTAGACTTATATGAAACCTGATCGCAATAGGTCTAAAGCCCAGTTGTTTTCCTTAATGAGTGTATGCCTAACTATTGCCAACTAATTCCTATGGCTCCGGGCATGACTCAGAAGCAGAAATGCCAATAACTACCAACCTCAGAAGGCCACGTACTCTTTCTCTGGGAAATTATCTGGAGTAAGTCCTTGTTCAAAAATGTCTATGGAGTTACTCTTCATTCTCTTTGTTGCAATGGGTTAACCCTTGTATAAGCCTGGAATTCCACCCCTCTTCTCAAAATGAGTTATATTCTCAGCTCAATCATTATTTCCAAAAATGATAATTGGAAAAGAAATGTAGGAAACATCTTTTTGGGAGGTGGAGTGGAGGGAAGGGTGGTAAAGTCTCAGAAAAGCCCACAGGCTCGGGCATCCCAAAGTCCTGGGTCCGAGTGCTGGCTCTGAACTTTAAAGGTCACGTCACTTTGCACATGGACTTAAACTCTCAACTGTACTGTTTCCTTCTCAGTCAAACGAAGATCATATCACCTACCTGGCAAGGATGTTTTGAAAACCAGAGTTAACCCACAAAATGCCTTCCATGTAGCAAATGCTTAATAAATGGTAGCTATTAACCTAGAGTTTCAATTTAACAGTCGTAAACCATATCTGTGTTCTTCCAGCAAATTATCCACAGTTTATGAAATACTTTGTCATACATTCTCCACTTGATCCTCACTTTGATTCTGTGGGGTCACGTATAAAAGAGGTACCATCTCTATTCTATAGATGAAGATATAGCCTTAAATATTAAGCATTTTGCCCAAAGTTACACAGTTTATTTGGGAATGCTAGGGCAACTCGGGGTCTCTGACCCCACACCCGATATGTACTTCTGCTCTCATGTTATTCTGTCCCATCACTGACCCAGTCAGCCTGTGCATTCATTTAAGATAAAATATTAACTATTCAAGTAAAATCCTAACGTTTATTCAAAATCACAATGTTTATTCCAAAAGGAACATATTGGGAAAAATTTCCCTATTTTCAGCGTTCAGGAATTCTGCAAATGTGATCCTGAAGAAAATGATGAGAGTGAGTACGAATAGCGTGGAGATAGCTTATTAAAAAGTATCTGACCTGGAGCCACTCTACATTCTGTAGCCACAGTGTCTAGTGTAGCTGCCATTAAATAACCGAACTGCGACTTAGGAACTGAATTTTAAATTTTAAATTTTAGTTATTTATAATTAACTTAACATTGAATTTAAAACCTGACTCTGCTTCAGTTACCAGAAAACTTTTAAGAATGTTTGAAACACCTTGGGTATGTAAATTTACTTTTTCAACTGTACATTTTATGAATTCTAATAATGGATCAAATATTTCTGATGAAAATTTAACATTTGAGTTGAGACGTGCTGTAAATATAATATACACACCATATTTTGAAGACTTAGTACCAGAAAAAGAAGGCAAAATATCTTCTTAACAATTTTCAATTTTGATTGTCCATTGGAATGATAATATTTTGGATATAGCAGGTTAAATAAAATATATTATTACAATTAGGGTTGTCAGTTTCTTTTTATGTTTTTTTAAACAAGGCCACAAAAAAATTTTAAAATAGATATGGAGCTGGCTTTAAATTTTATTTGGCAGCAGTATTCTACAGGAAACCCAATTATCTGCGTAACTGGAGAAAATCACAGATAACATCACTTCTCATTTTACTGATAAATTTTCATTTTTGACTGGTCTGAGTCTCAAAGTCTTCATTTCTAAGATCTTTCAGAGGAGCTACTTTCTCTGAGGCAGCCAGGCAGAAGGCAAGAATGTGCTTTCTGGTGAAGTAGGAGTGGAGACGCAGGCAAAGGCCTGAAAATCCTGACATTGACGTAACTCTTGAACTAAAAGCTATGTTCAGTCTAATTCAGTGCCTCAAGCATCTATGGAATATCCACGGAGTGAAAACGACTTGTTACACAAAGGTTAATGGAACCCAAAATAAAACCTCAAAACCAAAATGCTGGCCTCCGAAAGGCGTCTACTCAAGTGCAGTGCTCCTCAAGGTGCGATCCGCCAACATCACATCAGCATCACCTGATTCTGTCTCTTAAAAATGCAGATTCTGGGATCGCAGCTAGGTCTAACGAATTAGACTCCCTGGACGCAGTTACCTAGGAATCTGTGTGTGGACCGGCAATTCTTATGCCGTGAAAATGTGAGACCCACTGTTCCAGAGGGCAAAAGAGATGCGGACACAATGTAAATACTCTGCCAGGGGGGTGGAGGCACTCACAGTGTGAGGAGGAAGACTTCCAGAGCAGAAGACCTCGAAACTGAGGCTGGAGTGACAAGCAGGAATTAGTCACCAAAGAAGGGTGGGAGGAGAACAGCAAGCAGAGGATGAGAAGGAACAAGGTCACTGGGTACGGAACCTCAGGGCGTGTGCTGATCTGCGAGCAGCAGGCTGTGAGGAGGGCGTTGGTGTGAGATGAGGCTATGAAGAGTCCCAGACGCAATGCGGAGGACGTTGATCACTGACCTGTAGGTCGGTTGTGTTTTAGGGTGAAGAGGAGATTGGCAGAGGTAGCGAGGAGGCGTGGGCAGTCTGAAAACGGTTTCCAGATGACCCTGATGTTCTGGTCCAGAGCCACTGCTACAAGTGGGATTTTTTTTTTTTTTTTTGAGGAAGATTAGCCCTGAGCTAACATCTGTGCCCATCTTCCTCTACTTTAGACAGCATGGCTTGATAAGTGGTGAGTTATGTCCTCGCCCAGGATCCAAACTGGCAAACTCCCGGGCAGTGCTGAAGCAGAGTGCAAACTTAACCCACAAGCAGGATTTTAAGCAAAGGAGCATTATGGTCAGGTCTGTGTTTACGAATTTTTCTGACAAGTGGGAGGAGAATGGCTTTTAAGGAGGCTAGCCCAGCATCAGGGAGTTGATTCGTGTCTAAACTGAGGTGGTGTGCAGGAAGGATACAAAGGAGGAAAACTGTTGGATAAATGTTAAAGACGTGAACTCAGCAGGAATTTGAGCTTGACTGAATGTTGGGGCAGCGAGGGCTGAGAGGCGCTCCCAGTTCCTGGCCTGACTAACTGGAAGTGTGGCGATGCCACTCACCGAGAGACAGCATCAACAACCCACTGATTCTAATTTCAAAACTTTGCTTGGCATGTTCTTTTGAATGAGTCATTCTATGCAAAACCTGTTGACAGTCTTCGAAAGGAACCAATGAAGCCACACCATGCCACACCACGCCGCAGGAACGGTCTCAGGTTTTGCATTAATAAAATCTGTTCCCATGTTACCTTTTCAAAGAAACCTATTTACTACGAAACGCTTTTGAGACTTAAATCAACATTATCATGATGAAAATTCTGGTGTTCACATACTGAAAGGTAGCTTTAAGTGCACTGCAGTGAGATTTTTTTCATGGTTTTAAACGTTAGTAACACCTACTTCATCTATCCATATATACACAAAATTTTTAATTAAGAAAAAGTGTAACAGTCTGAAGATAAAAGGTATCTTATTTCTGAAAGCATTTTGCACATGTTTAACTCTTTAAATGTTCCATGAGGAGGTCATTAACTCCCAGTAATTTAAAAAAAGAATAAAGACTAAAAGGGCTTTCAGAAAAGAAACTATATGTAATCTAGACTAGAATATAAACTAGAACTTTTGTAGGGGAACTTTGGTGTACCGGATATTTTTCAAACAAAATATTGCCTTCCAGTGGCAAAAGCGCTGTCTATCGGCTTCTAAATGACGCCGGGATCAGGTGAGCCCCTCCAAGCTCCGAGCCGAGCCAGCACTTTGGAACTTTTTCAAATTTTAATAAAAAGGATTATGAAGACTTTGATATAGTTTCTTAGGGCTGTCTTCTTTACATAAAGTAAAATATTTTGCTTTAGCACGAATATTTAAACCAAATTAAGATAATTCCTGGAACTATTTTTCATGAGCCAATTGGCTATTTTTTCCTTTGTTTCCTTAGAACCATTACCAACACTGAAAAGTAATCAGAATAAGTAATTTCTACAGATGTCCTAACTTTGTAGTATGGGTTTTACACTTCTACAAACATCTTATATTTCTAGCAATAACTCTCAATGGAAAGAGTCAAGTTATGACATACTGTATCCTAACAGGGTTGACATTTTAAATGATGTCGTTCCCTCTATGTGAAGGGCCCAAGAATAGTGATAATGCCATTAAAGCCCTTCCCTTCTGCTCGTTCCGCTGGAGTTCAGAACTGTATCGTCTTAGACTGTGGGTAGAAAGAAAGGAAGAGAGAGAGAGAAAGAGGGAGGAAGGGGAGAAGGAAGGAAAGAAAGAATTCACAAAGACTAAGACAACTTGTCACATTTGCTGGAACTAAGCACTCATTCACTCATTGATGTTATGACCAGTTTCAAAATGGTTGGCTCCTTGAGGTACAGGAACAGAATTCGATATTATATGAGGATATATTAAAGTAAATAAATGGAGACTAATATGCAATAATAGAGTAGAAGCGGAAGAAATAAGATTCAGAAAAACAACACGCGCAAAAACATGCTTTGGAAGAAAATAGCTCCAGAGTCAAGTTGGCAAAAGGACAGCAATCTATGAAAATATTAGGAGATTAAAACAATGGCATTGATATAATTTGTGAGGTTATCAGCCTTTATCTTAGGACAGAACTGAATTCATGAGAGAGATTCACAATTTGAGAAGAATTACAAGAACATAAATGTGTGGGAGCTGAAAGTTGGAGGTGACCATAGAGTAGTGGAAAGAACTCAGGATTTGGAATAAAAAACTGGGAGTAAATAATCCTAGCTCTTCAGTTTATTATCTGTGTGACTTGGGCAAATCACTTCACCTCTCTCAACCTCACTTACTCCTACTGGAAAATGGGGAAAATAATACCGAGGGGGAGAAAACCATAGGCCGAAGACCAGAACTGCTATGAGGATTAAACGAGGTAATATATGAGAAAGCCTGTTGTTAACTCTAAAACCCAAATGAAAGGCAATTACTGAGTCTATTTAAACACACACACACAGACACACACACACACACACACCAGCTCCAACTAACTCCTCATCAATTGTCATCAGCAACACAAACCTTTACATACCTACTTGTGCTCAAGATCCTGCGCCAGGAACAGGGACACAAAGGTATAAGAGACTGTTCCACTCCTCGAGTTTATAATCAAGACTCAAGAGATAAGGTACATCATAAAAAATAAAGAGATAGATAGATACATACATAAATAAACAGCAAAGGAGGGTAATACAGGTCACATGCTTAATAAAAGGCAGGGAAGCTAGGCATTAACCCAACTCAAGGTGGGAGTGAGGATTGCGGATCAGGGAAGCCCAAGAGGACTTCAGAAGGAAGGCTGGGCTTCAGCGGGGCCTGAAGGATGGGGACACTTCTGTAAGCAGACAAGAGGAAGGAAGGCATTGCAGGCAGGAGGCATGGTGTAAGCAAAGGCCCTGAGATTGCCAATGGTTTTTGGGAGGAAACGGAGTGAAGAGAGCGCGGGAGGAGATAAGGTTGGAAGGTAGGTTGTGTTGAAAAGCAGATGACATTCAGCCAGTGTACCCCGTCCAACTATACAGGTTGTCTACAGCTTGGCCCATCTGATTGGTGGGTGCATGTGCCACCAATTATTAAATAGCACCACCCTTGTGGGGAAGGTTGTGTAGGCACAGAGGACAGAGCAAGCTCAAGATGCCAAGTTAAGGAGTACAGATCTTATCTTTTCAACATTAGGGAGCCAGTTATGGTTTTTTTTTTTTTTTTTAACATACAACTAAACTGCCAAAAGTGGTTACAGTGAGACCGAGCCAGCACTGAGGGAAGATGCACAGGGGAGAAAGGGATCACAGAGTGGAAATCAGTTAGGAGGCTGTTATGGTAGTTCATGGTGAAGTGATGACATTGTAGTAGAAGGTGGTGACACTGGGCATGAAAAGGGGTCTGGGAGCTGCAAGAATCCCCTAGCAGAAAGCCCAGCCCTTTCCTTCTGCAAGGCCACACCGAGCACAGTGGCTGACCCTGAGGAAACAGTCTCCGTGTCTTCATCAATAGAAAGGAACAGTGGCAACATCGTTGGGGACGTAGAGGTAAAATGGGAGATCTAGATATTTTGGAGGAAAACTGAATATTACAGACTGGAAGCACCTTGGAGCTGTCTACTGTACCCTCCCCTGTGGCAGGTTTGGAACACGAGGCCCAGAGAAGCTGTGTTCTGCCCGTATCTCTCATGAGCTCGGCTGGGACGCCCTGTTGTCAGGCCAATGAGACCCTAAGCGTTACTGTTGTTGTTTCTGTTAGATATGCTATTAATAAAAGCTTGCTCTTTTGTTGATGACTTTGGAAGCTGCAGTTTTACACCGATATCGTGTCGGGGGGTGTACAGTGGGAGCGGGAACTGGAGAAGAACAGTCGTGAGAGGAGATGGGAGAGAAACGAATCCTGTAAACTGGTTTGCAGGACTTTCTCCCGAAGCTTCGAAAAGATAGGACTGTCATTTGAGGAAAAGTTAACAACCCCAAGAAGCATATTTTCTAAAGCAGAACAAGGTAAGGCCTTCGGTCCCTCAGCAGTGTTTTTCCAACTGTGGTCCATCACCCATAAGCAGGGCCCCCCAACAGTGCAGGGCTCCTGACCAGGAAGTGTTTAGAATAGAATAAAATAGAAAACATCAGACTTCAAGGTTGGTAGTATGGGGTGGGTACTGTTTTGTGAAACATTACTTTCAGCTCTGTGTGAATGTGTGTGTGTGTAAATGTGTGTGTGTGTGTTGAGATGAGATGTAAAATGGGTTTCTTATGGTGAGTCACAGTCAAAAATGTTGGAAAGTCACTGCCCAATAAATACTTTTTCTTGAAGCAAATGAGGGCCTTTCAAAATCAGTTGACAAAATACAGAATTCTATCAAAAGAATAAAAGACAGGGGCCGGCCTGGTGGCGCAGCGGTTAAGTTTGCACGTTCCGATTCTCGGCGGCCTGGGGTTCGCCGGTTCGGATCCCCAGTGTGGACATGGCACTGCTTGGCACGCCATGCTGTGGTAGGGGTCCCATGTATAAAGTAGAGGAAGATGGGCATGAATGTTAGCTCAGGGCCAGGCTTCCTCAGCAAAAAGAGGAGGATTGGCAGTAGTTAGCTCAGGGCTAATCTTCCTCAAAAAAAAAGAAGAAGAAAAGATGAAAACATCTATTTGTATATACCTAGAAAACTTTCATTACTCCCCAACAGGTCTCTCCACCCGGCCCCTACGCTCAGTCTCAATTTCGTCTTGTAACCTCTCAAATATTCTCCAAAGACCTTCCCTGGTCACCTCTCTATACACATGCATGTTAGCAAATCCACGACAGGGCACAATTATTGCCTTCATGCACATAACTCTTAAATATAGCATTGATCCAGTGTTGCCCTGGTAAATGTTCTGGGGTTGCAGGGAGCCCTTATTTGTAGCACTTGTCACTTTTTGTGGTGTAGATACTTCAGTCATAGCCAATCTCAAGCTACCCACGCGACTTCACCAAATACAAAATTGGAAAGATACCTAGCACATATTACATAGTATTTCCATCACTGCAGATATAACAGAGATAAACTCAAGACCATACGTAACAGTAAAGTGCAGGAAAATAATCAGGAAGTGATGCATTTTGAATATTTATTACCTTTTAAAATGTATTTAATTGTGACTTTATATCATTTAATTTGTCTTAATGTCCGTGTCTAACAACTGGCCCCAGCACGCGGCTGTCCTAGCTCAACCTCTTCGGCAGGCTCGGATCCCACACGCTCCACCACCTGCTCAACAACTCTACCCGGATCTCTTCCATAAGAAACCACAAACTTAACATACTGAAATCTAAACTCACTTTCCTCTTTGAATCTCCTGAGCGCACACTTCTCTTCCCCTCTTGACTTCCCTATTTCTATTAATGGTGCCTCCAACATCCATCCAATCGGTTGCCAAGTCTCGAAGGTTCTGCCTATGCGATGTTCTTCTGATCCGCCCCCTCCTTTCCATTCCAGTTAGGGTTACTGTCCTAGTCCAGACCAATTAGCTGACCTCTTTCCCTCCCCTCCTCCCACTCCAATCTCTCTGACCATACTGCTAGATTTCTCTTCCAAATGCACAGCTCCGACAGGATCCTTCTTCCATTCAATACACACGCACTCTGAGCTGGCTTTCCAAGTCCTCCTTGCTCCAGGCAACCTGGACAGCTCCTTGTTCCCTGCGCTTGGAACATGCCTTGTGGTTCTGATCGTGTGCTTTTGTTCCCACTTTTCCTTTCCTCTGGAATGTCCTTCCACTATGATGGGAAAACTCACTCCTTTTATTCAAGACTCAACATTTTTGTTTAAGCAGGGAGGAAAATATGTAGGTTGGTTGTCATAGGAATATATAAGTTTAGAGAATATAATATATATTCTATATAGATATATAGATTTTATATATATAACATAATATATAATATATATAATTATATAACATAAATTTATAAGAATCTGGAGGGTGGAAATGAACAGGAAATACCAAACCCAGGGGGCCGGCTCCGTGGCCGAGTAGTTAAGTTCGCGCGCTCCGCTGCGGTGGCCCAGGGTTCGGATCCTGGGCGCGGACATGGCACCGCTCGTCAGGCCACGTTGAGGCGGCGTCCCACATCCCACAACTAGTAGGACCTGCAACTAAGATATACAACTATGTACGGGGGAGGTTTGGGGAGATAAAGCAGAAAAACAAAAAAAAAAAGATTGGCAACAGTTGTTAGCCCAGGTGCCAATCTTTAAAAAAAAAAACAAAACCAAACCCAGGAATCATTTAAAGATAAAAATTTATTTGGCTACTATTTCCTATGGAGGGTGCATGAAACATAGTGCACTAGGTAGCACCTTCTCCATTGTCCTTACTGAAAGGTCTGCTGTGTGCCAACATGGCTTATCTCAAATCTACGGATTTCAATTATACATATTATAGCTGTCATTCATTAACTGAAATGATCAAGAATTGTCTACACTTTAACCATTTGGTGTTTATTGTAATTAGTTCTCTCTTCATGCTCTGAACCAAACTGGGTTGAGGGGGTGGGGAAAGATGGGCTGGCCGGTGAGACACACGCAGTCCCTGAAGCCTGGTCTGTCACCACCATTGATGCTCCTCGTTCATCTCTGGGACACTGATCACAGGTATCAAAGACCCACCACATGCCCTGGATTTCTCAGCAGTCAGAAGCAGAAAAGCTGGAATATGTAACTTTTCTACATCTTTCTTCTGTCAGCCCTTCCCCAGTGTTTAGGGGAAAATAAAATGTTTTAAGTGCTTGCTTTCTTGAGGAGAAGAATCATAATGGTGACCAGCAAGTGATTCCTTTTCTTTCAAGTTTCAGATGGGAGGCTGAATTTTAGTAGCAAGGGAAGAAGGAATAGGCTGCCCCAACCCTGTGGTCACTGGCACCAACTCTCCTTTGGACTTATTTGGGGTTATTTAGAGCCTGGATCCTCGGCCCAGGAGAGATGAAAGAAAATGAAGTATGGCAAAGCGGCGAGAGACAGCTGGCACAGGTGCACATATACTAACCAGCCTGCCCTCTCTAATACGGAGATCGTCAACCACTGGTCTGGAGACCGCTTCCATGAAAACCACTTGGAAATTTGTTAAAAATGCAGACTCTTGGCCCTACCTACAGCTACGGAAGGAGAGTCCCTAAGGGGTCTGCCTGGGACTGTGCATTTTTCATGGTTACACGCAGTGATTCTGATATACACTGAAGACTGAGGCTCACAGTTGTACTGTTGGCCAACTATGGCCTGCAGGCTGGATAATGGCCTTCGAGCTTAAAACAGTTTTCACATTTTTGAAGGGTTGTAAGAAAAAGAAAAGAAGAATATGCAACACAGCCCACAAAGTCTCACACACTGACATCTAGCCCTTTACAGAAGCATTTGCTGACCCTTGCCCAGTGCACTGCAAATTAAAGGCCATATCTGAGCGGAGGCTTATCCCAGCCCTGGCACAGGTAAAACAACTGAGTGAGGACATATATAATATCGTCATCTAAAAATGCATTGGTAATTATAAGTGGAGGGAGGTAATATATAAATACAGTTACAGTAAACATTCTGCAAAGTCTTTGAAAATATATTTCCCTCCATAGAAGAATTTATGAAAATTCCCTTTGATTCCATCCTTCCATATCCTTATCAGGTGGCAATATATCCCAAATCAGCCTAGTAAGAATCCTTGCAAGGATACTCTTTATTGGACAATACTTGTCCCTAGACATATTTTTGTCACACATATGAAGAAAAAAAACGTAAACCTATACCCCAGAATGTCTGGAGAATGAAAATAGTGTAAATTCTCAAAACAACATATAGGAAATGATGCACAAAGGAAATAGCATTGAATTTGGTATCTTCCTGCTTAAAGGGAGTTTAAGAACCACAGAGCAGTCCCACCTGCTGAGAATCCCAGGAAGTAGGCTCTGCCCTCTCCTTGGGAGGCGTTCAGACCTCATGGTGCCAGCGAGGCTGAGCGTCGGACCCACGCCAGTCAGATTCCTACAGTCACCCCAAAGACAGACGCAGTTCATTGAGGGGTGGTTTCTCGATGTTTTTTTGAATGTGTTTATTTTTGATGTGGAGCAAGAAACTTTATTATAGAATCTAGAAATAAACATTGGCTTAAAAGATATATGAACTTGCAAGTGACTTGTCTTTCACAACTGTGAACCAAAACATGTCACAATAATTTTGTTTCTGTGTCCTTTTTTTTTCTCACCAAGAAAGGAATATTAAAACCTTACTAGCAACTGACATTTTTCGATAAAAGTTTAAACTATATTACAATTTTTAAGAAACAAAGTTTAAAACACCAGATAAAGTCTTGAAACCAAGCATGCTTCACCATTTAATAAAATTATGACTCATTTCAGTAAGAAAATGCTTTTTTAGTAAGAAAAATGCTTTCTGAGCTAAGTTTGAACTGCCGGGGCACATGGGACACCCACAAACCCAGTCAGCAGAAGTCTCAAACTCCTATAAGATTAAAGGAAAAATAAATTAGTGTGTACAGAGAATGAAAAAAAAAAAATCCCCAATGGTACAAGGCTATAAACGGAAGTAAAACTAAAACTCCCCTAAAATCCCCCAATCATCGATCCTTATAAATTCAGCACTTATCTTCTCCCTTGATTTCTGCAGGAGCCCCTAGTTAAGTGAACACGAAAGTCTTCGATGATTTTTATCTCGTAAAAAGAGTTCTCAAAGGACACTAAGCACGGACATCGACCGCCGTTTTCCCAAACGGTTTAACTTTTAAAACCATGCAAGCGAACGCGGGGTTTCCTGAGTCCCGCGGGGGGCGGGCAGCCGGAGCCCCGCGGATGCTGCAGGTGCGGCCCTCCTGGGCGCACTGCGTGGCGTGCGGGGCAGGGGCGCGCGGGGGGCGCGCGGGCACGGGCCGGGCCGGGCCGGGTGAGAGTGAAGGGCGTGTGACAAGGCGAAGGTGGCGCGTGGGCTCCGGGTCTGGGAAGGGAGCGAAAGCTCGGCCGGGTGCCCCAGACGTGAGCGGTAATAGCTCCAGCCCCACTCGTGTTTAAGTGTCCTTTGTCGCTAACAAGTCAAATGAGAGATGGTCTTTATTTTAAAAAGACCTAGCCGGACGTCCGATGAAAATCCACGCTCCCATCCCCGGCAGCCCCTCCCAGTGCCCCCAGTCCCGGAGAGCTGAGTTTTCAACCGGGCCGAAACCCCAATCCCGGGCGTGGGAGTTCCCCGCCCCGCGCCACCCCCGCGACGGCGAGTCCGGTCCCGGGAGCACGCCGGGCAGGGGCTGGGGGGGAGGGGGGGCGGCAGCAGCGGGCCGGCCGGGAGCGCGGTTTGCGCAGGGCAGGGCGCCGCCGCGGCCCCGCGCCCCCGGCCCGCTCCCCGCCCGTCCGCCCGTCCGCCCGCGCCCCGCGGCCGCAGCGCGCCAGGCCGAGCGCGGAGGCGCGAGAGCCCGAGGGAGCGGCGGCCCGGCAGGCGGCAGCCCGGGCGACCGCGGAGGCGGCGGGCAGGGCGCGTGCGCACTGCAGGGGCGCCAGATTTGGCGGGAGGGGGAGTGTCCAAAGCTCTTTGTTTGATGGCATCTCTGTTTACAGAGTTTACACTTTAATATCAACCTGTTTCCTCCTCCTCCTTCTCCTCCTCCTCCGCGACCTCCTCCTCCTCCTCCTCCTCCTCTTTCTCCCGAGAAACTTGGCCCCGGCGGTGCGGAGCGCCGCGCGCAGCCGGGGAGGGACGCAGGCAGGCGGCGGGCAGCGGGAGGCGGCAGCCCCGTGCGGTTCCCGCGGCCCCCGGCGCAGCCCCGCGCCCGCCGCGCCATGGCCCGGAGACCCCGGCACAGGTAACTGGGGGCCCGGCGGGCGGGCGCGGGCGGGGGCGCGCGGGGCGCCGGGCGCCCGGAGAGCAGGTGGGAATTCGTTCCCGGGTCTTCTGCGGGGCTGTCAGATCCTGCGAGCACCTGGAGCCCCTGCCCCGGCGGCAGCAGCCGCTGAGCCACGGATGACTGGAAGGGTCTCTGCGGGGAAAGTCTCAGGACGTCGGGAAGCACGCCCGGAGGCTCGCTTTGCAAGTTGCACGGGGCGCCGTTTCTCCCTAGGGCAGAAGCAGCAGCAGGTTCCAACCGGGGGCAGAGCGGTGCCCACCAGCCCCGGGGAGCCCACTGGGTCCCTGGCGCGCTGCCGTGGGTGTCGGCCAGGGAGTCGCAGCGTCATTGCTGGATGCATTGCGATGTGTTTGGACTTGGAAGGGCAGAGCATATGGCAGATGTGGGGGAAATGCCGGATGGTTTAGTAGCTGCAGGTAGTTCATTTAAATTTCATTCATTCTTTATGGAGGCGAAGAAGAGTGTCAGCTGACAGGAGACTGGAAAGAAGGTTGCAAGGGAGGAAAAGGGTCTCTACGTTTGCAGACTGCTTTAAGCCTGGTTTTGAAGGTTCTGACCATTATTCTCTGGGAGGTTTTTATTTCTAATGCAAACACTGCACACGCACCCACGCGCGCCCGCGCCGCACATGTCACTGCGCCGGGGGGGAGGCTTGCCGGGATGACGGGTGAAGTCCCCTCGCTTTTCGGCCGGACGGAGGGGAAGAGGGAGCGGAGGAGGAGGGGACTGTTCCTCCCAACTGTCAGTTGCTGGCGCTCGGGCTTCCACCCGTCTCGGGACTGCCCGGGCTGGACCGCCGGGGCTCCCCGAGAGCGCCCGGGTGCGGGGAGCTCGGCGGCCGGCACGGTTGCCACCAACGGAAGGGACGGAGGCGGGCAGCACCCAGGGCCGCTGCCGCGCAACCGGGACGCAGTCCCCGCCGCTCTTCCGCTGGGCCCGAGGTCCGGGCGCGGCGCGCACACGTGGACGCGGCCGAGGGCGCCGCGCCTCCCCGCGCCCAGCTCCCGCCGCCTTAGGGCGCCTGGGCGGAGGAGGGGGGACGGGACGGACCCCCGCGAAGAGGTTCTGGGAAAAAGTCCCTGGAGGCAAAGCCGATCCAGCCTCTTTCCTCCGGTTGTTTGATTTTCTGGTGCTTGTTTGTTTTTGAACCGGCGCTCGTGGGTCCCCGCGCAGCGCTGGGAAGTGGCAGAGCGCGTGGGTGTGGGCCCTGCAAGGGCACCCTCGGCCCCCTGGCCGGGCTGGGCGCCGGAGGAAAGGGAGGCGACTTGGGGGACCCCTGGCTCCCCACGCCGCGCCCAGGACCCGGCCGCGTGGGTCGGGGTGCTGCCCCTTAAGAGGTTTCCCCTTCGCCTTTGGGACTTCACGGTAGGCAGCCGAGGATTCCCCGCTCTTTGGAGAGCAGACCCTGGGAGGAGCGGGGAGGGAGCCGGGAAGGCTCCCGGGAGGAGGCGCGGGGAGGCTCCGCGCCCGCGATCCCGGCTGTCCGCGCGGGGCGGGGCCGCGCAGGTTCCCGGCGGCTCCAGGTAGCGGAGAGGGAGGCGGCCCGGAGGCGCGGGAGCCTTGAACCTGCTCAGGGGGAAGAGAAACCCGCCTGCGGGCTCGGAGCCGTTTCTTGCAGGGCCAGCGTCAACCCGGCAGGGATTATTAACCAGGTCAGCGAAATGAGTCTGAACCCCTTTTCTAGAATCACAGTAGCGGCCACAAGGCACTTCCTCCCATCCCCTCCCTTTTCCCAACCCCCAACACCCCTCTTCTTTTTCGTTTCTTTGCACGGTTTGTTTCCTTGACAGAAGGTCATATTCATAGTTGTACTCCTGTAACCACACCAGGTCTAGCAGGTGGGGAGTCGAGTGCATCAGCCTAAAATCAGCCTTTGAAAGTCCTCTGACTGTTGGGTCTGAGATCTTGTCAGAGCAGATAAAGGAAAAGTTATTTCAGGTCCCTAGTAGAAATTAATCATGCTACTTAGGCGACAGGGACAACTTAGAGCAAGGAAATCGCATGCAAAGCTCAAAGGCGAGCCCCGGTGAGTGAGTGAGTGAGCAGCCCCAGTCTCTCCCCCCGGGGCCTCTGCAGGACCTGCAGGAGCCACACACCACGTTTTCCCCTAGACTTTGGTTTTGCACATCTCTGCGTCTGTGCTTAATTTTTGAGAGGCACGGAAGACATGGAATCGTCGTTTGTTAGCATTGGAAAGTACCTTCGAAATAGGATCCAAGCCCCCACGTATAGGCGAGGAACCTAGGGCCTGAGAGAGAGGAAGTGATTTGTCCAAGTCACGCAGCTAGGTGGAGGCAGGACAGGCGGCACCTTGCCTCCGGAGCCTTGTCCTGCGGGATGTCCGTTCTCTCACCTGGCGTCGGCTGCCCCCTATCGGCGGCGGCGTGTGTTGCGTGTTCCTGGGTGCTGAGCTGTTCTGAGAGAGGGGTGCCCAGTGACTGGTTTGGAAAATGTAGTCCTCAGTTCTGAAAATGGGATCTCCAGGGCCAGCAAGCCTGAAAGTTAAGTGGAGTTGAATCTATGACTCTCCTTTCAGATGAATCCGGTTTTCTTGGTATCCCTGATATTTCACAAGGAGCCACTTCTTTGGGGGCCTTTCCAATGAATTCCCTCTGAACTTTTCAGAAGACGCTGATCTACAGCCCTGGGCCTCTACGTTTTTTCACCTTTGATGCTTGTGTTGTTCATTAAAGGGAAACTGTTGGGATTATGATCAGTCAGAAGTTGTTCAGAGCCTCTTGTTACAGTGTGAAATAGGATTAGGCTCTTGTTTACAAGGATAGACGCTGAATGAAAGAAATGGTATAGATTATAAGGAGAGTTTAGTGGCCTTTGTTGTGTGGGGGCACTCTAAGTCTGGATCACATCCTGCTGGTCAGCATGCAGCCTGGACCTTCAGATTATTGCCCAAAATAATAGTTTTAGATTTTAAGAACCTCAAATTAAGGATTTTTGGCGAACACTTTGCCTGACTCCACAGGGTGGGTCATATATGCTTGAAAATTACGTTGGGAAGACAAAACCCTATATGACTGTAAATTTTCTTTTTTAAAATAATAATTTACATCATGATATTGCTTTATAGCATTCTTTTTATTCTCAGTTTGATGGATTTCTCAATATTACACTGATAAATTTTAGTGAAATTTCTAAGATAGTATAATTTTTCCTTATATCTTAGTTTTGTAAGTAAAATTATAACTAAAAGTAATCTGTGGCTGTAAAATTACTCTCATCTACTCAGAATATGATTAATAAACATTAAGTGCAGAGTGACTTCACGAGTCATCATAATTCATAGTTTTGGTCAGCCAGGTAAACGAAAAAGCTCTTTTGAAAACAGTAATGGGTTCTTTTTAAACGCATCTGGGGGAATCCCTCAGTTTTGAAGTAGGTGCATTTTAAGGTATTTCAAATCGCATTCAGTCAGAGGGAGAAAAAGCAGAAGAGTCAGTAAGACTCTGGCTGTCAAGTGGCCTGATTATTCACAGTTACTTAGGAAACTGCGTCTTGTAGATGTGGCCGCAAGTGGGGTCAACCTGGCCTGGAGTTTTGAGCTGCTGGATATTCGCGTTATTTACAAAGCCCTTTGATCACTCGGTGGTCTATCCTTCCTCAGGTTTTTAAATCTTTTCCTCTTAGATTCTCTTAATCTTCTAATCTTTAAAGAATGACTATAATTATATTGTGGGGTGTATTACTTCTTGAATTTTTTTCTCTTAATGAAACACCAGTCCCACTGGAATAGCATAATTGAGTTGTTTATTATATTTGGGAAGTGTGTTTGAGCAATGTGACATGTGCCAAAGACTTTGAGTGTGTACTTACAGAAAGGACGTGGGCTCTCGTTCCTTTTACTGCCCTCCACGTTAAGTTTTAAACTTAAAGCTTCATTGGTTGGAAAGCTGCCCAGTGTGTAACTTGTCCCTAGTCTAACAGTAATAGCAGGTTTAAACACGCAGAGCAATAAGACGGTGCCAGGCCCTTAGCCGTCTCTCTGGATACCAATAACAGCAGAGCCGGTGGACAACACTGGAGCCACAGAATGCAGAAAACAATCTTGTTGTGCAAGTTTTCAAAGTTTTATCTTAGTAACCTTTGAGAAGGTTGTTGAGTTTTTGTGTTTTGTAATCCAATAGTTTAAACCTTCTTGTTTCAGTCCACCTCTGCCCATTTGTTATTTCTGCAGCATATACAGTAGTGACGAGGATGATGAAGACCTTGAGATGTGTGACCATGACTATGACGGGCTGCTCCCCAAGTCTGGAAAGCGCCACTTGGGGAAAACAAGGTGGACGCGGGAAGAGGTAACTCATTATGGAATCAAAACACGGAAAAAAACAGAGAGTGTCTCAATTCGTGAAAAAACAAAATTCCGCCTCAGCTGCGGGTCCTCAGGCTCATTCTTGGGCTCTTTGAACTCTTCCCCTGGCCTGTCTACACCAGACGCTGACCACTGAGCCCTCCCCATGCACTTGGCCGTCCATTTCCAGACTCTGTAGTTCTGTGAGTGTCCCCTCCTCACTTCATGTCTCGTCTGTGTTTCGCTCTGCCTGTTCTGTGCTTGTCCTTTTAATCCACAACTCCTTACCACTTCTTCGTTCCCTGCGAAGACATCGCCTCTGCCGTGAAGCCATCCCCCGCTCCCCCGACAGCATGGATGCGTCCTGCACTCATTGGATACGTGTTCTTACTGATTGTTGCTGTCACATATATGCCTCCCCCAGTGGACGACAAGTCTGCTGAGGGCAGGGCTACACGGCTGTTCATTTTGGTGTCCCCTGATCCCCGAATTGCTTGACAGAAAGTGAGATGTTAACAGGTATTACCCGAACACAGGAATGAAATGCCATTTCCAAAACCTAAACAAACAAAAGAATGAAACAACACCCTCACAGAACTCGCCTTGTTAGAGTGGGTTCATTAACATTCTCGATGTGGAATATATGCTAGTCCGCAGAGCCGCACGCGTGAGCATCTGTTCTGAAAGCATTCAGGACGGGATGGAGGCGTGTCTGCCTGTGACCTCCCTTTCTCTCTAACTTATTGTGAGTTTCACCTTTTGTAAGAATGGCAACATACTTAAGGAGCAAAATTATTAATGTATGGCAAAAGTTGCTTTTTCTTTAAAGTTCTCAAAAAATTTTGCAACAGATTGGTGAGGATTTTATGTTAGGATAAATGGCATTGACTCTTCTTCAGTTTTGTTCCACTGTCCTTGACTTAAAGCACAGCCTCCATAAAGGGCAGGCAGGATTTCCAGCGAGGCCTGTAGGAAAGGCAAATCTTAGCTCTGGAGACTATGCCCATGGGTGATCCTAAGAGATTCAGAAGCTCCGTGGTTAGCGCTGGTTTCCTAATTCCTATGTCTGCTTCCTCCCGGGGACCCCAATGTGTGAAAGTGACCTTTGCAGAGACGTGAGTGTTCTCTTTTGCTTGAGAAAACGGGTTTAGAAAGACCCTTGCGAACTGAAACGTTCCCCCCAGGTTGAGTGTCTGCTGGGTTCTAATAAGGTTGGCCTCATTTAAATTGTGAATGTATTGATACAAAAACTAAATTATTTTCTTACATCACAGGTATCTTTGAGTTTACTTAAGAAAATCTTCTGGGCCTGGCCCTGTGGTGTAGTGGTTCGAGTTCCATGTGCTCCGCTTTGGTGGCCTGGGTTCCCTGGTTCAGATCCCGGGTGTGGACCTACTTTACTCACTAGCCACACTGTGGCAGTGACCCACATACAAAATAGAGGAAGATTGGCACAGATGTTAGCTCAGGGCTAATCTTCCACAGGAAAAAGAGAAAGCAAAAGAGAAAAGTGGTCTTCCATTTTTTACATGCAAGAGATTGAACTAACAAAATGTCAGAATAGAGGTTGAACTATTTCTTACTCGAGATTCTGTCTATTGCCATAGTTAAATGTCTATTGAATCTAACATTGGAGTTCATTATTTTTTTTCCCACAAAGAAAAACTTTTAATAGTTCCTATATATAAAACATTTGAGGAGCCAGGCATTATGCTAAATGTTTTGCATAATTACTTCACATAATCCCCAAATAGTCCCGTTGACATCAGCATTTCCGTTGTGTGGATGGCAGGACTAATGCCCAGAAAAACCAAACGGTATACTCAAGCTTATACAGCTAATCAGTAGTTGAGTCAAGATTCAGTCTCTGGTTTGTCTGACTCTGAATAAATCTATGCTCTAAACCAGCCTATTACATTAATATCTGTTGTATTTGCATATCTTTGATAGGTTTTTTGTCCTGGATTGGATTAGTGGGTTGGTTCCCTTTTATCCTAACTTGACTAGAGTTATACAGTAAATGACTGATATCCTAGGATTACCTTTAAATGTCTTAGGATGAAAAACTAAAGAAGCTGGTGGAACAGAATGGAACTGATGACTGGAAAGTTATTGCCAATTATCTCCCGGTAAGTTAGCAATTTTTTCTTTCCGTAAAAGGAAATCTCCTCCCAAAGATTGAAATAAGATATTCTAGGAGAGGATATTAAGATGTTATGTATTTGCTCATATATAAGACGCAGAGGGAGAAATGCCTCATCCATAACTTATACATAACTTATAATTGGGGTTTCTAAGTAGATTGTTAAAGGATTTTTGCATTTTTTAAATGTTTGCTTCTTAGATTATGTTTTCATTTATTAGGATAATATAAATTAACGTTCTGATGATTTGTTATAGGGCAGATGACTAAACTTGTGACATTCCCCCGTAAGTCAGCTTCTTTAAATTTCCTGTTTCTTTCGATAGCTGCACTTTTGGTACCCTACTTCAAAATTTTGGAATCCTTTTAGCCTCATCCCCTACACCCAAGCAGTGACTAAACATCAGGCATCCCTTTGTTTTCCTTCTCCTCACTGGTCCACAGGCTCGCACCCTCCCTCTCTGCTCACTCCTAACGGGCCTCCCGCCTGTAGCTTCCCACTTTTCCGTCCGTGCCAAACACCCCTGGCAAATGGAGCTTCCTAAACTGCAGCTGTACCATATCATTTCAAAACCAGCAACAGTGGCTCAGAGTCTCACAAACTGACTACACCGCCTCGACTGGCCCCCCAGGGCCCTCCGGGGGGGCCCAGCAGACAGCTCCAGTTCTGTTTCCTGCTTCCTCTCACTAAGCAGGTTTGCTTGAATTCATTTCTGCTTTCCCTCCTCTGGGCTTTTGTCCCTGGTGATGCTGACTCCTAGAATGTTCCGTCCATCCTTCAGAGTCCGTATCAAGGGCTTTTCCATGCTTCTCCTATGGAAATATAATTTCTCCTCCCAGGGAGACGTGCCTTTTCCCACCCCAATATCATTTTGCTTTGGTTTCTTCTTGTATAGGAATCAAATTCTGCCTTGTATTAGTTAATTCTGTATTTGTCTTTTTCTGCTTCTAAGATGACAAGCCTTGGAAGGTAGGGCCTATCTTTATTCATCTTTGTTCTGCAGTATTGGTACTTGTGGCCCCAGACTGAAGCACGTCTGTTAGTTTGAATGGGAAGCGACCTTGAGTCATTTAGAGTGGGTTTCCCTTAATGCCGGACCTTGATATGGAATCTCCAAGTAGTCTTAGCCTTAGCCCCTGGGGGTCCTTCCACATGCGGTAGGCTGTGGTTCAGGTGAAGCTACATTGACAGCCATATGTGCAACATGGTGGTCCTTTAGTGCATGTGGCACAGCCGTTGCCCTCAGGAGGCACAGATGCTGATTTTAGATGCAACTTTGACCTAGTGTAATGAGGGATAGGTGGGCCCTCCAGTGTTCTTGAATGTTTCCACTCTTTATCGTCTATATGTGATCAATATTGCAACAGCCTTCACGTGCCTTCCCATCACATCTACATGATAGCACATCCTTTATCTTACTTGTATAGAATCGAACAGATGTGCAGTGCCAGCATCGATGGCAGAAAGTGCTAAACCCTGAGCTCATCAAGGGTCCTTGGACCAAAGAAGAAGATCAGAGAGTAAGTTCTTTCTTCACTGGCGTGTGAATCACAGTTGAGAATATTCCCCAGACGTCTCTGTTGAATGTTTCCCACCTTGAGGAAGCAGGTGACGTGTGTGAACGGGAAGCAGAGGACTCTATCCCCATGTTTCCAATGAATGAAAGCAGATTTTTAGAAGTTTCCTAAGATCTTGTAACACTGAAGAATGATTATCCTGCCTCATTATGTAACATTAAAACACAGGTTATTTTTGTGTGTTTATCTGAAGGTGATAGAGCTTGTTCAGAAATACGGTCCGAAACGTTGGTCTGTTATTGCCAAGCACTTAAAGGGGAGAATTGGAAAGCAATGTAGGGAGAGGTGGCATAACCACTTGAATCCAGAAGTTAAGAAAACCTCCTGGACAGAAGAGGAAGACAGAATTATTTACCAGGCACACAAGAGACTGGGGAACAGATGGGCAGAAATCGCAAAGCTACTGCCTGGACGGTAATAATATGTCAAAAAATATATTGATTGGGAAGAATGAGGGAGTGGGTGTGGAACATTCTGTTTTAAATGTATGGTGAGTGAATTACAGTCCATTGATCGTAAGTGTTTCATTAGATAAACCAGATCTGTAGCTTTTAGAGCTGGAGGGGATCTTAGAGTTTATCTGGTTGAGGACTTGCAGAATCTACCAACAGTGAGCCTTGGCCAAGGCGTCATTTCCTCAATTGCCCCATTTGCAAAGTGAGTAATAACCTACTTCACAGGGCCAATTAAGTATCAAGTAAAACACAAAATTCTAAGCTCATAGAAGGAATCTGAGGACAGACAGTCTCTGGTCTGAGTTTGCACAGCTGGTTAAGTGACCAGAAAGAACTCAGCTACCATATTCCTAATTCCACATTCGTTTCATTATACCACTTGGCTTGATTTTTTTTCTTTTGAATAAAGAAATAGTGCATTCTAGAATTATACTGCTTCCAGGTTTTTAAATAATGTCAGGGTTATCCTTTCTTTTTTAATGAACAAGGCACAAAAGTGACCCTATTATGAGGGCTATCTATGGAAGCTCGCTTTTGTCCCACTTTCCCCACTTAAACAGTTTATAACATTTTAATTTTGAAAATACTTTTTATTGTAAATCTTACATAAAAAATAATGTAAGATATAAAATATTTAAAATATTTCTATTCTTGAGCTTCATAACCCAAAAGTGGAGAAAGGGTCGTTTCAAAGAAGCCCACGGCTCCGATGGTTCGTGTGGCGTTCTCTTGTGACGTTGTGAAGCATTTCCTCCCTCGTGATTCAGTGTCAGCTTACAGAATTCAAGGGGCTGGTAAAAGGAGGCCTTTTCTCCCTTACGGTCTGAGAGGCTATGCTGTTGATTCTTCTCAAAATTCAAGGGGCGATCGAACTTCCTCTTTCTTGAGCCTGCGTTCCCCCACCCCCATCAAAATAGTCAAAGGGAGGCTTGAAACGGTTTTTTTGAATTGAGAAACTGTTTTCCTGAGAATCGAAAGACTTTAGTAAAAATGCTCTGCAGTTTGAAAGTATACTGGGAGTTAGCATCTTTTCCTTCTGGATGCCATTTTCCATTCTCACCTCTGTCTGTTAGAGAACAATTTGGGGTAGTTTTCAAAAGGTGGGAGTTTTTCAAAATTTCTGGCTAGTGCTATTCGAGAAAAAGAATGGACAGTGAGGTGGCAGCAACATCCTTGTCATTGACCAGACTCTGCTGAGAGCCTGTTGTGGTGCACGGGCCAAGCCTTACTTCAAGGAGCAGCTTTCTTGGATGGCAGGAACTTCAGGTTGTGTTAGAGTCTTGTACCACGAGCAGTCAGAATGGACAGGAGGGGTTGTTGTATTGAGAATACTCTTTTATCAGCGAAAGAAAATGTTAAACAATTTCAGAATTTATAGAAAACTATATATATATATATATATATATATATATATATGTTCCGTATTATGTAATTAAGAGAAATCTATGATTTTTAATTAGGTGCTGGGGAAGCATGATATTAGGAGGTAGAAAAGACTGAAACCATTAAAAAGATAAAAGACTATTAGTGGACCAAAAGAAAAGTTCTCTGTTAAAAACAGTTTTCTGTCAATTAACTCTAATCTGAATTGAAATTTTTGTTTGTAAAATGTTTTATAAAATGTGATATATTTCTGTGCAGAACTGATAATGCTATCAAGAACCACTGGAATTCCACGATGCGCCGGAAGGTTGAGCAGGAAGGCTATCTGCAGGAGTCTCCTAAAGCCAGCCAGCCGGCAGTGGCCGCGAGTTTTCAGAAGAACAGTCATTTGATGGGTTTTGCTCACACTCCGCCTTCAGCTCAGCTCCCTCCAGCGGGCCAGCCCTCAGTTAACAATGACTATTCCTATTACCACATTTCTGAAGCACAAAATGTAAGCCATCCCGAGGACTTAGTTGAATGAGAGAGATGGTTATTTTAGCTCCAGAGGACAATAATGGTACCTGGCAGTTGCATCCTGCTCAGAGAGCTTTCACAAATGTGATCACGACTGATCACATGGGGGCAGGTATTGTCGTCCCTGGCACGTATCCGGAAACGAGAATGTTAGGTGATCTGTCTAGGATTACATAGCTTAGAGAGAGCGCCGACCAGAATCCCAATCGTTTGACTCTAACTTGCGGCTTCAGCTCTAGTTTAAAGTTAACTTTTGAATGTAAATTCACTTAACAAGGTACTGCTGAAAAAGAATGGGGGCTTGGAGATGCCGTTGTGGGCTAATATTTTTCTCTTACAAAATGAAAAGTGAGAGACCTATCGCAGTTAAAGAGGACCTCATTTGACACTGACTTTCGACAGACAATGGTCAGTTCAGTTCCCTTAGTGATCTAGCAGAAATGTCTGAATCTCTTCATTCAGTCAGTGTCTCCTTCTCACTCTAAGTCAGGAGCAGTTTTGTGACCCCACTGTCTGTCTGCTGTCTCCTTTGATCCTTCTTTGGGTTGGTGTAATTCCTTCTTCATCTCTCGATACTTATATTTAGGGAAAGAAGTATGCATAGTGGGTGGTAAAAGAACAAAGAAAAAAAAAATTAAGAAACTTAAAACTAACAATAATAAATGATGAAACTTACACAGGAACACAGAGCTCATATGCAAATTCTATGCAAAACCTATTCATAAATAGTTTTTTCTCTTCTCTATCTGTTCTGTGCATTTGACTACAGACTTTCCAGAAAGGTCTCAGGTGAATGAACATCACAGGTTCCATGCTCTTTACTAAACTTCGTAATTATTCCCAGGAAGATATGTTTATTTATAAACAGCTACTGCCATCAGTTTTTCCCATCAAAACTTCTTTCATACATTCCTGGATGTATTTTAGATTATTTTTCATTGTGTTTTTCTCTAAGGAATACTTCCTGCCAGGATCGATGAGCACTGAAATTCCTTTCTCTGTGTTGCTTTAGTTATGCAGCCATTATGAAAGGCTTGGCTGAAGTTTCACATTAGAGGGTTTTTTTTTTATTGCTTAGTGAATTTTATCAGTGAAGTCTTTTTTTTTTTCTTAGTCCCAGAGCAAAACCTCAGGAAGCCAAGTCCCCTGAAGCATGTGTGACCATGAATGACTCAGCCTTTGTTTTGCTTTGTGTCCCTAGGTCCCGTATCCTGTAGCGTTACATGTAAATATAGTCAATGTCCCTCAGCCAGCTGCTGCGGCCATTCAGGTAAGATCATGTCATGGAGACACTCATAAGCTGGTCAAGGCACAGCTTGCTTGCTTTCACTAAACACTTCCCTTCACCTAACAACTGAAGTAACACGGAAAGGGGACAGTGGAGAGGGGTGGGTTCTGGCGGGCACTCCACCAGTTTTTACTTCTGGAGTGAATTTGCTCCAGATTCTCTGACTCTCTAATGTCATAAGTTGACACAACTCATCAGTAAGTGTCCACTCTAGCCTCAGGTTTCACGTCAACCCTAAGTCTGGAATAACATCCGCAGAGATTTCTAGGTGGCCAGATTGGGTTGGTGCTGGTTTCCCAGCAGGCTCTTGGAGCTGTGTGGTCCCTCGTGACTGCAGGCCATAACCACCGTGTTTACAGCTTCCAATCAGGTGTTTTGTTTGTTTTTCTCTCTTAACTTTTAATTTTAGAGACACTATAATGATGAAGACCCTGAGAAAGAAAAGCGAATAAAGGAATTAGAGTTGCTCCTCATGTCGACTGAGAATGAGCTCAAAGGACAGCAGGCGCTACCAGTAAGAAGGGGCCATGCGCTGGAATGGGGGATGGCGGCTTCTCCCCAGGGCCCTTCTGTATCTCTTCCCTTCTCCCCTAGACATGACACAAATGAAGACGCTGTCTATCTATTAACAACGTCTAAGCACTTGAAGTTGTTTGTCATAAAATGCAGTTGGTGTCAGAATGTCGACTCAATTGGAAGTAATCTTTTTGTGTGCAACAGAAACTCAGCATCCACTTGTGACTGTCATATCTATGTTTCTTCTCCAGAAGGACTGTAATCAATTCCAAGACTAACACACATTAAATGAATGAAAAATTGCATTTTTTGTACAAAGCTGTGTATCGTATGGTGCCTACTCATTTGATTTTTTCTTGTTCTATTATTTTTCTTCACCTAGATTTTCACACTTGATCATTTCAAACATGATTTGATGCATGTTCAGTATATACCTGTGGAAAAGGTGTATATCATGTCTCCCTGAATAACAGCAGCGGCTCTCTTTTCTTGGCATGCATGAAAGCTCTATGGACCATTACTGAATTGTGACATCTTTGTTAGTAATTGGGCAGCAAACTGGGAAAGCAGCTTGTGCTTTGTAACATTTGTAGTTGACCAAGAAAGAGAATAAAAGAGAGATGATACTTGGGTATTCTTAGGAGTAAATTTCCTTTTGGTTAAATAATAAAATGATTATGTGCATATGTTAGTTCGACCACTTTTTAACTTGAGTTAATGTTTTGCAATTTCTCCTGTTGCATGGTCATGCTGAAAGGAGACTTCTGTTAATTTGCTCTTCTGCTTTCCTAACCACGTTGAGTTGGCAGCCCTTCAGTGCATCAGCGCAATCCGTGGTATTAGAAAGGGACAGAAGCAACGAGAATATAAGCAGATGAAAGCAACTCTGACTCTTCAATCCTCCAGCCTTTTTATAGGTTAGGACAAGAATAGGACAAGTCTTCATTTGCAGCCAACATTTCTGGTCCTATTGGAAATTATGTTGTTAAAGTAGATTTTTAAGATACTCCACGTGAGAGTTGTCCTTTGAAACCTGGTCCCTCTCTTTGCAGTTTTAACAAAATGATGACAATTCAGGTAATCGTGTAGATGACAGACTACGACACTATTCCAAAGCGGGGTCTTGCATTGATGAAAGGAAACATCTTGACAACTGTCTCATGGGTGCAAGTTCTGGATGACGCAACCACTTTTATCTTTCCTCCAACAGCATCTGATACCTTGTGCAACTTCATTGCTAAGTTCCTTCTCCCTTTCTTCTCCCCGCTCTTTCTTTACTCCCCCACCCCCCTCCTCAGACACAGAACCACACATGCAGCTACCCCGGGTGGCACAGCACCACCATTGCCGACCACACCAGACCCCATGGAGACAGTGCACCTGTTTCCTGTTTGGAAGAACGCCACTCCACTCCGTCTCTGCCCGTGGATCCCGGCTCCCTCCCTGAGGAGAGCGCCTCTCCAGCGAGGTGCATGATCGTCCACCAAGGCACCATTCTGGACAATGTTAAGAACCTCTTAGAATTTGCAGAAACACTTCAGTTTATAGATTCTGTAAGTAGAATTGCTAAGGCAAGTGAATGTTTTTTGAGGGGGAATTAGGAAACCCATTTCTCAAATCATTGCTGTTTTCTATAGCAAATATTGTGTTATTAGCATATATTAATATCAAGGTGAAAGTATGATGCTAGTCTTTGTGTATATGTTTTCTCAAAGATCTGATGTCACAGGCTACCCAGATAAACAGTAGCTTTCACACATTTCCTTCAAAATGCATGTTTTTTAAAATAGTGAAGTTAATGACCTGTCAGTAGAGCTTGGGTTTGGGGAATGGTGTGAGTTATTTTTAACTCTTTTTTACTTTGTTTACTCCTTTGTGTTTCTCTAGAATTTTGTGCTTTGCTTTTGGGTAGCACATTAAGATATGTTTACTCAGAACTTAAAGCAATCTTTCAAAGTATCTGAAGTGGTAACCGGCTCATTGGGGGGGCGGGGCTCTCTCCACGGGAACGTTGATTATTGATTCCCAGTCCCAATGGGTTCACTGAGACAAACCACCTTGAGTGAAACAGACCTGAGATCAGCACCTCAAAAGCAGACCCACAGCTCCTTCCCTTTGTTTCCCGATTGGTTAAAGAGCCTTTATTGCTTCCCCTCAGACAGGGGATGAACACTGCTGAAAGGTACCAGCCAGAAAAGGTTTCCTTTGTGCTTTGGGTGTTATGCAAATAAGAGAGTACCAGGAGTCCCTGTGGTGCGCACACGTGGAACCAGCCTTGAGCGGCTTGTAGACCAGCCGAGCAGTGAGCAGTGTACCAGAACAACTGTTGGTCCCAAAGCTGTTTCTCAAGAAGTCTTAACAGGCGGGCCGAGCGTTTTCTCTGCATTCAGCATCTCTTTCTCAGTGCTGTGTTTCAGATGATGGCACACATTATGCACACACTGTCTCAATCTTCTGCGCCTCCCACATTGTTTCAGGATTCTTCATCACGGTGTGATCTCAGCAGTTTTGAGTTCTTTGAAGAAGCAGATTTTTCTCCTAGCCAACATCACACAGGCAAAGCCCTACAGCTTCAGCAAAGAGAGGGCAGTGTGACTAGACCTGCAGGGGAGCCTAGCGCCAGGGCGAACAAAGGCATCTTGAGCAAGGGTTTGCTTGACCCACTCACGCCCTCCGCTCCTGCAAGGCACAGCACAATTCCGCTGGTCATCCTTCGAACAAAGCGGGGCCAGGCCGGCCCCATGGCCCCTGGAGACTCTAGCTCCTTCACACCTGCTGACGTCAGCAGTTCAACTCCCAAGCGTGCCCCTGTCAAAAGCCTTCCCTTCTCCCCCTCGCAGGTAGAGCACAATTTCTGCACAGCTGTTACTAATTTTCAACAGACACCTGAGCCTTAATAATCTAGAAACTAATCCTTTGGAACAAATGACTAATTCCTGTCGCCCTCACTGATTTCGTTCCGTCGTTGCATCTGACTGTTGCTAAGTCATACTGCCTCCCAAAGTGTGGGCTGTCTCGTAGGCTAACTGGTGATTTTGTCCTTGTTCTCTCTTACTCTTTGGTGATTTGGAAGATGGCGAGTTGCATGGAATCTGCTTTGATTTCCTCCAACGCTAGAGCTTAACATTTCTGTCCCTTCCTCTTCTCCCATCCCGTCTCGCCCTTCACCAACTTTCACATTGTCTGCCTCTTTTCATTTATTGTTATGTGATTCACTGACCCAGGGGGGGAGGGAACCAAATGTGTTTAGATGACATCTGGGTGGCAACTAAAAATTGTAAAGCTTCCAATCCATCTATAAGTGGGACAGTTTTGGAAGAGGATGAGGAACAAATGCTTAAGGAAAATAACTCATGTTTTAATTTCGATTGCTCAGCTTTGGCCCTTTTGAGTTGTCCTTAATATTTTATTAGCACAGTTTTTGCCAGTGGATATTCTTGTTTCATGTAGTTTTTTACATGGAAATTGCAATGTTTGTCAGAGACATGTGTTCCTTAATTTTTAAAATAATTGAAATTAATAGGTAATTTGGCACTTTAAAAGGTTTTTCCAATTATGTGTGTTAAGTTTGTTTTAAGAACAGCTTTAAGCCTGAATAAATGATGCACCCATTCAAAAAATTATCTTGTTTTTTGCTTGTATTTTCCAAACTGTGTTCTGGAGAAGATTAGTTCTGACAGACTTTAATGATGTTCCAGAAAAACATCTAAATATATAGGTATGTGAGTTTGGGAGACACTGAATCCAATGCAGTTATAAATTGGTTTCTTTATTGCAGCACATCTCAGAGCTTTCAATATCCTGGTGTGCCTTGTGATTTCCAGGAGGAGAGAGGATATGTGTTTCTCAAATTGACTTCACCTTGGAACCTTTTGAGGAAAACCTAATGTTTTCCCAGAACGTTTGTCTTCTGAGAGAGACAGCGTATCATTCAAGAACTTCCCACATCATGTAAACCTTCTATAACGATGGTTCATAGATCACTAAAGAGAGAAAATGAAAGAAAAACAATACTTTCCCAAAAATCCCTTTGACATTTTTAAAGTTAATAAAGAGTGCATCTCGTTGTCTTTAATGGCAAGTGCCATGGATCGAGAATATTTTCTTAGGATTTTACAAGTTTTTAAGCATTGACTTGAGATTTTATTTCTTGGGTGCTCAATGGAAGCAAAACGATACTCTGCCTGACACCACGTCCTCGTTAACCTCTTTATTATTTGATAGAGTGGGTCAGTAAAACATGCGTGCTTGTTATCAAGGTGTGATTTTTAAATTGGGCTGACTAAAGAATCTCCATTTAATCTAAGTGACGTTTTCTTTCTTTCTTCCCATATTTAGTTCTTAAACACTTCCAGTAACCATGAAAATTTAGATGTGGAAATGCCTTCTTTATCTTCCACCCCTCTCAATGGTCACAAATTGACTGTTACAACACCGTTTCATAGAGACCAGACTGTGAAAACTCAAAAGGAAAATACTATGTAAGTCCTTGGTTCAAGAATAAAATTATTTATTCTGTTTCCTTATATTTAACTAGTGGAACATGGTCCCCAGACTGTCTTCTCCATGTGTATGTATGTGATTTTCCTGATCCCCTTGCACGTACGTACTCATCAATTCCCACGTTGACTACATCTGTCCTGGGCATGTCACAGCTACCTCGGGGTGCGAGGTGGGAAGATAAGTAAATTACCTTTCGCAGTTCACTTCAAAATTTCCTGTATATACAGAGGTAGTTTTCACATAACTTTTCCATTCAGTTTTTCTGTTTGTTAATAAGGCCTTTTCTTCTTCACTGAAAACAAGAATTTTTCCACCTCGTTTCCTCTCTGATTATAAACTTCAGAATAAGAATGAGTCTGGTTCTTTACTTAGTTCACGGTTTTTTAATCTTATTTTTTTTTTTGGAAATTTGTCTATAGATAGGATCTACTCCAACACCCTCAGGAGTATTACATGATATTACATGATTAGAAGCCAAGGAGAGGTTAAGCAGTCATTCATATTCAGTAAAGACTTAACCAGTTCCAACAAATGGCGGAGAACATCAATGAGTTATAAGAAACCTTTAAAAGAAATGCAATCTTAGTATTCCCAAGTACGCTAGGTACATTTGATTTTATTTTTTTAGAGGCCAGGGTTTTTTTCTGGGCTTTTCTCTGAGCTAACATCTGTTGCCAGTCTTCCTCTTTTTTTCCTTCTCCCCGTAGCCCCAGGACATAGTTGTATGTTCTAGTTGTAAGTTCTTCCTGTTCTTCCATGCGAGCTGCCACCATAGCGTAGCTACTCACGGACGAGTGGTGTGGTTCCGCGCCCGGGACCTGAATCTGGGCCACCGAAGTGGAGCATGCTGAACTTTAACTGCTAGGCTATCAGGGCTGGCTCAACAATAAATACATTTTAAAAGGTTAAGTTATGTTTTCTATTGCAGACCCTGTTTCAATGACTAGATAAAATTGATTTGTGCCGTCAGATCTTCACAGTGTTCATGGTCACCATAAAGACATGGGGCACTGCATGTGTCTTGAGAATGATCAAAGTAGATGAAAAATATTTTGATAGTCTTAGGGGTATAATATTGTGAAATATTTCAAAATAAATGATGTACATATTATCTTTTTCTTAACAATACGTATATAATTAATCAGCAAATCCAATTCCACGTCCATAAAAGAGTTTATTGTATTCAGTAGAAAAATACTAACTTTAATAGGTAGAACAATGTAAGGGACCTATGTTCTTTCGTATGGAACCAACACTTGCTTTCTTTTTCAAGTTTTAGAACTCCAGCCATCAAAAGGTCAGTCCTGGAAAGCTCCCCGCGGACTCCCACACCCTTCAAACATGCGCTCGCAGCTCAAGAAATTAAATACGGTCCCCTGAAGATGCTAGTAAGTTTTAGCAAAGTGCCTGGGCTTGGTTGGTTTATTAGCACAGACAGAAATTGTCCTCTGATGCCACGATTTCCGCTCTTCTCTTCAGCCTCAGACACCGTCTCATCTGGTAGAAGACCTGCAGGACGTGATCAAGCAGGAAGCTGACGAATCTGCCATTGTTGCTGACTTTCAAGAAAACGGCCCACCTTTACTGAAGAAGATCAAGCAAGAGGTAAACACGAACTCCTCTGGGAGGACCAAGCTGTGGGTCCCGCTCCCTTTGTTCCTTGTGAGCAGCTGGATGTGTCCAGCGTCAGCACTGTGTGGCAACACCAGTTTTCAGACAAGATTTTCATACAAGATGCAGTGGAGAGGGGCTGCCGGCCTGTGACCTTTCTCTTGCAAAGCCAACCCACTTCTCCCTACTTCATGTGTGAGCAGAAAACCTGCTGGAGAGGGTAAAGGAAAGAGAGGGAGGCAGCTTTTTACTGTACTTTATTTTTTATCGCTCAGACATAGAGGGATAAATGGTTGATAGATAGATATTTAATTTTCAGATGTCATGGAGAACTGAAGTTTAAATTAAAATAATAGTATCTTTAATTCGTAGTATAAAAGAAAGAGAATCTAACTTGCAAGGATCCCAGTTTTAGCTTGGCGGCAAGAAGCATTTCCGACAGGTTGGATACGTGGCCTCCTGAATTTATTTTCATGTAAAGATAAGTGTTTAAGAGACTGACCAGAAATGTACTCTTTTTTTTTTCAGTTTTATTGAGATATAATTGAGAAATAAAATTGTAAGATATATAAAGGGTGCAACATGTGGATTTGACAGACGTATACACTGTGAAAGGATTCTCCCCTGCTGAGTTAATTAACACATCCATACCCATATCATATGGGTACCTTTTTTTTTGGTGAGGACATTTAAGTTTTCCTCTCAGCAAATTTCAGTTATGCAATCCAGTGTCATCAACTATAGTTATAGACTAGTTGTTATAGAACAACATGGTTGTTCATCTCACAGAAATTTACTCTTGAGCGTAAGTGTTTCATGGGAAGCTCTCATTCTAGAAACAACAAAGCGCTTCCTGCTTGCTTTTAGGTGGAATCTCCAACTGATAAAGCAGGAAACTTCTTCTGCTCCAACCACTGGGAAGGAGAGACTCTGAACACCCAGCTGTTCACCCAGGCTTCGCCCGTGGCAGACGTGCCAGTAAGTACACGCCGGTGTGTGTGCTGGTGCCTCGCAGACGTCCGTAGGGGCGCGTGGGGCTCCCGTGGTTGCAGCACTCTTCAGTGCATCATGCTTCTAAATATTCTCTCTCATGTGATTATTTCCTTATGATTATTAATGTTGAGTAGGTGTGGATTTTGTCTGTGTATTGGAAATAGATTCTGTTCTATGGCAGATTTTTTCATGATTTATTTTCTTATGATTTGAGAGTCTTTGCCACTTAAAAAATCTGCTGCATGAGTGTACATAGTTCCATGAAAACAGAAGGTTAATTTTTACATTTTCTTTTCATGTATTTATTTTTCTTCTCAATGTAGTATTTCCTCCTTGTTAAGTTGTCTCCTGTTGGTTTTATGTCACATCTAGCATAGTGCCAACCATGGTGTCTACAGTAGGTGTCCTTTATTATACCCGATACTGCATTCCTTCGGTGACCACCATCTTTTTTTAACAGATTGTTTTTTAGAGCAGTTTTGAGTTCACAGCAAAGTTGAGCTGAAAGTACAGAAATTTCCCATCTACCCTCTCCCCCTACACATGCATGGCCTCTCCCGTTATCAGCATCCCCCATCACATGGTACGTTTGTTACAATTGGTAAACCAACCTTGACACATCATCATCACCCAAAGTCCGCACTTTATATTGGGGTTCACTCTTGGTGGTGTATATTCCACAGGTTGGGACAAATTTACGACATGTATCCAGCGTTATAATATCATACAGAATAGTCTCGCTGCCCTAACAATTCTCTGTGCTCCGGCTGTTCATCCCACTCTCTCCACTAACGCCTGGCAACCACTGATCTTTTTACTGTCTCTCTAGCTTTGCCTTTTCCAGAATCAGACAGGATGCAGCCTTTTCAGACTTCATAATGTGCATTGTGTTTCCTCCATGCCTTTTCATGGCCTGATAGCTCCTTGCTTTTTTTTTTAGCACATAGTTGCAACCATTTTTGAAATTTGTAATTTGTGGCTGGTTGTCCTTTATGGAGAATCAGAGCTAATAACAAGTGCTAATATTTAGTGAGTACATACTAATTGGGAAGTACTGTTCTAAGAGCTTTAGATGCATTCATTCCTTTAATCCTCACAGCAACCCGACAAAGTTGGGCATAGTATCATTTCCGTGATACCAACTGGGAAACTGAGGCACAGGGAGACTTAGTCACTTGCTCATGATTACATAGCTAAAAAAGTGACGGTTCTGGGTTAGAACTCAGAAAGTCTAGTTCCAATTTCCATACTCGTAACCATTTTACTGTCCTGCCATTAATTTATAGCTCTAAAATACTTCTGTACCAGTATAGGAAGTAAACAGTTCTCTCCCCAGAGCTTAGTAAACCTTTCATTTTTAAAAGCATTTGTATGTTAACTCATTTAGCAGATGTTTTTTGAGTGCCCCTCTCATGTCTGGAACTGTGTGGACCCTGAAGCTTTTGTTTTAGTGGTGTTTGCCCCCATGTGGTTCGGGCTAGGACACAGCTGAGTTCTCCTTTTAGCTCGTTGAGAAGAGAATTTCTGGCATTTTTTTTCCTGCTAATGGGTATCACCTCACAGTAATCTACTCTCTAAAATGTCAGAATGGTGTCAGATTATCCAACCTCATTTAAATTTCAAATTATTCTCTTTCCCTTTAGAATATTCTTACGAGTTCCGTTTTAATGACGCCAGTCTCAGAAGATGAAGACAATGTTCTCAAAGCATTTACAGTCCCTAAAAACAGGTCCCTGGCGAGTCCCTTGCAGGTAATTACTATTCCAACATTGGTATTTTAAAAGTCATTCACTTGGGGCTGGCCGAGTGGTGTAGTGGTTAAGTTCGCATCCTCCACTTCAGTGGCCTCAGGTTCATGGGTTCGGATCCCGGGTGCAGACCTACACACTGCTCATCAAGCCATGCTGTGGAGGTGTCCCATGTACAAAACAGAGGAAGATTGGCACAGATGGTAGCTCGGGGCCAATCTTCCTCACCAAGAAAAACAAAAAACAAAACCACCTCATTCACTGAAAAACTGTCATCTTGTTTTTTCAAAAAAAATCTTAGACGTAGAGGAGTAATGCTTTTAAACAACTCTTGATGTCTAAAAAACTCCTAAAATTCCTTGTTGCATTCATATGAGACACCTGGAAATTTTTTATCAGAGCAGGTTCCAAATCGTGACGAAGTGAAACATTCCCACTGTGACTGAGACTAAGATCATGGATTATGCATGTGTCACTATCTTTCTGCTTTTAAACACTTTATTAAAAGTTTATTGGTATAGTTTACCTTTTGTTCCAAAATTTTTCTTTTTTATTCTCCATCCCTGAGCCATCAAAACTCAGACGCTGTTTACGTTTTAAATGAAGTTTGAAATTCGTCAGCTAGAAAACAATTAGCGTGTATTTGACCATCAGAATAAGAAAGTCAACGGTCAGTGTTGCTGGGCCGCAGTGGACCATCTGCTGTCAGGTTTCAGTATCAAAGGAGATTTCCCTTGTCACTCTAAGTAGGTGTGTGTTGCTGAAATACAACAAATTCCAAATGAATCCTGAGCCAAATGTAAATAGACATGCAAATTTACTCCCCTAAATTATTTAAAGCAGCTCCCCACATTGAAGGGCTCAGTTCCCAGCGCTCTACAGGGCCCTCCCGCCTGCTCCCCTGAGCCACGCTGAGGGCGACCGCCTCTGCCCTGGAGCAGCAGAGGCCGTGGGAAGGCGCGTTAGTGTTGGGGTGGAGGCCCGGTAACTGGACGGTGCACTTTGAGCCCTTGCTCTTCCCTCCAAGGGCTTTCCCATCACTGCGGGAGGCCATCTCTCGCCAAATTGTGAGAATCTTAAAGCTTGTCTTTTTTAAGTATTTGTGATATTTGGCATGAATTTTTAAGTAATGCAGATACAGCTGGAGGGGCTGGAGGAGTATTTGTTTCTTAATTCAGTCAGGTTGCTTCCCTTGTGGCCTCTGTCTGATCCCCGGCTCTGGTGAAAGATGACTGTCGGCTGCAGAGTGGGAGGGGGACGGTCAGTTCTTGTGGGGACCCTGCAGCCGGGCCTGAGCCAGTCACGCCTGGGTAGGCCGCCTGCGGAGAGGATGCAGAGTATCCCAGAGGGCCGGAGAGGCGGGAGGGCGCGAGCTCCGCAGAGACGGACGAGGGGCGCAGAAAGTGGGCTGGAAGGGCGCTGAGGTCAGCTATTTCCGTGTTGGCCCCGGCTGCTGCCCCAGAAGGGAAGCGCTTCCTTCGTCCTTTCCCTCCCGCCTCCTAAATCACTGGGCCCTTGGTTTCCGGAGCATAGAATGTGACTAGTGCTGTTAGTACATTAACCTAGATTAAGTTTTATGTATATTTTGTAACTTAGCCTGGAACTTAACCTGAATTTATATAGTATAGAAAAACGGCATTCTAAATCTCAAAGAGCAAACATGTAAATATATTTGGGAACAGTTATCATTACATACGTTGAAAACCCCTGCTTATTTTCCTAAAATCAGATCCTAAAAGCTTTTGACCTAACAAAATAGTGCTTACCAAAATCATTGGAGCTGAACATGGAACTGATATAAAATATATATTGTATAAAGTTGGCAAGTTGTCAGTATTTATAGAAAAATAGGTTGTCCAATTTGTACCTTAAAGTGTTTAATGATATTGCATCTTTTTAAAAATGATCAGTATGGAACTTTATCAACATATTTATATTTTATTTAATGGAAATATTAGCTATCTTTGAACTCAAAACTAAGTATTAGCTCTATTTTATTAATTTGTATTTTCTATCATATCAACGAGTCATATATGACACTACAGATTCTAATATCTGTATGCTGAGATTAAGCCATCTCTGTACATCACAGGGAAGGCAATGTCCTTTAATGTCCTAAGTATGTCCATTTGTTATGTGGGTTGTCACTGAGAAGCAATGAATTTTAATAACTCGGAACTCTCCATATATCCCCTAGTACGTAAACTATAATGCTTAAATAGAGGCTATTATAAGCCATGATGCACAAATAATGTTATATTTGTTTTTAAAATTATTTATGCTTGATTTTTTCCTGAAAGGAATTTGTGACAGCTGCATAATCTTATAATTATTGGATTTCCTTTTTTTTTTTTTTCCAAGGTGCTTTAATTTTAGATTGTAAAAGCAAACAGGGACTCAGAGTAAATCTGTTCTCAGACATTTTTGATATTTGTGTCTTTTACGTGGCTCAGAATATGTGAGATTTTCATGTTGGACCATTGTACCATTTTTTCCCCACTCCGTGGTAGAGGATGGAGTCTAAAAGCTTATAAAATGATCGCAAATGAGGAAATAAACATTCAGCCTGGAAAGCATGCAGTTTGGGGCAGGAAAGGCAGATTCACTATAGAACGCTACTGGATTCTGCTGTTCGGAAGTTACCAAGAGAGAGCCCGAGGCAGACACACACACACACACACACACACACACACACACACACACAAATACATACACACATTCCTCAGCAAGGAGAAAGAGCTGCCTGTTTTCCTCTATGTGCTTTCAATTTGCTTTCCATTTTGCAAGAAATACACTATGCTAATAAACGTTCCTTAACGTAGACATTTTATTACTAGATCCGAAACTGTACTTAAGTTATAAGCCTTCTGAACTTCTGTATTTTTCTCTCAAATTATAATTTCCCTTTATTCCTATTTAAAACCCAAGTGTAAAAGATGTGTTCATATACTTTTCGCTCACTCACTTTCCTCTTTCTGTAACCACAGAATGACAGCCTTCAGTTTTAATTTCCTGACTTGGCTTGTCATAGTTTTTTGAAGCAGTGAGTTTAATTTAAGTAAATTTCTCAAGCCATTATTGTTTAAACACATTTGCACAGCATCAAAGGACCTTAAAATATTGCAAGCAATCGAAACTTATTTTTTCAGTTCCATGTATTTGGGATTGCTCCTATCTTTATATGAATTGTTTATGAATTTTTCAAAAAATGAGGCAAACGCTTTTTGCGTGCTGAGAAGTGTAATAAACTAGTATGCAGGCCACAGGAGCCTGGGTTCTAGTCTCAACTCCACCATTTCCTGATTGCCTGTCTTTAATTCATTAACCTTTCAGACCAAGAAGCTCTCGTCTATAAATTGGGGAGAAGAGTATATCCTCTCCTCATTGTACAAGGTCGCTATGGGGATCAAATGGATCTAAGATTGCTTTCAAAATGGCAGCACACTTGCCAATGTACATTGGTGGTGTCTATTATTAGGCAAAGGCTATGCGGTGTTTCTCTGTCCTTAGAAACACCAGCAAGGAGGCCTCCACACCGGCCAGGTCTTCTTGCACTGTGAGTGTACTTCCTCCGGCAGGCTGTTTCTCATTCCCTTTTCCACTCTTGCAGAACTGTGTCAGTGGGTCACCAAAAGCTGATTCAGCTGACTCCTGAAATAAAGGCAGTCAGATCTGTTTGGTGTTATGGAGATGAAACAACTGATTTACTGGTTTTCTCTATTTTTTCTGCTGCTTGTGTTGACACGTCACCAGACATGGAAACAGACTGTCTCCATGTGACATGGATCTTTCCAGGCACTTCATACCATTGTGTGCTGTTGCTGACCTGCTGCCCTGGATACCTCTGTCCGTACTTGGTCCTCCCTCCGGGTCACTTTTTCCTACCTGCCCTGGAAAGAATTCACATGGCCGTCAGTAGTACTTGAGCAACTTCCTTTCAATATATGTTATAAATTAAGCAAGTTTGCCATGTACAGCTTTGGGTTGGACTGAGAAAGTCTAAATGAGTGAGGAAGGCCTGTCAAGCTCAGATGCAGAGTGCCCTGTCCCAGAAGTTCCAAGATACGGATTTTTTTGTTTGGTTTGGTTTAGTAAACTCTATGATAGCGAATCTTCCTCAGGCCAGCAGGGAGAGAATTGCTTTAGAGCCATTTGGCCCCTGTCTTAATCTTAATAGTCTGGAACTAATATGTGACTCAGGAAGGAACTATTCTTCCAAAAAATTGTGAACCCTAGGCTATGTGATATAAACTGTTTGTAAAGTCTATACACCTGTAAGATGAAGAGACATCTGGGACAAATGCCAAATTTGGGAAAAGTCCATCCACACGGGGGATGGCTAACGTAGGCGTGGTGGCAAGTGCAGGCACTGGTGGATGGGCACCTTCCAGTCGCCGTCTGGGCCTGTAGTTCCCTAACTTTTAGGGCTCTCTTTTCTATGAAAAGTTAGAAACCCTGAAGCTGGGGCCTTTAATTGTTTTGTACAGACATAGAAGAGCATTTGTGAGAGTCTGACAAGCATCCATCTTGCCTTAGCGACATTCTGTCTCAGGTTCATCCCTGGCTCTCAGGATACAACGAAAAATTTCTATAGCATCTCTTATAACTGATACATTTTTAAAAGATGCCCCTTTAGGAAGAAATTCTGACTTTTAGAATTTTAGTCCAGAGTAGATATTTTCTTCAAATGGGTTAAAGAGAATAATCAGATAATTCTTATTCTCACTCTTTTGGACACCATTCACATCTGCTTATTATTTAAAAACAAAACAAAAGGAAAACATAATACCATCTCACAAGTTGCTTTGGTTTTGCAAAGTCATTTTTTAATGATTTATGCAAATTTCTTAGTAGGCACATGCTTACCAAGGCTTTTGGTACCAGCAGCTCTTGTGTGAAGTTGCTGCGTGGATATAATGATAATGGTAGTTGTTCTGCGTGATGAAAAAACCATTCATATTCTCAATGGAAATGTGAAGACCATCTAATTCTGACAGACAACCCCCTGTGGACATGGTCTTGTCTCGTTTTATTTCTTCTATTTTCTACAAAGAGTCGGATTATTTATTTAAGTGCCTTAGCAGGATGTCCCAGTTAAAGCTGACAGTCTGTTTACAGTTCATTTCTGCCCGGGGGCAATCAAAGGCACATTGCAGGGTGACTCACAGGCAAGAGGAGGAGGATGTGCGGCAGGATGATGAATGTTAAAATGAATTAGGGTAGAGCGACACGTCTGCAATAGCACCGCGGTCAGGAATTGAACAAGAATCCGTGTGCGGCAATCTGTAATTCTTATCAATTGTTTAGTGTAAATGAAACTAAAATTTCAGGAGAGGGAATAAGGAGGATGCACAACAATCTATGTGACAGTATTAAAAAGTGTTCTTCCAGCACAAAGACTTAATCCTCCTTTGTCAAAACTATTCTGTCTGCTTGAAAAGTTGGCTGAGGGCCCCAGGGTTTCAAGGTAAAGAGGGAGCAGGAGATAGCACAGGCGAAGGCAGCTGCCATCTCGGCTGCTGGGCCTGAGTCTTCCTCTTCTTGTCTCAGTCCTCAACCTTCTGCTCCTCCTTTGCTTTCCCGCCCACGCCCTAGGTCGGGCCAGGTTTTCATTCATGGGTGTAAGCAGGGCTTGCTGTGGCTCCCACGGCCGCCCACCCACCTGCTGTTCCCCAACACTGCTTCTTGCACACAGTGCTTCTTGCACACAGTGCTTCTTGCACACACTGCTTCTTGCACACACTGCTTCTTGAACACAGTGCTTCCTGCACACACTGCTTCCTGCACACAGTGCTTCCTGTACGCAGTGGCTGCTGTGTCCTGGTGGTGTCCACGCTGGGGGAGTCAGGTGTCTAAGTTGCCTCCCTGGGCTCTGAGCTTCAGGGTTTATGTGCCCCTGAGATGCTCTGCTTCCTGCAATTCAGATATTTCAGTCAACTTGATTTGTTTCTTGGTAGGTTCCATTTTGAGTTAGGAGAAGCTGATTGTTTGAAAAGTTTTCTCAAAATAATCATTAAAGCTGTATGGTACCTTCTTCATATTGACCTTGTTTTAAAGATCTGATCCTGGGGGAAGAAGCCAAACATGAATAGAGTGATAAGCCATCTGGGAGACCCAACAAGAACACGGTCAAATTTCAAGCTGAAAATACATTCAGCTGATAATTGCATTAGATTCTCCTGAGCCGACTTTCAGAATTCTGAATTAACTCAAGTACTGTATGGCCGAGAATCAGAACCTGACTTTACCAGGAGGCGCAGTAAAAGCAAGCCTAAGATTCTTTTAACATAGTATTTTAAGATCCTTAAGTAACACATTTAGGAAATTAATTCTATATTAACTAAAGCACAGCTATGTTGAAAACTTCTTAACCAGAGAGAAACGGAAACCTCCTTCGCTCTCCTCCCTTTTGTCTCCATTCTCTCTCGTTCCTCTTTCTTTTCCATGAGTTTGTACATCTTCTTTCAAAGTATATATTTTTGTTTTTGGCACGTATCTTTATGTAATTTTGAATTTACACATAAGATATTAGTATACTAAGATATTTTGTTCGTCTGCCTTGTTAGTCACTTGCTTTTAAGACCCACGTGCTTTGTTCCAGGCCCGCCATCGATTTTAAGCGCTGCAGAGCACCTCATGGCAGGTGCCCGCCATAGTCGCCCATCCACTCTCAGATGGTAGTTATTCTGTCACCTTGCTACAGTGTCTTCAAACGCCATCTCAATGATTGCAACAATAACCTTTATTTCTTTTAATTGGGTTTCTTGTATCCATTTGGTGTTTCAGTGCTGTGAAAAATTTTAGTAACAACATGTAAGCAATCAGCTAAACTGAAAAATGGAATTTGTGTGGACAGATACACACCAGAGAACTATGTTTCTTTGATCCACTTGCTTGCACCTAGATAGTCATCATGTTTTCAGAACTGTTTCAGAGAATGCTATAACTGGCCTGGTGATTTTGTTAGGAAAACATTAAATGTGACTCAGTGGCAGAAGTCAGCCATGAACTCCCATCACCTTTGTCCTGTCATCTTGGTGATGCACAGTTCCAAGAAACTGTCATAATAATCCATCTGCCTATGTAGTATTTCAAGTTACATGTTGAGCCTGTGAGCCTTCAGAACAAACATGTGTAAACTTGGACGGTGCCTTTTACGTTGGCAGTGGGATGGCACAGCAGACTGAGTAGAAACCGGGAGCCCAGTTTGTGTCCTGTGAGAGTTTCCAAGTTAGAAACATGGCACCATAAGCCGTATGTCCCTGAAACTTTGTCCCGGCCACTAGGCAAGGAAACTCCATCACCGTACAAATTCCACGTTCAATCAGAATTATCATACTTCTTTGCTAAAGAGTCTGATGATGTCCACACCCCATCTACACGCTTCTTTCTGCATCCCAAGGCCCTACTGACCTGACCGCACACTTTTCCACAGATGAGAACTCTAGTGGAAGTCGGGCCTGGATTCACATTCTTGCTTCCTCTTCTCTCAACTGAGTGACCTGGAAGATGTTGCCTAAATTCTCTCTTCCTTTAAGTGCCTGGTCCGTAGAAGGGGCACAGTGAGTCATACCTACGCCCCAGGCATTTTGTGTGGGAATTAAATGAGATGATACATGTCAGACCCTTGGGAGCGTGGGCGGTGTATTGTAAGTGCTTGTTCAATGTTATCCTTTAATCCATTGCATCTCTTCCCCTCTCTCGCACAGTCCTCCCACAGGCAAGGCACAAATTGCAGCTTCCTGACTCTCTCATGCTATTTCTCCACCGGTTTGCACTCCTCCTTTGTCACCTGTCTCTGAATCCTGCCTGTTCCTGCCCTTTCTCTGGAGCCCTGCCCTGGCAAGTCCTCGGTGGCCCATCCCCGCTTCCCCCAGGCACGGTACCAAGAAACTTTCCTCAGCCTCTTGTTCCTCCACCTGTTCCACATGGGTTCATCTTGTCTCCTAAAGGACACTGAAGCTCTAGAGAGCAGAGGCCTTTCTTTTCTCTTTCTCTTTTGTCCCATGGGAAAAAAAAAAATCCCTCTTTGGTGTCCATACAGGGAATAGTTGTGCTTTTACTAAACCACTGGTTTAGTTTTGAGCTTCGGGCACCAAATCTTCTATCTGCCTGTGTTTATTTCCCTCTTTGCATTGACTGCTAGACAGCTCAGAGCAAAGCCTGAGGTTAGCATATGGCTGGTACTTCTTGGCAAGTGTTTTGTGGACGGATCTCATCGCATCTTCATATTATTTCTTTTTCCCACATTTCCCTATGATCCTGCCTTGTCCACTTTTTAAACCTCGTTATCTGGTATTTATTTCGTAAGCATCTTAAATCCTTTTGGGAACTAACTAGGGCACTAATAGTGCATATTTCAGTGGGAGGCAGCCCCGAGGGAGGCAGGAGCCAGGCTATGCAGCAGACAGACCCGGGTGCACAGCCTCTCCACTACTTCAAAAAGTCAGCTACCCTAGTACACAAATGTTTCTAAATCAACCGATATGTAATTGATACAAAATATATGCACTGTGGTTAGTGGGTGTCGATCAATTCCAGCACCTGCAGGTGCCTCTTTGCTCAGGGGGCTCAACCACTCACCAGGTGGCTTAATGAGTCACTGCCCAGGGCTCCCCTTGGGTACCTGTCTCCAGCTTTGCAAAGTCGCCGCATAGACAAAGGCCCTGAGATGAAGAAGTGTTGCTGTCTTACCATACTGTTTGGAGTGGGTTTCTCTCTGAGCGATAAACAGTTTCTGATTCTTAATATCACTTGAGATGCTGGATTCCAGGGGGTCAGAGGGTTCAGATTTTAGATGACGAAGGCTCCCTGGTGTCTGCCTCCTGCCGTCTGGAGGTCTGAACCCGCTGAGCCGTGGCGGCTCTGCCAGGATTGGGAATCCGTTTGTGGGCTCACACGGGTGTCTTGGCTGACCACACATCGTCTTCTTTCCCCATCAGCCCTGCAGTGGTGCCTGGGAAGCCGCGTCCTGTGGGAAGACGGAAGAGCAGGTGACGGCCTCGGGTCCAGCCCGGAAATACGTGAACGCCTTCTCGACCCGGACTCTGGTCATGTGAGACGTTTGCAACAAGCATTATGATTTTCAGAACACTTCAAGTTGACTTGGGATTTATCATCCTCTACATGAGACTTTTCATGAATGGGAGAAGAGCCTATTTTTGTTGTGGTACAACAGTCAAGAGCAGCACCAAGTGCATTTAGATGGATGAAGTCTTATCAGACTTCACCCAACTAAAAGGATTTTTTTAAAAAAATAAATAACAGTCTTACCTAAATTATTAGGTAATGAATTGTAGTCAGTTGTTAATATCTTAATGCAGATTTGTTTAAACGTAAAATGATTTATCTGTATTTCAGAAGATCCAACAGACCAGTATTTTTTCCTGTGCTGAGGTTTTTGAAATTTTACACATAAAAAGGTACTCCAATATTTCACTTTTCTCAATCACTAAACACAATGCATTACTAGAGAGGTTGGCTGCATACTCTGGGATAATGAATCAAGATCTGCCGATGCTCATTTATGGTTAGTAATGTTGGAAGTACATTTATTGTACTAAACCATTTTATGAGTTTTTTTGTTAGCTTGCTTTAAAAATTATTACTGTATGAAATAGTTTTATAAAAAATTATATTTTTATTCAGTAATTTAATTTTGTAAATGCCAAATGAAAACTGTGTTTTGCTGCTATGGTCTTAGCCTGTAGCCGTGCTGCTAGTAACAGGGGCAGTAGAGCTTTCGATGGAAGCAGAGGGACTTGGTGTTAGGTGATTGACTATGCACTAGTACTTAAGACTTTTTTTATTTTTTATATATATATATACTTTTTTCCTTTTGTAACACATTGGAAAACTTGTTTGGGAGATTTTGCATTCATTGTTGTTGGTTTTTTTTTTTTGTTATTGTTGGTTTATAAGAGCATGCATTGCACTTCTTTTTTTGGGAGATCTATGTTGTCAACGTCCTGTGTTTTGTTTTGAGTTCAGCCTGTTCTATGATTTAGGGGTTATGTTGGATTAGCATCCCCCGTGGTTTCTACGTGTCTGTCCTCGGAACTGCGGCGCAGAACCTGTGTCTGCATCTGGGGGCTCGAGACTGGGGTCAATAGCCGGTCGCTGCCTTAAGAACATTCGGTGCACGACAGCCGGCACCAAACTTTTGATATGACAGTGTACTTACTGCCTTGTAGTGAAATAAAGCTGTGCCCTTATTTTACTTACTTTTGACTTCTCTCTTACTTGTGACCATGGATGATGGTTACACTTTTTAAAAAAATGGAGCAAACTCAGAGCGCTTTCTTCTGTTAATAATTTGCACACCATCTGAACTTCACGTGAAGAAGCCGAGAATCCTTATTGTGGAGAAAGAAGAACAAGCAAACCAAGTGCAGTAGTTCACAAAATAATCATGTGCAGGATGACAGCTGGGAGGAATCTTCCACAATGTATCAGTCCGGGTTCCAGCAGCATCCCAACTGGGATCCTGCGAGGAGAGTTCATTTAGAAGGGTGCTGAGCCCACACACGTGGGCAGGGGTGGAGGATCACCGAGGCAGTGCATGCTGGTGGGTGCAGGCCTGAAGGACGCTGCCACGTGGAGGGGGAGAGTCGTGGAAAGCAGGTGCCTGGAGAGGAGCTGTGACCTTTGGAGACCCCACAGGGAGAGAGCCAAGGGTAATCCCTAACTTTCCCTCCCCTCCCTCTCATCTCTGCCAGGGTCCTCGTTGGCAAAACCAACCAGGAGCTAGAGGGCAAGGCTGCATCAGGATGGAAGGCAGCCGATTAGCCTCCTAGGGCAGAGCCAGAGGAGGCTAGGTGCCCGGACAGGGCGTCCCAGCCGAGTCATCTGGTTGGACTCCCTGTTTTACAGATGAACTTCCACTGGCTTCCACCTCTCGGCTCAGCGTCCTGTTGGCTCTGCTGCAATATCCCGTCCACACGGCCTCCTTATAATTCCTGTACTCCTTCTTTTCCAGCTCAGACTTGGAATTCTCATGTGCATGATACACTTGCTGTTCCTCGAGCCAAGGATTTGTTACCCCTTATTGCTAGTCATTAAGACTGTTCAGTATTCTTTGTATTTCTGATCGATAACAATGTGTCATCCCAGTGTTGGGACACTTTGTATGTTCATGCGCTGCCAGAGCATTTTCCAGGGGCCGACGCTGCCGCTTACTAGTCGGTTGCAGTTGGACAAGTTTTTCTACGTCTGTGAAATGAGTTCATTCCTACAATGAACTCTGTTAATAATGCACCATACAAATGTTTGCCATCACGTGTGGGTTCCACAATTAAGTGACGCCTGCTGGGTGGGTGGCACATGTCCATCTGGCTGGAAGTGTGCATTGTCGATGAGCATGAAGCTTGGGGGTCATGTTATAACTATTAAAATAAATGAATGGCAAGAGTGAACTCAGCATTATACAGAATTGAAATAAACATTTACTTTTCCAACAAGTACGTAACCCAATAAACTAGAAACTGAAAACTTAAATTAATGAAAAGCCATGTAAATTTAGGTTTTATGTACAAATATTCACACTCCTATAACTCCCATTCACAAGCATCTCAAAAACGTTTATTTGTCCTGGTCATTTTTGTTAATCCTCCTCTCTACAGCACAGATTCGAGTAGTAAAATGCATGGGAAGAGTGTTGCCAACTACTCAGAGGAAGGTCCTCCTTTCGAGTTCCTGTGTGTGAAGCTTGCGTCCACATGGGCACATCCAGAGAGAAGGAGAGACACTGAGAAGACTCAGAATGGTCTACCAGCCGCTAATGGCACTGATGATCCAAGATGAGAAAGATGTGCAGGGAGGTGCGTCTTTGTTTCTGCAGAAATTACACAATATTAGACCTGGAAGGGGCCTTAGACATTATTAGGGGCTTCCAATAAGGGGCTTGCCATATTGCTTTATTAAAAGAAAATCAGTTTTGGAGCCTGACCAGTCTTGGTTTAAATTCAGACTCCGCCCTTTATCAGCTCTGTGACCTTGTATGAGTTTGACTTAGTCTTTCTAAGCTCCACTTCACTTATATTGGAAATAAAATGCATCTCCTGGGTGTTGAGTGTTGCGAAGATTCTGTGAGATGGTGAATGAGTTGTTGCATCTTTGTAAAATGTTGTAGTGCCTGTTGATGAGGTAAGCCACGGTAATGATTCATGATTGAAAGGAAAACACATCCATTGCCCAGCAATGGGGAAGTGAATACACGGATCCCCACGTCCCTGATTGTGTGTTCAATCTACTGTATGCATTAAAGCTAACTTCCAATCCAAATGACATCTTCTCAAAATATTCCTAATCATTCTAACATGTAGTTAAATCTATGATTCTCCTTCTTGTGCAAATGTGGGAAATATGGGCATCTTCTTCCTTAAACTTGTTGGTTTCTGATCCAAGGAAGAAATCTGTTGGTAGATGAAGTGCCATGTGCAGGGCTGTTCCACTGCACTGAAAACACTCACAAGTTTGGTACTTATTCTTCTCCTCTAACCATTGCTGTGATAAATCAAGCCTTCCTTATTCACCACTTGAAGAGGATAGAGTGGAGGAAAGGAAGTCAGCTAAAATGCAAACCTCTTTTTAAAAATGAAGTTGACTTGTGTACAATTAGACGTAACTTTGGGAGCCGCAGCAAGAGGAAGCTGAACTACAAGTCTTAGGGAACTTGTTGGTGTTTTGGTAATAGGTAAGAATTCTTTGTAATTAACATTCACTGCAAACGTTCTTGATGCTACTGTGGAATTGGAGAGGTTGCTGTGTGCCTTATGGGCCATATTTATTTTATTCAACTGCTGCGTGTTCGGCACCTGTGTGCAGTGCTGCCTTTGAAGTTGGGATAGAACTCAGAACAACATGGATCAAAACTCTCTGCCTTCTGTGTGGTCATGTTCTCGTGGGAGATACAGATGAGTAAGTGGATAATCACGGTAGGGTCATGACAGGGGTAACAGAGACCGCAGGAGAGCCCCAGAGCTAGACTTGGAGGGCAGACAGGTGTCCCGCAGACTTGGGATCTTCGGGACTGACAGAGAAAGCCCAGCTAAAGTGAACGCAGGAATTGGGGGGGCAGCAGAGTGACGGAAGCATCTGAAATTTGCTGGAGAAATACACTCAAATATAATGACTTGTCTCACTCTAAATCTGTGATGATAAATTGCAAGTGGACGCTCCGGCAATACTGCTGCCTGAGGATATTCTCTGGCATATTCTTTCTCCCATGCTCCGGACAAAAATTTCACACCTCTTCATCTCAGTCTCTCCACCTTATCTCCACCCAATTCCCAGCTGATGACTTTGACTCATCCGTCAATGAGAAAACGGGGGTATTCCCACACCAAAGCCATCACCAACCTGCACGAGCACCAGAGTCCCTGCCCCGCTCCTGCCGGCATGGATGAACATTGCCAACTGCAGTCACGGGCCAGCCCTTCCATTTGGCCTCTGCAAGCCGTCCCCTCTTATCCTGCAGGGCCTCATCCTGCAGATGGTATCTTCCTCCTGTATCATAGTGTCTTCCTCGCTCCTGAGTCATCCTTATCACATTAACATGGTCTACATCTCCCAGCAGTAATTAATAATACCCCTTTATCCCATATCCCCATCATACAGCCCCATTTATCTGTGTCTCTTCTCTGCAGAACTGCTTACGGGATCTTCTATGGTTGTGGTCACCACTTCCTCATGTTGCCTCCTCCCGCAACCCACACCACATGAACTTTCATTGCCCCTACTCCACCATGTCATTGTCACCAATGGCCTCCATGTTGTCAAATCCTGTGGTCACTTCTTAGTCCTCGTTTTACTTCACCTATTGGCAGCCTTCACAGCCTCTGCACTCCCGCTTTCTTGAGCCACTTTTCCTCTCTTGGCTTCAGGACTCCACTCTCCTGGTCCCCCTCCTTCCTGGCTGCATCCTCTGTCTGGTACTCTTCTTCCCCTTGGCCTCGAAATGACTCTTCTCTCTCCATTATTCTTCCTAAGGGATGTCGTTACTGCTGTGGCTTTAAAAACTGTCTCCATCTTTGGCTCTGACCCCCTTCTGGAATTCCACACTCTTGTATCCTATTCTGTGTTAACATCTTCCCCACATAAGCATCTTAAAATAGTGTGAACAAAATAAAACTCGTAATCACTCAATGCTTCTATTTTTCTCATTTGTAGTAATTAGCAGTAATTTCCTAATTAATGTCTTCATTTCTCAAGCCAACCTTGATTTCTCCCTTTATCTCATCACCCCCTTATGCACAAGTCCTCAGAAAGACCTGAGCACTCTACTTCCAGAACGTGCCTTAAAGGTGTCCACTTTTCTCCATCGTATAATGCTATTGTTAGTAACGACACAGTATGTGTGAAGTGCTCACTATGTGCTCGGGAAGAAGGGAGAGGAAGAGCGGGGAAGTCTCCTGGCAGTGCTGAGTGATGTCTGAGAGGCTGGGGCGAGGAGAAACTGAAAGGGAAAGCAGGAGGGTGGGGAAGAGCTGTGGCTGGAGAGGGAAGTTGTGGAAACGTTCTTCAAGAGTTCGAACTTCGTCCTTAGAGATATGGGCAGTCATTGAATGGTTTTAGACAAGGAAATAAAGTGATTAATTGATACAAACAATTCTGTTCAAATCCCTTTCTCACGGATGGTATAAAACTAAACCTCAGGTTAGCAAAGCCAAATGACTGCACAATTGGCATTTTATACCCTGTTCATTGGGTTTTATGTAGTACATTTCTTACTGCTTCTAAATTTCAAAAGAATGTTGTAATCTCAGAAAATCTTAATGAAAAATACCTTTTGATCTGAAGTTCATAAAGGCGGTTTTTACACTTTATAGTATATAAAATAATCAGTACAGGAAGAATCATTTGCATAAAACGCTTTTCTCCTTTAAGAAGAGAATATTTTTAACCAATAACCAACAATTTATCTAAAACCTTCCCTGTTGTTTTCACCGATCAAATTTTCCAATGACTTTGTAAATACTTTATAATCTCGATTTGCTTGAAATTTTGCCCACTAAGGGACCCCACCAATATCTGTGCTTGAAGATGTCTTCAGCTTACTTCTGTGTTTATTCTATTTTACTCTTTGAGTCCAGTGGTTTTCAGACTTTTGGGGCATCAGAAACACACTGGGAACTTATTTAGAATAGAAATGCTTAACCTCACCCTCAAGGATTCTGATTCATGAGTCAGGCGCGGACCTACAAATGTTTCAACAAACTTCTGGGTGTTTCTAAAGCAGGTGGTCTAAGGGATGGCACTAAAAATGCCACCTTAGGAAAAACTTCTAATATAGCTTTCAGTTCCTGTTGAGCCCATAGTGCCTTCATGAACATGCCTGTTGGTCTATAGAATATTAGGAAGATATTGAGCCCATGACTCTAAGTAGAATTTCTTAAATGCAGAGCATCACTCTGTTACAGATGTTGGTAATTAAGGCTAACCTTGGCCTTCAGATCCATCTTTTGTTTGGTTTTTACAATATGTGGGGAAGCATAACTTTACACATGGTATGTCTGAATCCCTTTTATATAAAACCATATTGCACATAATCTATCAGAAGGGAATTTATCTCTCAAGAAATTTAGCACATAAGCAAAACAAAACAAAAACACCAATTTCATCCAGAAGCTCTAGTTCTAAACCAGTCTCTAATCCACTTGCCTAAAACCCTTGTTCAAGTCATTTTCCACCTCTGTGCTTGGGAATTTCTGTTTAAATGGAGGAAGTTTTTGATCCTGTTATACAGTTGCAAAGCACGGAGGTCCTCAGATCAAAGACAAATAAAGTTCAAAGAAAGCTGCAGTCGCCCCAAGACATTGGAATACTTAGAGTTGTGAGGTTTTCCTGCTGGAAAACATCCTCTGAAATGAACTCATAAGTTAACACATCACCCTTGCCTGTGCTCGGGGGCAGATGTTAAGGACAGAGCTAGGATTTCTTTTATTTAGTCACTTTTCTAAGGAATGTAAATCCATCCACCTAGTCTTAATGTTCCTAAATATCTGACAATGGACAGACTCTCCCACCTTCCCTTTCCTGGTTAGCCTCTGAGTCAGTGCCCGCAGTGGCCAGTGTGCAGCCTGAGGCACTGGAACAATGGCCAGTTCACTAGATAGTAGCCGCTCGCTTTACTCAAATTATCCCAAATCCATTTCCCTCCCCAATTTCAAACATGCCAAAATGAAAAGACATTAGAAACTTGTATTCTGCTTAAACCTCATGCATTGAAGACATGAATTAATGCCACTCCACCAGGAAATTATACTAAATGGCAATGAAGGGAAATAAGGAGCATAAATATACTAGTCAAAGAGACTAGAAAACAACAGCTAAGAGATTATTTGCCCAGAATCTAACTCGTTCACCTATTTAACAAATATTTATGGAGTACTTTCTATGCAAGACAGAATTCAAAACTTTATATAATCTGATATATACAATTTTAAAATGACTGGCAGAGCATTATTGTCTTGGATACCCACAACAGTACTAAGAAAATGGCCTGTTTCAGACTTGCTATTTCAATAACCATATTTCTTTAAATCTAATATGTCCTTTTTCATGTTTTAACATTTCTGACATCAGGCTGTGTCTTTTACATAGTCTGATTTTCTTTCTTTGAAAATTCTTCTTAAATCCGCAGAGCCTTATAACTGGTGAGACCATAAAGTAAAGGAAGAGCTTGGAAGTTAGCAGAATTTCAGAAAGGCCTCCCTAGCTTCTTATTAGTAATTAACCCAATAGTGTCCAGCCTCCCACAAACTTTGTTCACTTTCCCCAGGCCCATCAGAGCCACAGGCTTCACTGTGGCTCATGGGTTGGTGCATGTCCAGATGGCCCCCTTTTATCTCCAGTGTCTAACCCAATGCGAACATGAAGTAGGTGCTTCGGAAAATCCATGAAAGAACGTGAATTAGTACCCACGCGGGGTCTCACCTCCGCCCTCTCTGTGTGACTGTGACCACCCACTTCATCTCTCTGGGTCTTTGTTTGCTCAGCCGTAAAATGAGTTTGGATAAGCTCAGCTGTAGACTGTCTAGCTCTAACCATCTCTGAGGAGGGGAGGTCATTATGACGCTGCATGTGGGAAACAACAGGGCTTTTGGAGGGTTTATTTGACGTGTGTATTGCTCACGAAGGTAACACATTTGATAACTGCTATAGGCTGAATTACATCCCCTCCCAAATTCCTATGTTGCAGTCCTGACCTCCAGTACCTGAGAATGTGACTGTATCTGGAAATAGGGCCTTTAAAGGGAGAATTAAGGTAAAATGAAGTCATATGGGTAGGTCCTACTCCAATATGACTGGTGTCCTTATAAGAAGTTAAGATACAGACACACATGCAGAGACCACGTGAGGACGCAGGCAGGAGATGGCCATCTACAGGTCAAGGAAAGAGGTCTTTGAAGAAACCAAATCACCAACACCTGGATCTCAGACTTCCAGCCTCCAGAACTGTGAGAAAATAAAGTTCTCTTATTTAAGACACCCCCTCTGTGGTACTTTGTTATGCCATCCCTAGCAAACGAATACGAGAACATCTGCTAAACACCAACTGTCTAAGCAGGGAAAAGGAGTGTCCACACCTTGGGCTCCTCCTGTCTCTGTCCCCTAGCCTCACTATAGCTGCTTAAATGGGAGTCCTTCTATTCCAAGGAACTCAACAAACTCTGCGTATCACTTACAACTTACTTGACATATGGACGCTCTCTGTGTATCTTATAGCTGATTTGTAGAACTTAGGTCAACCAGCCAACTGTTTCATCATGCAAAGTCTTAGACAACTTCTAGCCCTCTTATGGAAAATCTGCACCATAGAACAGAGGTTGGCACCTTACGGCTCCCCATCAAATCTAGCTCAGCAAATACAGTTTGATTGGAACACAGCCACGTCCTTTCATTCACCTATTGTCCATGGCCAGTTCCCCACCACAATGGCAGAGTTGAATAGTTGCGAGAGAGACCATGTGGCCTGCAAAGTCTAAAATATTTATTATTTATTTTTATAAATAATAAAATAAAATAAATATAAATAAAATAAATACAAAATAAACTATTGGTTTTTTTTGTAGAAAAAGTTTGTGAGCTCAGCCCTTGAGGAAAAATAATCAAAAATCACAATAGTGGTTCTATTTTTAGTGGTGAAGATAATAGATTCTGCTTCAGTTATACAGACTAAATGAGCTTATGCTTCCTCCATTTCCTGGGCCCTTTTCTTGGTCACGTGCCATGACTGCTTTTGTCTCAGAGAGCAACTAGTAGGTTAAACCAAATATAATTGCCAACACTTGACAGATTTTAACCTGCAACTGTGGCAACTTCATGTGACTCAACCTAATACTCTGGCCTCCCTCAGTGAGCTCGGTTTCAATTCCTCATTCCCTTTGTGGACTTCCAACTGCCTCAGTGGTTCTCAGTCTTGGCCACATGGTAGAATCACCTGGAGAGCTTTTGAAAACTGAACGCCCGGGCCACACGCAGGACCAGACTCTGGAGGAGGAGCCCAGTATTCGGCAGGTTTGGGAAACACCCTGGTGAGTCTAATGTGGGGTCAGGCTGGAGCACACAGAGCTACTCAGAGCTTTTGGCAGCACCCAGTTCTGTGTCATGGATTCCTTCCACCTGGTTGAAAGATGTGGCCAACTGTGATGAAAGATTGGGGAATCGCTGCGGCAACCCTGAGGCTTATGAACTCATAGATGGCTGGGCCCGACCCCCAGAGTGTCTGGAATGGCACCCGAGAATCTGCATTTCTAACAAGGTCCCAGGTGATGCTGATGCTGCTGGTTCAGGATCCACACTTTGAGAACCACTGCACTGTTACTGTCTTCCATGGGCTACGTGCCTACCTCATAGTAGGTCTTTCACGAATGTTTGTTGGAAAGATAAATTGGATAACTGTGGCAGAAGGAAAGCTGGTGGTTTCTCTGTGCTGGATGCTGGGGACGTTGCCATGACAAGACAAACCACCTCTGTCCTCATGGAGCCTATGCTCAGGGAGAAATACAAAACTTCCAGGTGAATATGAATCCTGAGAAAGAGACACATGGGTACTAGAGCATAGAACCCCTGCCTAGTGGTTCCCAGCCCCCTGAAGAGCCCCTTTTCAACTCCACATTGCCAAATTCTGTCATCATCAGGCGAAATGGAATACAAGAGCAGAGCTCTCATGGGGAAGATACAGATAGATAGATAGATAGACAGATAGTAGATAGATGGTGGATATATAGATGATAGATAGATAGATATAGATAGATGATAGATCTATCTATGATAGATGATATATAGAGATATATAGATAGATAATGGATAGATAGGTAGATAGATGATAGATAATGGAGAGATAGATAGATAGATTGATGATGGATAAATAGATATAGATAGATGATGGATAGATAGATGATAGATAGATAGAGGATAGGTTACCCCACCCAATTTATAAAAACCGTCAACATACATTGGAATTTGCAGTGCTCCCAAAGCTGTAAGTTTCAAATCCATTTGTAAGACTTGTTCCCTCTGGTTCAGTACTTGTATTAAGTGAGCGGAATGCGGCACAAAGGAGCACGTTCCAGAGGCAGAGAGTCTGTCATCGGGCTCTGTGGGCATCCTGCTTTAGAAGCCCATGGAGTATTTCCAGGGTCCCTCTTCCAGGCCCCCAGCACCCTGACCACTCCTCCTCCCAACGTCCAGCTGGATCATCTGGATCAACTTGCCCTTCTCTCCAGTACTGCCCATGCTTTTTGGTTTTTTGTGCTCAGTGGACTTTGCCCTTAATCTGGACACTAGACCCCTGTGCAGACTCCCCAGGTGGTCTCCTGTCCTTCTGTGTCCTGTAATTCCACAATTCCCTTCCATGCCTTTTAGCTTTGTTTGTGTCTCTACTGAGAGGGAAGTCTCAGGAGTACAAGAAAAAAGGCCCCAAAGGTAACTCAGACTTAGAGCTGCAGCGAAGGAACCCTCTCCGGGCCAGCAGGCAGGAGGGGCCTTCTCACCAGCCCTGGGGATTGGCAGGCAGCCGACGCCTCCATTCAGACTCAGAAGTCATTTTGAAACTGACTTCAGTTGGCGCTTCTGGTGGCATCCTTCCTTGGAAGGTGGCTTTCAGATCGTCAATGGTTTTGTTTACAGATCCTGTGCCAACCTGAGGGGACGAAACTTTGTTCACAAAGCAATATTCTTAGCAGTGTTTTGTCCTGGGCCACTGAATTATCTGATTAAAGGTGAATACAAAAGGACCGACTGGTAGATGGATAGGAATGGGTAGATGGGTAGAGGATACAAGAGAGCAAGTAGTATAAAATGCTGATGATGGAGTCCAGGCAGTGAGTGTATGGGTGATTGCTTTACAATTCTTTCAGCTTTTCTGGGTGTTTGAAATTCTTGCAAATAAAATGGGGAGAAAGATGAACACAATGTCAGCAGTGAGGTTAGCAGCAGATTATAAAGACTTGACAGCTGAGCATGCAAGTAGCATTGTAGAGGTTTGTTTTCATTTTGTTTTGGTGAGGAAGATTGTTGCTGAGCTAGCATCTGCGACAATCTTGCTCTACTTTATGTGTGGGACACCACCACAGCATGGCTTGATGAGTGGTGTGTGTGTCTGTGCCTAGGATCCAAACCTGTGAACCCTGGGCCGCCAAAGCAGAGAGTGCAAACTTAACCACTATGCCACCGGGCTGGCCCCTTTTTTAAAAAAAATTAAATGACTTATTGCTGTAGTTAATTATTTCCCTATTTGATATTTTCCAAATTAAAGATATAGATGTTATGCAAGAAGAGAAGTGATTAACATTTTGAAGACCTTAAATGAAACATACTACCACATTCCAAACCACTGACCATTATTCACACATGGAGAGAGCGTGGCTTTGGCGTTGGACGGGAGCAGGAAAATATGGAGACTTTTTCCATTAGGCCAAGTCACTTAATCTCTCTTGGCCTTGGTTTTCTCATGTGTAAAATGGATGGTGGGGGAGGGTGAGGAATAATACCCACATCTTTAATTTATAAAGTTTAGATGTTCTATAAAAGATTAAATTCTCTGTAAAGGATAAAGTGCCTTATAAATGTCACTTACAGAAATAAATCAACTATAAGAATTAAAAAGAATAAAATGATTTTTATGTTATCCAGATGTTTCAGACACTCCTCCCCCAAATTTGGCCAATGCTATGCGAATAGCATCCATCACTGGACCATTTTGAAAGGTTGGAGGTCTGGGAAACTCAATTCAACTCACCTTTTTTCTTCTGAAGCACCTGAAACTCATCATACATTTAATGATTTTTTCTTCACTCAAGAAAAAAAAAAAAGGAAATAAAATAGTCACTTTTAACCATACTTCTTAAGTAAGTTACACAAAATCTGTGTGTACCTATCACAGAAAGATAATTCGCACATTATTGAAACAAATGAAATAAATCGTGCTTGCAAAGTTCCTATGAGAAATCTTTGTCGCAGGTCACTATTTAATGTTGCTACTAAAGACGGGAGTGGCACTTGCCCTTTCAACTCACTTCAGAAGAGAAATAGAGCTATGAGAGTACAACAAAGCAGCCCCAAACTTAGCATCTTAAAATGACAGCATTAATTATTTCTGGTGAACCCACACTTCTGCTGCTCTCAGCTAGGTTTCCTCAAGCACCTGAAATCCAGCTCTGCTTCTGGATTTGGCTGCATGGGGTGCTGGGCTGGTTCCCACGTGGCTCAGCAGCATTCCAGAAGAGCAGGCAGGCGGGGACGGTCTCTGAAGACCAGCACTCGGAACAGGTACGATGTCCCCTCATTTGCGTTATTTTGGTCAAAGCAAGTCACAAGGGCAGCCGAGGGTCAAGGGCAGGGGAAATAGGCTCCAACCCCGATGGGAAGAGTGTCCATGTCACCTTGCAAAGGGAGCTGGATAGTCGTGGCCATGTTTGCAAACAGTCTACCAAAGTGATCACCACATCCATCACTTTCACTCTGGAAGATGCTACTCCACAGGTCAGCACATCTGCCTCTTTAAAGTGGATGTGCAACTGGGGACCATCCTCTGTTTTGGGATTGCCCATCAACAGCAGAGAGGCTGAAACAGAGCTATTTTGTGAGCTAGGAGAACCAGTGATAAATCTGAGTATTTTACCATGTTACTTTGGACAGGGAATAAAATAGCATTTGATCATTGTTTGGCTAGTCTCTGAGTCTCTTGATGTCATAAATTGACATCATGATGTCACGGTTTATCTTTAAATTATCAAAATTAGATCTAACTCAGAAAACAGAGTTACTCCTGCATTAGACATGAAAGTATGTTTTATGATTTGCCAGTACGTTAACACGCCTGTTACAGAGGGCACACCAGCAGGATCTTGACAAATGGCTTTTCTCTAAGTGGAATTGTGACAGGCCTGGGATGCCCGGCCTCCACAGGCCTCACCTCATGAGCCATATTCCCACGGAATCTTCCGGATTTCCTAACTGGACATAACCTTTCTCTCCTCTGACCTCAGAAAACACTGTATTTGTATCTCTCTTTCAACACATAGATTTCTCCATTGTCTTTTATGTACATAACTCATCTTCCTCAAGAGACTTTTATCTCCCGTTGCATTCTGTTACGCATCTCCTAGAACCCTCGATTGCAGCAGAGCTGCTGTTTAGCTGCACTGGACATTGATGGCTGGTGTCCACTCTGATTCTCAGTAGCGATGCTGCACCATTGGTAAACACACACACACACGCACACACACACAAAGTCATTGAATTAATAACGTCTTACTGAATATGGAATCCATCCTTATAGGGGATTATAGACTCCAAAATGCCCTCCTATTACCACATAATTAGATCCTATACAAATTTCAGCAAACATATTTAAAGAACCTTTTAGCCCCACAAGAAAGTAGAGGAATCTTTAAGCTCCCAGGCCGACTCAGAGAAGACAAAGAACAAGACGATGAAGCAGCAGAGCGGACAACATCCACACAGCAAGCAGCGAGCAACTCCAGAGGCTGAGGCGGCCCCAGGAGAAAGGCTCCGCCCAGCTCTGCAACGTGGAGGCCTCCACACCAGCCCCACACCCTCCCAGGGCACTGAGCCCGCAGGCCATAGCCAGAGGAGGCAGAACTCTAAAGATGCCCTCCCCCGGGAGGCCTGGACCCCTGTGATTGAATCAAAGCCAACTAGGGGCTGCTGTGAGAGGATTTTGCTGGTGAGATTAAATTCCCAACTCAGTCGACCCTAATGGCGATTTGATAGGTGGGCTTGACCCAGACACGTCAGCCCTGTGAAAGCAGAGAATTTTCTCCAGAGAGTAGCTGGAAAAGGAGTCAGATTCATAGTGTGAAGAGGATTCACGCCCACTGCGGGCTTTGAAGATGTGGGGGGCCTCATTTAGGTACCAGAAAGAAGCCTCTAGAAGCTAAGAGTTGCCCCCATCCGACAGCCAGCAAGGAAATGAGGACCTCAGCTCTAACCAACCACAAGGAATTGAGTTCTGCCAACAGCCTGGATGAGCTTGGAAGCAGACACCTCCCCTGAACTTCCAGGTAAGAGCCCAGTTCCGCCAACACCTTGACTTCAGCCTGTGAGGCCCTGAGTGGAGAACCAGCTGGGCCCTCCTGGACCCCGGGCCCCACGATGGTAAGCTAATCAGCGGGCATTGTTCGAAGTTGCTAGGCTTGTGGTCATTTGTTACACGGCGACATTTGTCTATGTCGGTTGAAGGTGTGAAGTCTAAAGAGGGGAGGGACCATGAGCAGTCTGTTCTTGAGAACTGGTCATAAGGAAAACTCTCACGAGGCAAAACCAAGTTTCAGCTCCGGCCCAGAGGTGGAGGCCACGCTCAGGGTTAACACGTGCCTGTCACAGAGAAAAGATGGTGTGAGGAACAGACAGAGGCTGACCAATACCGTTACCGAATGTAGGGTCTGGCTGGCTTTCTTTTCTTTCTTTTGTAAAATCGAGGGCTATATGAATATTACATGGCTTTTTATAAAGCAGAAGATAGCACCGTCAGAGGCGGGTAAACCTTCCCAGGTCGCAAAAAGTTCTCCAAACAGACCTATAGCCCCAACTGTAAAAGATCCTGCCACCTTACAGCGAGGACTCTGCCCCGTCTGAGGAACCCCTGAGTCCCCTCCTGGCTCCCTCTCCTGCCTGACACGGTGGAAACCCTGCTGTCCTGCCAGCTTACAGGGACAAGGAACTGATGCAGAACAAGCCCAGAACATTCTTGAGTGTTTGCTGTGAGTTGAAGGGATGTGAAGGCCAACATCCCAAGGGCACCCTCAGCGGGCCCAGCTCCAGGCTGGCCTGAGGTCCGCGCCCACAGGGGTTCCTTGATGACAGACGGATGTCAGAGGGCCCAGAGACAAGAGCGTGAGGTGCACCTGAGCACGGATGCAGGACTGAAAGAGACACATGGGTCCTGTGCACGGCGCTGCCTCCATGCGCCCCTGGTGTTAGGCCACTTAAAGTTTCCGACACAATGCACAGTGGGGGGTGGGGACAGGGCTGCCGAGGGATGCAGGGCATCAAGAGGACAGGAGCTCATCCAACTGTCCTAAAGGAAATGGCTCTTTCATTTGGACACGTGAGAGAACTGACAAAAACACACAAAACCAGGTAGGGAATTGTGGAGCTTAAATCATCATCCTATCAATTTTGCGACACTGTAAACTTTTTTCCTAATGAAAGAAATACGATAATCACTGAGAGATTGCTCAATGGAAGATGATAGTTCAATGACATCATCTCTCTTTGTCCTGCCCGCTCGTTTTCTCGAGCTTTCTGTTCCTGTGGACATTTGCTACAGCTTTGTGCTTGGCATGACCATTTGTTTTACTTTCTTATTTATTGACTTGATCAGTTGTGATTTTTGTATTGGTAAGTGTTTATTTTGGCAAAAACATTCAAAACAAAAGTCCTAATTACTGTTTTCTCAAAACTTTCTAAGCGATTACCCAGCAAGGCAAGCACTGTTGGGTGCTGGTCCTCACAAAGTCAGGAGTGCACGCAGGATGCTGACATAGGTGGGCTGCCCATGAAGAGTCCGTGGACGTGACAGGGAGCCCCGAAAATTATGGGCACAGTTTGAGTCACCGCCTTTTTCCACGGAGAGGATCTTCAGCATTTGAGAGCTCTTCAGCTGGGATCTTGGATGCAAATGAGAGAAGCCGAACTGAGCTCTCTGACCCACACCTTCTGTCTCAGCCACACCTCGGAGGGGTCCTGAGAGGCCTCAGGACAGCCGGAGGCAGGACTGCAGCACTTCAGGCTCGTCTCTGTGGCTTTCCGTGGGTCAGCTTCATTCTCTCCAGCCACCGGCAGCTGCAGACTCATCCTGACAGCTGCCTCCCTCCCAGGTGGATGCAGGTGTGAAAATCTCAGGGAGAGACACTCACTGGCCCAGCTGGAGTCAATGCTGCTGGCGTGGCTCAGGTTCCCTGGGAGCAGAGCCTGTGAAGAGGCTGTGTGCTCAAGTCACTTATGATGAAAGTGCCCTCAGGAGAAAGGGAAGGGGAAAGCAGGACGGGGACAGCGAAAGAAGCCAAGCAAAGGCACGATTTCAGGCGAGTTTCTGGCATCAGCCTGATCCCGCAGGGAACTCTGTGGTGCAAGTGGCACTCAGAGTTTGTCCAGTCTGCCGCACCTGTAAACCCTCACACCAGCCAGTCATTGGCTAAGGACCGCCCCGAGAAGCAGACATTCCAGATGCTTCTGACGCTGGCACTTGCTTGCAGGTGATGAGTGAAAGCAAGGCATCTCTAGTAGCCCAAGACAGGCTTCAGAAGAGTCACAGAAGTGAGCTCTCAGGTGCAAAGTGCATCCAAGTCAGGGCACAGGCCGCAGAAACAGGCTCCCGGGGGGGTCGGTGCCAAGAACCCGGAGTGGCTGTGACACACGGCTTTTCCAGCATCTTGCACCAAGGTCAGTGCCTTGGGATTCTGTCTATCTTCAATTCAGAGACTTTCCTCTTGAATAGTCACCGTGACTGAGCATATGCCTTACATAAACGGTGGCTGCTCCATTTAGACCACGGATAGAGCTGGGGGAAGGAGGAGTCCCCCCAGGAATACTCAGATGAAATACAAGGTCTGTTATAGCTACTCCCCAAAGATTAGGGACAGTGAAGCGTTTTCAACCAGAATTCTGCAAATGACTTAAGCTTCAGAGAATCTCGGTATTGGGATCCAACTCTGGAGTACAGTGTTACAAAGGATCGACATTCTGTTCTTTGTGACGTTACATCCCTTTAAATGATGCTTACTCATGGAGAGACCATTTGTAAACAAGAGTTTCTAATGGAAAGAAACAGGTCTGGAGAATTTCAGAAAACATTCATAAATAAAATGTATTCCGACTCATAGCAATGTTTGAGTAAAGGTAGGTTTGTGGGAAGCTGATCTGCCGTATCACTCTCTTTTATCTTGATCTAGATTTCAGGAAATAGAATACACCTGAAATTTGTTGTCAAAAGTATTTTATTTCCTAGAAAACAGTGTTTGTAGTTAAGAGGGTATCACATGTCTTTCTGATTTAAAAAAAAGCAATTTTGAAGTTGGAAAATAAAGGTAAATATTACGACTTACAATTGATTCCAAAAGAGTACACATTTCAAAACAAAATATTGCAAAATATCACAAAGTAAACATTTCTTCAACTTATTAAAAAATCTCTGATGAGGCAAATGCAATGAAAGATTCACTGACAATCTGTATAATTCCTGCAAAACACATCACACGCTACGGGAATCTGACAGATGCTTAGATTTCGTTGAGACCGCCTCTATGGGGTTATAGAGCTTGTTTCTAGTTTATGAAGCTCATGGCTAGGCCCAGGTGGACGCTGCTAACACACAGGGAAATTCAGTGGGGCTGTAGGCAAGTGCTAAGAGGAGGAACCAGGACTTTGGTTAAGCACTGATGGCGGTGTAAAGTCTGTCTCCTGATTCATTCTTTCTCTCCTGGGTTCCAGACTTCTTAGTACCCTTTCAACCTGTCAACTCTACCTTCTAACCTACTCCCCTTGGGCCTGATTCTTGACATTTTCCCTGAATATGGACCTAGAATCCTCTCCTTGGCTATAATTTATGTTGGCCTCTTAGCTCATGTCTGCTTCAGGCTATTCTGAGAAAAAACTCATGTAATACACTTTGGCTGAGAACATCTGTTGCTAAAATATCCCAGGCACCATATGCCACCTTACCTCAAGTAACACGTGAGAGAATTTCTCAGGTTTAAGGAAATACCATTAAATCCCAACATGATGTTTTTAAATCTGATAAAATGATTTTAAATTTTATTTCAAAGAATGAAAAGGTAAAAATATCAAAGAATATTCTAGAAAAGAAAAAGACTAGGAAAGAGAGCCAGCACTACCCTATATTAGCAACAATAAATACGTGTGTAGTGCTGGACTAGAATAGCACAGTGATAAGAATTTAATGGTTAGTGATTGGAGCATAAAATTTATTTATACCTATATCATATACTATATAATAAAATTAAAAGATTAAATATTTTGATTTATAGAAAAAGAGCTGACATTTATCAAATATCTAAATTCTGGATTACTTTATTAACCTTAGAAGCAAAAGACTGAATCACAAAACTAGATTTCAATAGATTTAGTTAAAGAGACTTTGAAAACACATACATCTCCAACCTTCCTTAACCAAAGCAAAAAGACACACAAAGTCTGTATAGTATATCACAGTAGTTGTGATAAATACAACAAAGTTTTTTTTTTTTTTCAAAGATTGGCACCTGAGCTAACAACTGTTGCCAATCTTCTTTTTTTTCTTTCTGCTTTTTTTTTTCCTCCCCAAATCCCCCCAGTACATAGTTGTATATTTTAGTTGTGGGTCCTTCTAGTTGTGGCATGTGGGACGCCGCCTCAACATGGCCTAATGAGTGGTGCCATGTCCGTGCCCAGGATCCAAACCCTGGGCAGCTGAAGCAGAGTGCACGAGCTTAACCACTCGGACATGGGGCCAGCCCCACAAATTCTTTATTATTTAAGGAATTCATACAAATTGGTAAGAAAAACAAACAAACAAATATCCCAGTAGATAAATGAATAATTTGAAACAGGAGGAAGCAAAATAGCAAACAATAAGACTTAAAATTTAAAGCTCACTATAAATTGAAAATACACATAAAAGTAACAATAAGTATTTTGTTGACAATTCAAACATACTTCAAACTGTTAGAAGAGGCTTACGGAATTTGATACACGCTGGCAAATGCTACCACTGCTGGCAGTGTGAATTGCTACAAATACTTTGGAAAACAAGTTAGCACTACACATAAAGAACAGTAAAAAAAAATCATAATTTGCCTTGACATGGTAATCCCACTTCTGGAAACTTGGTGTGAAAAAGCCAAAATAAATAAGAAGCAGTAGAATTTATGACAGGAAGGAAGGAAGGAAGGAAGAAAGGCAGGAAGTTAGGAAGTTGGAAGGAAGAAAACAACAGGGCATTAATGAAATTATGGTCCAGTGCAGCCACTTGAAATACTATGTAGCCTACAAAAACCAAGGAAAATGCTTATTATGTAATGTTCAGTCAAAGAAAGTAGGATAGGTATCCTTTGGCACATATTAAATTAGTACCATGCAAAAACTGAGCATGCATACCATTAGCATCAGAAGGGAATTTTCAAAAGTGAAAACAGTTGGGATTTACTCTGTGCATCTTCCCAGTGTTCTTAACCATTGCTGTCTGTCCTTAAGGACAGGAACAAAGCACAGGGATGCTGGGGAGAAAGCAGATGAAGTCACCAACTCTTCCAGGCTGGCGGGTAGCCCCCTTCCTCACTGTGCATAGAGAAGCCAGAGCAGCTTTTAATTCACCCTGGAAGCTTCCGGAATAGGGATAACAAAGAAAAAAATAGGAAAAAAAAAATAAAAGAAACAGACCACTTTATTTACTAATTTTTTTAAGCCAGGAGATGCCTAAGAGCATCCACTTTCTGTATACACGAGAAAAGATTATTCGGGTAAATGAGTGTTCATATTTCCATGCAAGCTTCAAAAAAGTCACTTGATAAAATCTTCCGAATAGGGATCGAGTATCGAGTCACCTATTGGCACTTTGTTGTACTAATCATCACCACCTAATAACAAACTATTTATTAGTCACTTCGTGGTATATGCTGCTGTGCTGGCCTTTATCTGACGCTCCACCCTAGTTCCGAAGATATTTTTCTGAGAAAATGGGAAAATCTGGCCTTTGGACAGGCTTTCTCTCCAGGCTTTTCATACACTTGTCTGATTGCTTTGGTCCCTGAGTTTGGTCAGAGTGGAGGGAGCAAAGGCAGTGACTGCCCGGCTGTAGGTTTTTCCGACTGCTATCAGGGAACAGCTTTTCCTTTTCTTTTGAGGGAAAATCGGTATATAACATTATATTAGTTTCATACACCCAACCTAATCATTCAAGATTTATATACACTACAAAGCGATCACCACAATGAGCCTAGATTCCATCCGTCACCATACAATTCACCCCTTTTCACCCACCCCCAACTCCCTTCCCCTCTGATAACCTCCAATCTGTTCTCTGTATCTATGAGTTTTGTTTGCTCTTTCATTTTGTTTTTTAGCTTCCACATATAAGTGAGGTCACACAGTATTTGTCTTTCTCTGACTTATTTCACTTAGCATAATGCCCTCAAGAGTCATCCACGTTATCACAAATGGCAAGATTTCTTTCTTTTTAATGGCTGAGTAATATTCCATTGTGTCTATATACCACATCTTCCTTATCCATTTATCCATCGATGGACACTTAGGTTGTTTCCATATCATGGCTATTGTGAATAATGCTGCAATGAACTTGGGGGTGCAGATACCTTTTTGAGTTAGTGTTTTCATTTTCTTCGGGTAAATACCCAGAAGTGGGATCGCTGGGTCACATGGTAGTTCTATTTTAATTTTTTGAGAAATCTCCATACTGTCTTCCACAGTGGCTGCACCAGTTTACACTCCCACCTGCAGTGTATGAGGATTACCTTCTCTCCACATCTTTGCCAACACTTGTTGTCTTTTTGATAACAGCCATTCTGATGGGCGTGGTTTTGATCTGCATTTCCTTAATATTTAGTGATGCTGGACATCTCTTTGCGTGCCTGTTGGCCATCTGTAGATCTTCTTCGGAAAAACGTTTATTTAGATCTTCTGCACATTTTTTAAATCAAATGTTTGTTTTTTTGCTGTTGAGTTGTTGGAGTTCTTTATATATTTTGGATATTAACCCCTTATTGGATATATAATTTGCAAATATTTTCTCCCATTTTGTAGGTCGCTTTTTGATTTTGTTGATGGTTTCCTTTGCTGTGCTGAAGCTTTTTAGTTTGATGCAGTCCCACTTATTTATTTTTGCTTTTGTTGCCTTTGCTTTGGCGTCAGATCCAAAAATTCAGTGCCAAGACCGATGTCAAGGAGCTTACTGCCTGTTTTCTTCTAGGAGTTTCATGGTTTCTTGTCTGACATTCAAGTTTTTAATGAATTTCAAGTTAATTTTCATGTATGATGTAAGATAGTGATCTAGTTTCATTCTTCTGCATGTGGCCGTCCAGTTTTCCCAACACCATTCATTGAAGAGACTGTCCTTTCCCCATCATATATTCTCAGCTTTTTTGTTGTAAATCAGTTGACCACATATGTGTGGGTTTATTTCTAGGCTCTATATTCTGTTCCATTGACCTATGTGTCTCTGTTTTTATGTCAATACCGTACAGTGTTGATTACTCTGGCATTGTATTATAGTTTATTCTTCTTTCTCAAGATTGCTTTGGCTATTTCAAGTCTTTTGTGGTTCAAAAAAACAATAGAAAAGATCAAAGAAACTAAGAGCTGGTTCTTTGAAAGGATAAACAAAGCTGACAAACCTTTAGCTAGGTTTACCAAGAAAAAAAGAGAGAAGGCACAAATAAATAAAATCAGAAATGAAAGAGAAGTTACAACAGATACCACAGAAATACAAAGGATCCTAAGAGGCTATTATGAATGATTCTATGCCAACAAACTGGAAAACATAGAAGAAATGGATAGATTCCTAGAAACATACAGTCTTCAAAGACTGAATCATGAAGAAACAGAAAATCTGAAAAGATTGATTACTAGTAAGGAGATTGAATCAGTAGTTTAACACCTCTCAACAAACAAAAGTCCAGGACCAGACGGCTTCACTGGTGAAATCTACCGAACATTCAAAGATTTAATACCAATTTTTCTCCAACTCTTCCAAAAAATTGAAGAGGAGGGAATGCTCCAAAACTCATTTTACAAGCCCAGCATTACCCTCATACCAAAATAAGACAAGGACACCACACAGAAAGAAAATTACAGGCCAATATTCCTGATGAACATAGATACAAATATCCTCAGCAAAATATTAGCAAACCAAATTCAACAATGCATTAAAAGGATCATACACCATGATCAAGTGGGATTTATTCCAGGGATGCAGGGATATTTCAATATCCACAAACTGATCAACGTGATACACCACATTAACAAAATGAAGAATAAAAATCACATGATCATCTCAATAGATGCAGAGGAAGCCTTTGACAAAATTCAACGTCTATTTATGATAAAACAACAAAGTGAATATAGAAGGAATGTAACTCAACATAATAAAGCCATATATGACAAACCCACAGCTAACATCATACTCATTGGTGAAAAGCTGAAAGCTTTTCCTCTAAGATCAGAATGCCCACAAGGATGCCCACTTTTACCACTTTTATTCAACATAGTTTTGGAAGTCCCGGTCATGACAATTAGGCAAGAAAAAGGAATAAAAGGCATCCTGATAGGAAAGGAAAAGTAAAAATGTCACTATTTGCAGATGACAGGATATTATATGTAGAAAACACTAAAGACTCCACCAAAAATCTCTTAGAACAAACGAATTCAGTAAAGTTACAGGATACAAAATCAATACACAGAAATCTGTTGCATTTCTGTACACTAAACAAACTATTGGACAGAGAAATTAAGAAAACACTCCCATTTACAACTGCATCAAAAAGAATAAAATGGGGGCCGGCCCCGTGGCCGAGTGGTTAAGTTCTCGTGCTCCACTATGGCGGCCCAGGGTTTCGCTGGTTTGGATCCTGGGCTCGGACATGGCACCGCTCGTCAGGCCACTTTGAGGCGGCATCCCACATGTCACAACTAGAAGGACCCACAACTAGAATACACAACTATGTACTGGGGGGGATTTGGGGAGAAAAAGCAGAAAAAAAAAAGATTGGCAACAGTTTTTAGCTCAATAAAAAAAAAAAAGAATAAAACACCTAGGAATAAATTTAACCAAGGAGATGAAAGATCTGTACTCTGAAAATTATAAGACATTGATGAACAACATTGAAGTTGACACAAATATATGGAAAGCTATTCTGTGCTCATGGGCTGGAAGAATTAACATTGTTAAAATGTCCTTACTACCCACAGATTTGGTGCAATCCCTATCAAAATTTCAACGGCATTTCTCACAGAACAGGTTTTCTGTTTTAATGATTAGTAACAACATGGTGGAATTTTTCTATTGTTTGGCTGTCATTTCTGAGCTTTCCATTGCTGTCAGCCTGGCAGCCAAAAAAACCTTCTCAAATAAGCCCAGAAACCACTGCTCTGGCTTGGGATCAACTTGCAGCAGTGTTTCTGAGCTGCCAACTTCAGGTGGACGAGATTCCAGATTTCCAACCAGACCTGCTTTTGCCTCCTCAACTGTGAAGTGCTACAAGGGCTCATTTCCTTCTAACACTGGAGCCCAAAACTACAACACGAGAAAAAGACTTCTATTTCCTGCCTCCTACTCCTGTAGTTGGCAGTTGCAAAACTGTCTTTTTGACAGGTTATTAAAATCCTTAAACTTGAGATGTGGGTTTTTCATTTTAAGCGCTCACATTGATGGTTTTAGAGTATTCTTGAAAGGCAGGGTGCGATTTAGCTTTCTGAGGGCAGTGGTCAGTTGCACGGCTCCGGCCCTGGCCTCACAGAAGGCCATTGGGCCCTGAGGTGGAGATTCTGGAAAGGAGCCCTGGAGACAGCAGTGGTTGTTAGCCAGCAAGGTGTTACTGCGATAAGAATGTTATATAAATAACTAGCTATGGGCCTTAAAAATTCTTTGAGTACAGTTCTGGCTCAGGCCTGAAAGAGCATTTGCTGTTTCATGTCGTATAGCTGATATGATTTGGCTCTTGATAAAGAATTCACTCCCTTATAGAAACTGAGAGAAGCAATAAACGAACAGGGCAAGAATCCCAACTGTAAATACAGTGCTGCGGCCAGGATTGTTTAAAATCCACATCCACAACCCATCAAAAAGATGCAAAATTGCATTTTATGTATAGAATATCGGATGCAATTCCTTCCTTGCCTCGCTGCGGCAATGTTTTTTTTATAAAAATGATTTTCTCATTATTTTGGTTTTTTTCCTTATCCCATATGTCAACATTTTACAACACACCAGATACTTCTAGGAAACAAGAAAAACTTCCAAATGGAATCATGACACTAAAGAGAATTAAAAGTGGTTCTGAGAAATCTTTAGGTCCCCATAAGCATTATTGCAATTTGAGACAGAGGAAGCTCAGTTTCCGGGGAGTGACTGCAGGATGTGCCCTCGGCGTGGCGGCTTCGCGGCCTTTTCAAGGAGGGCTAATGAATGTCCATCTTTACTTGGGACCCTGACAGTTGATAACTCTGGTTTCAACGCCCCGAACTCCTCAGCCTGGAGTCAGGGAGGCAGAGCTCTCCAGGAGGGAGGATCGGAGAAGGGTCCACCGAGGGTAGAGTCCAGGACCTGCCCCACTTTAGGGCCTGTTTGGTGATGGGGTTATTTCCTTTCTTATTTGTGTTTCTTCCTTGACGTACCAGGCCTCAGTTTCCTCTTCTGTAAAGCAGAGATAAGAACTCCCACCCCATGTGGTTGTTTTGCGGAATAAAGATGTTCGAATGAGTCAAGTACTTGGCACAACTTATTGCCAACGGGAAGGACTAAAACAAACGACAGCTAAAAATCATGAAAAATTTAAGATGCCGTAATCTGGACGTGATTCAACAGGTCAATCAGAAAATCCGTTTTATGTTTCCTGCGTGCGACAGATACACAGCTTTCTGCGAATCTGGAGTACAGTTGTAGTCGGTTCCAACACATGAATTTATTCTTAGTTCATGTACCTAAACCTAGGATCCTTAGATTAACATGGAAGATTATGCAAAACTATATTTTATTACCAGATCCCAGATCTCTTTTTCTTTTTTAGAAATGGAACTGCAGGATCCAGGAAAAGCTTAAAACCACCCAGAACGCTGTTTCTGTACTCCCATACACCTCCCTATTTCTCCCGATTCCGTCCCACAGCAGTCACACAGCGGCTGTGAAGAAAAGAACAAACGAGGGTCCCCCCTTCTAACCTCCAGCGTCTTCCATTAATTATGAGGTTCTTTCCGGTAAGTCTGACCTCTTTCCACCCACTTTCCCTCTGCTAAGCAAAGCTTAGGCTCACCCTCTCACTGATGATTTACAAATTTTACAGAGCCCCCAGGATTTACAATATCTTGTTCTGCGAGGATCATCTGATTTCGAGGCTGCGTTAGACGTAAAGTAAATGAATTTTGTAATTAGTGGCTCTGTGTTTTTAAATTCCTTTGGGTATTTTATTTCCCCCAGAAAAGTGTTATTTGGTTCACTGTCAACACATTTTACTTTACATTTGAATTCACTTATCAATGGTTCATACTTAGCACAGAGAACAACTTACAGAATGTTGAGAAATGAAATGTTATTCATTAATAACATGTGTGGTGATTGAACTAATCTTATTTCATGGATCTAGTTCTAGAAAGTACACAGAGGTCAGCTCAAGTTCATGTTCCCTCGACATTGACATGGGACCCACTTGTAGGCAGAGTTCTATTTTGATGACTGTAGGAAATCACCAAAACTGTGGGAAAAATGTCCCCTGCACACGAGTGACTCATAGAAAATAAAAGGGTGGGGACTTTCAAGCAAATGTTTTGTCCACATTCCCCATTTCTAGGTATGTGTTATAGTTGGGTCAATAAATAAGCAATGTGGTTTGGTTTTTTCACATCTGTGGATCTGGGGGTGCTCGTGCCCAGTAACCACGTGGGATTGTTCTGGAATGAATGAAGAAGAGGAACTGTGTGTGGGACATGGATTGTGGGTCTGCATAACTTTCAGCATCTTCAGCAAAGGCGCCTCTGGCGTCAGAATTAGCTGTGTGCAGACCTGCCTCGGATCAGGGGGTAAACACTGCCAGAGGGAATTAAAGATATGACTTCCAATGTTTGCCACAGACTGGAGAAACACGTCAGCTGGTGGGAAGGACCTGGTCTTCCGTGAGCTCCGCAGTGGGCCCAGCAGGCCGACAGGGGCAGAGGCAGCAGCAGGCTCTTTCTGGTCATCAGGCCTGAGAACGTGGCGGGGGACACTCCCAGCAAACAAGCAAGGCCTTTAGTAATGAAATGTGACAGTGTTCCCACTGGTGGGAGGCCCGGGGACAGGGCCAAGAGGGGGCTGGTAGTTAGGGGAGGATTTGCATAATTACATTCACCTGAGGGACTCCATGTACCCAACAATGGGTCCCATTGTGGTAAAGCCAGCAGCTGGCCATACTGTTAGAACAATGTCAGCCGTGGCCTTGTTCCTCCCGAACAAATGCTTGGACTCTGAAAAATGACAATTAGCATTTGGAATGGTATGTAGTTATTAACAGTGCAAATGTTAGCATGATGTCTACCACCCCAAATTACGAGGCGTGTATTTATATGTAACACATGTGTTACTTCACACTTTAGCAGACGGATTACACACTAATACCACATTTATAGATGCACTGTAGACAGCTTCATATTATATATATATACAAAAATGCTAAAGTGTCCATGAACAGAGTGAGATGACCCTCGAAATGGAAGTTTTCTCCTGATGTTGGGCAAAGAATGATATAGGAAAGGCTTTTCCTGTGTAAGGCACTTACTGTTTTAGCTTCCAGTGCGGTGTCTTTTGTCCTTTGACTCCGAGTGCTTACACTGGGTTTGAGAGATGCTGCTTGGAGCCCAGGAAGGCCCTGGCGGAAGTGCGGTGCCCCACGGCCCTGCTCCATGGCTGCGGGCATGTTGACCAAGACTCCACATAGCCGGTGTGGAGATGGGACGAGAGCAAATACTCCCAGCTCATTTCCTGGTATTGCTCACATTTACACGGGATTTTATCTCCTTTCAACAACAGGTGGTGGGACTTCCAAGTGGAGGACACATTGCTCCCATGCAGAATGCTCCCTCCGAGGGAAACGATGGTGACACAGAATGGCGAGATGGACGACAGTGCTGTCCCAGGGGTGCACATGCAGGATGGAGCCCCAGTCCAATGTCTGCTCCATCAAGCCAACCGCCCCACCACCAAGGGCAGCTTTTGAAAACAGAAACACTTCCTCGAAACTTCCCTGGTCCCCACAGTATGGCAGTGGTCCCCAAGCCGGGGGGCCCATCAGAGCTGTCTGGACACGACCTCACCCTAAACCTTCAGAAACAGAGTTCTCGGGGCAGACACAAAAAGGAAATCTGCATTTATACTTACTTTGCCAGTCCTCCAGCTTTTTGGAATCAGAGAAATGACTCCAACCATCATAAAAGAACTCAAGCTTCCACGATATATATTTCCAAAGGACTGTCCTTTCTTTCCTAACTTCCTCTGAGGAGTCCTGGTCTGAAGGGGTCTGGTCTGAGATTCTCCTTGTCTTTTCTTTCTCCCGTCACCCCAACTCTGAGCTCCTGCCCTCCACCTTTTCATCATCAGCTTGGTCGTCTCCCTGTCTTGTCTTTGTTTCAATTGATCCTCTTCCTTCTTTCCCCAGGGCATCACCACCACCAGGGTGACACTAATTAGTGGTTAATAAAGCTTAACTAATGACATGGGAACACTGAAGACTGGACTGGAGATTAGGTAGCATGCACCATCAAACGGCACTCCTCCTGAAATAACTTTGCCCTTCCCGCGGTTAGAGAAGTAATGGATGGAGGTCACCGTCCTTATGCCCTGACCTTGCCTGCTCCTGCCCCAGAGAGCCTTCTCCCATCGCCTCTCTCCCCTCTACCCCAGGTCCAAGTTCCTTCCTGCTATCAACTCAATGTTGGTGCTTCCCTAAAATTTATATGTTGAGGCCCTAACGTCTAACATGATGAATATGTACCTGGAGGTGGGGTCTTTGGGAGGTGAGGGGCTTCAGGACACTGGAGCCCTCAAGATGAGATTAGTGCCCTGATGAGAAGAGGAGAGGCCAAGTTCTCCATCTTTGCCCTTTGAGGACACACTGAGAAGGCTGCTGTCTACAAACCAGGAAGAGGGTCCTCACCAGGCACTGAATCTGCTGGCACCTCTGCCTTAGACTTCCCAGCCTCCAGAACTCTGAGAAATAAAAGTTTGTCTGTGGTAATTTGCTCCAGCAGCCCAAGCTGAGCAGACATGTCTCTCCAGCCCTCCAAAATCATCTCCTTCTGGGGGGGTCTTCCTCGGGGAAGAATCCAGAAGATGCCTCCAACTCAGCGTCTTCTCACCCTCTGCGAGGCCCCCTCTTCGTTTTACAGAGCAGTCTAGCCCTTTTTTGCATCCGTCTCCCCCTCCAGCCAAGCTCCTGGGCCTTGTGTTTCAAAAACAATATTAGTGTGTGTCTCCAAAAGAAAAGAGAGAGAGCTGTTCCCCAAGGATAAATTCTGTGATTTTCCCTACACTCGGATTTTAAAAATTGTAACTATCTCCCTTGCTGGAACTCTAAAAAGCTCTCCAGATGATTCTCATGGAGCCAGTCCCCTGACTGTGTGTGGGAACCACAGCCTACCCCTCTGTGGAAGAGCCTCCTGGGAACCCCGTTCAGCTTAGGGACTCCTGCTTATCCCAGAAGAGTCCCTGCCTTTCGCTCCGTGAAACTTTCTGTTAATGCCACCCAAGGTAGCTTTTCCTTTTGTCACCCTGCTATACTTTGTACCTGTCAGTATGAAAGCAGTCTCCATGTGGTAATGAGATTTGGGGTTGCCACTCAGACTCCCCTACTGGTCAGAGAGTGCCTTGGGGGCAAGTATTGCTCATTGTGTTGTCCCTGGCATCCAGTGTGCTTGGCAGAGAGTGGAGTATTTTGTGTTTGCTGAATGAAGTAAGATGTGGAATGATAAACAACAGTTGGATGAGGCAGTTAGGAGGTCATTGGTGACCATGATCATTCCAGAAGAAACACTCATGGGCACAGGCTGCCGTGGGGCTGCTGCCTATGGCTGTGGAGACTGGGACCTGCACACAAGCGTGTGACGGATGGAGCTGGCGCCGTAGAATGCTACCCATAGTCCACTCTCCTAGCCATACCCAGTGGAAGGATGCCATCTACTTACTGACCTACCCAGAGGGTCACATTTTTGCAGCCTGCTGGCTAGAGGAGGTCCTCTGTGAATTCACTCAGAAGCACTGAGGGGGTCAGTAGAATCTCTGTTGCTGCGTAGCTCCCACCTCCTGAGATCGGGGTCTGTGGTCGGAACCCTATGGAGACATTTCATTCCTTTTTCTCTGTGAGGGGAGAAAACCTATCAAAAAGTTAAATGAACCACTTTAGAAGGGCCATCATCGCCACGTCTTTGGAAAATATTCGAAAACCCCGAGATGTTTCCACAGGCATCTCAAACTCAACATGTGCAAAATGGGTCTCACCTCGCCTGGGCAGACCTGCCCTTCAGCGGGTACACTGATGGCCCAAGCTGGCAGCCTTCCTGCACTGCCCCCTCCAGTCCACCCACTGGTCCTACCCGGTCCACCATAGAAGGCTTCAGCCCCCGCCCTGCCTCAGTGCACTCTCCTCTCTTGACTAGACTATGTCAGTTGCTTCTTGTTATCTCCTGTTACATCTGGTCTTTCCTCACAAGTCCATCCTTCAGTTATCTTTCTAAAACCAGGATCTTACTCTCCTGCTTAAAACCCTTGCTTTGCCCCCTTTCCTCTCAGCCCACTGGATGAGTCCAGACTCTCCAGCTTGGTATACAAGTCCATTCACTTCCATGCCACCCTTTTCCAGCTGCCTTATGTGCACAAGCCAGTTTCCCAGGGTGCCATGCTCCTTTGAGTGTCCTTGGTTTCGCATATGCTGTTCCCCGTGCCTGTGCCTTCCCCCCATGTCTGTAGGTTTCATCTATAGATGAATCGGAATCCCTTCCAAGTTCTCTGTCCCTTCTCTGTATAACTGTCCGCTCCTCCATTGTGGTGCTTCGTGTCCACGTAAAATCGTTTGTTTAATCTCCCCCGCGGGCCCTGGACTTCATCAGAAGCAATGTGTTATTCATTTCTCTCTCCCCAGCCTTTATGGAAGTCTCTAGCACTTACTCTGTGCAAAGTAAATGTTTGTGGAATGGAAAGCCTATCAACAGAGGCATCATCAGCTCTACCCAGGCACGACACACAGCTGCTGAGAACGAGTTACAGCCGTGCGCACTGATTGCAATTCCAGAGTGACATGTAGGGTACACCCCTATTTTTTGTAAAAGGTAGAAAAAATAACCCTTTACGTTTGTTCTCTTCTATCTGAACCTGGTGGAGTGGATGGAGGGTGGTGCTGGGGGAGCCTGCAGGAACGAGGGGAAAGGTGATTTTCTTTATAACTCCATTGTTTGACGTGTCACAAAGAGCTTATACTGCTTTCGTAAAGTCAATTAAGAAAAATAAATACTTTGTGAATGAGTAAATAGGCTTCAGGAAATAAGTTTTCAGAAAAGAAGGAATATCGTCACTGTGGTGCAAACCCAAAGAAAATCTGAAGAAGAAAATCAAAACCCCCAGAACATAGAATTAGGGTATTTGTAAAGGACTTCGCTCCTCAGAAAGAGTCCCCACAGGCTTCTCTCCTAAAAGGCAGCTCCATTAAAGCTCCTATGTTTGCTAACAGATCGCCAACTGCAGGCTTGTCAGAGGGTGGGGCCGAGAAAGAGAAAGTTTCAGGCATCGGTGCCAATTGAAGATCAATCAGAAAGGAAGATAAGCTCCATTGATATTATAACGTGATTATCAGGGAAATTGTTACATTGGCCCATTCGCAGTTCCCACAGTTGTTCTGGAGGAAGGGCCCCAGGGCTGCAGGCAGAAGGGAAGGCGCCCCACTTCCTGGGGGAGACGTGAAGGCCAGGGCCGGGGCCGGGCGAGCCCTGCACCACCCCGGGTACTGCGTCCAAGTCCACGTCCTCCTGAGACAGCACATCCCCATCAGGTACCTGCAATTCGTCCGAGAGGAGAGGTGGGCAGTAATGGGCAAAGAAGAAATCTCTTTTTTTAGATAAAAGAATAAAAATTCGGTAAAGTAGACCCGGTAGTCACCATGGAAAGAGAAGAAACACTAAGAACGTCGTTGCGTCGTGAGAAGGATGTGGGCCCACCTTGTACTTGAGTCAAGAAAGCAGAGGACGAGCAGGGCTCCGGATGCGCCTTCAGTATTTGATACAAGAAACAAATCAGCCGGCTTTGCACTGCTAACTTATTACCTACTTGTCATGAAGGGATAATTTTCTAATGAAATTTTCTACCAAAAGAAAGGAAATCAGTCCACAGGCGTCTTGGGCTCCCACCCACGATTTCTGTATGATGAAATCAAGTTAGAACAGTATGCACAGGCTTGAGGGTGAGAGGAAGACGGCATGGTGTGGTGGTCCCCATGACCCCTCTGGGTCCCAGGAGGCAGGGGTGGCAGGCTTCTTCTGTGAAGTGACAGAGAGTAAATATTTTAGGCTTCTGGGCCAACAGGTAAAATCTAGACTATTATGTAGGCACTTTTTTTTTCTTTCTTTCTCTCTTTTTTTTTTTTTTGAGGAAGATTAGCCCTGAGCTAACTACTGCCAGTCCTCCTCTTTTTGCTGAGGAAGCCTGGTCCTGAGCTAACATCCGTGCCCATCTTCCTCTACTTTACATGTGGGACGCCTACCACAGCCTGGCTTGCCAAGCAGTGCCATGTCTGCACCTGGGATCCGAACCAGTGAACCCTGGGCTGCTGAGAAGTGGAACGTGCGAACTTAACTGCTGCGCCACCAGGCCAGCCCCTATGTAGGCACTTTTATAACAAGAGTGAAAAATAATTTTTCCATGACTTTTTATTGACCAAATTCAAAACTTTATTTATGGACAGTGAAATGTGAATTTCGTATTATTTTCATGTGCCACAAAACAATTTACCTTTTAAAAAAATTTTCAGGCCAGCCCTGGTGGCCTAGTGGTTAAGTTTGGCATGCTCTGCTTTGGTGGCCCAGGTTCAGTTCCTGGGTGCAGACCTACTCCACTTATCTGTCAGTGGCCATGCTGTGGTGGCAGCTCACATACAAAAAGAGGAAGATCAGCAGCGGATGTTAGCTCAGGGCAAATCTTCCTCAGCAACAAAACAAAACAAAACAAAGTAAAATAAAAAAATTTTCAACCATTTAAGAATGTAAGAAGCATTCTCAGCTCATACTCATACAAATACGGGTGGTGGGCTGGGTTTGGCCTGTGGGTGATAATTTGCTGACCCCAGACATAGAACGTTTCTGGGTCATGGCAGGGGTCCTTAATCAGTCAGGGTCCAGCAAGCTCAAGGTGAGCTTGGGCATGACTTCAGAATCCTTCTCAACACAGCAGTGCTGCAGTGACAAGCACAAGAAGTGGGGAAGGGCAGCCTGCCTGCTCTGTGGTGGCCCTCTCCAGTCACTGCTCCAAGAACGGCTAACTCAGTTGTCAGCCGGGTCTTCCCTGCCCTGTCAGGTCTGGGTGCAATGGACACGGTCCTCCACCCCCAGTCGCAGGAAGGTCAAACCCCAAGATTTCGGTTGTTTGCCTAGAGCTCGTGTGCTTGTGGCCACGAGCAATTGCTTCTGCCACGTTAGGTCAGTTTAAGGATTCGCCTGCCCTTGTTTTCTTTGCTACTTCAGCCAGAATGGGGAATTCAGTTATTAATATTTAAAACATTTTTAACAAACCCAAAGACTTTTAACTGAAGATCTGGGGACACAAGGATGATATCTGTGGCAGCAGTGATGCATCTGCTGGGCATCGTTGTTTATGTCATCATCATAGGCAACATTCCCAGATGATTGATTTTGTCAGATGCTTTCAAATATTATCATATTTAATCCCTCAATAATCATTGAAAACAGACTTTCTGTTTTTACAATTGCTATCCCATTTTACAGAAAAGAAATTGAAGCTAAAAGAGTTTAAGGAACACGTCAGTAACAGAGCAAGTTAGCCGGATTGTGAACACATCAGGCACCCCAAGCCTGTGCCCCCAAACACGGCACATTCTCCCTCTGCAGCACTTCCACTGAACATCAGATGATTTCGTTCTTGAAAGTTCTTTCCCCGCCTCCTTGGGAATTCTCATTGGCCAGACCTCCTCATGGCATGTCCTGGCTTCCAGGCACGCTCGTGGACCCTCTCCTCACACACATCTTTCTCATCTTTTCTCCAGATTGCTCCCATGAACTCCCAGGGCCTTGATACAATTATTCAGAGTAATTTATATCAGCTCATATCCCAAACTGAGCTCCAGAAGAGGTCTCCTTGGGAAGTAATGTCATCTTATAGGATAAAAACCTTGATTGGCCCAGTGGATAGGGAAAGATAAGGCAAGGGCTACAAGAAGAGGGTGGATGAAATGAAGTCAGTCAGAACACAGAGGAATTTTTTTTTCTTTCTGAGAGCAGGGACCGCAAACAGATAAGACAGGATGAAATCAGGGATTGCTGAGCAGTGTGGCATAGAAGATTCAGGACTTTTTCTTTTTTTCAAAGAATTTGCTTGGCATGCAACTCTGCAGGAAAGTCTTCTGTGCATAAAAAGGCCTTCTGAGAATATGCAGAATGTGTGAAATCAAGAAATGAAGAATTCAACGTCGACAGAGGTAGAAAATGAATGCAAGCTCCTTGAGAATTTAAAGAAATTCTGTAGAGTTCGCATATAGGATTTTTGACATTGGACTTCCCACAGGACATACAATGTTATCTAAATCTTTGGGAACAGAAGGAATCCACATGGCAAAGGGTGTGCCCACAGGGAGGAGGACAATTCTTCTTGGGTGAAGAGTGAAGAACGTGGAAAAGTCAGTGCATAAAGAGGGTGAGCTAGCGGTCATCTGAAAACCATATCTGAGAGCAGGGGAGAGATTAGGGAGGGGGCCGGAACAGGGCGGGATGGTGGGTCAGGAAAGGATGAGATTATGGCACTTGTTGGGGTTCAGGTGCAGGAACCTGTGACCTCTCTAGGTATTTCAACCAGAAAGGGACATAATGTAGGGAATTGGGCTTTTTCAAACCTTTTTGGAAGGGCAGAGAAGCAGACTCCTGCACATGCATACACATCCTATTGATCCTGTGAGTGCTGGGTCTCTGGAGAATCTTGGTGAATACACGGGGAGAGGGTGGGGGTGGCGGGAGAGAGCACATTCATTAGATCTCCCACTATCGAGGTGAAGGAACAAAACTCGCTTATGGTCTCAATGTAGAGGGAGGGAAAAGGCAAAGGAGGAGACTAAGCTGATTCCCACTTCCCAGGTGGGTGGCCAGCTGCTGCCCCTGACCACGACAAGGCGGGCAGACAGCACCAGATATTCCCGCGGAAAGGGGAGCATGCGCCCAGCCCAGCATCCTTAGAAGATGCAGTTAATGTCTTTCAAAAGCAGCCATGTTCCAGAGCCTGAGATCCATCCGACACATGTCCCAGGCTGCCTGGATAGGCACCTGGGCTGTTCATTCACGTATTCATTCCATTTCTCATCTGTTAAATGAATAGTCGTTATGTGCCTCCCAGCGTCAGGTACTGTTCCAGGCTTTGGAGGTGCAACGGTGAGTGCAAGATGAGTTCACTTCTTTCACGATGTTTTCATTGTAATTTAGGAAGATGATAAACAGACGCACAAAGAAGACAGAGAAAACAGTTCCAGATAGTGACACATGCAGTGAGGACCCGGAAACAGGGCAATGGGAGGGAGAGTGACGGGGTGGGGGCTACCCTGGATGTGGTTCTCCAACTTGAAGACACCTGGAGCCCCTTACAATGTAGGGACCCGAAGGCTTTAGGGGGAGGGCAGAGCTGAGTTGCCCCATGTGGGAACAAGTTGGGATGAAAGTAAAGAACTCCGGCTCATGGGATGAGATATTAAAGGGGACTCAAGCACAGTCTGAGGGTCTGCAATGCCCTCCTTGGTTCCTTGTACCGCAGAGGAGAAGATGGTAATGAATGAGCCCATGTAATGCAATGGAGATGGTGAGCTGGACAGCAAGGCTCGGGCCCGGGGCTGAGTCCAAGAGCAGCATCAGGACCCCCCATGAGAACAGAGGCCCCCGGGGGGAGGGAGGCAATGTCTGGGGGTTGTTCTATTCCCAGCACTGGCCCAGTGCTTGGCACAGGGTGGGTCCTCTATAACTATTGGTTCATGAATTGGGGAAGTCTGTTGGCTGAAGACGGAGGGAGTGGCTGTGGCAGAACCGGGCAGCCTTCGCATTCTGCGTAATTTCTTCACAGTAGGGAGAAGCATTTGCCTCCCTGCATAAAACATGCCCCAGGGCCTCCAGCTGGGAAGGGGGGCTGGCCAAACGGCTCCAATTTCGACTCCCTGACTTCAGCACATGCTGTTCTTCTCTGGGGGACTGTGATTTGCTTTTAATGCTCCTGCCATAGTACGGCCCCAAATCCTTTCCTTGGGTTTGTTGCCTTAGCCAGTTGAGATAGTCCAGGAATTCTAGAAGACTTCACCAAATGCTAAGGGAGTAGAAAAAACTAGTAAGCCAAGAGAACGCAAGAAGAAGAGGCTGACAGGTTTCTGCCATACAGTTGTCCGATCTTTCTAGACCGGCTGGCTCTTGTCCCACATCTCTGCAGGAAGGATGCTCAATTCCAATCCTAAAGGATGAGTCTGGTCTCCAGACGGCGTGACCTAGCTCTAGGCCCATCTCCACAAACAGGGAAGGAATCTTCCCCTCCACGCCAGGCTGGCATTTGCCATTAACACAGCATTGCCAGGTCTAGCAAATAAAACACAGAGCGCCCAGTTAAATTTGAATTTCAGATAAATAACAAAGAACTTTTTAGTGTGAGTGCCTCCCAAATATTGCATGTTCCAAATGTTGCATGAGACATACTTTCACTAAAAATGATTTGCTGTTTTTTCTGAAATTCAAATTTGACTGCAGGCTCCTATTTTACCCGGCAACCCTTCTGAAAGACCAAGAAAGAGACTGTAGCTTGCCACCTGCGGCGGGCCCTTCCACGTGGTCCTCATTCTGGTTCCAGCCTGTCTCCCCATCTCCCTCAGGGGCTTGGTGGAGCTTGCACACAGTCCCACTCAGTGACTTCTCCCCTTATTGAGACCCTACTCACTTCCATTTCTACCCACACAGGGGTCCCTGCCTGACTGGACAGTGTCACAGGATCTGAGCACACCGTGAGCCTGGCATGCACACCACAGGAATTACCCCTTCTGTCACAGTTTCATCCCGTTAGCCCACCAGAACTCTGTCCCTTCCTTTGGGGGAAAGCTCAGTTCCCCAGTGACCATGCTCAAAAACCCCAAGGACAGTAAAGCTTCGTGGACCGTTGGTAGATACTCCGACTAGAGCACTCCCATTTCTCTTACATATCAGGGGATTAAATAGGCGACCAACCATACGACATGCCAAGGACCTATTTTCAGCTCTGTTTTAACCTGTTGAACTCTGGAGAGCAACTTCTGTATTTTTATCTTCTGTTACGCTTCCTTTGAGGCAGCAAGTTTAGGGCAGCGATGTTAAAAAGAAATAACTATCAACCTTCAAGAAAACAATCTAAAATAAGCACCTGTGTAGTGATTATAAAAATATACAGATTTCCTCTGCTTCTACGGGTAATGCTGAAGCCCACACATTTGTGATGCGTCTGCATGTGATGTGCATTTAGCCGCACGGTTCTTTTCCATTTAACCTTTTAGGTCAGATCTGTTAGATTTCCTCTCTGCCCACCACATGATCAGTACAGGATTTCTTGCTTTCTCACGTTGAGGCAGAGTGATAATACTGTTTAACCCTTAATTCAAATATAAAGGGTAACAGCCACTTGCACCGTAATGAAATAGTCCCAGAGATCAGCTGGAATTCCTGGTCCTGCGTCTTTTCCTAGCTCTGGCAGTCTAGGTGATGTTTACAAGTGCCACTGGTCACCCCCCTCTCTCCTTCGCTTAACTGCGCGTGTGATGGTGAATTCTTCCATAGATTGTAAGTCCAGTGAGGGCAAGGACCCTGTTCGCCACAGTATGCATTTGCTAAGGTGGCCATAACAACATAACAGACCGAGCGGTTTAAGCCACAGAAAGTTATGTTCCCACAGTCTGGAGGCTAGAAGTCCAAGATCAAGGTGTCGGCAGGTTTGGTTTCCTCTGAAGTCCCTCTTCTGGGCTCTCGGGTGGCTGCCGTCTCGCTGCGGCCTCCCTTGGTCTCTCCTCTGGGTACAAGGCCCAACATCTCTCTGTGTGTCCATGTTTCTTCTTCTTATGAAGACACCAGCCGGGCTGGATTAGCACCCACCCTAAAGGCCTCACTTTAACTCAATCACCGCCTTGATTAAAGGCCCTGTCTCCAAACACAGGCACATTTAGATGGACTGGGGGTTAGGACTCCAAGACAGGAATTTTGGGGGAGATGCAGTTCAGCCCAACAACCGCTGTATGTCCGGTAACTACTTCAGTGCCGGGCGCGTGGTGGACGAAAAGTGTTTGTGGCATTAATACAAGAGCTTTGATGATGTCATTCGTGAGGCCTGTCACTTAGAGTTTCTGGTACCGGTTAGTCCCTGGCATCCGATTTCTAAGCTTCTTTTCTACCTACACTGTTACTGGTCGTGGCTTGTGTAACGGAAATTAATCTGACGGGATGTCAGGTCTGCGACACCCGCTTCCACAGAGATGAGGCCGCAGGGAGCACGTCCTTCCTGCTCGCAGGCACAGGCCCTGCCACTTCCACGGTGTTCCCACCTGCCCCGTCTCAGGCTCGCGATGGTGGCCCCCTGTCCCCGCAGAGGAGCTGTGCCCAGTCCTCCTCTCAGCAGACGCTTGACCTCACCCTGTAGAGGCGTGCATCGGCCTGCTTCCGCCATTTCCTCCCAATAGGGAAGAAAAAATATAATCCAGCAAAGAGCTCCTGCCACGTTTGTGGGGGGAGAACGGGCATCTCAACAACACACCCATTGTCCCATCTGAGCTTTGCTCTACTAGTCTTCCAGGGAAAGAGAAAAAAAAAAGCTCAAAAACTTTGATCCCTGGGGAGGTGAAGCGGAAGTTGATTTTCACCATTAAATTTTTTTATAGACAGCAAAGTCCATGCTTCCACCTGCATCCAGAGCACAGAGGCAGCTGCAGAACAAAGCAGCGGAGGAAAATAGCTGCCCAGCTCTTCAATTGCCCAAGTACAGGTGCACCTTGTTTTCCTCTCAGTGCAGTCACCAGTGATTGACAATGTTTTACCCAGAGGACTTAACCCTTTCTTCTCCTAGATGAACCAGAGGCAAGTCTCAGGGTTTCAGAAACAATCTCTGCCCCTCTGTCTGTTATAGGAAACTCAACTCAAATGCGGGACAACAGGACTTCGAATCGATGTTACCTTCAATGAGAGAAGGAACTAAACAATTTTACGGAGAAAGTTTTGACAAATTATCAGCAGGCCTCTCAGGCTTTGCTGCCAGCCTTAGCCACTCCTTCCGTCTCAACAGCCGCCCAGAGAGAGGCGGCGAATGGGAGAATGGGAGTGACACCAGGCGCGGGTGCTCCGGGTGTTCAGTCCTGAAGGACCTGACCTAGAGGAGCGATGCCTGTTTGCCCTTGGCCTTTTTCCATGGCCGTCAAACAAGTTGTTTTGGAGGGTGAGCAGCAGAGAGAAGAGAGGCTCTCATGGAGCCCAGTTTAACACTTCTGAAGATGGCGCACGGGGCACACTGGCCTCACTGGCTCTGTGCTGGTTTGTGTGTTCCCCTCGGTGACTCCCACTGGATCTCACGTGGGGTGACTTTTCACAGTAGTGCACAAGGACATGGGCCTTGGGGAATCCCCTGGAGGGCTGAATTTGTGTAGAGTCCAGACAGGCCATCCACATAGTGCACCCTAGCCATCTTTGGAACTTTCGTGGGGCATGAACTGAGAGCTCACACAGGGACGAGGGCAATTCCTTACAAACAACGGGCAAGCATCACAAGCCAGGCAGGAACAGCTCTCAGAACCTGCAAATTGCTGACCATTTGGAAAGAGGCCAAGAGCAAAGGGGCATTACCTCCTAGTGTGGAGGGACGTTTGTTACTGCTGATGACAAGTTAGACTTCAGGGGAAGGCTTCAGAGCCCTGGGGTGGACCCCTTGGTTCTCTACATCCTCAGCAGGGTCTTGAGCCAAGCAACAGAGATTGCTAATGGCGTGACAGTATTGTGGGTCAGAGGGCTTCATGTTCTGGTAGGTACATTATAAGTCACCTCCTCTTAGGCCAGGAAGCCTCCTAGATGAACACTGTTGATAACTGAAATGCCTGGAATGCACCATAATATGAGTGCAGAGCATGACCTCAATAACCTGCAGAGCCGTGGAGCAATGCTTTGAGTTCTGAATGGAAAAAATGACATGCAGACAACTCTGACACTTCCTTTCAGAGGCTTAGTAAATTTCCAATGATCACACATGCCCAAGAAGCTTCCCACTCTGTGTCTTTGGCTTTGACATGACCTTTGAAATGAGTCCGTGCTGGGTTGAAGGCATCTGTCCAGATGTTCAGGTCTCCAACTCAAACCAGTTAATCTGGAAGTAAAATAATCAAAGGAACTCTGTGGCCTGGAAACCAATCTCTCTCATTCATAAATCAAACCTTTTGTATGAGTCTTGCTGTATCTCTGCGGCCAAAAGCTATTGAATTTAAAAATTTTGAATTTTCATTCACTGTTTTGATCTCAGACATGGATAACAGCTGCTAGTGATTGTGCATGAAATAAAATACAAAGATTATGCAGAAATTATAGACTGAGCACCATGGTGATAATCTAATGAGGCAAAGCTTGGATGCATGTCAACTTAATCAGAACAATAGGTGCTGTCAAGCAGACGAGGTCCTGTAGGAAGGCAGGCCTCGGAAATAACGTGGTCCAGAGCTAGGCGGCCCACCTCCTCTCCTGGGAGAGGGCGTGTGGAATGTGCTTCTGCTTCAGTCTCGCTCACAAAGACTTCCGTGCGAGTGGTGACAATCCATCCTAAATTCTACTGCAATATTTACTCTTTTCATTTGAATTTATGTCACCACCACAGCCTGGAAGCACAGAGCTCACAGGTCCAGAGTGATCCATGGGGTAGCTGAGCGCCGGTCACCCCACGAGGGAGAAACTCTTTCTAATCACCCCACACGTTCCAACAGATTTATGCACAAGGGGTTATAGAGAATGCTCTAGACTTTGGATATTCTTGGCCTTGGGAAAAATTTTTTTTTTAAGTTTGTAAAGGTAATTACCATTATTTACAGTACTGAGGGCACAGCCCCGCCCTGGGCTTCAGGCCAGGGGCTCTCAGACCAGAGTGTGGTGAGGTGAGCCAACTTAGAGACAAAGCCCAATTATGCTCACATAAACCCTCGCTGGGGGTGGTGGGATGAAGGAAACGCCCACGCACGGGGAGCTGCTCAGGGAGGGGCTTTCTTTGAAGTTTTGCATAAATCTTGTAAATTTTCCCCCTAGAGTGCTGGGAGTGAACATTCTGGGTTTCATCCTGGGTCTCTTGGTAAGCTGTGCCATAAGGAAATGGACTTCCTTCTTATTTGATTTGCCAATTTTTAAAACTGAACTTTAAATAAAAGAATTTTGGAAGAATTAAGAAAACGGGAAACATTGTGTAAGGTGTTATACAGCTTTCTTCATTTCTTGGCAGAAAGGAACTCAAATAAACCACCAAAGAAATCTTTGTTTTGGAGCCCCCTTCACCTTTTGGGTGCTGCCCTTTACCCTCCTTTCTGACTCATGTCCATTTTCCACTGAGGAGTTCTCACATGGTGGGGTTAGTGAAAGTGTTGCGATGGGGCACCTGGTTCTCCTCATCAGAAAATAACGAGCTAATACCTGACTACTCACACACCTTCCCTCTTGTTAACTAGGTTCTGCTTTTTCTTCCTGCCAGGATGAAGGCCAGATGATTATTTGTCCTAATGTTATGAATCAGTGACAAGAAAAGCTTGTCGTGGAAGCGCCAACGTGCCTTGAGAGACATGAGCACTAGAGGTGGCTGCGAGCAGTGCTGGCGGGGCCCCCGGAGCCCCGCACCTGGCCCTGGGCGGGCTGGTGCGCTGTTCCCCAAAGGGCAGGCTCCACACGCGGTCTGTAGCACAGGAGTTCAGGAGGAAAACCAGAGGAAGTTTGGATTTTCCCCTCTGGTCCAGGAGGAAAATGCTCTTTGGGAAACGGATGTGGACATGTGAAGTCCCCCAGCTGCGAGCTCGGCGAAGCCAAGGCTGAAGGCACGTCGGAGCCCCAGCCTGCCCCTCACTGTTCCGAGGGCCCGGCAGCAGAGAGGACAGCAGCGGAATTACAGGCGGGCTGCACCTGAAACAGGCTGCGGCCCCACCTGAATTTCAGGTGCCCCGGGGAGGCCTTTCAACCACCTGGAATTGAGGCTGTTTCAAGGTACAGATGCAAGATGTGTTTGTCTTGCTTTTGTTTGCACCTGAATACAAGTACCAGCTGGAAGCCAGAAGGTGTGGGGCATTGCAAACAATTTTGACTATAAATAAAGAGAATGTAAGAGTCTAAAAGTCATTGCTGTGGGCTGAGTCCTGGAGAGAGAGAAAGAGAGAGATTGGGGGGTGGGGTGGGGAGGGAGAGGAAATGGATTTACGAAGGGAAATAGGAAAATGTACAGAAATTTGTCATGATGTGATACTGCTGCATATTTTTCATATGTTAATATCTCTAACTACCATTCATCCCCAGTTGAGATAGATATATATATATATATATATATATATATATATATATAATGGGCTTTTGGACCTGTGCTCTGCTTTGCTCAGTATTGAATGTGTCTACTGTGTGTCAGGCCCTAAGGTGAACACTGGGAATAAATGATGAGAAGATATTGTCATGCTGTAGTCAGACAGCAAGTTAACGCAATGAGACAGCCACTGTGACGATGGACCATGGGCTGTAACAACGTAAAGGGCCACCTGTCTCCTTAGGACACTGAGGCTGAAGAGGGAGCATGCCAAGAAGGAAGATCTTACGCCAGCCTCTTTCACTCCAAAAGCAGCCCCACAGACACGGTTCCCCTCAGGGTGTGAAAGGCACTGGTGATGGTCTTCTTAGCCATTCCTTTGGGACTAGGATAACGTCTCTGTAGCACATGAAATTCGGAAACACAACGTTTTACTTAAAAGCTCAAGGTTGATGTGAATATTTCCAGGGCAACGTGCAATTGGAGATTCATTTTTGATCAACCTATTTTTATTGAAGATTGCTCTGCAAAAGACATTACAAATTTGGAAAATATTAAATGTTTAACTTTCTTATTCATGGTTTTAAATAATCAGAAGTGACTTTCTGTCAACTGTGAGTAGAAAAAGCATTTTAAAAAGAAGTCGTTTCATTTTAAAATACAGTCCATAGTTTAGGAAACTCAAAGGCAATACCCTAAGGAAGGAGGGGGGAATCTTGGAGGTCGACAAACTAGAGATCTGATCCTGATGCTCTGGGGCATGAGCTGCCGTCTCAGACACACAGCATCGTCTGGTTTTGATTTGTTTTGAAGTGGTAGATAACGATATCTACCTTGCAAGCTTATTTCGAAAATTAAATCTGATAATGCATACAAAGCCCCTGACAAGGAGCCTAGCACCAGCCTGTGCTCAGCAAATAGTAGCTATTATTAAAATTAGTTTGTAATCATGGGCCAGCCCCGGTGGCTTAGTGGTTAAGTGTGGTGCATTCTGCTTCAGCAGCCTGGTTTTGGTTCTGGGCGTGGTCCCACACCACTCATTGATGGCAATGCTGTGCTGGTGGCTCACATACTAAAAACTAGAGGAAGTTTGCAACAGATGTTAGTTCAGGGCAAATCTCCCTCAGCAAAAAAAAAAAAAAAAAAAAGGCATTTGTGTGTGTGTGTGAATTTAATGGCTACAGATTACTAAAATGGTTAAATAAGTTTTTGAGTGGAATGACCCAGTAGGGCTGAAGAGTGATTTGTTTAACAGGATAAATGTCAAAACCACATTTCCCTGGCTGTGTAGACAGAGTGAGTGTCACAGCGAGGTTACCCACAATAGCCTCCATTCTCAGGAAGCTGACCAGACTAACGTTTAGATTCAGGAGCAGTTACACTAATCCCAAAGAAAATTATACCGTCAAAAGTGGAAAGCACATCAAGGGCAGAAGTTAAAGGTGTTCACCAGCATCTCTAACGTCAGTGAGATGGAAACCTGAGGGCACAGTGTCATGACCACAGCAGACCTGACGGGTTGAACCCGAGCTGACAGATGTCAGCCCCATCACTTCACTCAACTAGCCTGGTCTGTCTGTCATTCCCACACCCCTGCCTCGGGGTCCCCAGGGCTCCTGAAACTTTTTATGAAACACTGCTGGGCTGGATAGTGGGCTTGCTTGTTGAACAAAGAGTTGTTTGAACCTTTCAGATTTTTAAAAATTTTTAGATGGTAAAAAAATATGAGTGATGAAAATGACTAGATTCACTTACTGGCATGAAAATACATAACATGAAGCCGTGAATCCTTAAAATTAGATGCTCAGACTCAGCAACAAGATACTGTGCACTTTTGTTTATGAATCTGGGAATCCTTTTTCTCAGAAAACTATTGACATTTTAAGAAAAGTGTGGTCAGGATATCAGATTCACAGGCAGCCGGGTTCAGATACACAAATTTTAGAAGGCTTTTGAAGGGTTTCTACCCCTGATGAATGGGGATGCAAAATATTATGCAAATCAGGTTTAATCTTCTGGATAATTTGATTCAATAAAAAAAGTTAAAGACATAAAAGGAAGCCTCCATCCACGTTTTGAGATTGTGTGTTTACATAAATAAGGCGTTGCTCAGAAGGCACTGGGGCCTTGAGTAGAGCTGTCCCGTCACCGCCTGGACGGGTCCTCCAGCTTGGATTCCCCAGCTCCTCAGCTTCAGGAGCAGACTGAGATGGAGGTCAGAAATGGTTTCAGTGGTTTAATGTTGACTTCATGGAAGCCCACTGCCTGATGTCAGGCAGGGAAGAAGGCAAAAGGGAGCCAGAAAACAAGAAGAAAAGGGCACAGTGTGAGAAAGGGAGGAGAGAATGGAAAATGGCAAAAGACCGCTGTGACCATGGAAAGGGGTAGTCGAGGACCAGTGACATTTTCTTAGATTCCTTCCATAAATTCCCTATTCTTGCTGGGCATTTAGAGTTTTTTTTAAAAGATTATATTCCACTTGAGAACATCCATATTGTGCACAAGCACAGAAATGTTAAAGAGTACATTGATCTAAAGATTGTGTATTAATTAATGTTGGATAATTGTCAGTTACAACGTCATGTGCTGTGTCTTTGTAGACATTAGGTAGAGGACACTATCAGAACACAATTACCCACCATTAGTAATTAGGAAAGGCATCAGTGCATATGATATTTGAGATGAAACTCCAAAGGCAATATTCAGCAAAGGCTTTAGGAAACAGGCATCTTCAAGTCGCGAGAGCAACTCGAGGGCTTGCAGAAGCACGGCTCCTCCAGTAGGGCGGTCTCGCTGCGGTGCGAACCCAGGACCCCCACATGCAGGTGTGAGGGGACACCAGCATGGCCGGACCAGGCAGGGCGTTGCTGTGCTGTGTTCGGACTTTCTCTCAGATATCAACCACGTTTCTCACTTTTGCTGGCACTTCCAAGATGACTGAATTTCACGAGAGTTTGCTGTGATATCAGAGAGTACAGGACTGGATTTATAGGAACCAATCCTAAGCAAAAAGGAAAAGCTCAATGGATTGAGCGCTAGTGGACGGGGGAGCCAGTGAAGAGTTTTAAGCAGGGCACGACGTGGTCAGGTTTGCATTTTACGAACGGTTCTGTCCTACTTCCACGTTGGTCAGTTGATCTAACGAACTTTTAGGTCAAATGGGGATTTATTGCTCTTTAATAGAAAACGTAATTTATTTGGTAAGTTGAACAATAACTATTTGGCTTGAATATACATACAATGCATGAAATGATTTACTTTTACTTGGTTCATGAAAAGGTTTTGGAAAACGGCCTGGCATTTTCTGCACACCTCCTTCCTCTGTCTATAAAACACAATTAAAAAAAAATTTTTCACGTGCTCTTATTTGGACTCTATTATAACTTCACATTTTAAGTTCCTGTATTTTAAAAATATATTTAAATACAGGATGGCAGCAAAAACTAAAACACCATATAGCTGACTACAGGAGATCTGGACTAATTCCAAAAGATGAATCTAACTTAGTATTATAAATTTACAGTTGTGCCTTGCATGGGGAACACATGTCAGCTTTCCATATAATTTATTTCCACATTTTTCAGATGTCAGGGAAGAGTTTTCCCGATTGGAAAGAACAGCCTCGGGAGGAGGACAGCTGGACTCTGATCAATAGTCATCGGACAAGTCACTGAACCTCCTTGTGAGTGGTCTGAAAAATGGGAGAAGAACACATTTTCTGCCTAATAAAGGCTGTTGTGAGGCTCAGGTTTGGTCCTGTACATGCAGGTCCTCTGAACACCACTGTAGGGGGACAGTGGCAACAAACACGTAACAATTTCAAGGGGAAACACAGAGCAGAAGAGTTGAAGCTCCTGGTCCCACTGTGTGCGCAGTTCCCAGCCAGCCTTGACACACAGGTGCTCAGGAACCAGCTGTGGAGTCAGTGAACGTGCGCAAACACACATACTTTAAAAAACATCAAAAGTATTAAAGCTATTGACGCCTGAATTATAAAATATGTGTAGGCAAGTAGTCAATAACTCCAGCTATTGATGTGTAAGTAGAATTAGTCCCTATCTGCATTGTTGTCAGTATAGCAAAAAACTAAAAATCAAAGAAACCAACCCATCCCCATGTATGCACAGAAATGTCACTCCTGACTCTGATAGCGCCTGGATGACATCCCTACCTAGTTTCAACCCCTACTCACCCAAACTCATCGCTTGCAATAAGCCAGTTTGACAGGGGCATTTCTCTGAATGTAGGCCATGCTCTATGTGGGCTATCTGCTCGTAGTTGTGTATGATGTTGAGAAAATGTAGGACTTTTTCAGAATTAGGATTGAATAATGAGGCTTTAAGTTAAGTGAGAATGTTACCCCGCAAACAGCAGCAGGAATGGGAGAATCAGTAGGAGGCGGCAGGGTCCTGCCCCTGGTTTCTGTGGTCCTGGACCAGCTACTTAACTGGGGTGTGTGAAACGGGGTCTTCTTTTTTAGTTTTTGGACACACACACTCTCCACCCCATTCCCAAACGTTCCGTCGACAAGCTCTGAAGGGGCCTTCCGGGTGGGAGGATGCAGGGACACAAAGCGTTCCTACAGTCTCTCCTGCCCTTCTCCCTTGGGTTCACATTCACTTTGGAGTTCTGCGGCTCGCTTTTTTAAAAAAACTCAGGCCCAAGCAACAAACTTCTCAGGTCCTCTGAAAGAGGATCAATTTTCACCAGCAAGGATAAAGAGAAAGAAAATCACTTGAGAAAACACAAAGAACATAAAGCGTTTAGTTAGCCTTTGGTGGCTGGGTAGGAGCCACTGCCCCTCGCTGGCATCTCACCTGTTCCCAGTGAGCAGGACCCATCTCACTCTCTTCCACCTGGGACTTTCCCCTCTCACGGAAACTTGCAGATTCGAGGTTCCCAGACTCCCTTGGGTCCCCTTGTTTGTAGTCTGAGGCACTCTAACCTCTGAAAGGAAATGGGCAAGGCTGTGGACATGGATACAACGTTGATTTCACTTTTTAGGGACGGTAGCTCCACTCCTTCAGCAAGAAGGAGCCTTATTTACTAAGATCCATCCTTAACATCAACCACCGTAACACCAGCATCAAATCACACACAAGTAAAGAGAGGATCATTCTTTCACACTGATACGAACTGACAAAGAATTCACTGTCGTGTAGGAAGATCTGTTTTGGCAAAACAAGCTAATTTTTTTGGTCTCCGGATTGGAGGGGGCTGGAGCAGGGATAATTTCTGTATTTATCTGTGCTCTAAGTTTGCAAAATGGCAGGACTGTGGCTCCCAGATGATGACACACACATGGAGGGGGTGGTCTTGTGAATCTTGTTTACAGGAAGGGCTGCGTTGAAAAGGCTACCAAGAGACCGTAGCTTCAAATCTCCTGGGAGAGTCGCAGCCGCTCTGCATCAGGCGTGCGGCTTTGGAAGGGTGGACCAGACTTACCATTCCCACCCAGGCCAGCGCTCCGCAGGGGACCACAGTGCAGAGAACAGACTCAGCTCATTATCTCGGCCCAGGATCTTTTCTATATTCTAGATATTCTTAGTTTGAAATTCAAAAGTGACATGTGTGTCCTTGGCTATAAGGCATTCTACATATAATAGCGCTTCAAAGAAAAATTCATGTTTGAAAGAAAAATCTACCTTCACCTTATGTGACTGCAGGAACTCCAACCACCATAGTTGAACAGTCTGTCGCAAGGGCACTGGATGTTTCAGTTTGCCAGACCTGTCATGATAAATTAATTACAGGATGTTGCAGAAATGGCAAAGCTCCAGCAGCATCTTGCATGGTTTAATATAGCCCCATTTCCCCATTTCAATGCATTTGTGGTTAGATAAATCCTCAGAAATTTACAGCTGCTATAGACTAGTTTATTATGTACTCTGCCTGCACACATGATAAGTATAATAAGAATTTGATGTTCTTAAAGTGCATAGATTTCACTGACATTTATTTACCACCATGGAAATATTCAGGTGCTAAAAGTAGCATCTGCAGATACTTCTGAATCCTGACTTCTGTATAAGAGGCCGGGATGGTCGAAAACTACCGTGCTTAGCCATCTTCCTCTTACTTTAAATTGAAGAACTGTAGCTCGGAAAAAACCTATGTGGAGTGTTTATATAAACTGGCCTTGTGAACAAATTTAATAGACAAAAATGAACTAGTGATTTGCAGCTGAAAACACTGAAAACCTGAACTGAAGCCACCACGCTTTTCTCCAGGGAGCCTTCTTCGTTTGGTCTCATGACTGCTTTTTGCAACCTTAGTTGTTCGTTTTCACTCCGGCAGCAAGTTATTTTCCTCATCTCCTTGCTTTTCCTCCTTTTGGATTCTTCCTTATCTTCACTAAGGCAATCACCTCCATTCCAAGCCAGTTTAACTGAGTGGTAATACAGAAGTCTACAGAAATGTTGTATAAACAACCCATTCCCACATTTTCCTCTGCCATCTTCTTTCACAATTCCTGATGGGGGTCAAAGGATGATTTAAGAAAAAAAATCAACTAGACTACGAGCAAACATCAGATGGCTCAGCACTTTTAGAAATGACACTGATGTAGGTATAGTTGGACGATTTGACAGAAGTGATCGAGGTGGGACGTGAATTGTGTGTGGTTATATATGTACTTATGACCCCGTTTTTTAGGTTGAGAGGAGAAATTAAAGTTGTAGATTCTTAGCAGCATTAGCCTCTCTAATTTTCTGAGACAGTAAAACAACCCATCCATAATCAGAATGGATGAGGTGTGAGAAGGGCCGCTTTAGAACACAGGGTGCTCACAACATATGCCTGATGTAGATTAGAAGAGGATCATTAGAAAAAAAGCATTCTTTGTGTTTACAAAACAAATGTTTTTATGTGATCCAGTTCCCGCCTTAACTTAAAGTATTTCCTATTCACTTTACTAATTAGAGCAGAAGGATGCCATGAATGAAGTGCCTCATTACCAGCTCTGCTTTCCGGGTGTCTGTGCAGAGGAGCTGTCTGCTTTTGCCTGGTTGGTCCATTGTTAACCCTAAATGATGCTGACATCCAATTCTCCTGCAGATAATTGGGTCCATCCATAGATTGAGTTCACCAGTCAACAGAGAATCTTGATTGACGTGACTCTGGATGTTTCTATTATCTCTTATATGACTGGAATGGCGCCTTCGCTGTTTACTGAATAACATGTTACTGTACATGTATTAATTTGATTCCACAAAATCTATTTCCTAAGAAAATGTAAGAATCATAGTATGGAGTAAAGACTTACCAAAGCAATTATGGGATAAACAAATTACGAGTTTTTAAAAAAAATTTTCAGATATATTTCATTTTATTTAGGTCACTGTTGCATTAAAGACATATTAGATGTTTCGAGTCCCTGAGTGTGGCCGTAGGCACATCCAAATTGCTTCTTTACTCTTGTGTGTGCTGGCGTCTCTGACTGTAAGTTTACCGGCTCACTCGGCACAGCAGCTGAGGCCCAGCACTTGGGGGACCTCCCCGTGGAGCCTGACAAACCTCCGTTTACAGCTCACTCTGATGTTTACTGGCCATGTGCACTTGGACAAGTTTCTTAACCTTGGTTTCCTTATTTGCAGGGCACGGAAGATTTTATGTACCTCATGGGTTTCATATGAAGAGTAAACGAGGTCATGTACATAAAGAGAAGGTTTGGGGAATATTTTCTGTAGGTAAGTTCAATGAAGTAGGAATCAACAAATACATAGCTTAAAAAAGTCGGACTGTTGAAAAATGTTCCCACAATTTATTCAACACATATGGCCCTCAGATGGAAATCTTTTAAATATGTATAAAGTATAAGGTCATGAATTATTGTTAGTTTCTAGAACTTTCTAAGCCTCTTAAAAATATTTGTGAGTTAAACATACAACTAAAGTGACATGTCATATAAAGCTATAAAACGCTAAGTTATTCCCAAGATATAGTCTTGCTGAACTTCCTAAAGAGAAAATGTCTTGCTTTAATAAAACTTTTCTATACTTAAACATAAAATTAAGGTCAGGTATTTGCTTTTATGGAAAGAAATCTTACACAAGGTTTTATAAGCACCAAGTCTCAACCATTTAAAAATATTGATTTCATTTAAAATTTGCATTTTAAACATAAATTTGCATTCATGGTATAAAATATTTCATGTTTTAAATCTTTTAAAAACTTGATTGTTTTCTAGCTTTGCAAATCTTAGTCATTGTATAGTTCTGATACTGAAGAACCTTTATAAAGCTTCAAGATAGAGTAGAATCAATAATTGGGAAATAAATTTCTACGAGTAGTTTAAAAATATTATTCAGATCTAGAAAAAGATAGTGTCAAATTGTTACTTGTTTGGAGAAGAGAGACTTCATAAAATGGGATACAATTCAATACTCTCAGAATGAAGATAAAAGAAAACTAATTTGTTACTAAGAAAATATGTAGTATCAGAAATCTTTGAGCGATTCTTGAGCCTGATTCCTCTGCTTGATGACAAGCTGGACTTACCACTCGAGGGGCACTTCTTGATCTCCCCCCGCCATCTCATCTCAGAGCGTGTGGTGAAGATGTTTCACTATCTACTCGTGTGCATAACCCAACTCTTGCTTTGTCAACAGGACAGAAGAGAAAAGGCCCAGGCTTTGAGTAGAACCAACTTTTCCTGGTGTTGGCCTCAATTGTTATTTTTGTCTTCAGTAGTTGCAGTATAAAAATAACCTTTTATTTTTCATACAAACATTGAGATCTCAGCAAATGTTTAGCTCCCTTGACGTATTATTTCACTTGCCTAGATTTAAAATTTTTCTGTAACTTGTTGAAATTATTTGTGAAATAATCAGAGAATCAACACACATTTCAAAACTATGAGCTGAAACTGCAGAGAGACGCATATTTTTATTTTTTAATTACCAAGTACACTCACAAGACAGAAAAAACAAGCTTGTGTAGAGTGCCTCAGGCTGGCTGGGCCCAGCTGTACCTGAAGCACAGACATATGCGTCCGAACAGCGGGGGCTTGGTGCTCTGGTCGAGGGCTGCTGCAGTCATCAGTGCCACGCACTGCTTTCAAAAACGCCCCCCTGCCCCTTTAAGTTCTACACAGCAGGGCATGTTCACCAATTTTCATGCCTCTACAGCATGTGCAGGGACAAGAGCCAAAGACATTCTTACTAAAAGATATTTCACATTGGGTATACATCTGGGCAAAATTTACACCTCAATGCTCCAAACGGTTTTTCTCACTTCTTAATTTAATGGAATCAATTGTCCAATTTGGTAAATAAGTTTTCTAATTTTACATTAGTTTTGACCTTCTTGGGGTTAAATATTTTACTGACAGACTTACAATCACATAGTTGGGAAAGGAGAAGGGGCAAGAAAAAAACAAAGAAATGATCTTTCCTATTATAACATTATACTTCAAAATATACAATCACATAGCAATGACACTGTTATTCTGCAACTAAAGGAATAAACAATGCAGTGTAATAATTTAAAATGAAACATTAAAACTAAAATAAATATTAAACAATGTTAGTCTACAAATCACTTATATGCTTAAATATGAAATGCTTTTTTGAAAAAGTACAGGAATTTGGAACACTGTTGCCAGTCCAGCCACAAGCCACTTTTAGTTTAGGTGGATCAAGTCACATATCTGAGTCATTCAAAACACACAAATTTGTTCTCTTTTAATGCCTTTCTTAAAATTGGGACCATTTTGAATACACAATATTCTGAAGCTGCTTATTTTTTAAATATTAAATTTGAAAAGCAGATACTTCATATTCTGAGCATAACATCACACATATAACCACATTACAGATACAATAATATTAAATGATTACTTAATGGATATGTGAAAAATGCAAACACTTTTTCTCCATATTTGCTGAGTAGCCACAAGGGTTTTTTCTTTACTGGTTTTCCAACAGTGACGTTGATGCAATTACTAATAAATACAAATATCAACCAATACTTTGATCAAGAACAATCACGATGGTTTATAACGATTAAGCTCGAAAGGCCACACTTATTTTCCACCCACATCTCTCTTCTGATTTTTCTAGATTCTTTCACAAGGATGAGAAGCAGTGGACCCTTCCTTTCTTCCTTAAATGTGAAAATTCCGAACTCTGAAGAGAAATTCCATTCGGTTTAATTTGTCATTTCATTTCTGTGTACTTGGTTCTGTCTCTTCATTCTTCTCCAACTCTTTACTAGGAGAAAAGTACACCAAATGTACTAAGTAGAATGTAAGCAGCGTCTTTTGGCCACAACTGAATCTTGGTGTGCCCAGGGGACAGCACAGGCAATAAAACACACTGCGCAACACACCCCCAACTAAGGCTATGATACTAGTGACCAATCTTCCAGTCTGCCTCTCGAACGCCCTGTGCACATCCTGAGTGTCATCAGCACCTACTTAAGGCCTGCTCCAGCACTGACAGTTAACACAAGCAAAACAACCCACACTTCTCAAATACAGACACTAAGTACTCCACACCCTAGGGAACTTCCAGAAGTTAGGAGCAGGCAATCAGAGTTTATAAAATTCTTCATTCATTGGGGAAAAAATTGGATGATGCGTCGGGTTAGTGACTGGAAAGGATGTAGATCATTTTATTAAATAACATTCTTTCATTTAGTCTATGGCTGTGTCCGCTTTCACAAATGGGTTAACTATTCTATTTTTTCAAATAAATGCAAAAAATGGTGTCATTTTTTTTTTTTAAAGTATGCTTTTTTTGGTGAGGAAAGTTAGCCCTGAGCTAACATCTGTTGCTAATCTTCCTCTTTTTTTTCCTCCCTGAAGCCCCAGCACACAGTTGTATATCCTGGTTGTAGGTCATTCTAGTTCTTCTATGTGGGACGCCACCACAGCAGGGCCTGATGAGCAGTGCTAGGTCCACACCCAGGATCCGAACCAGCCAACCCTGGGCTGCCGAAGTGCAGTGCACGAACTTGACCACTCGGCCACAGGGCCAGCCCTAGTGTGTGTCATTTTTGATTGACAAAGATAGTGATAGTTAACTGGGCATCTAGATGCAGCTTTACTACTACTACTACTACTAAAAATTATTATTAATAAAAATAATAATAAAGCAAATCATACCATTAATGAGAACCAACAATCAATACGCAGATAAAAGAGGAAGCTGCTTCTCAGAGACCAGGTAGCAGGACTGCTCCAACCCAAGGGGGAGGAGGAGGGGCTGAGCTGAAGTCTGCACTCCAGGACTCACGGCCCAGTGACACAAAAGGGCTGCTGTCTCTCCTCTAACCCAAGGGCTTAAACTGGGCGGCTCTTAGAAAGCGAGCACCAGCCTAAGTGTGCCGGCAGCCTGGCTGTGGTGGTCAGTTCCATCGTCATCCTGGAAAGGCTAGAGAATTACGGCCAAAGAGGGCAGGTTACCCATCTCCTGAGGGCCTTCCCTGGTGGCCGAGGAGGGTTACGGAACACCTGAGCTCTCAGGGACAGGCTCAACCTTTCATATGAAAAACATTTACACCTGAGGGGAAAAAAATCCTCTGTCCCTGTTTCCTGATTTTAAACTTGTTAAATGGAGCTACCACAGATAAGCTGGTATTGTATACAGAGGCCCAAAAATATGTTTCAAGTGACTGGACTAGAGTATAAAATGGTGCAGAGAGGCCGGCCCTGTGGCCGAGTGGTTGGGGTCACGTGCTCTGCTTTAGCTACCTGGGGTTTTGCTGGTTCAGATCCTGGGCGCCGACCTACACACCACTCAACAAGCCATGGTGAGGCGACGTCCCACACAGCAGAACCAGAAGGACCACTAGAATATACAACTGTGTCCCAGGGGGCTCTGGGGAGAAGAAGGAAAAAAAGACGACTGGCAACAGATGTCAGCTCAGGGCCAAACTTTAAAAAAAAAAAAAAGGTGCAGACACGGTGTGCTGGGTCAAAAGGTGTCATTTCTGTCCCTGTGTGTATACATGTAAAGTATATAAAACTAGCTCAAAATTAGAGTTTGATAAAAGTGGAGAAGACAGTAGTTAAAGGTTCAAATGGATGCTGGGCAGTCACCCAGAGACCCTACAAACATGTGCAGGGACACGGAGGGAGGAAGAGGAGCTCACAGGAATAACAAGGCAAACAGAGGGAGAAGGGTTTACGACCGTGGTAGGACAAAAACGAAGAAGAAAAACAGAAACAGGAAGGCAGCGAGAGGGGAGGCCACAGCTGGGATGGGGGAGACGGGCCCGCACACGCAGAAGATGCAGGACAAGCTAAGGAGACGGGGAGACTGCACCCAGAGGAGTGAGCAAACACAGGTACCCGCAGGGCCCTTAGGAGAGGAGCCCGAGGAGAAAGGAGTAAGCGGCAGCTCAAGTGGGCAGTAAGATAACATCTTTCAGGGAAATGAATCAGACTAACAAGAGGAAGGAGCTGTGGAGAGAGAATGACAGACTGCCCATGAACGGGAGGAAAGGGGCAGAACAGAAGGACAAGAAGTGCCGCACCAGTGCCCACCTCTGACCAGGGAGGCCCCCGCCGAGAGGGGAGAGGCAGACGGCCCATCAGAGTGATGGGTGCCCACAGAGCAGGGGCCCACAGGCTCAGGCCGAGATGAGATGTCGTCTAAACAGACACAGGGACCAACCCAAGTCCCGTCTTCCTCTGAGGCATCTCCTCAGAAAGTATCCCCTTGAGCTAACAGAGGAAGAGAGTAACCAAGTGAGGCCTTTTAAAAGGCAAATCATATGAAAAAAGAAAGGAGGGGCCGGCCCAGGGGCGCAGCAGGTAAGTGCGCACGTTCTGCTTCTGCGGCCCGGGGTTTGCAGGTTCGGATCCCGGGTGCAGACAAGGCACCGCTTGGCAAGCCATGTTGTGGTAGGTGTCCCACATATAAAGTAGAGGAAGATGGGCACAGATGTTAGCTCAGGGCCAGTCTTCCACAGCAAAAGGAGGAGGATTGGCAGTAGTTAGCTCAGGGCTAATCTTCCTCAAAAAAACCAAAAATTAAGAGATAAAAAATAAAAAGAAAAGAGAAAGGAAAATGCACATAGCGAGATTTTGAAAGGAATATGAAAGCAGGTTAGCGTTTGTGTGTCTGTTAAGAGTGAAAAATAAGATTCACAAAAATACGGGGCCCTACTCCACAAGAGCTTCAACCCAGTAAATATCCCCTGCAGGTTTACCATGGCAGACAGCAGGCTCAGCACTGGGGAGAATGGAACGTGAGCATGTCACGGCCCTGCGTAAGCACTGGCCTTCCAATCAGAGTCAGCAGACAAAGCCATGGCTGAGAGAACCTGAACCTGGAGCAGAAGATCGAGTCCTGGTGCAGACACGTGCTGGCTTTGACTCTTGAGACCCTGAATTCTTTAAATGCAGAAAGAATGGGCTGTGGGAAACTTCTGAAATTACTTTCATTTTAAAAGAAATGCTCAAGTATTACATATCAAGATACATTGAGTAGAAAAATTAGAAAATATACAGAGAAAAATGAAAAAAATCACCACAATTCCACCACTCAGAGATAACTATTGCAATTTTTTGATGTATATTATTCAATACTTTATGTATATGCTATATGTAAATTATTTTATAATCTCTTTCTTTTACTTAAAAATCTATCATAAGCACCTTTCCATGTCTATGAAAATACTTCCATAATGTAACGAGTAAAGTCACAGGGTATAACATTATATAAATGTTTCATAATTCAATTAACCCTTTATTCACAAAAATGAATGTTTTTCCTTCTCTTTTTTAAACACTGCTTGAAGGAGTAGGATTTTAACTGAATCTCTGCATGTAAACTTGACTACTTTCCTACAATGGATTCCTAGAAGCAGAATTGTCAGATCAAAGGACATGAACGATTGAAGAATGATGAACATGTTACCCCACCATCCCTCACGAAGAAGGGGTCCGCCTCACACTATGACAGCAGTGCCCGGGACTGCATTCCCAGCCCCTCACTGACACTGGGGATTGTAAGTGTTTGAAACGCGTCGCATTTTGTGAGGGAAAAACACTGCATCATTCATTGTTTTAATTTCTATTAATCTGATCACTGGAAGGTAGACATTTTTCATATGTTCATTGCCGTTTATAGATATTTCTTTAAGAATGTCCTGTGCATACCCTTCGCCAATTTTTCTATTGGTGTACTTGTCTTCCCTGTTGATTTTTTAGAGCTTTTTATATGTATTAATCCTTTATCTGTCATGTATTTTGTGAAATTCTTCCCTATCTCAGGTTATTGTTTGTTTTCAGATTTTGCTTATGGTGTTTTTTTCTCTTTAACATACATCATTTTAAAATTTCTATTATTTAAACCTAAAAATCTGCTTCAAAATGTTTTCTGATTCTGGTATCAAGGTTGAAAAGTCACTCCTTAACCCATGATTATATAACTACTGATCTATATGTTTTCTGCACAGATTTTATTTTTTTACAATTAAAATCTAAAAATACTTATGAAAATTTTGAATCTATTTCCCAGATAGACAAATTCATACAAGCGGACGTGACAGGGCTGTAACACTCCACCTTCAGCCAACAAACCCCATGACTACCTCACAGAGAGCACAGAGACTTCCTCAAGGCCGTTCCCGCCTTCTCCGTCTCCATCCCCCCAGACATCACCACCATCCAGACACATTTTGCCCCACTTGCCTGTCTCAGTGGAAACAGTGCCCCACTTCCTTTTTTCTTGTCTCCAATTCTCACCCATGTGTTTCCTCCCGTCCCCAGGGATTTCCCCTCACCCTAAACCTTGAACGGCCCCTCTCAGTTTGTAAATATTCTTGTCATTCCCCATGTAAAGATCTTCTCTACATCCTGTGTTTCCCACAGTTGCTGCCCAGTGTTCTTTCCCTGGAGGCCCAGCTTCTTGGAGAAGCAGTCTACCCTGACGGTCTTCTCCCTCTGACTGGACACAATCTGACTCAGGCCCCCAGGACCCTCCACCAAAGCCGTCCTCTGGAAGGTCACAAACGGCCTCTTGGCTGCAAACTGCAAAGGGTACTTTTCTGGCCTTATTTTACTTGCTTTTCTCTTTGGCGTTGTCACTGTTGACCAGGCCTTTCCTAAATCTTTCCTTGCTGACTCTGTGACACCACTTTCTCCTGGTCTTCCTCTTACCTCTATTAGGGTGACTTTGCGGCCAGTTTGCTCATTCCTCTTCACTGGCATGTCCACTGTGTGTCCTCGGTCCTCGCGGCTCTGTTCTTTCCCAGCCTCAGAACTACAGGAGAGAGATCAGAAACGAGGAGCCATAAGAAAACTGCTGAAACAACTCAGAGGAGGCTTGGATCTAGGAAAGGGGCAGTGGGAAGGGAAGGGGAGATAACGGAAGGACCTGAGAGGAAAACCCTTGACAGACTGAGCGGTTCTATGTGGGGATGAGAGACAGGGCTGCCAAGAATAATGCAGACATAAACCTCTGGCTGGGCTCCTCCTTAACCGTGATGAAGGGACGAGAATAAAACAAACTTTACTCCTCTCAGAGAAGTATTAGATGGCTGCGAAAAACCAGAAAGCTTTTTTATCAGATTAGAAGGATAAATGTGCATGTGTGTGTGCGCGTGGAAAACTACAGGAGACTCCTTAATGACAAAGATAGGGTGAAGGAAGCTCATGCATGAGGGAGTGATGAGAGACTGACCCGTGGAACAAAAAACGCAGCTTTTCAAATGGTTCAATCATAACAGTAAAATATAAAACAAGTACCTTGCGGATGACTGTGCAGCCCTGCAAATTATGTTAACAGAAAGAAAATACAAAAACAATGCAAAAAGGGAAAATCAAAGAATGGAAGACAGTGTCTCCTTTCTACGATGACCAGGAATGCTGGGAGACATCAAAAAAGAGCTTGAAAACTATGCAAGAATTACAAAATCAGGTAATAAGCAAGACTGAACAGAGACTGCTATGGACTGAATTGTGTTCTCCTAAAGTTCACAAGTTGAAGCCCCACCTGTGAAGTGAAGCTATTTGGAGACAGGGCCTTTAAGGAGGTAATAAAGGTTAAATGAGGTCATCAGGGTGGGGCCTGAATCTACAAGACTGGTGTCCTGATGAGAAGAGGAAGAGACACCAGAAAACTCTTTCTTTCCACATATGCTCTGAGGAAAGGCTGTGTGAGGACACAGCAAGAAGGGGGCCACCTGTAAGCCAGCCCGAGAGGCCTCACCAGAAACCAACCCTGCTGGAAGCTGATCTTGAACTTCCAGCCTCCAGGGCTGTGAAAGAACAAAGGCCTGTTGGTTAAGCCCTCCAGTCTGCCGTATCGTTACGGCAGCCTGAGAAGACTAATATGGAGATACACAAGCAAGCAAAATGAAGCCAGATGACTGAGAAGGAGAATTATGAGATGAAAGAACAAATAAAGTACATTTAGAAAGGAGGAGAATGATGAGAGAGAAAGGAAAGGTTGAACTCTCAAAAAAAGCACTGATAATTTACAATCTTGACCAGTTTGAAGTCCACCCTTTCAGCCTCATCCCCAGGGAACCTGTGCTCTAGCATTAAGCAAAAACTCCAGTGTCTGTGGAGGCCACAGTGATGCAGTGGACAAGGGAAGCAGGCCAGGGATAGTGGAACAGGATGGTGGCAAGTTGGAAGTGGACGGCCCATCCAAGGGAGGCAGCCCACTGCCTCAGCACCAGCCGATGATGCCACGGAGGAATGTGGAGTTGTGGTCGAGAACTTTGGATTATTTTCCAGAGAAGGCAGAAAGCTGCATTTATGTGAAATCTTTTTATATTTGGGCAAGTAATAAAATTACACACACATACAGTAGCCCCAACCAAAGACAACAGGACTGAAACTGGTTCGCAGGCCCAAGATTTCAACCTCTATTTCAGCCACAGGGCACCCTGCTGGCCTCAGGGTACCCAGGCACTTCCACACTTCCGTGCCCTGCTCCTGCGATCCTCCGGACTTCTAGGACCTCCTCTTTTTGTCCACCTGTCTCTACATGGTCTTTCAGACGTAGACGCTGCCTTACATCTTTGGCTTCCCCTGACCACTCCAGGGAGTCAGACTATGGGATCCTCTCTGCCGTTTCTCTCTCATAATCAATGTGCACTCTAACAGAAAGCTACCTTGAAAATACAGACAACATCTGGGCTTGCGCTTGCAGCCTAGGTGGAGTGACAAAGATCAGATTTACTCCTGCATAAAACAATGAAAAAAAACTGGACAAAATACATGAAACAACAATTTTCAAGATACTGAATCATAGACGATGAAGGATGGTGGTCCCCAAGAGATGGGAAATAAATGAGATGAGCCCTATGATGGCCCAGCTTACTGCCTTGAGAGTGTCTAGGCCCCAGCACAGGGAGTTTAAACTCGTGTGGAGCCTGGCGGACTCCCTGAGTAAGAGCTGATAGTCTGGGGAGACCCAAGAGGCTAAGTTCATGGTGTGCTAGAGAGGGGAGAGCCCACAGTGAGAGATCTTGAAGATGCGCGAAGGTTCCCTCCTAGTATGGAGCAGAGCTCCGAGGAGCGCCTACATGGGAGGAAGCTACCTGAGGCCAGGAACCGCGCCCATTCCTGTCAGTTAGGCTGAAAACCTCACAGCTCAGAGGGTCCTGGGTGGAGCAGCCAGAGGGCTTGTGCCAGCAGTGAGGAAGAATGAGCCTGAGTCTAAACACAGCTCCAGCCCCACCTAACAAATCTTAGAAGCAAGACCTGAAAGGACCACACTGTTTTGAAGTAGCTTAACTACATTCTAGAACACAACTGAAGAATATTCACAGGAATACAAAAATATCCAGCAGCCAAAAGACAAAATTTTCAATGTTTGGCATCCAATAAAAATTTACTAGGGAGGCAAATAAATAGGAAAATGCAAATCATAATGAGAACAGAAAAACTGAAATAGAACCAGAACTGACACAGATGTTAGAATTATCAGACAAAGACCTTACAACAGTTATTATAACTATATTCCACCTGCTCAAAAGGTTAAATAAATACATGGAAGATATACAGAAGACCCAAATTGAATTTATAGAGATAAAAATTAAAATATCCTAGATGAAAAATATACCAGATAGGATTAAAGGCAAATTAGACATTGCAGAGAAAAGATTAGATAACCTGAAGACATAGCAATGGAAATGATCCCAGGTGAAATACACAAAGAAAAAAGAATTAGAGCATCAGCGAGCAGTGGGACACCTTCGTATGGCCTAATATGTGCGTAACTGGAATCAACAAAGAAGAGAGAAACAGCAAGATACAGAAAAAAGGGCAGAAGAAAAAATGGTCCCAAATGTTCCAGATTTGATGAAAACTATAAACCTACAGATCTAAGCTCAACCAATCCCCAGAACAAGAAACATGAAGAAAATTACAAGGCACAGCATAATCAAACTGCTCAAAACCAGTGATCAAGAGAAATCTTCAAAGCAGCCACAGTAGGGGAAAACATGTTATGCAGAGAGGAGCACAGATAAGCCAACAGCCTACTTCTTGTTGGAAAAAAATGCAAGTGAGAAGACAGTGGAGCAACATCTTTAAAGTACCAGAGAAAAATGCAAATCTTTCAACACAGAATTCTATACCAAAGCAACTTTCAAACACGAAGGTGAAACAGACCTTTTCAGACATGCAAAAAGTGAAGGCATTCATATTACGCCAGCCAACACTACAAGAAATGTTGAAGGGAGTCCTTCAGGCAGAAGTAAAACGACAGCAGATGGAAATATAGCTCTACATAAAGGAGTGAAAAACACTGGAAGTGGTAACAAAATGGAAGAATATGAAAGATTTTTTTCTTATTGTTCAATCTCTTCAAAAGATCACAGTTTAAGCAAAAGTAATAACAATGTAGCAAGGGGTTTATAACATATATAAAAAAAATGTATGACTACAGATGCATGAAGGTTAGGAGGGATGAAACTCAAGTGCATTGTTTTAAAGCTCTTGAAGATATGCTTGTGCAATAAGGATTTGTATTCCAACCCCAAAGAAATCACTAAAACAGCAAAACAAAGATTTATAGATAATAAGCTCACAAACAAGATAAAATGAATAAAAACTACTAACCTAAAAGAAACCAGAAAAAGATGAAAAAAGGAAACAAAGAATTGATGAGACAAATAGAAAACAAAAAGCAAAAGCAGTATGATAGGCTAAAACTCAACCATATTAATAATCATACTAGATGTAAATGTTTGTCTAATTGGCCTAAATAAAAGGCAAAGATGGTCATATAGGATAAAAAAGCATGAACTCAACTTTTAACCTATCTGTGTCTTTATATTTAAAGTTTGAAAAAACATAACAACATTCTAACACTATTAAAAGAAAGCTGGAGTGACTTTAATGTTAAAATAGACTGCAGAACAAAGAATATTACCAGAAATAAAGTCATTTAATAGTAATAAGGGCATCAATCTCACAAGAGGACATCCGATCCTAAATATATGGGCACCTAATACAGAGCTTCAAAATATATGACACAAAAACTAACAGAACTGCAAGAGGAAAAAAACAAGCCTACAATACTAGTTGGAGAGCTCCATACCCAACTCTCAATAACTGATTGAGCAGGCAGAAAATTAGTAAGGCAACACAAGATGTAAGCCACACTCAGCCCATGTGATCTCATTTATTTATGCAAGAACACTCTGGTAGACAAGTGAATAATACACACTCTTTTCAACGGCACTCAAAACTTTTACCAAGAGAGATCATATTAAGGATCACAAAACAATTCTGAATAAACTTAAAAGGATTCAGATCATCCAAACTACGTTCCTTGACCACAACGGAATTAAATTAGAAATCAATGACAAAATGATCACTGGAAGAATCCCTAAATAATGGAAATCAAACAACCCGCATGTCAAAGAAGAAATCCAGATGAAAATTATAAAGTGTTTTGAATGGAATGAACATGAAACCACAACATATCAAAACTTGTGGAATGCAATTAAAGCAGCACATGGTGCGAATTTACAGCACTAAGTGTTTATACTGGGAGAGAAGGTGTGAAATCAATGACCACAGTTTACACTTTAAAAGGTAGAAAAAGAACAAATTAAACTCAAAATAAGCAGAAATAATAAATATCAGAGTGGAAATAAATGAAACAGAAAATAAACAATAAAGAGAAATCAATGGAACAAAAAGCTGGTTCTTTGAGATCAATAAAACCGATAAACCACTAGTCAGGCTGATTTAGGGGGTGGGGGATAAAGAAATTATCAATATCAGGAATCAGAGAGGCAATATTGCCGCAGATTCTATCAATATTAAAAAGATCATGGGGAAATACTATGAATAAGTTATGTCAATAAATTCATCCAGCTGGATGAAATGGGCAAATTCCTTGAAAGATACAAACTATCAGGCTTATACAAGAAGAAATAGATAACCTTAATAGCTTCACTTCCATTACATAAATTGAATTATCTTTCAAAAAAAGAAAACTCCAGGCCCAGACAGTTTTACTGTTGAGTCCACCCAACATGTGAATAAGAAATAGTGACATCAGTGAAAACGGCGGAGTAAGGCCTTCTGAAAATTCTCTCCTGCAAATAACCTATGAAAAAACTGGCTAATATGGTTAGAACCAACCTTTTCAGAATTCCTGAAACTAGCCCAAAGCATGTAGCAACCTGGGGAATGTTTGTTCAAGAAAAGAGGTTCAGTCTTGGTAAGAACACCAAGCTTTGTGTCATCTTAACTTGACCTAGTCCCATCCCCCACTGTCCAGATCTTTGGGGACCTTGAAAGGAACAGCCTGCATGTATGGTGAAAGCCAACAGCCTGGCAGCCAGGGGAGGAAGCAGGACAGGGCTGGAGCTCCTCCAAAGCCTCGTTCCCAAAGAGCTGTGATTATCCGACCTGTCTGGAGGTACCACTTGTAAGGCTGTCTGTATCTGACTTTGCTCTGGGCTTGCCTTTTCCTTGGGAAACATTTGCTGATAACAGTTATAATTAACTTCACAGCTGCCTGAGAGGCGAATAACAGCAGGCAAACAGACTAACCAAAAAGCTGAAAAGGAAAAGATGGGAGAAGAATATGTCCACAGGGGTTTTGAAAAGCTCACACATATTCCTGGGAGTCGAGAAGGTCTCACACACGGGTAGGGCTGGGTGCGTGCACAGGAAGGGCCTGAGGAGGCCTTAAGCCCTCACCTCTGGCTGACCTTGACGCTCTGTGCAAGCCAGAAGCCAAGGTTAAGACAGAGCTGCCACTTGGCTGGCTCAGTGTTGAAGGTGCACAACACACCAACAGAGCCCCTTTGCAAGACTGGGGAGACTGACTGGTTCCAGTGTTTAAGGATATCTTATTAGCTGATCACTAATCTAATCGAGCAGAGACTTCAATGGCCAAACATTACATTTAGAGAATTTGTTCAGAGAAGTCACTTAACAAAGAACAACTACAATAAGTAGCAACAACAACAAACCCTGGGGAGGTGAAAGAATCTAATTTCCAGAAGTATCACATTATATCATTTAAAATGTCCAGTCTTCAACAAAAGATTACAAGACGTGCAAAGAAACAAGAAAGTACGGCCCAGACACAGGGAAAAAAGCAATCAACAGAAATTGTCCCTTAGGAAGCCCAGACACTGGACTTTTTAGACAAAGACTTGACATCCACCATTGTAAATATGTGCAAAGAATTAAAGGAACATATGAGAACAATGTCCACGAAATAGAGAATATTAATAAAGAAACAGAAAATGTAAAAGGAAGAAGGAAGACCAAGTCTACGCCAACTCTTCTAGAAAAGTGAAGAGGTGGGAACTCTCCCCAACTCATTTCATGAGGCCAGCTTACCCTGATACCAAAACCAGACTAAGACATCACAAGAAAGGAAAACTACAGACCCATCTGCCTCATCAACAAAATTCTTAAAAATCCAAATAAAACTTCAGCAAATCAAGTCCACCAATTTATAAAAAGGATAGGTGGAGTTATCCTAAGAATGAAGGGTTGGCTTAACATTTGAAAATCAATGTAATTTACCTTATTGACAAATAAAAGAAGAAAAATCACATGATTATCTTAACAGATGCAGAAAAAGCATCTGACAAAAATCCAACATCCATTCCTGATACAAATTCTCAGCAACCTAGGACATGAAGGAAACTACCTGATAAAGGGTATTTATGAAAAAACTTATAATATCATACTTAACAGGGAAGACTGAATGCCTTCCCATTCACTTCCCAAAGGATCAAGAAAAGAAAAGACCTACTCTCATCATTTCTATTCCACACTGTACTGGAGGGTCCAGTCAGTACAACAAGGCAAAAACAAAAACGAACAAACAAAACAAATAAAAGGCATCCAAAATTGGGAAGGAAGAAATTAAACTTTTTATTTGCATGACTGTCTATGTAGAAAATCTGGTGAAATCTGCTAAAAAGCTATTACAACTAACAAGAGAGTTTAGTAGGGTGGCATGACACAAGATCAACATACAACAATCAGTAGTATGTCCATAAATTAGCAACAAACAATTGTGATTTGAAATTGAAAAAGAATGCCATTTACATACATATATGCAAGAATAGATCAGCTAAATATGTGCAAGAGTTATACACTGAAAACCAAAAAACTATGTTCAGAGAAATTAAACCTGACCTAAATAAATGGAGAAATATGTCATGTTAATGAGTCAGATGACTGAACATTGTTAACATGTCAATTCTCCCCAAACTGATTTGTGGATTCAAGGGAATACCAACTGGAATTCTAGCAGGGTTTGTTGGACAAATTGACAAGCTTATTCTAAAACTCATGTGGACATACAAAAAGACCGGGAACAGCTAAACCAGCTTTAAAAAAGGACAAAGTTGGAGGACGAATAATACCTGATTCCAAGACATATTATAAAACATCAGTAATCAAGGCAGTGTGTTAGTGATGTAACGACAGAGCAGTAGACCAACGGATCAGAACAGAGTCCAGAAACAGAGCCACACACATACTGACGATTGATTTTCAATGAAGTGGCAAAGGCCATTCAGTTGAGGCAGGACTCTTCTTTCAACAAATGGTGCTGGAACAACTGGATATCCAAATACAAACCCAACCCAACCCAACCAAACCCAACCCTCTGATCCAAACCTCATACCACATACAAAATTTAACATAAAACAGATCGTAGACTTAAATATAGAACAGGAAGTTATAAAACTTTTACAAGAAAACATAGGACAATACCTTTGTGACTTTGGGCAAAGATTTCTTAGATACCGTACTAAAGCATAATTTATAAAAGAAAAGAACTGATAAACTGGACTTCATCAAAGTTAAAGTTTGCTCTTGGAAAGCCACTGTTAAGAAAGAGAATGAAAAGACAAAACAGAGACTGGGAGGAAATACCTGCAAATCATGTATCCGATAAAGAACAAATTTAGAATGTATGAAGAACATTGTCATGTCACACCCCTGATAATGGGTAGTTTTGGTTTCAAAAATGGCAGGTGAGGAGAGTGAGAAAAAGGATGGAAAATGGATAATGAAAGTAAAAACTTAAAAACATAGTTGCAAGTAACAGGGTATTTTAGGGGAAAAAAGGTAAACTACATCCTTCTCATGAAGAGAAGAAGAAATTGAAGGAGTCTGGAGTAAAATTATTATAAAGATGTAAAAATACATACAGTGGGGGAGTGATAGGATAGTTGGAATGAACTCTTACGGCTACACTATATTAAGAAGAGATTTCATTCATTCATTCAGTTCACATTCGAGTGTTTATAAGTAAAGGACTTTAATATGATTGACCAGCTGTATTAACTTCTCTCTGACCAATGTTGTTAATGAAATAAAGCACTCTATGTTTAAAAAAATCCAGCAAACTCAAGACAGAATATATTAGTAACTAGGGAACTAGCTTCATTACAAACTCTGATTTGGGCAGCAGATAATAACATCACAGGGACATGAGGTACAAAAGGTGAAAGTTTAAGACTTTCAGGAAAATGCCTTTGTTAAATTAACCTACAGAAGTTTCTTCACGATTGCCTTAAAAAGAAAGTATAGCTTTACTAAAATGTGTATATACTGTATGCGCAGAAGTGATCGACATTTCTAAAAAAAAAGAACAAACACGACAAGAAATTCAAGGGGCAAGTGGTAGGAGGCAGTCCTATGTGGCTCATTACATGTTTTGGTCAACCCACTACTAAGCAGGTGCTGCAAACTGAATGGCAAGGCTGCAAAGAAACAAATCAGCTTCTGTCCATTTACTTGGCCACAATGGACTCAGGTCAATAAAGTAGATAAAGAAATGACTTCTCTGTATTTCCACCTTCAACTCGCCTACAGTTTTCAAGTCATGAGAAACGTATCTTAATTCATCCTTACTTCTAAGAAATTATGAGCTCAGGGAAAGCCCAAAGCTTCAGATAAACCTGAATCTAGACATATCTGAACTTCTCATGAAAATTTATTTTCAGAAGCTTCATAAGTGCTCTACGTTCAAAAGGAGAAGCCAAGTGACCTCGACAGCCTCTGGAAGCTGGGATGTCTCGGGGGGCTTTTTTGAACTTTAACCTGGAGAGCATGGCATGGATCTCTGGATCACCTGGAAGCAGACATCCAGTGCAGTCAGAGTGACTGCAGTCTTTCATTTGCAAATTAGGCAAAAAGTTCTAAACATTTTTCTGAAACACGGTCAAAGACATGGACAGTATTGTTCCCATAATGTATCAAATATGGTCATTTTTGGTTGTTGAAACAGTCTGTCCTCATTGCTCCAGTCTATCTTTTTATATGTGTAATCTGTCACTGAGTACAACCTCCTTAGGCTCAGTGATCGTATTAACAACTATTACGTAAAATTTCAACTGTTCAGAGATTGGAACTGAAAACACACCTGGCAGATACAACAAAAAGAGAAAAAAGGAAAGACCTGGGATGTGTGTTTGCACCTTCCGGCAGGCAGAGGGACAGCACGGACAGGACAGTGGATTAGGCAAGACAGGACCTGTGTCCTGGGCTGGGTCTGCCACCTCCTAGCTGCAGTGATTTGCCACAGGTCATAGGCTCTGGGATCTGGTTTCTCCACATGTAAAAGGCCTGCATGTCTCCCAGGGAAATGGTGAGAATCAAACCTGATAATGTGGGTGGCAGGGCTCTGAAGTGACACAGGCTATATATTGTTATATACTCATCAATAGTTTTATCTCTGAAAAAGAAAGATTTTTAAACTTACACAAAATGGTATCTTACCAAGGAGCCTCAGGACACTGCATACAGTTTACAAACACACACACACTCAGTAGTGTGGGAACAGAAGGCTGAGGTCTTGGTCCGAGTGCTGACATAATGTGCCCTGTGAACTCGGCACAACCCTCTCCCTTACTTTCCTCGACTCCAAACAGAGGAGATCCAGAAAGAATGTCTACAGCATCTTCTAGGTCATGATTCTGTGACTTTTTTAAATACAACTTAAAAATTGTGTTTGTCTTTCATCTGTACAGTGAAATATTATCTTGTGAAATAATGCATGATTTTATTTGATAATTCCTATAAATTAGACTGCCATCTAAATCAGAGTTTTTGAATGGGAAGAGACATATTATTCTCCAAAGCGTACAGCACGGTGTGCTTGAACAAACACTCTCCTGAAGGAAGCTCATCAGGCTCGTGTGTGTGCACATGTATGCAGGCGTGCTCTCCTGTGTGGGGTGATGGCAGGACAGGTGGGCACAGCCAGTGTGAAGGCACAAGTGACAGCTCGCTAGTGAGGTGGGAATAAGAAGGTTGAGCTTAAAATTAGGTACAAAATGATCCTCAATGATAAAAATGGAGAAATATTTTGGGAAGGTTTTTTTTTGAGGTAAAAGAGGGATTTTCTATTTATGGATTAAGTGACATAGCAAGCACCAAATAAAAATACAAAATCTTCCTAGAGATCTTTTAAAATGAATACCTCAAAATAAATTGCTCAAATACATTAGGCATTTCTAGAAAACATATAATGATAACATTCTGGTTATTAATTTTTTTTCTTTAATGCATCAAAATAGGCATTTCATAATTTTTTACCATATTACCTACTTGTTTTCAGTTAATGTCATTTCAAAATGTTACTCAAACAAAAATAAATGATAAAAAGTGTCTATAAAAACAAAAATTTAGTGTAACATTCTTATTTATTATTTCTTATAACTTTGTAATACACATACATATAATGTTGTAATACATATTTCAACCACTAAAAAATTCTCCTTAAACTAGAACCCGCATACACTGGTGGTGGGAATGCAAATCGGCTCAGCCACTATGGAAACCAGTATGGAGATGCCTCAAAAAACTAAAAATAGAAATACCATATGACCCAGCTATCCCACTACTGGGTATCTACTCATCAACTTGAAATCAACAATCCAAAGTAACATATGTAGCCCTATGTTCATTGCACCATCGTTCACAATAGCCAAGACATGGAAGCAACCCAACTGCCCCTCGACTGATGATTGGATAAAGAAGATGTGGTGCATATATATACATTGGAATACTACTCGGCCATAAAAAAGACAAAATCATCCCATTTGCAACAACATGGATGGACCTGGAGGGAGTTATGCTAAGTGAAATAAGCCTGACTGAGAAAGATAAACACTACATGATTTCACTCATATGTGGAATATCAACATACACATGGACAAAGAAAACAGTTCAGTGGTTCCCAGGGGAAGGGGGATAGGAGGCAGGCATAGGGGGTGAAGGGGAGCACTTATGTGGTGACAGTCAAGAAATAACGCACGACTGAAATTTCACATTGATGTAAACTATTATGAACTCAATTAAAAAAAATTCTCCTTAAACTAGCTAAACTCTTTCAAAAATCAATTATCTGAAATTTAACTTACAGTATGATGTTATGAAAAGGGAAATGGAGAAAATGTCCTTAAAAAAATACCCAAATATTTATCAGTCCAAATTATTTAGGAGAAGTTGCTTACTGTGTCATAGACTCTGAGCCCAGTCTGAAATCCTGGGACTTGTCCTTAATGACTGACTGTTGGGAAAGAAGAAGAAAAACAAACCATAAGTCAAAAATTAGAGAAGAAGACACAGGCAGTATTCACATGCTGAAAACCCACCACTTGCTGAGTGAGGAGGGAGCACGCCTCTTCTGAACTGAGTGTCTGCCAGCACAGTGTATCCACTCCTCTGGAGACCAAGGGAGGCGATCTCCAGATCGCTCAGCACGCCACCAGGTCAGCTTTCAGGTGTGCGGCAAAGAGAGTTGTGAATCACCCTAAATCAGTCTAGTAACACTATATGGCATATTACTTAAGTTCTAAATTTATCTTTCAAGACTGCATCTTTCCTTTGTCATCTTTTCAGCATACTCTATTTTCATAGTAATACTCACTGAACTATGTGTAAAATTTTCATTGTGCAAGCTCTTCAAATCTTTCACAAAATTTGTTCAGTATTATGTTCACCTCTAGGAGAAAAACTAATAAGCACTTTAGTGGGGCCAGATTATATCGAATGTTAGACGGTCCCTCTAGAATTTGAACATTAACTCCAAATGAAAGAACACTGTGGGGAATGGTGTTTGATGTAAGACATCAACCCACTGTTGTTACAAAACAGACTGCAAATGTTTTTTAGAGACAATTACACGTTATGGAAAGGATTCATTTAAAATTCACGCAGAAAATATACATTGTTAGCACGTTAAAGTTTTGAATTACATACAAACGAAATCTACCCAATTGTTTAAATTAAAAAACCCTCAGAAAACAAAAAACCAAACTGAAGTGAAAGAAAAGGATACACCCTTCTCCTTCAGTCGTAACTTGTTTAGTAACTACTGCCTTCTCAGTCGTATCTCTGCTGAAGCCGGTTTTGCCTTTTTAGACTTCCTCTCTCACAATCAGATTTCTGCAAGATCATTCTTCAGCAGGATTTGGCATTGAATGTCTTTAAACAAGTATTACTTTTATTATCATAAAGATTTCAAGAGGATATTGTACTTCTCTGGACCATAGTTATGTGAAATTGCTAGCTGGATAGGTTTAACTCAAGCATGTAATAAAAACAAGAATTAAAGAACGCGGAGACTTGGTGGTGAAAGGTGGATATGCAGCAGTAAGTGACCCAGTTTCACAGACAACAAAAGAACCAATAACGCTTTGATTTTTCCCTACCAGTGAAGATGATCTGACTCAGTTAAGATGTGTTTAGGGGAAAAAGTACAAACACAGGGAAAATTCAAATTTAAGGACTAATTGAGATTTCAGAATAGTCTAGCTGCCTTCAACCCAAGAGATGAAGAAGGAAAGAAAACCATCAAAACCTAACTCAGAAAGCATCAAGCATAACCGAATTTCTTCAGTTTTTTTCCCCCAGACTTAGAAAATAAATTCTAAACACAGCAATCAAACTAAAGGTAAGATGTGTTATGCGTTACGTAGTCTAAGTATTACTTCTATCTCTTTGCCCATGGCAAGACCAGCATCTTACCACAAATATATGTACACTCATGCATCACTTAACATTGACATGTGTTCTGAGAAGTGCGTCGTCATTAGGTGATTTTGTCATTGTCTGCACATCATAGAGTGCACTTACACAAACCTAGATGGTATAGCCCACTACACACCTAGGCTCTATGGTACCAATCTTGTGGGACCACCATCGTTTCCCTGGTCCGTCGTTGACTGAACAGTCATTATGTGGTGCATGACTGTACCTATATAAAACTTTGTAAAACTACTAGATTATGAAAAAACTCAACATAATGGCTCTAATCAGAATTTGAATATAGTCCAGAGGTTGAGGGGGGAGAAGTGAGACTGAATTATACATCACTGTTAAGTCAATGTTACTGTTAATCATTTGTTGTGATCCTGACAAATGAGTAACAACATATTGCCATGTGCAGGTCTTACCAAATCTACTTTTATTATTTTGTTCATGTGAAATAGATGCTGTGATGTCCCCAGAAAGTTTTTCGTAAGCAGGCTACATCGGCCCTGCCATCTTATCTTCTGTATTACTGCAATACCGTACCTGGCATATCCAAGTCCTTTTTCATGATGCAAAGGTAGCTTAACCTGTGTTCATAGCCTATGAATCCTAAATTAGTAGGGTATCGACATTACAAAGTTTTAATATTTATTTGTAAAAGGACACTTATTTAATTAGGACCAATACTTCACTTCTAAACACCTTTACTCACTCATTCCTTGGTCTCAGCAGCAGCACGCCATATGGGTAGTTACTCATGGAGGCAGAAGGAGGGGGAAGAAGGAGGTGTCTCTGTGAGCTGTTTTGTTTCATTTTATCTTTCAACAAAAAAGCCCCCAAGTCTACAATACAATCAGCCCATAAGCACCCCCCACCATCAACAAGGCCAAGGAGAATGACGGCCCTTCTTTCCCTCCTGTCCACACACACCTCTCAGACAGCTGTTTTGTGACCTTGTTTCCTCTTCATGGATGCCCTTGATTTGGAGAGGAGGGATGAAGAGAGGAAGATGAGCAAAGCAGAGGAGATGAATGAAAGGACCAGAATCTAGAGACTTCTGCTTCCCAAACCCTCACAACTTCTTAGTGATGCTTTTAAATTTAGATGCGGTGAGAGAAACACGAAAGGAACGATTAATGGAATGATTTTAAGTGCCTCCACTGAATACGTGGAGTTTTACCAAGAAGAAAACAACTCATAAACAGCTTTGTAAGAGATAAATGGGACATGCAAACAACTCACCCAAATATTTCTATAAACTTGAATTATGAATGTAACATTAGGTACATGTTCAATCAATGTTTGTTGTAGCTAGCACATCAGCTCTAAATAAGGCAAATTTATGATACAGCGTAGCTCTATTTTATGTGCTGTTGATATACCTCCTGATATCTACCTTTTCCATATAAATTAATACCTATAATTTGTTTTACCCACTTTGCAGGAATTTTTTAAAAACCCCAAGAGCCAGGGTTGGTGATTAAATTCTGGTCTTGGTTCTGTCATTAACTCTTTATGTGGCCTAAGCCACTTAACTTCTCTTGGGGTCTGTTTATTACTCGCAAACGAACAGGAGGGGCTCAGAATAAAAGCGACTGTCACAGCACCATGCTTGTATTTTGCAGATGAGGAAATGGAGGCCCAGAGTCACCAGGGTCACAGAAGTAGCCTGAAGGTTGCAATCCTGTTTTTCAAACTGATTTGACAGCAAAATTATTTTTCAATACCATTTTGTTTGAAAGCCTCATACACAAAGACTTGAAAGTAGAACCACTCTAGTGAAGCTGGGTTGGGCAGCCTGGCAAACCTTGCCTCTCCAGCCTCATCCTCCACGGCCCCAAGGAATAGGGCTCCACAGAGGAGAGTTTACAAACCACTCGAGCAGACAAGCTCTTGCAGGTTTCCTCTATTGCTAAAGTTCTCTTTCCAGGAGCACAATTTTACAATGTTAAATATTCATATAAGTTTGGTGTTGATTCTTTTAGAATTTATTAATAATTATGTGAGCTGTATTTGACTCCAAATCCTCCAATTATAATGCTTTTCCTTAAGGACAAATATTCCTCTGCATTAAAATGCATCTTCTACAAGTATATTAAAACAAAACGTGAAGGCCTTCATCTTGATTCATGATGTGTAGGTTTGGATACTAAGTGTGCCAATTAAAAACAACACCGGCAAATACCTACGGAGCACCAACAAACGCTCTGGAGCAGCGGCAAACACTCATGGACCACCAGCAAACACTTAGAGAGCACCACTCTGCATGGAAGGCACTATGCTGGGTGCCCTGGGGAGACAAAGCTGAGGAGGCTCTCAGAGCTCCTAATCTAATGTGGACAGGTACGGCTACAGCCCACAAGGCAGAAGAAGATGGACATTGTGATAAAGGTAAAGGGAGATGCGAGGAAGTAAAGGAACAGAAGCCTTGAACTCGAACTGGAGGCTTGTGAGGACTCACAGAGGAGCGGGCATTTAGCTAGATCTTAAGGGATGAACTGAAATTCTGACAGTTGGAGAAGCACAAAAAACTACACAGTGCAAGAAAACAGTGAGCAGAGGTTGGAGGGATGGGTCTGCAGGGCTGCAGACCCAGGAGGGTGCTTTGAAGATGAGGAAAAGCAGGTCCACACTTCTGTTCAGTCTCTGAGGGGTGGGACCTAGAGGATAACTGACAAGATCTGGACTTTACAGACATGTAGAGCCAACTGAGAGCTCTGAGCTGGTAAGTCCCATGACTGGATTTCCATTTTAGGAAGGTCTCTCCAGTAGGCAGGTCAAAAGTACATCACAGACAGGAGAAGGGAGAACGGAGACTGCGAGACCAGGGGCTGCTTCATAGCAATGACCTCCCCAAGCTCCTGCCCCTCAGTTCACTCTTGAAACGCCTGGCAACCCGAATGCCTCTTCCCTCTGTCCTGTCATCCTTCACCACAACCCTCACAGGGATTCAACCAGCAAGTATGTGGTAATGACTTCCAACCACACCCTGGACCCAGATCTACAGTTTTCTTCAAAATGATGTGGCCATCATTAGTTTTCAGCAAATCTCCCCGGAGCCCCACAGCTGCCTCACAGTGAAGCTCTTACGTTCTACACACTGAGATGTTCAAACCAGAAGCTGAGATTTCTCCTTTTCCTTCACGTGGCTTTAGTCACCACATCCTAGTTTCTTCTATGTTTGGGTTGGATTACTGCACACCCTCCTAGTCTTATTTCTTCTAGTACTGCTTTTTCCCAGTCTTTTCAGAGATCCTACAATGAGCTTTTGAAACAACCAACTTGATCATATCATCCTCCATGCTTTAAACCCTTTGATGACTCCCCACCAGCTTCAGGATAAAATCCACCTCCTTGACACATGACACAAAGACCTTCTTGATCCTGTCCACTTGCTCAGGGTCAGCTCTCTCTCTCTTTACCTTTGTCCGGTCGTGATGAAGAATTTGTGGTGGCCCAAGTGGACCGTGCCTCAGTGTGTATCTATTCAATTGGCCCGGGGGCCCCTCCTCCCATAAAACTCAATTTAGAAATCGGCTCCTCTGGAGAGCCTTTCCTGACCTCATTAAGCTTAGGTCAGGGGCCATTTCTAGTTGCTGTCCTAGCATTTCCTGTAGAACTCTATCAAAACACTTATATTACTATGCTGCAAAAAACCCTGATGTTTGACTATTTGCCTGCTCTTTTGAGAGAGAATTCCTTGAAGTTGAAGGTAGATGATGATTTCATTAACACATTGGAGTACAGGAAGAAAAACCAGGTTTTAAAAAACACATTTGGTTTTGGGCATATGGGACAAGAGATTCCAGAATAAACTCTACATGAAAATTTCTAGTAGGTAGTTACAAATACACTTGGGGAATTCAGAACAGGAGCCAGGGTTACATATATAGAATTTGATACATCTGAAATACCAAAGTAATATTTGCAACTATGGCGTAGAAGCGCTAATCCAGAAAAAATATGTTAGGGAAAAATGAAGAAAAAAGATGCAGCATATATCTTGGTGAGGGCGGTATTACAGCGGGAGGCAAAGCCAGAGGATGAGAGAGAAAGAGGAGAGGCAAGTGAAGGAAAGGAGAGAAAGGGCAGAGGCAATGGTGTCAGCGACCCAGAACACCGGGGTCTAGAGGACTTCTTTACAAGGTCTGTAACCTGTCGGCTTGGTCCTTCCCTCCATCCTGTGCTTCACCCCTTGTCCCGCCCCGCTGTGACCAGCTGGTTTTTCCAGCTTCTCTGAAGAGCATTTCTGGCCACGTTAGGGCTTGCACACATGCTGTTTCTAATGCCTCAAATGTATCCTCCTGCCTACCTGGCCCCCTTATAAGAACCAACTCACCCAGTTCTCACCAGAGGACTCATACTTTCCCTTCACTGTCCTTTTATTGCTTAAATGTTTAGCTTTGTGATGTATTAATTACAGTTACTTTCACTCATTAGACTGTAAGTTTTATAAGTGCTTGGGATATTTCTGTTTAATTCACCATTATACTGTCCAGACCACATTCCACAGTGCCTGGATAAACAGCAGACATCCAATGTATACACATTAAATGAATAAATAATCGAGGATAAGTGTGGGCTGGAAGAATGTGGGAGGGAAATGACCACAAACACAGTGGAGAGGTCAGCCACAGACAGGAAGGGCACTTCTGTCTTTGAGATCTGCAAGTGGCTGCAGAAGGAAGGTGAAATCACAGAAATACAGAGAAAGCAGGGATGAGAGGTGGAGGGGATTCCTGCTGCATGACTGCTCTTCAAGAAGTCGACTTGGAGTAGGAGGTTAGAAATCTGAGGGACGTGCACATGATTCTGACAAGGCACTGCAAAGACTGACGTAGAGAGCCAGGAAGAACAACAAGATGCTCCAGGCCGCAGGGAGGCTGGGAATCACGAACACAACAGAGGGACAACCAATACAATTACGGGCTCTTCTTCAGCAATGATAAAATGCCAGAGAAGAAAGGAGAACAACGTCCCCAGGCCCGGGGACTGTTAAGAATGCCAAGTCACACACTCCAACTGCTGTGTGCGTGTGTCTGGCAACAAATTGCTAAGTAATCGCTGTTTCTATGCATTTGTTTCCTGGTGGTCAAAGTGACCTGGTTTGGGGAGAGTGAGAACTGACTGCGGATAACCAAGAACGCAGGAAATATTAGAATGCTACCCCCACCACTTTTAAATTCCTGTAAACTGAAGAGTCATTTGGGTCATGCACTTTCTCTATGGGACCAAACTATTCCCTAGTGATGGGAGATTAGGGAAGGAAACCGGAGAGACTGAAGGAGACCTGACAGTTTCATGAAGCCCACTGCTGCCTTTGTGTACTGCTGAGCATCTGCCTGCGTGCAAGACCCTCACTGCGGATGTGGGGGCACAGGGCTCAGGTCCGACTTGGAAGATTAATAAATGCCTCAGTGCAGCTGCTCCTATTTGTTTGCCTGATCCTTCCTCCACTTGATAAACACTTACTGAACACTTGCTTTGTGCTAGATGCTGGAAATTCAATTTTGAACAAGACACAGTCCCTGTCTTCAAGGAACTTTTATTTCCACCCAAAGAACAAAGGAATAGAAGAAAAAAGCGAAATGCGTGAGCCATGCTAGAAGTAGCGAGCTGCACTTTTCCTTTTAACTCAACTTCTTTTGCCTGACCTTTCCTTCTTCATCTTTATTATAAAGACCGACAGGTTATGAAACAACTATGTACTTTTAAATAAAGTTTCAAAATACAGCTGATCCTCATTATCTGTGGATTCTGTATTTGCAAGTTCACCTACTCACTAAAACTTACTTGTCATCCCCAAAACGATACTCATGGTGCTTTCACAGTCATTTGAATACATGCACACATGCAGAGTGGTGAAAAAATTGAGTTGCCCAATGCACACATTCCCAGCTGGGGCTGAAACATAAGAAACTTCTAATGCTTCTGCATGTTTCTAATGTTCTGCCTTATTGTTTCAGCTCTTACGCTATAAACAAGTGTCCTTGTTGTGGTCTATTTAGTGCCATGTTTTTCTCATCTTTGTGCCCTTTGTTGGTGACTTTGCTGTTTAAAATGGTCCCTATACATAGTGTTGAAGTGCTGTCTAGTGTGACTAAGTGCAAGAAGGCTGACATGCTTACAGATACAATGCTGTGTTAGTTGTTTAGGCACAAGTTATAGTGCTGCTGGGTATGCACCCAACTGTAATGAATCGACAATATATACTACATAAAGCGTCTTTAAACAGAAACGCACATACAACAAGGTTACGTACTGATTGGTTGATGAAAACGTAGTGACCAGGCGCTCACAGGAACCTAACTCTGTACTTCTCCTAGGAGCACTGGTTCCGTACTCATTAATTCAGTGTTCACAGTGAATCTACAGTACAGAACTACTACGAAGAACAGGAATTGACTATGTTCTTCAGTATGGCTTCCGTGCATCAACCAAATTACTATTTTACTGTTCTCAGTTGCTACCTCCTCCAAGCTTATTCCTGACATATCTATCCAGTTTTGGAAGCTCTATCTCAATCAAATCACAACCATTTACCAAGAATATCTTCTATGTAAAGTGCTAAGGTGGGGGCTTTGGGGGGAATGAGACTATTGGCAGTTGGTTCCCATTGGTCTCATGGAGGTATGTGGAAGGAACGGCTTATGATTGCTCCACAGTCAGGTCAACTGGAGCTTTACATCTAGAGATCGAGGGCCTGAAGTAGATCCATTTCTCCTCCAACGAGGTTGGAAGAGCCTTCTCTACAAAGTTACACAACTGCGGCACAAAGGAGGCTTTTAGGAATATAAAGGAGTACCTCCCAAAGACCAGCACATTTGGGGTAGGGTCTTGGCACTGGTATTTTTACACAAGAGCCCAAGGTGACTCTAAGGCCTGGCAGCTTGAGAACTATTAATCTGGCATATACCAAACTGGCAATTCGTGGGGTAGCTGAGCTCAGGACCGATTCCAGACTTCTCTGTCTGAAGCTGACACAGCGAGTACAGCGTAGCAGCCAATAAGCACATTTGCTGTGACCCCATCTCTTCCCTTTCTTGCCTTCTGACCTCCCTCTGGTTTGAATCTTGATTCTTATCAACCCTACTCATCAAGCACTTCAATCTTCCTCTCAACAAACAATATTAAACAGACACGGTGATGCAGAGGCTCATAATTTCTCGAGGGCAAATATATGCATAAATAACTTGGCATCGAGGTAGCAGTGACAAATACGCTAAGAGATAAACAACATGCTATGAGATTATGTGAGAAAAGAGATGTCTCTGACTGAGGGGATTTCTGGCCAGTCTGTCTGCAGCCCAATTTAAGCAAGTGACTCCTTCTACCTCATCATCTGAATATCTGTATATATTTATATTGCTTTAAACTTATGTACAAAAAAGTTCAGTGAAAGAGAGAAAAAGCAAATTTTCTAATATGTTGAAAAAGAGCTTTCATTGTACGCATGGCTCATGTGGATAAAGAGACATTGAAATAAAAACCATTCTTTCCTTTTTATGACAACTACAGGAGAACCACGTTAGAATTGGAGATTATGACCATATTACTGGGACTGCTAAGCAGGAACGAGAACATCAGCAGTTAATTTTCCTCGGTTTACATAAAGATGAGCAGACAGCTAATTTCTCAAGCAAAGGAAATAAACAGTAGTCAAGATATTTCAATTTAATTAAGAGACATTATATATACTCATCATGATGAGCTTCAGTTAGCTGGACACATCTTTACGTGAAACTACTGTTTTTTTGCGGAAGATTAGCCCTGAGCTAACATCTGCTGCCAATCCTCCTTTTGCTGAGGAAGACTGGCCCTGAGCTAACATCCGTGCCCATCTTCCTCTATTTTATATGTGGGACACCTACCACAGCTTGGCTTGCCAAGTGGTGCCATGTCCACACCCGGGATCCGAACCAGTGAACCCTGGGCCGCCAAAGCGGAAAGTGCAAACTTAACTGCTGCGCCACCAGGCTGGCCCCACAACTACCGTTTTTAAGTAGGATATCTATAACCCCAACACCACTATTTATATACTTGCAGGTAATGGAAAATGACGGCAACATTCTATTAACAGGACCTTAAAATAAGAATTATAATTTAAGGAAAACACACGTATCCTAAAATATATATAACATATGTAATATTGTATATTATATAGTTTTCTACTAAAACAAACAATAGCTCTCAACCTTGGGTGGGGGGCCCCCGGGGGAAATTTGGCAATGTCTGGAAGACATTTTTGATTGTCACAACTGGAGGGGGTTAGTGCTTCTGGCCTCTAGTAGATCGAGGCCAGGGATGCTGCTAAATATCCTATAATGTACAACATATTCCTCCCAAACAAAGAATTATCTAGCCCAAAATGCCAATAGTGCCAACGTTGAGGAACCCTGGAGTGTTCGACAAAAGAAGAGGATAGCAGAGTCAGGAGATCAGAGAACTTCCAAAAATAGGTCATGCTGATTGTCAAGTCAAAAGAGAGGGTGACTCATAATAATTCTGCCACTATCTAAAGGACAGTTCACAACTAGGAATGATTGGTGGGGAGTTCTCCCAATAACATCTTTCACACTTTAGATTTAAAATAGATTACTGGAGGGACGTTACTGCTATTTAGGTTAACCTTTGAATAATATCATCATGGACACAGACATCATCCTACCGTATCAAACTACCTTAAAGTCACTGTCAGGGAGAGTACCGGGCCATGTGGAACATTGGTCTGACCCAGTACAGCATCCCTTACTCTATACTTTTATGTACATGCAACATCCAAAGATTAAAATCTATGCCTGCCTTCTCAGAGTCATGAAAGAATGTCCTACAAATACTTAACAGTTACTGAAACAGTTATGAAATCTTTATTGAGAATTTATTTAACTCTCTCAATTGAATTTTCATGGAAGATCTGTACAAGAAAATGAGATGTGACAGAGGCTGGGCTCAGAGACTCAGATCAGCTGAAGAATTAGTGGGTTGCTAAATTGGGAAACAATATCACCCTTCTGTTATTCTGTATAAGTTTTAAGTAATGGGAGCTGGAAGACCTCAAGGAAATGACAGGCTCCCCAAACTCAGTTTTGGGGTGGAGACTCTGGGGGTTACTTCAGAACCACTGGTGACTACCCAGGCCCTGTTCCCAGGCTGCATCAACTGAGAAGGCAAGCAGCCTGTGGGGCCTCCCTCTGTCAAGGGAGAGGGGTCCTGGAGACACGGAGGGGAACCACCCAACGTGGCAAGTACCAGAGCTGCTGAGGAGCCCGTGTCAGGTCCAATGGCCGAGGCATGCGTGTGAAAGGAGCATGAGCAGCCACACTGGTCACGGGCTCCTTCAGCAGAGCTCAGCTCTCACGGGCTCCTTCAGCAGAGCGCTGCTCTCATGGGCTCCGGCAGGGTACGAGACTCTGAGGCTTTCTGAGCCTCTGGGGAGAACACTCACGGACGTGACTGGGGTGGAATCTGTGGGTGTGAGGTGACTCACACTGGCTTTGCTGTCACACCATCAGGGTTCCATTTAATCTCTTCGCAGGACATGTTATATCTTCAGACTAATGGATATTTTTCAAAAGTAAATAACATTTTTTGAAATTAGTATTTTTTCCTCAAAATATTTATAAGTTATGGGAACAGATCAGGGGAGAAAAGAAATATATATCAGTTTTGTCCACACTGAGATTCCTTATGGGACACAAAGAAGTACTTTAGCTTTAATTTACTTATTAGTTAAGATTTTGATTTAGTTCTCTTCAGATAAAGGAAGAAAACTTCAAATACTCCTAAAATTTTAAAGCAAATCCAAGTGTAAATTATTTCTTATCGATTTAATATAACAAATTAGAAATAACTGCACTTTCTTCGATAAACAAAATTACTAAAATAAGGTATAAGTTGACAGTATTCTTTAGCAATAAGAAGGAGGCAATAACAATTAGGATCGGATTTTCCATGACTTAGTGTACATTAACTAACTTCCAGGTGTTTGGAAAATCTGCTTCAGCATAACCACTATCTATTAGAAATTTGTTGCTGTACTTAACACAGTAGTAAAATCATACTATCCCTACAGTCAAGAACAATTCAGATGAACTCCTGGTATAAGGACTAGTAAGTGGAAACAATTTTTTTCTATATGAAGTGATTTTTAAAAATAGTGATATACAAGGGCAATTAATCCAGGCTTTAATGAACTGACTACTTTTGGGATGAAGAGGGTAAACGAAAACTAGATATTTTGTAGACTAAGACAGACACATGCACATTGAAGACCATTTATTTATCGCCTGCTATTTCTCTGGGAGGTTGACAGGGTTACCAATGTAAAGTTCTGTGTGCGTGTGTGTGTGGCTGGAAGAGGAACTGCTCTGGAGCTATCTGATGCTTCTGGGTTCTCTGTTCTTGTTTTGGATTAGACAAGAACACAGCTGTCCTGAATATAAGTGGAGAGTGTACTCTGGGTCAGCAGCCAGCTCTTCTGAATTAGCAGCTTGCCCTACTGACTCTGCATACTAAGTAAATACTCAAGATAATGAAGACATGAGCTATGATGGATATTTTTATCTTGAAATAGTAAAACTAATAACTATTATTCATTTAATGAGTTTTTAGAGAAAGACATAAGCAAAAATATCACAGTAATTTCTTTACATTCACAGAAATAAGCTAACATTCCTGGGAGAAATTATTACTATACATCTGGTGTTTATACAAAAACATACCTGGTTGTGTTGATGTTGAAACATTATAGAAGGTAGAAGGTACTTTTCTACATTGGGTTTTTTTTTTTTAGAAATAAAAAAAGAAAACTGAGTATTTTCAGAAATTAAAAATACTGGGCACTTCAGGAATTAACAAAAAGAAAATTGGGTATTTCAGTATCTTGAAACTTAAAAAAACACAACTGCCTGTGCTAATAAGAAAAGACGTCCAAGATATATTGGTGAAAGAAAAAAATCAGAATATTAATTATGATCCTAGTTTCATCAAAACAAAGAATAGACATGAATAAAGATATGCATGTTTACAAACACAGAGAACATTTTTTGCAGGATATGCAAGAAACTACTGGAGTGAACATGAATATTAGGACAGAGGAGTTTTATTTTCCATTTACACTATTCCTTACTGGTTGAATTTTTAAAACTATGAGGATATATTACTTTTATAGTAGAACTTAAAATAATTTAAAAAAAGGAATTTTAACAACTTTCCTCCCCAAATGAATGATATAGGTTAATGCTTAGGCTATCAAAAAATAAAAAAATCTAAAAAAAAAAAGGGCAAAACAAAATACAAGTAAACTGAGGTTGCCAGCACTACTTTTCTCAAAGCTTCTGCATTCCTTCCTCCCTGAGGGCAGCAGGTTTCTCCCTTCCATCAGATGCGAGTTCACAGCTCGCTGTGGAGGACGCTGAGGAGGACACCCTCCCATGCCCCATGCCCCATGCCCCATGCCATGGTGTAGGTGAGCACTGATTTGCTCGGGGACTCTGGACTGTTGTGGAGAAAACTAACTCATGCTTGTCCCGTCTTCCTGCAGTGGGAGAGGCAAAGGCTGCCATCACCCACTAACATTTCCATGAACGAGATGAAATGCTGGAAGGTACCTGGCACATTTAGTAATACAACAGGTGTGTTCCACTTGGAAGAACTTACAAGTGTCAGCAGCTGCCAAGCTATTAAAAGGTATAATTTACTTCTTATTCCATTGTTTGAATAGAAATAATTTAAAAAAGAAAGAAAACTATAGAGGTTTCTTTCCTTTTTTCCTAAAAAAGTGTAGAGAATACAATTCTAAAGACTTCACATGAAGAAGGGTACAATGAAACAAACAGGGATATAAAACACCAGTGTGACACAAAATGTGGCTGGCTGTGCAGGTAACAGCTGCCTGTCTATTTCACTGACTAGCTGGTGGATGAAAAAGGGGACCAGCCTGAGAATGTGGGGGCCGAACTCCTAACCGGGAGTGTCATTCTGAACAAGCCTCTTACGACCATTCTGGATCTCGATTTCCTCATCTATAAAATGAAGGAATTGACTAGAATCATCAGGAATGATCTCTCAGGTCCCCTCCCTGTCACCAGTTCTAGAATTCTATGAACTCAGGACTCCCCCCTCATTTTTGTCACTTACCACAGACTACTTTTAATGTTCTTCTTCTTTTAACATATCTTATATATGATGATAAAAATAAAACTTGCACATGAAGTTAAACATCTGATGGAATTTGTGGTAGGTTTATAAGGCAGGATCTTGATAAACTCAAACCATATATATTCTGATAAAGGAACTAAACTGAAGACACAAGCAATGCCAGGTGCTAAGGAAGCCCAGTCGCGTGCGTCTCAGGGCTGGCTGTTCGCGTCATGACCCAGTGCACCCACGGCATTGTGATTACCTGGGACAGCATTCACGTTCCTCAGGGACTTCTTTTTCCGTAAGCATTGATCATTCTTTATACTTTCCCCACAGGGAAGTAAAACATTGCCCAACTATATATGTGGTACATTCCCCAAAGGAAAAATATATGTAGGACTTTATTTTAACACATGGATTCAGATAAAGCAGATCAATCATGTTTTTCAATAAAGGAAATCCATGCGTCTTAAACTTTAAAGCCCAATTTGAGCTCCATCTTCTCCATAAGAACTTTTCTACTCCTTTACCCAAATGGATTCTCATCGTCTGCAACTCCCTTCCTTTACTTATGTTTTCAAATGTTTTGCTGTGCATGTTGGCAAGTTCTCTGAGGTCTATTAGAATTAGGTTTCACGCAGCAGTGGGATTAGCCTGAAGCAGACCTCAGGGTTGAGCTGGATATCTGAAGGACTGGTCTGCTGGGATAGAAAATGAAGGCAGATTTAAGCATGGAGACCAGTCTGTGAGAGGAAAAGGCACACAAAGTTAAAAAGTCAACTACAGTCTAGACCAAGACCATGATGCAGTAGTCATCACCTAAGCAGGGAGAGGCACGGGCAGTGAGAAGCAGGGAGTGCTGGCAGCAGGCAGGGGGTCTCTATCCACAGCACACAGGGGCATTAGGAAGAGGAAGGCAACGCCAACTTCACAGCAACCAGGAAGATGCTGAGAGAATTCCTTCTAGCTCGTCTAGTTGAGGCAGAATTAGTTCAAGGCTATTGGACAGGAGCACACAGAGGGGGGAGTTAGGTGACCCCAATTTCAGAGGTCAGCGTGATGCAGAGTCAGAGGTACCAGTAAGCCACTACAAGTAAAGCCTGTGTCTCTCACAGCATCTCACACAGTTCTTGACAGACTACAAACATTGTTACCTGTCACAGTGACTGCCTATGCCAATGTTATAAATGCTTTCATTGCATTAAACACCTTCAGGTTGCATATTTACATTAGCATCTTCCTACATTCTTAAATTTAGTGCATTCCAGACAATGGATAATATTACACATGTAACATTTGCCCACAGTCAAATTGCTTGCCAGCCCTTTCAACTGTATCCCTTGTAGTCCCCATACTGGCATAGTCAACCATCACCATAGATTCTTGCTGTATTTGAAACTGGTATTTTACCAAGAAACATTTTTCTTTCAGTTCTTTGCAGCATAGGCTGTTCATTCTCACATAACCCAACCGTGAGCCATGAGGACTGGAGTTAACACTGGCCTCCTCTTAGCTCTCAGCTGCTGATTTTAGGCTGTTACTCTTTCAAAGCACCCCTCCTTGGGAGCCTTGACACCTGGCAATAATAACCTCTGCTTATCTTTGCAGCTGTTACCTTCAGACCTTGTGGTCACTCTAACACAATGGTTCTCAAAGTTGGCTGCACATTAAAATCACCTGGAAAGCTTTTGCAATCTACCCATTCCAGACCAATTAAATCAATCTCGTGTGGGGACAGGCATCGGCATTGATTTTTTTAATTTTGTAGCTGATATCGATGCAAAGCCAAGGTTGAGACATCTGCTCTAACCAAGAATTAAGAATTCAGCTCTTGGTTCACCAGTGTCTCCTTCATCCCAACTCTTGCAGTCATCCTGGAATTTTACTGTCCAAGAGGACAACCTGCACAACACCCTGGGTGCTGGCTCCTTGGCTAGCTCAGGTCTAATCACGTCCTTCAACTTCACTTCAGCTCCTATACATACTCTGTGAATTTATCCTAACCTTGAGCTGCCTGACATATGAAATATTAAACAAGCAAAAGAGTTTCTGGCTTTATGCACCACAGTTCAGTCTGTGAACTCCTTCACTGTGTGACACTTTGCTTCTACCTGGGTGTGGGTGGCTTCTGCAACCTTGCAAAGAACCTTGCTTTCTAAGTCTGCCAGTCTTCTCCTGATACCACGTCCTTTCCAATCTGGCTGACCCTCCATGGTGCGTCACTCCAGTGACTCTCTTACCAACGCTATCAAGTCTCCCACCCTCTTGTCCTCTATCACACCCACAACAACTCCAATTACGTATCAAACCAAGTCTGCCTTCTCCACGGCTATGCCCTAGATGCCGAGCATTAATGAAGAAAAGCTCCAACTACACAGAATTATGCCACCTACACTTTTATGGTATCCAAGCAGCAGCTCTGAGAACTACTCAGGAATCTCTTTCTACGTCCCAAACGAGCTCCTGTTCCCTCCGTCCTTACAGGTATTCTAACGGTCACTATTCTTCTTCCCAGCTCACTCCTCTGACTCTTGCATTTGAAGTGGACTTTCCTTTCTGTTTTGGAGAACATAAAGATATCCTTAATTTCTAGACTTCCACTCTATCAACTTATCTGCATCCTCATGCACATGTACCTGTCGCAGAGGGGTACTGTTCTAGGCTCAACACCGCTGACATTTTTGGCCAGATAATTCTTTGTTGAGGGGGGCTGTCATTTGCATTATAAGACTTTTAGCAATATCCGTGATCTCTAGCCAGTAGATGCCAGTAATATCCCCCGTCTTTGCAGTTGAGATGACCAAAAATACCTGCACACACTGCCAAGGGTCTCCTGGGAGGCAAAAATCACCCTTAGTTGAGATCCGCTGCTCCAACCCGAGACTAATCTATTAACCTGTCTTTCTAATAAAAACTTTCTGCTTCCTCCAAGATTCATGTGTGCTTTATTTACCTATCTTCACCCTGGACCTGTCCATTGGCTTTGTCTCCTTAGTGTATAATTTTGTGTGTCACTCCAACATTTAAAAAGTTATTCCCTCCAGCCACTGCTTGACCCTTTTTTTACTTCGAGTGAAGTTCTGGGACTGACTTCCATGAGTTTACTTGCTGAGGCCCATTCTACTCTTCAGTCCTGTTATACCAGTATCAATCCTGAATACCAGTGCAAAGGGGCCCGGGCCCTCCTGATTGCCTTGTGCTTAGGCAACCAAACTGACCGCCTGTTTCTGACACTACTGACCATACCCTCCTTGAACCTTTCTTCTTCCTTGGCTTCCAGGACATGTCTTTTTCCTGGCTTCTTCCTTCCCCTTCAATTATTCTTAATCTTCTCCTCTTCCTTTGACTGTCCCTTAAGTACCAGCATCCAACTGGGCTTCTGACCTTGGCTGCCTTCTCTCAGAACTCTACAACATTTTTTCTGGGTTATCTCCTTCACTGCAAGCTTCAACTCTAGGGGTATAACACGGTGAATACACTAACTCCTCCCCATTTTATTTTGAAGCCCTACCTTCTCTGGAATTCCAATCCTGCACTTCTGGTTCCTTAGTGATGATTATTTCTACCTGGGGGCACTACAGACACTACTAACAAACCAAGGTAACTAAAACGGAACTCATCACATGCTACTCCCCACCATTCCTTGTCTCCATCTCCTCCAATCTTCCTCTTTCACTATTTCTGCAGTACCACTACCTGTTCAGTTGTATAATAAGCCAGGGCCCTGAGCACAGTCCTAGATGCCAACCTCACTGAACATGTCCAGTCAATCACAAAATCCTGTCAGTTATATCTTATGACCCCTCCCCTCCAATCCCACTAGTTCAAGCTTTTATATTTTATGTCAATGGATTCCTAACTAATTTCCCTGCCCCGGGTCTTAGCCACCTCTAATCCAACCACTATGCTGTCACTAGAATGACATTTTTACATGGAAATCTGTACATGTCACTCCCTGGATTACCTTCTCCAGGGGATCCTTTTTGTCTGAAGGATACAATCCAAGCATCTGAGGAGAGTACACAAGGTTCCCCATGGCCCGGCTCCTGCACTTCTCCTGTCCTTCTCTCCATTAGACCCTATGCTCCCCAAACTCAGCCGTACCATGTCACACCTTACTCAAGTTATTCCCCCTGCGAGAACGTTTTCTCTAAGATCATCTACCTGGCACATACTTTTTCATCCTATAAGCTGCAGCTTAAGCATGACCTCCCCAGGGCAGACTCAGGGGGTTTCTTCCTATGTGTTCCCAATGCACTTGTACAGATCTTCACTACAGGGCCCATGGCAATCCACTGGAAAGGCCTGCCTGCAGGGCCTCACCAGCCTGTAGCTCCTCAAGGGCAAGCACCTTGCCCACTCAACCCTTGTCTCAGTGAGGACTGGCAGGGTGCTCAGTATGGAAGTCAGCGCTCAACAGATACAAGAGGAGTGACTGAGCAATACAAGACAGGCCCAACCATCAAAAACTCTGCCATGACATGGAATTTGTTTAAAAAAAAAAAAAATATATATATATATATATATATATATATATGTGCACACACACATATATGCCAGTTCATGGAGTCAAGGAGCAGCAAAGTTATTCAGTCCAAGGCTAGAGCTAATGTCACAGAACAAGTTTAGTAACTAACACAGATGCTGGTATGGTGCTTACTAAACTTTTCTACCATAGTACCACTAACATCAGAAGAATACTGACTGACACCTCTGAGGTGTCTGACGATACAGGCTAAAAACATCACATTTCTCTGGCCAATAATGTATCCATATTCATCTTAACCTGAAAACATTTTAAATGATTAGTGAGTAAAGGAATGCTCCAGGAAGACAGAACATCTGTATTCTGTGGGCTCCAGCGACCTTCAGCATAAATGTGGACCCCTCAGGAGGGACCAATGACAGTGTCAGTATCACAGTTACAGAAACAGGCATAGAGTGGAAACAGCATCACATTTAAAGCCACAAGTTCCAGTGTGGGTCCTCGTCCCACCTCTTGGGCTGTGACTTGGGGGTCTATTTTATAATCTCTCTGAGCCTCCTCAGTTTCCTTATCTGAAAAATGGCTACAATAATATTTGCCTTATATATTTCATGTTGGTGCCAATATTAAAAGAAATTATAATGTAAACAATGAAGGATATGAGCATGAAAAATAAAGTAATATTTTATCCAGAGAGAGTGAAAATCAAAGTATATGTGCAATACCTATTCTTGAAAACATTTACCTTTTGAGGAGCTGAAGAAGGTTTTTCCATTTTGGTTTTTTCTGTGGGAGTTAAAGGAGGGGATCGCTCCTTTATCTCTGGAGGCAGTTCCTGATACAGTGCTGGAATTGAAAAAGAAGCTCATGTCATCAAATGGAGAAGCACTGTTCATGCGGAAAAACCACGATGGGAGGGGGCAGATATGAAACTAAGGAGACTGGTAGCCACTTCCTTGGTCTAAGCTACCCAGCACGTATTGTTAAGATGATTTGTAGCCTTAAACATTAGTTATCAGAAGAATATAATCTATAATTGCTAAGCTTTGATCAGCAGGATTTCAGAGATGTAGAAGGTGTCATTTTCACTTACTGTGTGGTCATGCAGATGCTTATTTCATTTTATCTCAATACACATTTACCAGGAACCTACATTATGCAAGGTTACCTGCTAAGTACTGCTGGAGGAGATGTGAAGATGATCAAAAGACAGTCTTTGCTCTCAAGAAGCTGACAGTCTGATCAGAGACAGATATGCTCACAAGTAACCGTAACATAAAACAGAGCGTGATGTTATTTGAAAGAGAGTAGCAACAAAGACAAATTCTGATGAGGGGATGGCAAACGCTTTAATGGAAGAAGTGGGAAGTATCTCAGACTCTAAAGAATAGGTAAGATTTTGCCAGGTGGAGGTATGGAGAAAGGATAATTTGGGAAGATGTGTGAAATAAATAAGCACGGGGCTAGTTCTATACACAATACTGAATCTACTCACCATGCTGAATCTAAGAGTCTTAAAATCCAAGATTAATTAAGATTATATAAGATTAAGATTATATAATCTATTTAATCTACAAAAGGTGTTGAATCTAAAAATTTATGTGGGAATTTTAAAGGGCTAAAAAGAAAATTTAACTAGGTTAAATGACTTGGGCAACTGAATTGAGAGAAACTGCTAAAATACACCTGACGAAAATTCTAAGACTGGCTTGTGTATGGGTTGATTTTATTATTTGGCTTTTTTTTTTTTTTTGAGGAAGATTAGCCCTGAGCTAACTACTGCCAGTCCTCCTCTTTTTTGTTGAGGAAGCCTGGCCCTGAGCTCACATCTGTGCCCATCTTCCTCTACTTTATACGTGGGATGTCTACTGCCTACCACAGCATGGCATGCCAAGCAGTGCCATGTCTGCACCCGGGATTCGAAGTGGCGAACCCTGGGCCGCTGAGAAGTGGAGTGTGCGAACTTAACCGCTGCGCCACCGGGCCGGCCCTATTATGGGGCTTCTTTATGTCTTATTGGAAAGGATGTTAGATGTGATTAAGGGAAGCTGATGCTGTTTTTATTTCCAATAGCCTAAGACAGAAAGGGAGTGAGTCCTGTATAGCGCCTTCTGCTGCGGTATTCTCCTGAGGACCCACTCTCAGGTGGACAACTGGTAGAGATCTGTTCACATATATACTCCTTCCGATCAGGTGCTTGGTGTATTTGGATTCAGATAAAGGACAATTTCTCCCACTATTTTGGAGTGGAATATGCTGCTGAAAGTAATTTTTTCCTCTAATGTTAAAACTGGACAAGCGAGTTTTCGTTAAATTCAGGTAAAAAGTAGGATAAAAGGGAAAGGGAAATAATCTCTGATGAAGTGAGAATTCAATCACTATATTCTCAGGTTTTCTGAGATTTTTTCTTTTTATTCTGGCCTTTACAAGGCTTTTTCAAGAAGCAGTGACTGATGCCAAAAGAAGACATCAAGTCTTCTGGGATACAAAGAACAATGGCAGTCGACGGATGGTCACTACTGGAGACATGGAACGGATTTCTGCATGCGGCCAACCACCGTCATTGCAGTACACTTCAGAAGTCTCACTTTGGTTATTATGGAAGAAAACCAAATTCTACTGAATTTTTAGCTCACTTAAATCAAATATGTATAGCCTCTCAAGATTTGCAAGCCTAAGAAGTTATTTCGGCAAACTAACTAGGTTGTAAAGTTAAAGCACCTAACACCATCCTGTCTGGAAACTCAGAATCTTTTTATATTGTCAAGTAAGAAAAACTTTAAATGTTTCCATTTGTATCTGGAAGAAACAACAGATGGTAACATCTAGTTAAAATGACAGATATCCTCTAGAGTGAGTATGATTATGCAGATAGCTCTTCATTTAAAAACAGAAGCTATCCCTGCCCAGCTCCAGCTGTGGGTCCTGTGGGGAAGCCGCTGCTGGGAGGAGTGTGGGCATCTGAGAAGGTCTGTGAGTTGGAAGTGCTGAGCTTTTGGGAGGTGACTGGGAATGAAAGCGACCTAAAATTTCTTCCTTCCACCCTGCTTAAGTGTTCTCCATTATGCATCCTCTTTTAAACATAAAAATATAGAGTTTCAGAGCTGTCAGTCATTTACTACTCAGCAAAGAAGGAGAACAGTGGCACAGAGGAGATGAAGGATTTCGTTAGGAGAGAGGTGACACGAGCACTTCTGAGGGGAGGAGAGTGCTGAGGAGGCAGAGGAGCCCAGGACGGGAGCTGCAGAGAGTCCCGGAGCCCTGAGGGACAGGGAGGGGCACTGGGAAGTCCCAGGGTGCAGACAAGGCAGTGGCAGGCGCCACAGAGGAATGCTCCATCAGGCGCAGCCCAGCCTCCAGGACTCAGGGGAGAAGCCCTTCTTCCTCCTTTCCATCACCTCTTTTGCTCTCAAAATTCAGAACTCAGGGGAATCAATAGTACTTCTGTTCAGCCATAGTTTGGATTAAATGGAGGTTCACAGACTAGCCTGAAAACCAACTATCATTTATAATAATTACTTCTTTGCAGAAACAGAAGACTTAGCAACAAATATTCAAAACATAGAGTGCTCTCAAGCCTGCCTTACTACATTTTAAATCAGAACTATCCGATTTTACTGTTTCTGGAAGAAAGCTTAGAGATGATCGAGTCCAACTTCCTCATTTTACGGGAGGAAACTGAGGCATATCAGTATCAGCTGTTGAGCCAGCGTCAGAATCAGTTTTCCTGACCCTGCGTGTGGTGTCTTCCTACCACACGGTCACATTAATTGCTGACAGGAAGCACTCTTCTGAAGAAGCATGACTATATTTCTCCCCTTTCTCCAGTCTTTACACTATTTTATCTTTAGGCTCTCTGTGTTAGTTCTGTTTTCACCTCTCAAGGCCTACTAGTAAATCTGCAGCTTTCAGAAGCTCTTATTTAGAATTTCTTCTCCAGCTCATTTCTTTTCCTTCACAAACGAGGGCTCAATTTACTGGAGAATGACATTATCTAACGTAGTTTTCTTTCAGCAGGGAACAGCCAGGACTGAGGTACACGAAGTGAAAGAACAGGAGCTGCGGACCTGGAGGTTCTTAAGGAACCTGCCAGCTGGGGAGTCACTATGGCAAGAGAAGAGCTGACACAACTGAGCGTGAAGCGGTGGCAGGGAAAGGGGCTGGAGGAGGAGGCTGGTAGCCAGACGGGCAGGCCCTGGGGATGAGAAGTCTGTGCACAAATATTCCAATCTCAGAAGGTGATCGCTTTCCAGTGTACTACCGCCTCCCCCTTTCCATGTTTTAGCATCACGAGAATGAAAAGCAATAACCATTGGTAAACATATGCAAAAATTGAAAGACAGTCAATTAAAGGGTAGAAAATGATAAAATCTTGGACTATCAGTTATACCATAGTAGTAAACCAGGAAGGGAGCATAAAACTTACTTTCACTAGCCACATGATTAGCTGGAAAATACCCTTCCTGTCCCTTCCCTACGCTGCCATACCACCAGTCTTCATTATCTTTGAAAAACACTCGGATAATGTCTCCGCGATGGATGGTTAGTTCATCTGATCGATTCGCTGTGTAGTCATAAAGAGCCACTACCTAAGAGAGAGATAAGACCACCACAGCTTTATCACCACTGTACCACAGAGAAAACCCCCAGCATTCACTTCCTCTTGCAGAAGAGCAGCTGAAACCAAAGCCGTCCTCTGGTGAGTCTGAGGCCGGCTCAAGGTCTGCTAACAGGATCAGGGGTGGTGGGAGCACAGCAGGAGAGGCAAGATAAAAGACTGTGGGACTGAGAAATGGTTAAAAGCATTCAATACACTAAGATTAGCTTCAAAATAACAGATGTTCATTTTTTTAAAGTAAATTACTTGTGAAGCAAATAAAAAAAAAGCTCACACCCCATTCACTTTCTCAGAATTGTTTTATACCACCCTTGGATGCCATGCTCCGTGTTAAGCAGATGCACCTGAAAAAAAATTCTTCAGAACATCAACAATTTCATAAAAGGAAAAGCTCAATGAGACAACCTGATTACATAACTTCATTGTGATCACTTGGTTTACTGTTAATGTTTCTTTCTGAGATACATTTCTCTACAAACACATATGTTTTTGATATTTTATATCAACAACCTAAATCTTTTGACTATCTTTTAAAGTACCCTTATAAACAGCTTATTTTCCCTAGATGCAAATTTAAGAGGAAGAGGCTTCCTATGAGAATGCTCTTCTTTGTGTGGTGACAGTAGTTATTATATTTTATTTTTTCTCTTTTGAAAAACCCAAGTCAAAATGAATGGCTGCACAGGCATTTATAAACCTCTTAGAGCAGCTACAGGAAGGAGGCCGACCTCAACCCATTTTAGACGTGATGCACTATATCAAGTAGGACATAATATGTACACGAAAGGATAAACTATTTTTTTTACTTAAATGAGATTTGAAAATTTACAGGTTGAACAACTACACATGTAATGGGGAAATTTTATCATTATAATCCTTTGTATTTAGGTTGAGTACTGATTCATTCAACTAACAAGTATTTACCGAAATCGTAATGTGCCTGGTACTGTGCTAGGCACTAAATACATGATGATACATAGGATGATTTCTAGAAGGGGTCCCTCACCCAGGCTTTCCAGGAGAATAGAGGATAACCAGGAGTCAGTCAGGTGAAGAGATGGAAAGCGTGTCTCAAGCAGACTGTACCGCACATGTGAGTCCAGGCAAGAGAAACCTACAGCAGTTTGATGAGGAGGAAGCCCAGCATTAGAGGCAAGAGCTGAGCGAGGAGGGTGGGGGAAACTGAGGCTACAGGAGTAAGCAGCGGCCAGGTCACGCATGGTGAAAGAGTTTAGACTCATAACATGGGCAATGAGAAGAGAGAGGAGTTTTAAGCAGGGGATTCCATAACACTTCACAAAACTTTTTGTGGTACCCTTCAATTAATTTACAATACAGTATTTTATTTTATTTTATTTTTTATTAATGTTATGATAGATTACAACCTTGTGAGATACAATACAGTATTTTTTAACGGATCAACCAGGTGATTTTAATGGATAAATTTGAAATTAACTGCTGTCACTATATGACATAAGGGCATTAACAACAATTTAACTCAAATGGTACAAATGCAATTCCTGTTGTACTGCTCAGCTAAGTCCCTAATTTACAGCGTGCCATGCAGGGTGATATTTAAAGTTTACAAATCATTTATAATGCTTAGCATACCGATGCCAAATCCTCGTGTAAAAGTGGAACTTTCCACTTTTCTCTTCATTCTTCCTTCTCCAAACTGCCTCTCCTTTCTCCTCCCACCTCGCACCATGACAGAGGGGGACAGTGAGTCAATGTTCTGAGTGCCTGCTATGTTCTAAGTACCAGGCTGGTTGCCTACCTAAGTTATCTTAATCTTTATGACAACCCTGTGAGGGCGTTAATTCCTATTTCAATTTTATAAATGAGGAATTTGATGTGCAGAGAAATTTAATAACTTGCCTAAAGTCAAGTAAACTAGTAAGTGGTAGAATCAGCATGTAAACTCAGTTTTTTTCTTTCATTTTTTTCAAGACTAAATACACGTATATAGAATAAATACATCTGTATCTAGAATCAAACATGGGGAAGAAGACACAGAGAGGAGAGGAGGCAGCACAGGAGATCCTAATCACTCATGAAAGATGAGACACATTTTGGATAGTGGTACCTAAGCAGGCAGCTGTCCCAAGGAGACCAACTATCCTGGGTCACCCAATGCGGTCCTTTCATGATGAAACCCAGTCCCGAAAAACTGTGTGGGGGTTTGTTCCTGTGTCCCTCATCCTGGCTCTGGTACACTGAGACAGCCCAGCTTTGATGAGTCTTAAGCAAGTCTGAGGTCAACGTATGCTCGTTTATCTGGAGCCAGAGGTGGCTGCTGGGAAGGAGAGCAGGAGAGATTCAGCTTCGGCAACAGAATCATTTAGGAAGTCCCACATTGGCTTGTGTCTTTGTGGGAACTACTGACAAGCTGGAATTCATCAAACTGGAGCCAGAAAACATCCTGAATTTACCACCAAGGAGTGTGGACAAAAGTGTCCCTTCAGAGGTACAGGGATGCAAAAGACTTAGGGTTCCACATTGCAATTTTCTCATTAAAGCACCCACTGATTAACCTCGTTACATAATCACACACAGAACACCAGCTTCTCACGGTCCTTCAGTCCTCGTAAACATGTTGCATATTCTATGCTATTATGGACTGAATTGTGACCCCCACCAAAATTCAAAGGTTGAAGCCTTAACCATCAATGTGACCGTATTTGGAGATAGGGCCTTTAAGGAGATAATTATGGTAAAATGAGGTCATATGGCTGGGGCCCTAATCCAAAGGGACTGAAGTCCTTATAAAAAGAGGAAGAGATACCAGGAGCACACGTGCACAGAGAAAAGGCCGTGTGAGGACACTGTGAGATGGTAGCTGTCTGCAAGCTAATGAGAGAGGCCTCAGGAGAAACCAAGCAGGCCAGCAACTTGATCTTCAACTTCCAGCAACTTGATCTTCAACTTCTAGCCTCTAGAACTGTGAGCAAATGCATTTCTGTTGTTCAAGCCACCAAGTCTATGGTATTTTCTGGCAGCAGCCCTGGCAGACTAGCACAGTCCCACAACCTGATGGGGTCAGACATCACCCGTGAATTTATTCAATACAACTGAGCTTGCTGAATGAATCACTCACTACCTCACTACCAGCCCGTTCTGGTACTGCAAAAGGGCAATGCCTCACTTGTACCCATTTTAGGTCCTTACCAGCGTACAGTACTGTCGTCCACACTATGATAACCTTATCTCCTGATGTAGAAACAATGTCCTTGTCACCAAACTCCACAGCCAACATCCTTAGGAGGGGGATGGTTGCAGAGGTTACATCCCCTAAAGCAAAGGAACAGTCTTTGGAGCATGTCACCATCATACCATTCCTGAGATTTAAGTGAAAAATTGCCATACAATGAGGAGTCAGTGTTTTTCACATGCCAACAGTCCACATTCTGGCAGTGGAATTAGGACCGTTCTCTCATCACACTGAAGGCACACGACGAAAGCCACATGGCTCACGAGAACCTGCTTGTATTCCAGAGTGTGTTTTTATCCAACACATTCTTATCTTCTCACTTGAAGAATACTTACTGTCTCTGAGCATCACAATATACATAGTAGATAATAAACTTCTTTGCTTGTTTTAATTTAGCAGTGGATTCTGCATAAATCAGGTCTTTCCCATCTCTAATTAGATTTTGTTATCTCACTGTTTTAGGATAAAGTAAAGCTCTGTAAAAAAGTTGGGATACACAATCCCATCAAGAGGTTTGTTTTGAATTAATACTATTTCTATTTTCTCCTTAGTCTGGTAGGTCTTGCCATAGAACATCTGTCTGATCACTCTCTTGCTGAGTATCTTCTATAATGCATCACTCTTTGTACACAGTGGTCTGGCATGTAGGTATGACAGAACATCCTCAGCAACATGACCCAAATCTTGAGCTGACAGAGCAGTTATAAAATCTTTATGCAATAAAAGTTTAAAAACATGAGTTTATGTGCCCATGTTGGTAATGACAGGTCTGAGAAAAGAGATGTTCCACCAAATCCACTTGGTCAAATTTTGACTACCCTTTGCTGTTTGAAACAGAGCTCCTCCTCTTTCTCAAAGCTTGCTGAGTTGCTTGGGCACAATCATGGTGGAGGTGCCACTGGCAAGCTTTTTTCTTTTTGACATGCATTTTTCAGTCTTCATACCAGTGCTTGCCAGATACTTTTTCTTGGTTTAAGCAGTCTGCCAGGCTACTATAGGACATTAAGGTGAATTTCTTTGTATTATCTTCTGAGAGATTTTTCATTATCATAATTGCCTCTAAAGACTTCTCAATGGTTCCTGAAACCAGTGTACTGAAGACACATTAACCAGTACTGTCACAGCAGATGTTCCTTGCAACTTCATCTATAATGCAATCCAAAAATCAATATTCACAATGGCTCCATATCATTGAGCAAGCTCAGCTGCACTGAATAAATTCACACACTTGAGCACTTTCTCCTCCGGCCCCGCTTCAGCTGGGCCATAAGCCCTGGGAGACTTCTCTGTGCCAGCCTGCAGCCAGTGTGGCATCTGGATCACACCACCTTCTCTCTGCTTTCTCCTTGCTTCACTTGGTTTCAGACTTCTGGCCTCCAGAAGAGTGAAAGAATAAATTTTTGTTGTTTTAAGCCACACCAAGTTTGTGGTTAATGTGTTACAACAGCTCTAGAAAACTAACGCATGCGAATTCTACTTTGGTGAGTGCTGGATTTTCTTGTGTTCCTTTAAAGAGTTCTGGACCTGTTCCTGGCAGGTAGTCACTTGAGATCAGTTTGACCATTCCCAGTTTGCTTGTAAGTTCTGTTAGAGCACATCCAGGAAGACATTACTCTAGGGCTCATCAATGAACCCCACTACCAGACTGTGATCCTCCTGGTAACTCTCCCATTCTGGCCGTCAGGAACGAGAATTATTCCCATTCTGCTGAATAGGCTACTTCTTTCTGATGGTTCTCTCCTCATGGGGTTTTATCCTTTTATTTTTTTTTTTAAAGATTTTATTTTTTCCTTTTTCTCCCCAAAGCCCCCCGGAACACAGTTGTATCTTCTTCGTTGTGGGTCCTTCTAGTTGTGACATGTGGGACGCTGCCTCAGCGTGGTTTGATGAGCAGTGCCATGTCCGCGCCCAGGATTCGAACCAACGAAACACTGGGCCGCCTGCAGCAGAGCTCGCGAACTTAACCACTCGGCCACAGGGCCAGCCCCGGGTTTTATCCTTTGTATGTGCAGATCAGTACTCAGCCGAAGACTTAGTAAGGGCACTTCTATGGTTATTGGCAGAATTATTACCAATTAATATAAGGTGAAATAAAAAGTAACATCTCAGTAATTACTTTTAGTTTTCACCAGAAGCCTTGTTACAGTTTAATGCACGTTAACTAAAATGTGTACATTTTTATTTATTTATTGGTGAGGAAGACTGGTCCTGAGCTAGTATCTGTTGCCTATCCTCCTCTTTTGCTTGAGGAAGATTGTTGCTGAGCTAACATCTGTGCCCATCTTCCTCTGTTTTGTATGTGGGATACTGCCACAGCACCGCTTGATGAGCGGTGCATAGGTCTGCACCTGGGATCCGAACCTGTGAACCCCAGGCTGCTGAAGTGGAGTGCACATGCGCAAACCTAACCACACCACCACTGGGAGGGCCCCCAAAATGTGTACATGTTTAGTGTTCACGACAAATGCAGATAAGACCTTATTATACTTTTGACATTCTTTAAGAAAGCACACTAAGCTTTAATATAGAAATATTTAGGTTACACTTGTGCTCAAGTGAAAAAAAAAATTGTTCTGTTTTGCTCTCAGGTAGGGCCCATCTCCTGCATACTTGGAGCGACCTTTGGCATGGCTGACCTTGTTATTTCCCTACTCTGGATATACTGCAACAGAAAGCAACTTACATACAAGAACAACTAATTGGAGCAAAAGGAGAAGATAGTTCTCTGTGCATTCCATGGAGACTGTACAGAAATACGTATGGTCTAAAGTCAGGTAGTTCCACTTACAGCACTGTTTTTTATGTAATTACAACATGATGTGATTGTAGCTTTTTTAACTAAGAAACCCCTGAGAGATTGTACCTTCTAGGTGAAATAAAGTATTTATGATAGATTGTGGCCTCAGATGCTGTTTGATGCTTTTTGGACCTTAGAGGAATAAAGAAACATACAGACCTATTTCTAGCATCATGTGGTAGAAATATATACAGTCTCTCATGATTATTTCCATGAATACTACGTAAGACAAACCTAAAGATATTTATAAAAAGGAAACCAAGGTCCTGTTATTTTTAACTGATCTTATCTGGATAATAATAGATTAAGAAAACAGAGATAAAGAAAGTAAATAATTGCACAAAGTTTATTGTCTCTGTACCAGACAAACTATCTGTTCCTATCCTGCTATATAATGCTAGTATACTTGAACCTTAAACACCTCATCAAACAGATATCTCAAAATATTTAATTCCAGATCCCTTCTAATAAAGGTAATGGAAAGAATACCAAACCAGGAATCAAGACAGTGAGTTTCCAGTCCTGTCTGAGCTCCAAGGCTAAGATATATTAGAAAACACTCAGACTGGATGTCTATAAACTAACGGGTTTGAACCAAATGAGATGTGGGATTCTTTCCAGCCTTAACATTCTATCATACCAGGTACTCAAATAAATATTCCAAAAGTACAGCATTCAATGATTTAATGTAAATTCAAAATAGTAACTTGTTGGGTAATAATGTGGCTGTATTATCTGTGATCATACATGAACTGGAGAAGCTTGTTTGACTGCTGCAGTACTACACAGGAAAAACCTCCCAATAATAATTAAAGGACAATACTGATAAACCATTTCTTCTCAATTTACCATTGCAAATACTTCTTTCTTCTTTGACAAATAGGAATGACTTGACCTTTGGACCTCACAAATAAAGCTAGTCATTTTATACAGTGATTGGTATCAATTCAACCTTTTCTCACTGGAAATCACAATCCACATACTTTGTTATAGTGAATCATTAGCGCTTCATTGAAAAAGGCTCTAAAATATATTTTTCTACTGGTTATTTCCTAAAAAAATCAAGAGAATGGTGCAGACCTTTACAGACCAGAAGACAGATTTTTTTTGTTAGTGAAGAAAAATGATAGCGTACTTTAAATTTCTTTCTTTGGAGGGACAGCAAAAGGAAAATTATGAGTCATTGGTTTAGATTAGTTCTCAAAGTATGGTCTTTAGACCACAGCGGCAACATTACCTGAAAGCTTGTTAGACAGGCACATTTTTGGGCCCCATTCCAGACTAACTGAAATCATATATTCTGGGGATAGGCCAAGAAATCTGTATTTTCACAAGCCTTCCAGGTGACTCTGGTGCAGCTCAAGTTTAGTTAATACTTTATTTCAATGATCTACTTAAAAAACACGTACATTTATTTTCTGCACATATTAAGCATGCAACTGAATGGGTAAGAAACATAATTTAAAACTAAAGCCAAAGCTGAGAACAACTTGTTCCTGGCAAAACTTAAAAAAGCTACTTGATCCTCCTTTCCTCCTAGTTGTACTTGTATTGCTTAGTTTCCCTCTTGTCTCACTGAAATGCTGACTAGCTCCCAATGTGAGTAATTTTACAGCCACTTTGTCATTTTTTCAACAAGCTCATGCTCAAACCACAACTAGGAGTCATAGCAAATACTTCTGAGGTTTCCCTACAACCTCTTAAGGATTAGCGAAATTTTTAAAATAGAAAAACAACCAAAATTTAAAGATTAAATGTGTCCACCCAGCAATAATTATTAGGTACTACTCTGTCTGAGCTACTCGCACAGGCTGGGGAGACAGCCGTGAACAGGAGGACAATCCCTATCCCCTCCAAGGGAGCTTCTGTGTTACCGGATGCTTCACTGTTTTCGGTGGTGGCCCTTTTCGAGGGACACTTTTAGTATTTGCACAAGTCACTCTCCTGTTTCTCTATTTTAAGTTGTCAATAAATAGTACCAGGACATACGCTGATAATGAATATTAAAATAATTCACTACTAATTACTTCAGAAAAGTAAATGAATTTCTCTAAATTCTGTTAATGAACCATGAGTAAACACAAAATTACTAGCAAAAAAGAACTAGATGCAGACAGCATTTTTAAACAAAAATCAATTCAGGTATTTGCAAATAATATATTATTAGGTTGCTAACAGCCAGACATCAATAATTAACTGCTCATCTTATTTAAAGACTGAGGCTTTGTATTTCTAATTCTAATGTCAATCGAAATATTCTAGGAAAAGCTCATGTACACTCATGCGAGCATTCGGTTTAGCAGGTAAGAAGATAAGACTGCAGTAATAGAAGGGTAATAAAGAAGCTTAATGGAAAATATGCCTACTTCAGCTTATAATTATTCTTGTGATACACATGGAGACATACACAGTTGAGGAGGAGGCTCTAAAAAATTACAAAACAGTATTTCAAATGGCAAAATAGAAATCAACAAGTAGAATTTTTACGAAGCAAGTGGAAAACCCTGAGCTTAAGAACAAATCAGTAGAGAGGAGGCGCTTCCAGAATGGAGGAGTAATGAAAATTGGCTCTTCAATAAGAGCAAGGACACTGGCAAAAACTGTCAAAATCAACTTTTTAAGAACTCTGAAAATTAGCCAAAAGATTACAATAATCCAAGGAGCATGTATTCACGAAAAACAGCTGAATCTTGGTAAAATTGGCAAGCTTTGTGGTGTTTTAACCTACCCTATTCCCATTACCCTCTGGCCAGCTCCATGGTAGCCTTAAATACCAACAGACTCACAACTGTGCTAACTGTGCAAATTAGCGGGCTAGCAGCCACCGGAGAAGGCAGAGCAGAACGCCTCCCAAGACCAACCTCCAGAGAAGTCCACTGTAGGACCTATGTGGCAGCCCCTGAAAAGCACCATTCTCAGGGCTTGCTTTCATCTGATGTGACTCAGAGCCAGCTGTGTGAACAGCTGTATCTCTAGGGCATTTGTCAAAAGCAATCAGTGGCAACTTAGATGGAGATACAAGTTAGGACAAACAAGGGGCTGACCAAAAAATTAAAATGAAAAACCGGGAAATGACACGTCTACAGGATACTCTGAAAAGCTCTGACACATTCCTGGAAATCTAGAGGCCATGAACATGTGCCAGACTGCGCGTGTGCCCAGGGAAGACCAGAAAAGGCTCTAATCTTTCACCTCTGGCTGACCTTCACCATCTTGGCAAGCAGAAAGTGAAGTCTAAGTAAGGCAGAATTATAAACTGCCTATTGAAGGTCTGAAAGCATGTCCCAACACACACAGACCCCTCAGAAAAGGCTGCAGGACTCGACTCCAGGCATTTAAGGAAATCTCTGTCCAGTCCTTAGCTGATCACTAAGCTAACCAAGCTGACTCTTCAGTGGTTGCACAACACAAAAAACATAGACTTTACAGAATTACTCCAGGAAAGTCAGTAACCAAACAAATAGTAACAATAACAAAAATGAAAACCATGGGGAGGTGGGAGTAGAAAATCTGATTTTGAGGTCTGCCACATTATATTATCTCAAACGTCCAGTTATCAACAAGAAATTATGAGACATGTAAAGAAACAGTAAAGTATAACCCTACAGAGGAACCAAAGGAGTCAACAGATTGTCCCTGAGAAAGCCCAGATATTGGATTTACTAGATAAAGATTCTAAATTAGTATATATATGTTCAAAGACCTAAAAGAAACCAAATAAAACAATTAAAAATAATTTATTAGGAATTTATTTAGGAAAAAAAAATCCTCGAGTTAAAAAGTACAATATTCAACAGAGGTGTTCAACAGTAGATCTGAACTGGCAGAGGAAAGAATCAGTGAACTTTTCAGATAAGTAAACTGAGTTTATCTAGTCTGAGGAACAGAAAGAAAAAAGAACAAAGAAAAATAACAGAGCCTCAGGAATCTATGGGATGCTGTCAAGTGTACCAACATATGAATGACAGGAGTTCCAGAAGGAGAGGAAACAAAGAAAGGGGAGAAAAAGTATTTGAAGAAATAATGACCAAAGACTCCCCAAATCCGATGAAAAACATTAATCTGCACATCCAAGAAGCTAAACCAATTCTAAGTAGGCTAAGGGCAACAAGAGCCACACCTGGACAAATAGTCAAACTGTGGAAAGTTAAAGACAAAGAATGTTGAAAGCAGCAAGAGAAAAACCATTCATCACACAGAAGGGATCCTCAATAAGATCAACAACATACTTCTCGCCAGAAACCTTGGAGGTCAGAAGTTAGTAGGATGATGCTTCCAACATTTAGGGTTGAAAGAAGACTCAACCTATCATTCAATAGGCAGCAAAACTGTTCTTTAAAAAGGAAGGAGACGTTAATACTTTCCCAGGTAAATGATAACTGAGTTCAGTGACCCTTAGAGAAAAACTGATGGAAGCACCTCAGGCCAAAATGAAAGGGCAGTTGACAGTACCTCAAATCCACATAGAGAAGTAAGGGTAACAACATAGGCAAACATAAAAGATGGTATAATTTTATGTTTTTTGTAACTCCTCTCCATTTGATTTAACAGATTACTTTGTAAAGACATCATTATAAAAACATGTTGATGGGCTTATAATGTCTAAAGATGTACTTTGTATGACAATAATGACACAAAGGAGGCAGAAGGGCAAAGAGCTGTATTAGAGCAAAGTTTTTACTACTGAAATTAAGTTGGTATTAATCCAAACTAGATTGTTTAAGTCAATATGTTAATTATAACTCTAGGGTAACCACTAAGAAAACTCAAGAAAATATACAAAAATAAAAAGGGAATTAAAATAGTATAGTAAAAAATATTAATTTAACACCAAAAAAGTGAGTAATAAATGAACAAAGGAACCAAAAAATACAACAGACATAAAGAAGACAAAGCTTGTACACTTAATTCTGTCTTATCAGTAATTACATTAAATGTAAAAGGATTAAACATTCCAAACAGAAAGCAGAGATTACCAGAATGGAAAAAAAAAATGACCTAACTATACGCTGTCTACAAGAGGAATATTTTAGATTTAAGGACCAAAAAAAGTTGAAAAGGATGAAAAAAGTATACCATACAAGTAAAAATCAAAAGAGCTGGAGTGATTGTTCTTATATCTGGCAAAACAAAATTTAAGACAAAAACTGTTATTAGAGATAAAATAGGACATTTTAAATGAGAAAAGGGTCAATCAATCAGGACACATAAAAAAGTATAAATACATATGCACCTAACACAGCCTCAAAACACATAAGGCAAAACTGACAGAGCTAAAATGTGAAATAGACAATTCAACAACAATAGTTGGAGACTTCAATACCCCACTCTCAATATAGATCAACATGGGAACAGAAGACTTGATCAACACTATAAACCAATTAGATCTAATAGACATCTATGAACACTCCACCCAACAAAAGCAGAACACATATTCTTCTTAAGTGAACACGGAACATTCTCTAGGATAGACAATATGCTAGGCCATAAAATAAGCCTTAAAAAAAAAAAAAACCCTGAAATCATAGAAAGTATATTCTCCAACCATAATGAAATGAAATAGAAATCAGTTACAGGAAGACATTTGGGAAATTCACAAATGTGTGGAAATTAAACAACACACTCTTAAATAACCAATGGGTCAAAGAAGAAATCACCAGGGAAATTAGAAAATAGTAAGTGAAAAGATAAACACAACATACCAAAATGTATGGGATGTAGCAAAAGCAGTGATTTGAGGAAATTTTATAGCTGTAAATGCTTTTATTGAGAAGATATCAAATCAATAGCCTAACTTTATACTTTAAAACTAGAAAAATAAAACTAAAACCAAAGCAAGCAGAAGGAAGAAAATGATAAACATTAGGATGGAAATAAATGACATAGAAAATAGAAAAAGAATAGAGAAAATTAACATAAGCAAAAATTTGTTCTTTGAGAGAGCAAGAAAATTAACAAAACTTTAGCTAGACTGACCAAGGTGGGGAAAAGAAAAGGTAACAACCAAATTAATAAAATCAAGAATGAAAGAGGAGATAGCACCCCCGGATCCAGAGAAAGAAAAAGGATTATAAGAGAATGCTATTATCAACTGTATGCTAACAAATTAAATAGCCTAGATGAAAGGGACAAATTCCTGGAAAGATACAACTTAAAAGTGATTGAAGAAGAAAAAGAAAACCTGAATAGACTTGTAAGAGTAAAGAGATTAAACTGGCAATCAAAAAACTCCCCACAAAGGAAAGCCCAGGCACAGATGCATCATTGGTGAATTGTACTAAATGTTTAAGTAAGAAATAACACTAGTCTTTTACAAACTCTTCCAAAAAATAAAAGAAATGAACACTTTCCAACTTGTATGGTGTATTATTGTGCTTCCAAAACTAGACAAGAAAAGAAAACTACAGACCAAGATCTCTTATAAACATTGATGTAAAAGCATCAACAAAATAGTAGCAAACAGAATCTATAACATTTAAAAGGAATTATACACCATGCAAGTGGGATTTATCCCAGAAATGATAGGTTGGGTTAACATATGAAAATCAGTCAATATAACAGACCATGTTAATAGCAGTAAGGACAAAATCCATATAATTATTTCCACACATACAGAAAAAGTATTTAACAAAATCCAACATCCTTTCCTGATAAAAACCCTCAACAAAGTAAGAAAACAAGGGAAGTTCCTCAACTTGAGAAAGGCTATGTACAAAAGGGCACAACTGACAACATAATGAATGGTCAAAGACTGAGTTTCCCCTCTAAGATTAGGAACAAGACAAGACAAAAACATGCACTCTTGTCACTTAAACATTGTCCTGGCGATTCTAGCCAGGAAAATTAGGCAAGAAAAAAAAAAGGCATCCAGATGGAAAGGAAAAAGTATACTATCTCTATTAGGAGATGACATGGGCTTGTATATGGACAATCTCAAGAAATCTACAAAAAAAACTCAAAACATCTTTTAGAACTAGTAAATTCAGCAAGGGTACACAACATAAGGTCAATATAAAAAATCAAGTATATTTCTACACATGAGGAATGAACAATGTGAATATAAAAACAATTCCATTTGCAATAGCATGAAAAAGAATAAAATACTTAAAAGTCTAAGACTTATGTATTGAAAATCACAACATGTTATTAAAAGAAATTAAAGACCTAGATCAACTGAAAGACCCGTTTGTTCAGGTTGGAAGACTTAACATTACTAGGATGAAAATACTCCTCAATTTTGATCTACAGATTCAACACAATCCTCATCAAAAATTTTGCAGAAATTGAGAAGGTAACCATAAGATTCATATGGAAATGCAAGGGACCTAGAATAACCAAAACAATCTGGAAAAAGAACAAAGTTGGAGGACACAACTTGATTTTAAAACTTACTACAAAGCTACAGTAATTAAAACAGTAGATTACCGACATGAAGATAGGCATATGGATCAATGCAACAGAACTGAGAGTCCAGATATAAACCCTTACATTCATGGTCATTTGATTTTTGACAAGGGTGCCAAGACCATTAAATGGGGAAAGAATAGTCTTTTCAACAAATAGTACTGGGAAAACTGGATAGCCAAAGGCAAAAAAATAAAGTTGCATCCCTAACTCACATGATATACAACGATTAACTCAAAATGGGTTACAGACCCAAAAGTAAGAGATATATATATAAAACTCTCATAAGAAAACATGAGAGTCAATGTTCGTGACCTTGCATCAGACAACGGTTTCTTAGATATGACATCAAAAGTACAAGCGACAAAAGAAAAAAGTAGATAAATTTGACTTTATAAAAATTAAAAATCTGTGCTTCAAATGACACAATCAAGAAAGAGAAAAGGCTGCTCACAAAAAGAGAGAAAATATCTGCAAATCATATATCAGATGAGACACTTGCATTCCGAGTATGTAAATAATAAAAGAGAAAACTCAATTAGATATAAATAATATAAATATATTTATATCATATTTATATGTAATTTACATAATTATACATTTGATTTTTACATAAAAATACATATATATACTATATGCCTGGCATATGGCAAGTACTTAGAAAGTGGTAGGTCTATTTATTATTCAACTCCATAAGTTCTTTGAGTTATCACAGAGGGTGGTATTTTGTAATAAAATACTTCTGTAGCACATCCACAGCTATAAATGTGATCCTATTTTCCAAATTAAATATAGATCTGCTAAGTTCAACTCCATTTCTAAAAACAAAAATTTATTTCCACATTTGGTATAATAAGCTCTGAATCCAATATATACATACACATATGTAATACATGTATTCATTAAAAAATATATCTAACATATAATTATATAGTAAAATATAATTATAATTAGCCTAATCAGAAAATGGGCAAATGATTTGAATAGATTCTCCAAAGCAGATATACAAATAGCACTTCAAAAGATGCTCACATCATTAGTCATTAAGGAAATGCAAATCAAAATCACAAGATACCACTTCCCACCCACCAGGACCGCTATAATAGAAATAACAATAAGAAGCGTTGGTGAGGATGTGGAGAAACTGAAACCCTCACACATGGCTGGTGGGATTGTAAAATGGTTCAGTCACTTTGGAGAACATTTTGGCAGTTCCTCAAAATGTTGAACACAGAGTTACCATATGACATAGCAATTCTACTACCAAATATATATCCAAGAGAATTGAAGTCATACGTACACACAAAAACCTGTATGTAAATGTTCACATAGCATGTTCATAATAGCTAAAAATGGAAGTGACCCAGATGCTCCTCAATGAATTAATGGATAAATAAAATGTGGTATATTCACATAATAGAATATTATTCAGCCATAAAAAGGAATGAAATTCTGATGTATGCTACAACATGGACGAACTCTGAAAACATTATGCTACGTGAAAGAAACCAGATACAGATATGGCATGACTGCATTTATAAAAAATGTCCAGAAGAGGCAAATCCATAGACATAGAAAGTAGCTTAGTATTCGCCAGGGTCTAGGGAGAGAAGGCAATGGAGGTGGGGTGATTACTGACCAATGTGGGATTTTTTGGGAGGGTGATATATCTTAAAATTAGAGAATAGTGACGGTTGAAAACTCTGGCAATATACAAAAACCCACTGAATCATACACTTTAAAAGGCAAATTTTATGCTATGTGAATTATATCCAAATAAAGCTGTTATAAAAAAGAACATTATAGAAATTATGGTTACGGGAGGTGAAGGTGGTCATGCTGAATAAAGCAACAGATACAAGCAAAAATACAGAGATGAAGACCAGAGCTCTCCATGTCAGTGAAGACAGCCTTGATTCTGGCTATGGAAATGGACAAGAGAGGTTACACTTTAGAAACCCAAAGGAAGGGGAAAGCACCACATGTGAGACATAAGAGAGAAAGAGGAGCTTAATATATCACTAAGGTTTTGTTGGTAAGAACTAAGCAGCTGGTAGTACCAGTGACAGAGAATTAAACTGGAAAGGCCCAATGAAAGTCCCAGGGAAGAGAGGAGTTTTGCTGAGCTGTACTCATTTTTAGGTTCTTTGGGTTACCAAACAGCTGACAGCCTAAGTACTTATTACAAAGGCTTTTCTAGTAGAATGGAGAAAGGAAAGAATAATTAAGATTAGAAACATCAAGTGAGTCGTCATTCATACTTAGGTATCAGCTGAAACTTAAGTGTATACAAGGAACTTTACAAGTAGGTCTCAAGGAAGAAGGGACAAAGCCCAACCACCTCATTCTTGGGTGATACTCACAACTACCTTCTCATTCCTTCACTCCTTCTCTTCACACAGCTGTCTGTGGCATGTGGGTAGGGTAGTTTGAAGTGTAGCAGGTGTTCGTAATTTCCTTTCTCAAGGTCACAGGTGACTCTGCCAGCGCACTAGAAAACCACAGCTTCTGGGCCCCTTTCTTCCCACCAAACCCCAAGATCCCCTTCTCACATCCAGATTGCCCTCTGCTACTGATGTGTCTTTACCCCACCCCAGAGCTACCAGAATTGAAGGGTCACTATCCCAGGAAATCTACTGAGGCTCTATCCACTAATCTCAAACCCTATCTGATTAAAACTTCTTGGTAGGTGGATGGGATGTTTCCCAAGAAAAATTTTTGAAATTGGCTTTCTTAGATAACTTCCATGGTAGATTTATTAAGAGGGAGGAATCTGTATTTGGCTGTGTCCCCTCCTCAAATCAAGGCCTTCATGACCCTGTTTAGATGTCACTCTGGTCAACCTTTCCAGTTGTGCTCAGTTGTCTACACCCTCTCATTACCACCCCCTGCCAAATCCCATCACAAGTGACAGTCATGACACAAAATCAGATGAGATAATACACACTATGTAGCAGGGCTTCTAAGACTACGAATTGTTTTCCTAAGTGTTAATTGCTGTTTACATTACTTGAACTGCTCCTGATTTCCACAGAATCTGCCTTGTACCATTGAATGGAGTTTAACAGTTTAGTCACATAAACTGATTGGGCTTTTAAGGAGTTAATATTTTTGGCTCATCTACCATAACACAGTAACACATTCAGTTTAAGTGTTTCTAGAAGATTCTTAAAGACCTTTTGTGTTTCAGTTTCCCTAATGGCAAATAATGATACTAATAATACTTTTATGGAATTATTATGACATTCAAGTGAGATAACCTACATAAAACATTTTGCATAGTGCCTATACACAGTAAGTGCCCAATAAACGTTAGGTCATGCGTTGCTTAATGACGGGAATGTGTTCTGAGAAATGTGTTGTTAGGTGATTTTGTCGTTGTTCGAACATCATAGAGTGCACTTACACAGATCTCGATGGTGTAGCCTACTGCACACCTAGGCTGTATGGTACCAAGCTTATGGGAGCACTGTCCTATAAGTGGTCCATCGTTGACTGAAACATTATTTTGTGGTGCATGACTATATTACCATACAATTCTTAAACTTCTTTGAGTTATCATAGATGAATGGTGTTTTCTAGTAAAATATTTTTGTAGAACACCCATAACTATAAACATGACAGTATTTTCCTAACCAAATAAGGATCTACTAACTCCAGTTCCATTTCTGAAAACAAAAATTCATTTCTAGGTTTGGCAAAATAAGCACTGCATCCAAAAAGTGCCCTCAGAGAAGTCTGTGCGTGTTGCCAATGATATTACCAGGCAGAGAGACGGTGACAAGAAAACTTTACAAAGTTTCATTAGAAACACAGAACAAGAAGCTCCATTTCCTCTAGGGATTTATCTCACTTAATCTTCATGCAGCAAACTAATCTGTGACTGAATTATGTGGTTATACCAAGAGGTGTCTGCGTTACTGACTGCTGTGCTGCTATCTCTGCCAAGGACCGACCTCTGGGGACACTGAGATGCAGGATAAAGAGCAGCAGAGGAACAAGAAAGGTGGCGAACTTGTATATGTTTATCAAGGCAAAAAAAGAACTTATGGGACATTACTAGTGGCAGATGGTAAACGACCATCCAGGCAGGAAAAACAGATCTCTAGTCTGATAACTTTTTATTAAATTTCTCCCAAAATGGAAAATACTATCCCGTAAAATAATGAGAATTAAATTTTTTCTTTTCTAAATAATTGTTTCCTTTGTCTTATGGCATGATCACTTCGAGTCTTGATTTCTGCCGTGGGTTATATTAATGCTTCCTTAAAGGGATCAAATTTTATATTCTTTGGAAGGAAAATTTCAAGTAATCACCAAATCTTATTTTAAAGATTTTATTTTTTCCTTTTTCTCCCCAAAGCCTCCCAGTACATAGTTGTATATTCTTAGTTGTGGGTCCTTCTAGTTGTGGCATGTGGGACGCTGCCTCAGCGTGGTCTGATGAGCAGTGCCATGTCCGCCCCCAGGATTCGAACCGATGAAACACTGGGCCGCCTGCAGCGGAGCGTGTGAACTTAACCACTCGGCCACGGGGCCAGCCCCCCAAATCTTATTTTAAAAGACGTGCAAGTGAACGCTTTACTAAAGCACAATGCAAAGTAACACTGAAATTGCTTTTAAATAATAATATTCCCCAAACAAAATGACTTATAAAATCAAAACTTAAAATTGCCCACAGGTAAACAAATTGTTCCCATTTTGATTTTGTTTACTGTTCAATATTTTTCTAATGTTTTGAACAAAGACAATTAACAAGGGGCACAAAGTTTGTTAGAGTTTGGGAGAGAGCTATTACCATAGCTGGAAAAAATCAGGATTCAAAAGAATTTTGAGACTGGCTAGTGAGTCAAAAGGAAACTGATAAAATTCACCAAGGAGAAACGGAGAGCTTTGGACTCAGGGTCAAACAGTGACAGCTGAGAGCTGGGAGGTTACTGTGCGCTGGACACTGTGCTCAGTACATGAAACAACAGAGCAACACCAATGAAGGAGGTTCTCTTATCATTTCCATTCTAGAGGTGGGGTACTGAGGCCCAAACATGTAACTAATGGGAAATAGGTCTTGACAGTACATCTTTAGGACAGGAAGGAATTATGGTAGGTCATAATTCAATATCAAACACAGTATCCAGATTACAGAAATCAATAATACCACTACACTTTTCATGTCATAATTAGAATATTAAGTCCAGTTCTGGATGCCACTTTTCCAAAGAATGTGAACAAATTAGAATGGAATCAATATAGATTAAGATAACTAGAAGAAAACAGATATATTTAGCCTAAAAAAAAGATCAAGATAAAAATAGATGCTCTCAAACATCTTAGGAGCTGCATTTATAGAAAAGGAAACTGATCTGTTCTATGGCAGTCTAGAAGCAGAGAAGAGGTAAGATACTAATCATTTGTAGTAAAGTACAAAACTTAAGTAATTAATGAAAACACTGTTTATAAGGTAGATCCAGTTTTTGCTTTCCAGGAAAAAATGTATCCATAAGTAAGGGGACTCTTTCTTTAGTAACTGGTGAGATATCTCATATGTTGAAGCTAAATGACTTGGAATGTGTAGAGATTAGAAATGTCTTGGGGCCGGCCCGGTGGCACAGCGGTTAAGTGCGCATGTTCCGCTTTGGCAGCCTGGGGTTCGCTGGTTTGGATCCCGGGTGTGGACATGGCACCGCTTGGTAAGCCATGCTGTGGCAGGCATCCCACATATAAAGTAGAGGAAGATGGGCACGGATGTGAGCTCAGGGCCAGTCTTCCTCAGCAAAAAGAGGAGGATTGGCAGATGTTAGCTCAGGGCTGATCTTCCTCCAAAAAAAAAAAAAGAAAAGAAATGTCTCAACACTCTTATCACAATACCTCATTACTAGCAGATAATGTTGTGTTTGGAAAAGTCTTGATGCAAATATCAAGAAGTCCAGAGGCTCTTAGGTAACATTAATTAAAAAAAAAAAAAAAAAAAAAGAATCTCCAGGCTCTATATCTACTATCTGTGTGATCCTAGGCAAATTTCTACACTTTTCAGTGCCTCAGTTTCATAATTTAGTAAACGGGAATAACGATACCTACCTGAGAATTATGCAGATGAAAAGAAATTAGATGTAGAGACACTGGTAACATAGTAAGCATTCAATACATGTGTATCAATGTTCGCAACAAAGCATCAATAAGGTAAATAATAACTTGATAGAATTATGATTAACATTCTTGGAGATTCAGGATCAGTATGAATATCAGTTATACAATAATAGCTCGTAACATTACGTGCAACGCACTGCAGAGTGCTCAAATTGTAGTGCTAAACAAGAACATGCAAAGTCCCTCTTGATGCAGTATACATTTTACTACGAGAGACAACATTTAATAATTTTTTATAGGCTCTTCTGCAATAAGGCCTTGCATTCTGTACAACTGTCAACTAAATATACTGGGGCTTATGGAAAAAACGCAGTTGTTGCAGACTACTTAAAATCCAGGGAAGTTTGTACTAGGGTGCTGACAGAAACAACGACAATCCTAATCAAAGCACTAACATGGTGTTCTTTCTCTCCTGGCATTTGTGGCCAGCATGACTGTCAGTCAGTCCCCATCCTCTGCAGCCACACACCCTAGCATCCAGGAGATCTTCTTTGAAATGCAGGTGCCTGAAAGAATTTACTTTCAATAGAGATCAGTTTATCTATCTAAAAATCCAATCCACATTTTAGTCTTCATCAATCAAGCAAACCAATTTTTTTAAATTAGGGGAAACATCTTTGCAGTGTCTTCATTTGTACTTGCAGTTACTGAAGTTTTTCTAAGATTCCTTAGTCTTTCTGCTTCATTGTGAGGAAGCTGGCTCTGATTGCTTCAACACTTAGAACGTGCAGAAAAAATCCTTCTGCATTCACACTGACACCATTCATCTCTTTATTAACTGCACACAGGCTAACGTGTATCACACAAACACAGACTGTGCTTACTCAGAATGACAGCCAGTGCTCCGGGCAGGGCGTAGCTAGGACAGCACACACACTCCCTCCAGGGCCACACTCCCCGGCTGCTGAGATGCTACACTGTCCTGGTCTCCTACGTCTCCTCCTTCTTTACCTGTCTCCTGTGAGGGCTCTTCTTCCACCCTTTTGAATATGAAGATCCCTTATGTCCAGCCTGGCTCTTTGCTCTTATTTGTCCCTATAGTTTCAGCATATACTCATTTAGGCAGTTATCTACTGATAGTTCATAAGCAGTGGCCAACAAGACAGACAGGGTCCTTGCTTTAATGGAACCTACATCCTACTGAGGAAGACAGATGAGAAACAAGAAAACTAAATAAAAATTTACAAATTGGGATAAGCATTAACAAGGAGAAAACAAGGTGCAACAATAAAGACTAAGTGGAGAGTATCTACACCTCAGATAGAGTGGTGAAGGAAGATCCTTTGAAAAGTTGACATTTATTGGGATCTAAAGAAAAAGCCTGTTATGCAAAAGGGTGTGTATATTCCTGGCAGAGAGACCAACTGTCAAAGGCATCCGAGTGAGTGAGAGAAAGCTTGGCTGTGTTCAAGAAACTCCAAGAGGGGAGTCTCACCAGGTGACCCAGAAGAGGCAGGAAGAGACCAGACCATGCGAGGCTCTACAGGCCCCAGGAAAGGGTGAGGGTCTTATTCTAAACGTAAGGAAAAGTTATCGAAGAGTGTTAAGCAGGAGGATAACCCATTCTGACTTACATCTTAAAAAGATCACTCTGGCTGTCCTGATGTACGACCCAGGTGACTGATCACACACAGTCAGGGGCGCCCAAGGTAGCCCCAGCTATGCCTGGTGTCCTGTGTAACCGGACTTCTGCATCGACTCCAGGGGAGAGTTACAATATACAGTAAATAAATACATACATAATAAAACAAACTTTAAAAAATGAAAGGAGAAAAGGAAAAAAGGTTGGTCAAGACACAGGCAGGCCGCTGCAGCAGCCTTCACCAGCTTCCCTGAGGGCCCTGACCTAGCTGGGACCCTCGGCTTCCCCCTTTGATTCTGGACCTAGTTTTACCTCTCAGGCTTGGTATATGTTCTTGTCCTTAATGTCTGGCCATCTTTCGTGATTAAATAATATTCAATATCTGGTATATATAAACATGCCGAGTGGGGTACAGCATATCTTGACTCGTCTATTCCCCACAACAATCCTTGAGGCAGGAATTATCATCCTACATAATTATAGACGAGGAAACCAAAGCACAAAGGGTAAAGAAACCTGCTTGAAGTCTTACAGAGGGAAAGTGGCCCAACCTGGACATGAGAGCAGGTAATTTGGTTCTGGACTCAGTGCTCTTGTCCCCTCTTCCAATAGTGCTTCTCAGGGTGAGAGGCCCAGACACGATTAGGGAACCGCAAGTAGCTCAGAGGCCAGAGGGAGTATTGGGGAAAAGCTGGAAACAAGATTAGAAAGGCAGCAGAAGGGCTTCAGCTCACTTTTCAGCTGACAGGAGACGGGTACACTGCTGGATCGTTAATGCATGATGGGACGTACGCTCTGGATAAACAGCTCTGTGGAGAATGGATTTGGGAGGTGAGGAGGAGCCTGGTTGCTGACTCAGCTTTTCCTAAATACCAGCTATCTGCCTCCCTCCTGGACGGGCCTTTGGATACCTGTTGTGAAGAATCTGCTTGCTCCCCGCCCATGACGATACATATCTGACTTCCCACAATCCAGGCTTGAGGCTCTGACTGCTGGACCTGTCCCTTCTGGACTCTCTAGCTGGAGGGTGTCTCTATCAAGCACAACAAATTTACCTCTTCAAACTCTCCTTTTTTCTGAGATCTAAGGCTATATTCTCAGCTCCCTGCTGAATGTTTTTACTTGTTCATGACATCTGGTTACCTGAAATTTAACACATCTAAAATTGAATCCATTATGCTCTAAAAATCATCCCTTCATTCCCGTTAAAGAATCTGTTAATGGAGTCGTCCCTCTCTCAGTGACCTATGTCTGCAGTCTTGGAATCATTTTTTTACCACTTTTCTTTTGAGTCCCCATCATCAGTTCCAATCTCCAAATCTTTCGTGCACCCTCTATTTCCATTTCCACTGCCCCTTCTTATTCAGACCCTTATCACCTCAAACATGGATTGCAGTAGCTCCACAGCTCACTTACCTTCTTCCTATCTCCACTCACCTGCAATTTCGTGAACTGCTTTTCTTTTAATCTTTTTAAAAACACTACCCCTTGATCAAATTATTCTCATGCTCAAATGCCTCAGTAGTGCTTATACTGATAAAGTCTAATTCTTTACCTAACATCCAAGGATCTTCATAAATCATGCCAAAATCACCCTTTCTAATCTTCTATCTCATGTTTTTAAATATTCTCCCCTTCAGTCACACTGTCTATCTATAGTCACAATGTCCATCCATAAACTGTGTACTTTCCTTCTCCTATGATCTCTAGACATACTGTTGCTCTAGCCCAGAACATTCTATTTCTTTTTAAATCTTATCCTTCCTTTATGATCCAGTTTAGTACCTTTCTACTCTAAACAGCCTTCCCAAACCACTCCAGTCCTGAGAATTTCTATAGCATTCAAGGTCTATGTCATATTCCTGTACTGAGCACAAGCTGCCTTGGTGACATGACATTTGCTCCATCGTGTTCTGAACTTCTACCATTTTCACATATTGGGATTTAACTGTCTACAGCTCACTTTTCTAACGAGACCAAGAGCTACTCAAAGACACAAAGCACGTTTTATACTTTGTATTTCTACTTTTCTCATACCTACTCAGTGCTTGGTCTGTACCATCCTATGCACACTGTATACCTAATGCTTGCTGATAACTTAGAAAACAAATTCAGATTATGCCACTGTTATGTTATTGTCCTCCAGTAATGTGACGTTTTCAGAACTTTAAAAGTTTGTCAGGTAGAAAAATTTAGCAAAGTCAAAGGAGAATTAGGGGAAAGAATGTCAACAGAGTATGCTAATTGGAAAAATCAACATAAGCTTCTTAATTTACAATAGCTGGAGAAAAAAACTAATGTACAGATACTTAAGAAATATGTTATATTAGGGACAACTCACAAGTGGTCTTAAAGGAGAACTATTTTGCATTTATATTTGAATTTCCATAGAATTGCTTTGAATTGCTACTTTATTGATAAGTGAAAACAGATTCTTTTATGACTTAAGTTATAAAAGCTTATAGTTCATCAGTTCCCTCTCCACCCTGCAATTACCTACAGGAAGAGATTGGCCATAGCTTCTATTTTATGAGTTTTATAGGGGCACATTCATCCCAGTTTACATACTATGAATTCCTGGAAAATTCTATAGATTGGAGAAAATAAACTGCTTCCTTTGGATCAAAGATATTTCAGCTGAACTCATGCATTTATTCACAAAAAAGCTGCCTCAAATATTATGTTAAACTGTGATATTTTACATAAATATATGTATACAGTACATTATACTAATGTGTAACAATGCAATTTGTAACACTCTTGTGAACCTACAGAGTGGAGAAAACATTGATGACAATCTAACAACATAAACTACTCAAATGTTGCAGAAGTAGTACAGGTATCATATGACCCAAGAGTCTCAGAATAAAATTTAATTTGTATGGTTCAGATCAGTCATTTATGAATAAGATTAGTGCTAAGGGCAAGCAACATCACAAACATCTCAGATACATTTTCAAAATAATAAAATACTCAAACAGATTAAAGTTTACTACTGATGAAAAATTATGTGACAAAAATTTATCAGTCAAGCTCTTAGAAAACCCAGGAGTGTGACTGAATGCAGAATGAATGAATTAATAGCACGCTCACTGGTCTTATTATGACAAAAAACAATGAGTCCACATTTAAATTTCCAATCAAGCTAGGACATTTATATTCCTAATAATTAATGCAATATTTAGACATGCATGGCAAAAGTGTTCCATGACTGGGATAATCCTCACGAGATAGCCTGGATTTTATCTCAATTTGTTGTGGTAGAAGTGTAGACTCCTGTGAAAGTACAACCTGTAACTTTATAAACTGCCAAAAAATCCATTTGTTAAAAGAAAATTTGTTCTCATTAATGTGGGGGGAATCACTGAATAAAATAAAAAAGAAAGAAATAATATTAGTGTTATAGGTTTGGAATGCAGGAGCTTTACGAAAATCAGCAATGGATTACAACAGGCCATATCCATGTTATTTTCTATCAGTTTTCACTGGAACGGATTAAAAAATAATTCTCCTCAAATTGCTAAAAATTCTTTATATATTCAGCATGGCTTACCATGTTCTAATTCCACCAGGAAATATGAAAAGCTATGGGAACTGCTGTGTACAGGAAAGTACATTAAAGGACAGGTATTTTTGTTTTAACTATGTTCTGCAAGTAATAATCTCAAATAAGAAAAGACCAAACATGTGGGGGGAAGACTTCCTTATGCTAGTTGCTCTTTGTCTTTGATTTGCAAATAAGTCCATCATTTAAAGTAAATACAGACTCAAGCCTGTGCTGACTTAACTATTAACTAACTTTTATACCTGCCTTTCAGGGTTCAGACAATGACCTCTGATTAATCTGAGTCTGATATTATCCTCAACTTGCCATAGGCTAGAAGCAGGTGCAGCAACTAGTTCTTAAAGTGGCAAGATCTAATTATTTTCATACAATCTGATATTCTGGTTGTCTAATGACTTACTTGCTTTTCCTACGACAGTAAAGCGTCTGAGTGAATACCATTCAAGACAAAAATAGTGAAAAGAAAGCCCCACATTTAACCATCAAATCTGAACTAGGACATTACGTATAAAGAAAACAAAATCTGTAATACACAAGCAGGCAAAACAGATTGCCTACACAAAGAATAACCATCAGGCTGATGTCCAACGTCTCTAATGCCAGAAGGCAAAAGATAATCAATTTCCACAACGTTTTGATGGGAAAAAGATATGTCTGAATACCTAAAAACTCTGGCAAGCTGTCTATGCAGACAACTGAGAGAGATTTTAAAATATGCAGACTCAGATAATAAACCTCTCAATTTATATTTCTTGAAAAAAATAACTTTCAGGAATGAACAAAATTAAGAGCTCGGAATGCAAAAAAAAAAAAAAAGAGCAGTAATGATAAATTATAGTCAGTTACGAAGAAAGGTTTGATTCATTGACAGAGGGCATCATGCCACGTGGGGGTATTCTGTCTTACTTTCCTTCAAAGGCACCTCAAAAACAGACACGGTATTATTTATGTCAGAAAGAATTAAATTACAAACATAAAGTTAAAATTCATGTAATAATGGAAATAAAAAAGGAAACAAGTAAATTAAAGAGTGAGAAAGAACACAGAAGCAAGGGGCAGAAGAGGTTTTGTTCTCAGGCGAACCTATATTGACTCAAAGAACACTGCATCCCATCTCCGTGCTTGAGGACGGAACTATCCTGCGCAACCACACATTTACTGAACGGTTCACTCCAACTAGGAAGGCCAGAAACACATCTTTCCCGTTACAGACACCCAGGAAAGCCTCCTTCCCCTCAGTGCTGAGGAGCTGCAGGCGGCACGTGGCACTTTCCTAGACCCAAGCCCTTCGTGGCGGGATGTGGAGCAGGAGGGAAGCGGGTGCAGACAGGGAAGCTGGATACTGGAGGTCAGGTACGGGGTCAAGAAGTCATTCAGGGTCCCAGCCTCAGTCATTCTGAAATCCTAGCCCAATCCCTTTCTGGTCTGGTCAGACCCCAGGAATCTCTCTCCTTTTGGGGCCAGTATCATACAAAGTTTGAACTTACAAACATCCCATTTTGTTAAATTTTCAGACAGACTTTTTCCTGTTTCTTTTCTCTCTAAATATTTTCTTCTCTTAAACCCTTTAAGGAAAATAAGGGCACATAGGTACAAAGGATGGAAATCCGGTAAAACTATATTTCTGTGTAAACCAGACTGTACCTGCCCTGCAGGGGGACAGCAGACATCGGGTAATGAACAGACTAGTGATTCCCTTCGGAGGTTACGGAGAAAGGGTCAAGATTACCTGCCAGCAGGCTGGGGGACAGGGGTAGGAAGCTCTGCTTAGTTTGCAGGAGAGAGACAGAAGGAGAGTGCAGAAAAACACATCCAAAAGGAAGCTCAGCTCAAGTCCAAACCTGGGGAACTAACAGTGTTTGGGGGGGTTCCTGGACAAACCTACTATATTAAAACTCACTGCCTCACAGAGTAGAGATGTGATTAATATATTAGGAACTACCATTTAATAATCCAACTGGAAAAACAATCAAAAGACAAACACCACCTAAACTATCATGTATCACAGTTTGTTTCTAATTCACTAGAATCATTTTGAGATAATTAGGGCATTACTGTAAACCTTAATACCATTATTTCTCATGATTTCATAAGGATTCGGTTCTACCATTTCATCATTTAATTAACACGAGAATCTACAATCAGCCTACAGGGTAAAACAAAAAAACTGCCAGGTTGCACTTTTCTGAGTTCCAGAATGTACAAAAAACCCAGAAACATAAACACAGGTGTGGCAGGAAAGCCTATAAGAATAAAATTCAAAAGTATGTAAAATAGGCCAATGAGTGTATTACTCAAATACATTAAAAATTATTTTTTTCCTGCAATTGCTAATCTTCAGTTCTTTAATAGTAAATAATAAAATTTACATAATGTTATGATACTCCATTTTTTTCTTTATAAGATGAAATTTTTTTTATTGAGGTACCATTGGTTTATAACATTATATAAATTTCAGGTGTACATCATGATATATTTCGAATTCTGTGTAGATTACATCATGTTCACCACCCAAAGATTAATTACCATCCATCACCACACATGTGCCCAATCACCCCTTTGGCCCTCCCCTTCCCCACTTCCCCTCTGGTAACCACCAATCCAATCTCTGTTACTATGTGTGTGTTTGTTGTTTTTATCTTCTCCTTATGCATGAGATCATATGCTATTTGCCTTTCTCCCTCTGACTTATTTCACTTAGCATAATACCCTCAAGGTCCATCCACGTTGTCACAAATGGCCGGATTTCATCATTTCTTATGGCCGAGTAGTATTCTATTGTGTATATATACCACATCTTCTTTATCCACTTGTCCCTTGACGGGCACCTAGGATGCTTCCAAGTCTTGGCTATTGTGAACAGTGCTGCAATGAACATAAGGGTGCATGTATCTTTATGCATTTGTGTTTTCATGTTCTTTGGATAAATACCCAGCAGTGGAATAGCTGGATCATATGGTAGTTCTGTTCTTAATTTTTTTTTTTTTTGAGGAAGATTAGACCTTACCTAACTACTGCCAATCCTCCTCTTTCTGCTGAGGAAGCCTGGCCCTGAGCCAACATCCATGCCCATCTTCTTCTATTTTATATGTGAGACACCTACCACAGCATGGCTTGCCAAGCGGTGCCATGTCCACACATGGGATCCGAATCGGTGAACTGCAGGCTGCCGAGAAGCAGAACATGCAAACTTAACCGCTGCGGCACCAGGCCGGCCCCTATTCCTAATTTTTTTAGGAAACTCCATACTGTTTTCCATAGTGGCTGCACCAGTTTGCATTCCCACTGAGCAGTGTAAGAGAGTTCCCCTCTCTCCACGTCCTCCCCCTGTTCTTTACTGTCTTGTTAATTATAGCCATTCTGATGGGAGTGAGGTGATATCTCATTGTAGTTTTGATTTCCATTTCCCTAATAGTTAATGATGTTGAACGTCTTTTCATGTGCCTATTGGCTATCTGCATATCTTCTTTGGAGAAATCTCTGTTCAGATCTTTTTGCCCAGTTTTTAAGTGGGTTGTTAGCTTTTGTGTTGTTGAGATATATGAGTTCTTTGTAGATTTTGGATTATTAACCCCCTATCTGATACATGGTTTGCAAATATCTTCTCCCCACTGTTAGGTTGTGTTTTCGTTTTGTTGATGGTTTCCTTTGCTGTGCAGAAGCTTTTTAGTTTGATGTAGTCCCATTTGTTCATTTTTTCTTTTGTTTCCGTGGCCTGGTCAGACATGGTACTTGAAAATATGCTGCTAAGACTGATGTCAAAGAGCGTACTGCCTATGTTTTCTTCTAGAAGTTTCATGGTTTCAAGTCTTACATTCAAGTCTTTAATCCATTTTGAGTTGACTTTTGTATATGGTGTACGATAGTGGTCTACTTTCATTCTTTTACATGTGACTGTCCAGTTTCCCAAACACCATTTATTGAAGGGACTCCTTTCTCCATTGTATGTTCCTGGCTCCCTTGGTGAAAATTAGTTGTCCATATATGTGTGAGTTTATTTCTGGTTTCTCGGTTCTGTTCCATTGATCTGTATGCCTGTTTTTGTGCCAGTACCATGGTGTTTTGGTTACTATAGCTTTGCAGTATATTTTGAAATCAGGGAGTGTGATACCTCCAGCTTTGTTTTTTCTCAGGATTCCTTTAGCTATTTGGGGTCTTTTGTTGTTCCATATAAATTTTAGGATTTTTTGTTCTATGTCTGTGAAAAATGTTGTTGCAACTTTGATAGGGATTGCATTGAATCTGTATGTTGCTTGAGGAAGGGTCGACATTTTAACTATGTTAATTATTCCAATCCAAGAGCACAGAACATCTTTCCATTCCCTTGACATCTTCAATTTCTTTCAACAATGTTTTAAAGTTTTCAGTGTACAGATCTTTCACCTCTTTGGTTAAGTTTATTCCTAGGTATTTTATTCTTTTTGTTGCTATTATAAATGGGACTGTATTCTTAATTTCTCTTTCTGCTACTTCATTGTTAGTGTATAGAAATGCAAGCGATTTTTGTATGTTGATTTTACATCGAGCAATGTGACTGTACTCATTATTTCTAAGAGTTTTTTAGTGGATTCTTTAGGGTTTTCTATATATAAAATCATGTCATCTGCAAATAGTGACAGTTTCACTTCTTCCTTTCCAATTTGGATCCTTTTCATTTCTTTTTCTTGCCTGATTGCTCTTGCTAAGACTTCCAATACTATGTTAAATAAGAGTGGTGAAAATGGGCATCCTCGTCTGGTTCCTGTTCTTAGAGGGACAGCTTTCATTTTTTTCCATTGAGAATGATATTTGCTGTTGGTTTTTCATATATGGTATGGCTACTCTTTCAGCACACTTACTAAAGGATAACACACATTCTAGCCAAGTACTTTCTTGTGTGTGTGTGAGGAAGATTGCCCTGAGCTAACATCTGTCTTCCTCTTTTTGCTTGAGGAAGATTGTTGCTGAGATAACATCTATGCCAATCTTCCTCCATTTTATGTGAGATGCCACCATACCATGGCTTGATAAGCAGTGCTATGTCATTGCCTGGGATCCAAACCTGTGAACCCTGGGCTGCTGAAGTAAAGTGCGTGAACTTAACCACTATGCCACCAGGCTGGCCCCCCAAGTATTTTTTAATGATGACACTTATGATATTATTCTTCAAACACTAGTCTTTTCTGGAGCCCCACATATTAAGCTGTCAAACATGCTGAATTAATCATATGGATTTATTAAAAACAGAAAATGGAGTCAATTTTCTTGTGAAGGAAATATTATCAATAAAATTCAAATATAATTTAATATTGTCTTTATTTTCTTCATAAAAGTATTACCAAATCTTTCTGACATCAGGAAACGATGAATTTTATGGAGCAGTTGAAAGACTTACTGTATAGAAAACAACAAAGTTATGCTGAGTGAAGAATAAGATACACACTAGCTTTCATCACCTTATGAATCTTTCAAGTGAGAACTAGCAGCTGATGAATATTTCATACAATATCATATTCAAAGATTAAAAGGGAAATTTAATTGTCTTCCTTCTATATTACCTTCTATAATTATTTTCAATATAATAAATAGATACTGTAATTGTTAAATGCCTTTCATTGTCTGGTAGTAACACGAGAGGAATAAAAGCTAAGATTTCACTTCCGTAATAATCAAGCCCCAGTAATCCATAGAGAAGTAAAGCATAATGGCCTTCTTTCACTACTACAGAACATTCGCTCTAAATAAAGACGCTGGTGTACAAAATAACACTCTTAAAAAGGGTGTAAATCAATTTGCATACAGACTTGCATTATTTACCAATATTTTATACTAAGTGGTTTGTTGTTGTTGAGGAAGATTCACTCTGAGCTAACATCTGTGCCAATCTTCCTCTATTTTGCATGTGGGCTGCCACCATGGCATGGCTTGACGAGTGGTGTGTAGGTTCGTGCCTGGGATCTGAACCCACGAACATGGGCTGCTGAAGCAGAGCGCATCAAACTTAACCACTCCACCATGGGGCGGACCCCTATACTAAGTATTTTTAAATTAAAAAACATTCTGTTTATAACATTAACATAAACAACTATCAGTAAAAATGATACAGTATTTTCCTATATCCTGACAAAAATTAGTAAGTTTTCGTCATTAGAAAACATGAGGTTAATTTTCTTGAAAAGACATAACTTTTGGGAAAAAGGAGGTTATGAGAGTCTTCTACAATGGCATTTTGTGTCATTGTAGCCAGTACCGTTTTGTAGCTTCTTATCAGTTTTAACAAAGCAGAAAGAGATCGCCTTACCGTTGGTGCTGTATCTACGTGATGGTTACAAGGCTTTCTTTCTATGCTGAAAATCCCTGTGAAAAGAAAACACTGTGAATATTTGCTTATTATACTTATCCATTTTATTTTAAAAACATGTCTGCCAGTAAGACATGACCCCTACAGCTTACAGGAAAAAAACCTCACTTGGATGGCAGGGTCCTTTCAAGTGTAGCGGGAATGTTTTGGTCAGGAGCAGCTGGAGGGTTTAGCTAACTAAGAGACCTGACTCACGGAGAGCTCTGCCAATTTTCCCACTCCTGTGGTGTTTAGCAATAGCCCAAGATGAGGCCATATTCTGCTCTCTGCTCGAAAATTATACCATTATCTCTGCTCTGCTGCATTTCTTCCACAAAAGTTTTATTTCTGACTTGAGGTTGTCAAGTTTTCATAAAGAAATATCACAAAGGCTATGAAGGGAACCTTTTCCCTATTTTCTCAAGAAGAATAAATAAATCTATTTGAGTTTCTCTTTGATCATCTTTCTACTTTGACATACTCTACTACTTATTCAATCACCAGGGAGCATCGGGAGAAAAAAGTTCCCCCGATTCTCTCCTTTAAAATGATAACATAGACTGCTAAACTTGAGACAAATCCTTTTATTGTGTGTGGCTTTATCTTTTTGTTCCCACCGTCCTCTCCTGCATTTCTTTGTAATAAACAGCTTGTAAGGATGTAACACATTGGATCTCATCTGTAAAGACACTGGTTCAAAGTCTAGCTCAAGTTAAAAATGTACTCAGGTGTGGGTCTCATTTACTTTTCAATCTCTGTCCATCAGCAAACCAACAAGTGAGTTACGATATTAGAACAGTTTGTTCAAATAATGCTAAAGGTTGTCACATGCAGGGCTGGTTAGCAGTGAGAACTGCAAAGTACTGTTAATAGCAATTATCAAAATTCCTAGTCGAAGCAAAACACTAGCCCCTCTCATCTATAGGCATTTTTAACTCATTTTTCTTGAAGTATGATAAGGGATTAAGTGAGATCAACATAAAACAATCAGTTTTTATCACTTTGCAAGAGTATATTCAAAATAAAGTAACATGAAACATGATTTTAAAAAACTATAGTTTTTGTCTTACTGAGAAAATTCTCTCAACATCTACTGTTAGCCAGTGAAGTATAAAGCACTGTACTATCTTTATTCAATCAACTAAGATTTATTGAGTGGCTATTTGGCGCTCAGTACTAAAAGATATATCATAAAGGATATATTATGATTTCTGACCTCAAGAGCCTAGTAAAACACAGATGTCCTTTTGTGAAGAAATACTACAGAGTAAATTAACAGTTCTGTCTTAAGTGTAATAACAAAGTCTTTAAAGTAATTTTGATGGAAAGGTACATTTTTATTCATAGAGTAACACCGGCCTTGCATAAAAAAAATTTTTAAAAACCCCAAGTAAAACGTATTGGAAAATATTCAAATAATGCTGATTCTTTATTGTAAGATTTTAATAATACTGAAGTATAGAGAACCAATGGTGAAATCCTCGCTCCCCCAGCCCCCACACTCCCTCTACTCTCGCTAGCGGCAACCACTGAGAACAGTCTGGCACCACACACTGACCTTAAATGAGTGGTCTTATCACGGGGTTCAGGAATTAGCAACATTTCCCATGTGTGTTCTCACTATTATAATCAGAATGCTATAAAACTGACCTAGGCTGATTACTGATTTTAAAATTCTTATCCAGTTAGAAAGTAACTTCAAAATGATGACAATAAAAAACTAAAAAACCCCAAAATCTACATCTCAGCTTATACAAAGAAAAAAACTACATGTTTTACAGTTTCAATTTCAGAATAAAAATGCATTGAAAACTAGAAGTTTTAAAAGTGGATTATCCAAAGACATAATCTTAGTTTTAAAGTTAGATTGTCTATTTAAATACTATCCTTTGGAAAGCCAATCATACATGTTTGTTCAAGTTTTCAATGAAGAGCACACAGAAAGGAATAAGCTTGAGGAAAAATGTCCCAAAATAGCTTCCTATTTTAAGTAAATTTTACCTAAAAACTGTGTGTGTGTATCTTATGTTCACTTTTACTAAGGTATAATGCTAAGTGAGGGCTCATAAGTAGCTGCTCTGGTGATGATTTTCATGTGTCAACTTGGCTAGGCCACAGCACCCAGATATCTGGCCAAACATTGCAGACGTTTCTGTGAAGGTATTCTTCTATATGATATTAACACTTAAATCAGTAGACTCTGAGTGAAGGAGACTGCTCTCATAATGTGAGGGGCTTCATCCAACCAGCTGAGGGTCTTAAGGAAAAGACTGACCTCCCCTGAAAGAGGGAACTTGGCCAGCAGCCTGCTTCCAGACTTCAACTGCAGCCCTTCCTGGGCCCCCAGCCTGCTGGCCCACCCTGCAGGTTTTGGACTTGCCAGCCTCCACAGTCATGCAGACCAATTCCTTAAAACAAATCTCTCTCTCTCTCTCTATACATCCTATTGGTTCTGTTTCTCTGGGGAATGCTAACACACTTACTTTCTGGGAAACATTAAACAAAATGAAAATACAATTGTTTGTATTTATTCTAAATTAAATTTTTGTTCACTAAATATGTCAATCGTGCAGGAATATAGTTAAAATGTCTAATTTGTCGTGGGATATTTTTAAATTAGAATAACTCAAAATGAACTTAAGAATATACAACATCTGTAGAATAAATCAACCTATCAAATAGAAAATCAAGAAAATCAATCTGTCAATAAATATTTACCACTAGATTGTCCAGGGTGACAATCTCTGCTTTTTAACGCTTAGACAATTTACATTTAATGCCGCTACTGATGTGGCTGTGTTTAAGTCTGCCAACTTGTTGTTTTATTGCATCTCGTTTTGCTCTTTCTTCCTCCTTTTCTATACTCCAACCAAGATACCACCCTTACTAAGAGCTCCTTACTCCACAGAAGATTAAATTTTTAGAAGGCTTTTACTTCTCTATTCTTGTATATAAATTTATAGAGAAGTTTAAATGGATGAAAATGTGTACGAATTTGTAGCAGTGCTAAGTATGAATCTATAGAACAAAAAATACTGTAAGAAAAAAGTTAATGTTTCCCCTCTGCCTAAAAGACAAAATCTAATGTTTAACCCTATGTCTTGAGATTTATATTTTTAATTCAGTTGTCATTGGTTAGAGTATTCTCTAAATCCCTGTATACCCAACTATGTCTTCCTTTGTCAACAGGTGCAGGATACTTTGTGTGAATAATGATCTTTGGATAAGAAATCTTTTATCTTGGTTGTCTGGATATGTTATTCCACTATCAGCCAGCTTGTAGAGTTTTAGATGAAAAGTCCAACATGCATTTGACTCCTTCCAATGTAAAGACCCTGTTCCTCTTCTGAACAGACTTGCAAGATTTCTCTTTATCTAAAACATCAGGAGTTTCAGCAGGTATGTCTAAGTGTGTCTTTGTCATAGTTAATTTTTCTTGGGACTTGATAAGCTCTTTAATCTGCAGAGTCTTATTCTTCTGCTCAGAGGAATTTTATTCCATTATTTGTTTAATTTTGCAGCTCATTTTATTTCTACCTTCATGATTTTTATCTGTGTGATAATCCTGCCACTTAGTCGTGTTGGTGAGCATCTTCTTTTTCACCTTGTCTAACGATTTTACAACGTGAAATCATGTCGTTTACTTTAGTTCCTTTCTAGAGGCCTACGAAGGCTAAGACACGAGGGATGGCAGACCCTGGAGAGCAGTTCAGGAAAAAACTGGGATCTCAGTGCCAGTGTGTCAGGCAAGGGGTGGGGTTTGGGGGCTTTGTCCTCCTTGGTGCTGAGCAGGGACCTGTGTGGGGAAAACAGGTCTCTTCCAAAGGTGTAGGCAGAAAATGGGTTTTTCAGAGTGCTCTGGGGCTTCTCCACCAGCAGAAGCTATAAACCCTCTGGGTAACTGGCTCTGTCAGTTCAACGTTTGTAGGACACCAAGGGCCTGGCAGATCTGTGGACCACAATGGACTGAAAAGGCACCAATATGCATAGGGACCCACACAGCTGGAGGCATCTGCTTCCAGGCCCCATCCCTGGGAGATGGCTGTACTTGCACCTGATGAGACTTACAGGAGAAGCTTACTCCTGTGGCTCGGCCAAGGGCTAACATTTGGACAGGTCTGTTCCTGTGTTTTGCTAGAGCTCAGACCTCTACCAGGACAGTAGGGACTACAAACCATGAGCATGCAAAGAAAACTAACAGCTCTGGTAAGGAGCTGACCAAACAACCTTCTAGAACTGGCAGTGCCACTGACGAACATGAGAGAATTAGAAGACGTCTTAAAGTAAAAGAAAATGAACAAAACTCAAAATTACTAAGAATTTTAAGATAGTTAATTAACAAACAATAAATACAACCCCATTTTAAAGGAGGGAAACAGTGGCTTTCAGAAATTAATCAGAAGACAGGTAACAGTCCAAGGTCAAACCACCAATGACTAGCAGAATCACAACTGACACACACGCACTCCCTCACAAATGCCGCAGCCCGCTTTACCCGTTTGGTTAGCCCCTGCGGTCAGGACCTGATTTTATTCCTCTGTATCCACAGCGCCTGGTCCAGACACTTGAAACACAGACGGTCCTCAAGAGCCGACTCAAATATTAACAGAACGCATGGAGTCAATGCCATATCCACCAGATTCATATGCTACAGTGTGGTGTGAAGTGTATGCATTCATCATCAGAATGTGAGTTAATGTTGTGCGACTGTTTTCAAAAATGTTAATTTACTACTTCCTTTGGTAATGTTTCTAAATTTACTATAAAATTGAAATGCGTTACTTAAAAATTTTCCTAATTTTCCACGTATTAACACATTCTAGAGAAGATAATGGAAGAAATTTTATGCTTCTTAGGAGACACTTTATGTATTTTATTTTGTAGAAAATCAGAATGTGACATTTATCCCATTTGTACTTGACTGATTTGAAGAGCAGAATTATATATTTTTTAGTTTCCCTAAATTCTATCAACCTTCAACCCAGGACCATGCTCAAGAAAAGAAAGAATAAAGATGATCAAATCTGGGGGCTGGGCCAGCCCAGTGGCGTAGCAGTTAAATTTGTGCACTGCACTCTGGCAGCCTGGGGTTCACAGGGTTGGATCAGTGACAGACCTAGCACCACTCGTCAAGCCGTGCTGTGGCCGCGTCCCACAAATAAAGTGGAGGAAGACTGGCACAGACGTTAGGTCAGCGACAGACCTAGCACCACTCGTCAAGCCGTGCTGTGGCAGCGTCCCACAAATAAAGTGGAGGAAGACTGGCACAGACGTTAGGTCAGCGACAGACCTAGCACCACTCGTCAAGCCGTGCTGTGGCAGCGTCCCACAAATAAAGTGGAGGAAGATGGGCACAGACGTTAGGTCAGCGACAGACCTAGCACCACTCGTCAAGCCGTGCTGTGGCAGCGTCCCACAAATAAAGTGGAGGAAGATGGGCACAGACGTTAGGTCAGTGACAGACCTAGCACCACTCGTCAAGCCGTGCTGTGGCAGCATCCCACAAATAAAGTGGAGGAAGACGGGCACAGACGTTAGGTCAGTGACAATCTTGTTCAAGCAAAAAGAGGAAGACTGTCAACAGATGTTGGCTCAGGGCCAATCCTCCTCACCCCCCCCACCCCCCAAAAAAAGAGAGAGAGAGATGATTAGATTTACTGCAAAAGCAAAAACAGGAAGGAATCTGTGCCCAATTCTGAAGCCAGAACATACATCCAGCAATCTTACGTATTATCTCCAAACGTTGATGGGCTGCCCAGTAGGCACGGCACTGTGCTGGGGCAGCAGACCCTCGACCCTCCCTGTCACCACACCTTTGTAGAGTCATTTGCTTTAGGCCACAGCTACAATGATGCATCCTATCTGAGCTTTGGAAATTGTCATGAATCTTAGATGAGGCAGAGAGAGAATTATACTTTGATTATCTACGGATAGGACAAAATAAAATAAAATTTATTATATTCCAGTAGAACATAGTTTTAGAAGGCAGGGATCTTTCCTGCCAAATTTAATATAAAGTTGTTGGTACTGAGATTACAAGCCCTTCTTAAGAACTGGAAAAGAAGTAAAACTTTTTTCAAATAATATAATTTTGTATCTAGAAAGTCCAAAAGAATCAATCCTAAAATTAACACAACCAATAGCAGAATTAATTAATTACAAATTTAGCACAATATAAAATTTAATATACGAAAATCAATATCCTTTATACATTCAACCAGTTAGAAGATATAATGAAAAAGAATACCTCATTCATAAGCAATATAAAAGATAAAATACTTGAATAAATACAAGAAATATGCAGAACAGTATGAAGAAAGTGCTAAAATACTTCTGAAAGACATAAAAGTAGTCTTGAACAAATGAAAGACATCCCTTGTTCTGAGACAACGTAACATCATACAAATGCCAATTTTCTCCAAGATAATATATGAATTTAATGTGATTCCAACAAAAAAAGTTTTTTCCCCAGCACTAGACAAGTTGATTCTAAAATTCATATAGAAGAATATGCAAGAATACCTAGAAAAATCTCAGGTGGGGAAGCAATGAGTAGAAATAAACATATGACTATATATTGTAAAAAGCCTCTGTAATTAAATCAATGCGGTAATGACACTTGAGTAGACAAGCAGACCAACAGAACAGATTAAAACGTTCAGGAAAGGACACAAGTACATATGGGAAGGTGCTATACGAAGAGGAAGAGATATTTTTTAATACATGGTGTTGAGACAATGAGGTGGACATTTTGCAGAAGAAACTGGATCCCTACCTCACACTATAACCCAGAAAAATAAATTCTTAATGGGTTAGAGATTTAAATGCTAAAAACGAAGCTATACCAATCCTAGAAGAAAACACAGTGAATTCTTTTATACGGTCAGATATGAGGAAAACTTTTACAAACAAAACTTTTGCACTGCCAAGTCAAAAGCCAGATGACAAACTGGGAGAAAATACTTGCAACTATATTACTGACAAATGACGTCTCCCTATTACATAAAGTAAAAACATAAAAATATACAATAAAGGCAATTTAAAGTCCGAATTGGAAATAACAGTATAAATATATTGATTTTTTTAAAACCTGATTTCCTAGATATGTCCACTGGAAGGTCCTAGAAGCAATGATATCCCACTAGCAATGAGTTACTTAGTCCCAGATTTTAGTTTCTAAATTCCATTATGCACTAAATAGTACCAGGGCTCCTTGGAGAAATGACTGATTCTAGCTTTGGGGCAGAGCAAGTACAAGGTGAACCTGGTGCATTACAAGCAAGGAAGTACTCTAACTGGTTCATATCAAAGGACATGGGAATAGACATGAAGGGGCTCTCCTTTGCCAAATTAGTGGACAACTTGAACAACATGAAGAAAATGATAGTGAAGAAGTATAACAAACTGAATGAAAAAAAGTCCATAATCCTCAAAGAGACAGGCAAGAAAAAAAGGAAACACTCTTCTTGACCAAATGCCAGTTAGTAAATGTAGAAGCAATGATAACATTAGAAACCCACCATTCTGCATCCCCTCACCACTGAAATAGTTAATTCAGACAAGAATCATCGATGGATGCTGAAACCATGGAGTAGGGTTGTTGGGGAACAGGATATTCACATGGTCTCAAAGCATCATTCCACACATTACTCAGCTATTACAAAGGGAAATGTATCTTTAAAACAGAGACATCTGGTGTACACCACCCTGATAAAGGACTGAATTTAGCGACACCAACAATGGGACAACCTGACATTGTATGCCACCTGATGTGATGCAAAATAGTACATACCACTCACAGCATTCTTGCCAAAACAGTTTAGCCTGAATCAAATCACAGCGAAACAGACCAAATCAAAACACTGGACATTCTACAGCACAACTGGCTCAGCCAGACTCTTTTTTTAAACAAGTTAATATCATAAAAAACAACTAAAAGATTTGAGATTAACTGAGATTAAATGAGACTAAAATGACATATCCAATCTAACTGCGATTGTGGACTGGCTGCTGGATAAAATAAGCAAGTAAACAAAAAACTGCTAAAGATATTTTAGGCACAATTAGGAATATCTGAATACAAACTGTTCATTAGATGATGACATAGAATCATTGTTAATTTTCCTAGATGTGATAATGGAACTATGGTTATATAGGAGAATACCCTTATTCTTGGCAGACATACAAGTGAAGTTTTTGAACAAAGAAGGAAATGTGAATTTAGAAGTTTTATACCAACTTTTTTCCCCCCAACATTTTGTGGTTTTAAAAAATTTCAAAATAAAGTTGGGGAAAGAATAATAGGTCCTTAATATACTTTTAATGACCTTACAGTAGGGAAGCAAAACTTCAATGGTTTTGAACACTACAGCATCTTCCACTTAAGCACAGTAAACATGTTTAAGTTCCTGCTGAAAAAAATCTCTTAGCATTATTTAAAATAAACAGCCAACAAACCCCAAAACACTCCTTCCCTAATTCTGGATTGATTAGAACCTTCTTAAAAATAAGAGAAAGCTCCAAAATTAATGCACAAATGAATAAATAGCTATTCTAATACATATTTATATTTTACATGTTGATAGCTCCACTCAATAAATCTCCTAAGTTTATTGAAAAATAATAATAATTTTATGCACAAATTACTGTCCCAAATCTGAGGTATGAGTTATTTATAATTCTCTATTACTAGTTTCTGCTCCTTTACAGTTAGAAACAAACACATTTCAAAGGACAACTTATTAGCACATCCTGACTGCAGCCATGCCACACATACTGGGAGCCTGGCCCTGGCTTTACTAGATACGTGACCCTGGGCAAGGTACTTACACAGTTATGCCTCCACTTCCTCATTCAGTACAGCGGAAACAGCATGTGTCTCATAGGCTGACAGGAGGATTAAATTAGTTAATATAGGAAAAAATATGTCAAATTGGACCTGGCATACTGAGCACATTCTATATACACACACACACACAGTCAGAATGTTTATTTTGACTTTGATGTTTAAAATATCCTATATTTGTCATATTTTTTCAACAGTCTTTAAATACATGTAGAACTAAAGTTTTAAAGGAATAAAATAGTAAGAATTATAATGAAAATATATATGACAAAGAAGTTAGCTATTCTAACGAGTTCTGCTTTAGAAAACTTAACAGCTACTCTTATACAACCTGAGGTGAAAATACTGACTTTATCACATCTTCAAAATATTTTTTAAAAAATACACACACATACATTTATGTACACATGTATGTACACAGATGCCTACAACCCTGTCCTCTCCTCTCTACGCCACCACGTGGTCTGGACATGCTCTCCTCATCTGGACGATGGGAACAGCTTCCCACCAAACTCTGACTTGCTCCTGGGCTTTCCCATGACATCCCACACTGCCAGAGTGACCTTTCTACAGGGGAAATTATTTTGTCATTCTACAGCTTAATCTTCAGGATAAAAATCACCCCCCCGCCCCCCAGTGTTTAACTCAAACTGCTTAACTCAAAACGGCATGCTGAGCCACTCAGGTTGTAGCTACGCCAGCTCACTGACTTTCGCCCTTGCCACCCCACCACTCTCGGCTCCCATCAGAGTGTACTGATGCTCTCCCCTTTCTAACATCCCTTCTTGGCTTAATTATTTCCTGACATCTTTTAAAGTCCAGGTCAAACATCACGTTCTCCAGGAAACAGTCTGTGATTTCCTTCTCCCCACCCACTTCTGACTTAGACACCCCTCCCCATCTCTCCCGTCCCTTTGCATTCCCACACAAGCCTCTACCACAGCAGTTCCTTGACACAGTTACTAAAACTCGTTTTAGCTGCTGATGTCATATAGTTCATATTCAAGAAATGTTTGTTGAATGATTGAATACATGAATAGAGAAAATGAGAATTATAATAACATCGTGCAGCAAAACAGGCCTCAGATTCTCCATGGATAGTCTCCCATATTCTAAACATTTTTCTAAACGTTCATTTAAAATGAACTTTTAATAAATGTGCATCTTAAAGTGGCTTATCCTCATTTAGTGTAGTATAATGTTAATATGTATTTTATATTGGACTTTTTCAGGATGCTATGGGAAGCCCTCTATCTACTGGATACAAATTTCAAAGATTTCAGAAAGGGAATATTGTTTGAACACTGTACTTTTCCTATATTGAATGAAAAAATTCCCCCAAACTCAGAAACATCAAAGGCTGAAGGCCCTGAATCTACAGAGACCACAGAGGTGAAGCTTAGTGAATATTCAAACCCACAAATCAGGAGGCTTTCCTGTGTTGGTCATGGAAACAGGCAGTGACCCATTCACCAGGGTTATGTGAACACAGATGAGCAGGTGGACAACGGGAAGCGGGGAACGGGTCCCTGAAATCTGAGACTGGTGAATTCATGCTTGTGCTTGAAAAAGCACAGAGCAAGCAGGGAGAAGTGGGTAACTCTGTGGATCACATCAGTCACACGACGTGGATTCTGGTTTCGGCCCTGCCATCAAGAACGAGTAGAGGGGTTGGCCCGTGGCTGAGTGGTTAAGTTTGCGTGCTTTGCTTCGGTGGCCCAGGGTTTCACCAGTTTGCATCCTGGGCGCAGACCTAGCACCGCTCATGAAGCCGTGCTGAGGCGGGGTCCCACATGGCACAACCAGAAGGACCTACAACTAGAATATACAACTATGTACTGGGGGCTTTGGGGAGAAGAAGAAAAAAAAAAGACTGGCAACAGATGTTAGCTCAGGGCCAATCTTTAAAAAAAAAAAAAAGCAAGTATAATTTAGTCTTTCTGTGCTTCTGTTAAACCTCACACCTCTGGGAAGATGTCCTGGGCTATGCCAGTCTCTAATGATCTGTGCTATTTATTCCCAAATGTTAATCAAAAATTAAATTCACTGATCCAATGAATATATAAATTTAGTGTCTAACTGACTTTTAAACTGATGCCCAAATAATTTACCTGTGCTAATCAATAATCAGTCAAGATCCTATGGTACTTATTTCTATTTAAAAACTACAAGAACTGCATATAATTTTTAGTATTTGATAAATTTCCTGAGTAAACTTTAAAAAGAGACTAAAGTCTGTTCAAACTACTCTTTTGTGAAATTCTCTAGATATTCAATCTGAGGACAGTCAGCTATGTTTCTAATAAAACTGACACATTTATTACATAGACAAGGCCTAAATACTTCAATTCTGCATGTTCAATCCATAAAATATAATTTAGTATCTATAAGTCTTTAACACTAATATTAATTATTTTAACAATAATGGTATATATACTACCTTAAAAACCAAAAGAATAGGCACAAAAAAGATAAAAGGTATAATATTATAATTCAGGTATTTTTTTTTATTAAGATTTGTTACTGCAGTGAAGAATTAAAAAAAAAAAAAAAAAAGACATATAGCACCAAAACAGGCTTCCAGGATTTGCCTGTGTCCTCAATTTTTTCCTTTGCTCTCTTTTTGGGCAGCAAACATCCAAGCTATCAATGTTATGGTCATCCTAATCGTTCTTAGTCTCTTGGCCCCGTTTCATTCAATAGCCTCTTCCAGCTTGTCTCATTAACTTGTATGGACTCAGAGACCACACACGTGCCACCGATTCCTCCATCTATTCTCACGCTGCAAGCCTGTGTTTCCAAGTAGGCGGTCCAGCTCCCAGTACACGGACTGACGCAGAGCAGGATATTTAACAAATGAGGATCAATGGACGAGCAAGCGCTTAGCTATCTCGCTCCAGATGTGTTCTAGGCACCTCGAATTCAATATATCCAAAATACAATTATCTTTTTCCCAATATCCTACATTTCCCTATTTTTGTTAGTGGACTGTCATCCACTCATTCAAAACTAGAAGACTTAGTTATCCTCAAATTCTACTTCTCTATCCTTTACCACTCACATTCCAAACCTCCAGTACTTAAGGATTTAACATCTTCAGTTTCTTACTTCAGTCCTGTCCTCCCACCTCAATTACAAAAGCATCTTTTAACTGGCCTTCCTAGCTGGAAGGCCGTGAAACCTTTTACGATTATCAGTTTTCTCATCTCATGACAATTAGTTTAGATGCCGCCTTCTCAGTGAAGGGTTATTCGTCACTACATCACACATGCTCTCCAGTGCACTTTGCTCACGTTTCTCAATACAGAAGGGATCAAGCTGCACGATCCCACCCACGTCCCCTTTTAAACATGTCTCTAGTGAACACTGTCGGTGCTGACGATGGCCGGTGTTCCGCCCCTCATTTATACGAGGCTCTGTGCAATCTGGCCCCTTGCTGCCCCTCTGGCCTCATTGTCTTCTACTCTCTCCCCCATTCCCTCGGCCCCAGCTATACTGGCCTCTTTGCTATTCAAAATGCAGACCAAGCACATTCCTGACACGGGATCTTGGCTGGGGATGCTATTCTCCCAGACAACATGGCTTTCTTTCTTCTTCAAAATTTTGCTCAAGCGTCAGCTTCTTTGTGAAGCTGTCCTTGACCACCCTATATAAAACAGCAACCTAAGCCCAGTCCCCAGTTCACTCTATCGCCCTTCTCTGCTTTGCTTATTTATTCTATATTTGCTTATTGTCTGTCTCTCTCCACTAGAAGGTAAGCTAAACAAGGACATGGATCTTCACCTGTTTTGTTCAAGGACACATTAGAATAACACCTGTACTAGTACCTGGGGCAGAGTAAGTACTCACTGGGTACTTACTGAATGTATGAATGAATCTTGCATTCCCAGTATCTGCATGTGCAGGAATTAAACATCCTTTAGAATTAAAAACAAAAAAAAGAACAAAGTTAAAATGTGAAAAGATTTAATAATGGAAAACGTATTTTCATGTATTACACTGGTATGGTACTGAGAATGCAGGAAGGTGGGAACTTGTTTTTCAGGTTCATTCATAAAAGATATAATTTAAATTCTAGTGAGAGATAATAAATTAAAATTTTGAACATAAGCATGATGATTTAGAAAATGTTTTCCATAACTCAAAGCAAAAAGAAGTCATTTAAAAATAATATGCTTATTATGCTATACCTTTCCCCTGTAAAAAGTTCAAGGAATATTAAGAAGTATGTTAACGTGCCTAACTGCTATACTGTGCAACTATAACTGCCTCAACATTAGATCTTAAAATATTTTACTTTCAAATCTTTCTTAATCTTCACTTGAAAATATATCGATTAAAAAGACTGAGACGACATTAAGTATCAAGCCTTATAATGTGACTAAAATAATAAAAGAGAGAAGAAACAAAAAAAGAAGAAAATAAGAGACACCCCCAGCAAAAACCCAAACTTTGTTGATTCTGAGTTCGCCAAAATAAAAAACCTGCTCACCACCTACTTTGCTGAGACAAATTTAACAGCTCTGAAATGTGAGACTTGATTCCTTTCAAATGAAGGGCATGTATACACATCATACACACACAAAAACACACACAGTCACTCTCACACATTAATATGAAAGCACTCGAATGCTTTATAAGTATTCACTCACTTATTCCCAGGACAGCAGAACACCCTTGGGAGGCAGATTTGAAGGACGTAGCATAGTAATTAAGGTTATTACATGACTTGTGACACATTAGCCTTGTAAAAGCCAACAACAAAATCCAGATGCCTAGTTCTAAGCTAAGTTTAGAGGAGTCCTAAGTGGACAACGTTGTTCTCTATTGTAAAGATAACACAGAACTCTAAGCAGGGCCATGGCAGTAAGTGTGTGTTACAAGGATAACATATTTAATCAGATCGATTCCTTTCTCTGCACTCCCTCAGTGTTTTGCGCTGGTCTGCTGTTGACCTCACCCCCATTACACTGTAACTATTGCTCTGCCTGCTGGATTCACCAACTAGCCTGGGAGGACTGGCCTTTCCCTCCATCTCTCCCAGGGCTGGGCGCAGTCCCTGCCACATGGTAGGCTCTCCATGAACACTGGCTGATGAATCACATGAACTAATTTTTGAAAAAGCATAAAAAGGTTTTTATTTTTTATTCTGAATAACAGCTTTTGTTAAGAGTCCTTCTACTAAAATACAGTTCTGGTTCTGCTCAGACAGAAAAAGATAGACACTAGTCAAAAATCATTCCCAATTTTTACTCCTTATGAAATTATAGTTGAATGTTTTCTCAAAAGGAGAAAGTTGAGAAAAAAAGTAAATTGCTTGAAATTAGAACATTAGAACAAGGTTCTACTTTTCACTTATTGAAAATTTAGAATGCAAAAACTTCTTAAATTATTTTTAAAAAATGACCAGTCACTCCATTTAGTCATTTCTTAGTTTCCATATTTGTCATCAACTTTGCTCTCAGACTTGGAGGCAAGTTGCTGACTAAGAACAACACAGAGAGTGATTCTTTACAATTTCATTCAAGGAAAAAGCTTCCTAAAAACACACATTTAAAATTCTGGAAAATACAAATCAACATTATCTAGACATCTCTATCATTACCAGAAGGTCTGGTTCCTAAACCTAATTTCCATTGTTAGCTGACATTTTCAATAAGTGATGGATATTCATTTCCAGAAAACATTACCAGTAAATTCTATGATATCATAGACTGTTCACTATCCAGACCAAACTGACTAAACCACAAAATGCAAAAGTGTGCACTTAGCTACTCTAAGGGAAACCTTAGGGCTATTCTGAGCACAGCCTCAGAAAGTGCAACCTCACTGAGTAAGAGTCAATGAGAACTGAACTGAGAGCCGCCTCCTCTGAATTTCCAGGCCTCAGCAGACACACACCAAAGTGTCTAAAAACTAAAGTATCTCTTGCCACAGACTTAATTTTAAAAAGTTACTTTGGGACACAGGAATTGACAAAGGAAACAAAAATCATTATTCTTATGATATAAATGGCATTTCATTTTTCCTCCTGACCAGGAGAGGACAGGAAGAGCTGCTTCCTGCGTTCTAAGCAGTGCAACTCTAAGGAAAACCAGTAAATAAAAGTGATTCCTGAGTTTTTAAATTCACCACTTTTCACAGAATTATGGAACATAAATGCTGAAATGGACAGTGACGTGAAATATGTGAAAATGTTAACACGCAGGTATATAAAGGGAAGGAACGAGTGCTTATGATTAATATGGAGTAAAATTTGATCTTTTATTTTAAAAATCAATTAAAATACTTTTCCTTATTTGAAAGGTGGTCAACATTTTGATATACAGATGTATTTACTATAATACTGAAAAACTGAAAACAATCATAATATCTAGCAATTGAAGAAAGGCTTTACAATTATGGAATACTCATTTTCTTCAAAACTATGCATTACGTTTATTATGAGAAAAAAATTACAGAGAAATCTACTTTAAAAACTACATATTTTCAAATAGATCCTACAATAATATCATCTTGTATGCCTAATTATCTTAAAAATGGGAAAACTATCAGTTTCAGTTTGAGATTACAAAAATAGTGAAGTGTGTCTTATGGTTGATATTAAACAATATTAAATGTAGTCTTATTCTCAAGCTATAAAAACAAAGTGATGCCTGGTCGAACTAATGTACCATTTTATAACCTGCCCTCTCACCTCACCTGCTGCAGTCACATAAAGTTGTAATTTTCCCTTTAAGCCTCACCATTGGGTGAAATGATTACTAACAGTTTCATTTTACCCTAGAGGCACAGCAGTAAATTATAAAACTTTCACCATGATATAAATTATGTTCTGATAAAGAAGTTGAAACCTTCAAAGTCTCCTACTTTAGAATTATATAATAAAAACCACTTTGTCATGGAAATGTTTTAATCAGTATGCCCAGAATTTGTATTTTGAAAAAATATATATGTAGTAGAGGAATATGGATTCTAACGTAAGACATTCACTAAGTTTAATTCTAAGAACACAGTGCTTTCTCTTTGTAAAATTTAGTGGGAAGTTAGGTAACTTTAAAATAAGGCTCCATGATTAAAAGAGCTCTGAGTATAGTCATAAAGACACTATCTATAACTCTTACTGCATTGTAAGTCAAACATTGGTTGGCATTTAAAAACTTTCACTTGCAGTAAACACTTTCCTATGCTCTATTTTCAAATGACAAGTCACTAAGATAAAATAACTTGCTTCAGGTCACAGCATAAGTAACAGAATTCGGATCTAAATTCAGGTGTTTCTGACCTCTCGGCTAAGTGCTACCAGAATGTCATTTATTGATTTAAATATGAAAAACAAGAAACTTCTAGAGTCCCTATTCAAGTTAATCAATATTGATTAATAACATCTGCACAATGATGATGATGAAATATGAAATCTTCAACATTATATTCAGGGAAGATTTACTATTAAAGGCATTGTTTGTATTCTATTAAAAAAAACTTGTAATCTATTCTTTATATTGTAACACCTGATTTGTCTGGTGTCAGATAATGAAGATTTACATAAAGGAGATTTTGTAGGTCTGAACTGTCCAATATGATAGGTACTGGTCACATGTGGCTACATAAATTAAAATGAAATAAAATTAAAAATTTAGTTCCTAAGTCACACTACCCACGTTTCAGTATTCAATTGCCACTTGAGGCTAGAGGCTACTGTACTGGACCGTGCAGGTCTAGAGCTCAGAAAAGGGGTCTGGGCTGAAGATAAACATTTGAGAGTCACTGACATATGGGTTTTATTTAAAGTCATGAGATCACCAAGGAAGTGAATGTATACAGGGAATAAAAGAGGATCAGATTGCAGTGGAACAATCCAATAAGACAAGGAAGAAAAGGGGAAGAACCAGCAAAGGAGAATGAGGAGGAGTGGCTAAGGAGATAGGAGGAAAACCAAGAAGTGGTGTCCCAGAAACCAATGCATTAAGAAGCGATCAAATGTGTCAAAGGCTGCTGATAGTCAAGTAAGAAAAGGACAAAGAATTGACCAATGGGGGTTAGCGATGTGAAGGTCACTGTTAAGCTTGGAAAGAACAGATTAGAGAGCTCAACAAATTTATAGAAGATGAAAAGCGATTAGAAAAGTGTCTGAAATCATGATGGCGGGCTGCAGTAGATATAGAATCTATCTGGCAATGAAACTCAGAGGACCTGTGAACACAGAATCAGCACATTCAGTAGGGGGAGAACTAAACAAAACCCAAGAGAAATAACTAAAGATTCACATATAAAATACGTAGGCCAAACAGGCTGCAGATTCCACATAAAATGAATGCTGCTGAGCATTAACCACAGGCAAAAAAAAAAAGTCTTTGGAATTATCTCTAAAAATAATACTGAACAAATCATTTGGGAAGAGTGAAGACTTCTAGAGTGGATGCTGTTGTCCCACTTATTCTCCTTCTGAAGCCTGACACGCAGACCCATTTATCTTGCCTGTTTACTCTAAATATAAATTAATGTCTTAGCCACATACACAAAGTTCTCAATAGACTTTCTGCTAAGGTGAACAAAACAGTGAGATTATAGAGCTATTTACACAAAAGAAGAGGAACATCATATTTGTACCTGGTCCTTCATTTTTAAAAATAGACAGACACCAAGGATCATCAGATATAAAGGAAAAGCCACTGGCATGAAAGAAAAAAAACAGGATAGATAAACATATGAAAAACTGAACACAGAGGAAACATCAATTCAGAGAAGAGAACTTAGATTTAGCAAGATGTAATGACATCCACAAAACTTTGATACTAGAAAAAAGGAACAAACAGGACAAGAAAGAAAGCATAAAGATCAAAAGGATAATTGGTGAATTAAGAAAGATCTAGAATAAAGAAATGAAAGGGCTCTGAGACTGACCAGTTAGAAAAAGGAAAGGAGAAGGAAGAGACAAAGCTGGGTCCACAGTTTCCACCTGAAAACCAGCAATGCTCTCATGTTGTCAGCAATGAGACAGAAGAGTGAAGTACAACGGGTCCTCTCAGGAAAGTCAAGCTCACTCACAGCAATGATCACATTTCTGTCACACACATGACAAGTGGTTAGCTTACATATCGTGCTGCACAAGTTTGAGGCTGAACATCTTTTCTGAGATTAGATTTCATATTTCAGAGGCATGCATACTCTAACAGTTCCATTTAACTTTGCTTAAACTCTCAAAAATTTCACATTTGATCTTTTAAGTAAAGACGATTATATGCAAATAAATTCTATAAATCATCAAACTATAAAAAAGACCAATGAAGAAGCTGTTAATACATCAATTAGAAAGCTTTGGAAAAGGTAAACATCAGAATATCTGTAAAATACAAATTCAATGATCTGGCACGTACTTCCGTTATGTCAGGATTCAATTACGTAGTGTGCAAAGTCATTAAATCAATAAGATCACATTTTCATTTTTATAGTTTATGGTTTTCAGTTGCTTTCTTTTTATTTTTCACTGATTCTTAATACAATTATTTCACTTTTAAAATTAATCCACTTTTGGGCAAATGCTACAGTATCCATTGATAACTAAATTTAGTAATTTCTTAAATACACACAGAAATGTGACTGAAAAAGAAGAAAAGCTTAAACTCAGTTCTCTATTTTTAACAGATGGGGGAAAAAGGTTGAAAATTTTCAGGTTGGAATCATATACACCGTATAAATACCATATAAAATTGCTTCTTACAAAATAAATGGCTAGGAAATAGTGGACAAATAATAAGCTCATTCAAATCAGCAGATTTAAACGAGGAGAAAATTCTGCATTCGTATTCTCCTCTCAGAGGGTATTGGGAGAAATCCGGACACTAGTACTAAATGCATATCCCTTTGCACGAAGAATCATTCATTAAGCATATTAATATTTACTACAGTTGATAAAAATTAGGAAATAATACATATAATATACTTTAAGTTATGAACATGGTTAGAAACATTATACTACTTCAAATGACATTTTTTACTCAGGAAATATAGGGGCTTTCATTACAAGTGTGGATAAGTTTTAATCTTTAACAAGTGGATTAACTCAGATCACTGGAGACTTACTTAGTAAAATACTGATACTGGTTACTAAAACGGCACCCTATACCTTTAATGTACCAATAAAACATTAATTTTAGAGAATGCGGTTATGAACAAGAAAAAATCTAACAAATGAAATCTCAGTCTTTGTGGAAGGGAAATGTAAAATAGTGATGTGGACAGGAAAAAACCCACATGATCAAGGTCTTTTGTTCAGCATCCAGAAAAATCCAAACATGAAAACAGGGCCACCCCTGGGGTTCTGTGTTGACTGGTACTTCCGCGGAAAGCCAAAGTGTGCAAAGTTAAGTGAGTTCTAGCGGATTAAGTTTGAGATGCTTGTTTGAACACTTTCCTCTTAAAATTACCTCATCTTAATGACTTTTGTGAATGCTTCTCAAAATTCTATATCCATTACTTGTCTCTCTGATATGTTCTTTTTTCTATAATCATCACTTAACATATTTTATTAAATCACATCTCAAAATAAGATTTCCTCCCTTCCTTTGGCCACAACACAAACTGCCTTTCATTTCAAACTTAAAAAAAAAATATCAAAAGAACCTCCCATAAAATTTCACGTTGTTTATTCTCACAGTATCTTATGGATTTCAAAGTTATTAAAAATATTTTTCTGATCCTCACAATTCTATGAAGAAGGAAATTCACATGAAGGAGAAGACAGGGACACGATCCTGTGAAAGGTCAGCTACCGAGACAAGGGCTAGGGAGAGGCAGTTAGGGTTTGGCCAGCGCTCCTGGCCTCCGGACCCCAGGACCCATGCTTTTTACACCATAATGCACATGTGCTGAGTTCAGAAAGGTGGCTGTTCTGAAAAACAAGTTGTTTTTAAAAACTGCATAATAAAAACATTTTTTATTCTTTTTAGTACCATAAAGCTCACTTAAGGACATCTGTCTACAGAAAATCAGTTAATTCTGCAGATTATCCTTGCTAGTGAACTAATTCCTTTCACCCATTCCACCACCCAAAATCTCAGAACTCTGGAGGTTTAAAATCAGAATACAATAAAACATTCTTTTTCAATTAATAGTTTAAAGCTCATTAAGTAATACTAACAGAAAACTGCCAATTCTGATAGTATGAGAAAGTTCTTTGAAGCTCATTTTACCTTCCTCAAAACGGAAACCCCCTTTACCATCAGCTGTGTTTACTGAGAGTCATTCTAATTCCTAATTTTTGCCAAAATGTTTTCTTTTCCTTCCTTTGAAATACAAGAATCATCATGTTTCCGGCTTAGATGTAATCTACCTTGTACAATGAGTTATATAAGGATATCACAGAATCTCTGTGAAATTACAACTGAGGATTCATTTTAGATTTGCTGTATTATTTAAAAAGTTTTGCATTTCTATCAAAAATTAAAACCTTACGAAATACTGAAATCTTGAAAACAATAAAAATAAAATTTAACTGGGAAAATAGTTCCTAATTTTAAGAGCTGGTCAAGGGAATAAGTGTATACTTGCCAAAGACATGCAAAATAAGTGGAAAAATACAGTCCTTCAAATATCATTCAACATGTAGAAGGACAACAGCTAATCTGACAGATTTCTTAACCAATACTGACGTCATCTGAATAATTTTACGATTTTGTTTAAATCAAATATCTTGATTGTTTAGGATATACTAAAAAGTTAGATTAAATGGTTGGCCATCAAGTTTAATATATATTTATATGGTTTAATGGAGAGTGCAAACAAAATATGGAGAACACAGAAGCTATTGATTATTTTTAAAAATGATATCACACTCCCACATCAAACTCCAAGTCTACAATGAAAAAAGACGATAAAGGGACTGGTTTGGTGGCTTAGTGGTTGAGTTTGCGTGCTCTGCTTCGGTGGCCTGGGGTTTGTGGGTTCAGATCCCGGGCACAGACCTACACACCACTCACAAGGCCATGGGGTCGCAGAGTTCCACATACACAACAGAGGAAGACTGGCACAGATGTTAGCTGAGGGTGCATCTTCCTCAAGCAAAAAGAGGAAGACTGGTAACAGGTGTTAGCTCTGGGCCAATCTTCCTCACCAAAAAAACAAAAACAAAAGATGACATAAAGATTCCATTAATAAAGTTATAATAAGAAAATGAATCATTTTATTTTGTATGACTCTACTTATCAATGAATATGAATTAAATTTAGCACAATGCTGTGACAAGATATACTAAGTACATGAAAATGAAACATGCTGTCCTTCAAACACAAACGTGCAAAGATGACATGACTACCCCACTGCCAACAGAACCAGCACTCCTGCTCATTCCGACCCCATCACAGTGGCTGCCTTTATTTCTTACTGAGCAGTCCACATGTTAAAATCTACTCTGTAATAGGGACTCTTGAGATGTTGAATGGATCTGGGATTCAGACAAACTATCACAGAACACAATTTCTCTGTAGAGAATCTCTAGATGTGACTTTTTTTGAGACTAAAGACCACAGTTTCACTGAAACCAGACCTTAAAAAATCTAATAACCAGTAAACACAGAATTATATTTAAAGGTCAAAGAAAAATGTAAGTTCATTAATCCTCAGAAAATACCCCCTTGACACCTCAGTTTTAACAACTAAACCTGTTCCAAATAGTCCTGTTCAGGTTATTTCTCCGCAGTACGTCACAGGCCTCTATAGCTGGTAAGAAAAGACAGCCCACAGCCAGAGGACCGCCGGGCAGAATGGGAGGACAAGGGGCAGGGACGATGAGCGGCTGCAGCACAGCCTCGCCAGCGTCTCGAGCAGGCATCTCTCCACCCCTGCACTGTGCCCTCCTCTAGGAACAGGCAGTTGGGTGTGGAAGGATGGGAAGGCCTGAGCTGGGAGTGACACAACTGCCACTGGCTACATGAACTCCAACAAGCCAGCTCTCTGCTGCTCAGTGTCGCTGTGAAGGGACGAAAGAGCGAGAGTTTCAAAGGCGTAGAAAACTCTAGAAAGATTTCACTCCCTATGATTTTCATGTTCATCCTACTTCTCAGAGTCTCACTGAGGATTACATGAGGATATATATAAATAAATTTTTAGACAAACAGAAGTTGCTGCTATTGTTTAATAGATTTTCTTCAACATACTAAAGAAATATGGAAAGTTTTGAGATGCAACATTATGAGCTACAACCTACAATTTAAGCTAAAATGTTAAAATTAAAATTTTTTTCCAGCTCTATTAAGGTATAATGGATAAGTAAAACTGCAGTTTTCTTTCTTATACAAATTACTCAGGGAAGATTTATAGTTTTAATTTTAATAGGATTAGCTGCTTTATTATTTTGTAATTAAGAACCTGGAGTCACAGCCCAGTGAACAGGCCCTAAAGTGAGTATCTAAAGAGTTGCATCCAGCTTTTCCCGTAACCCACCCCTTGCTCAGACATCAGCTGCAGTTTTTAAAAACACATTTTATCCTATCTCTTTCATACTCATACCTTTGGCTAGCTCTATTTTATCCAGAGAATAAAATGTGAATTGCTTAGTAGGACACAGTTTGACCCCAATCTACCTTTGCAGATTCAGGTCTTCTAAACATACCCATCTCACCATTTCCATCACCTAAACTGAGATTCAAACCGCCGCCAGCCAAGTCAAGCTCTCTTCAATGGTACGTTTGGCTATCTGCTCCATGGCTCGGCCTCTGCCTGCAGATGTGACCAGTGACAAAGACAGAAGCAACGTCACGGAGGGCTTTACAAGACAGGGCATAGGCTCTGCAACTCCTTCTAATTGTGACAGAAAGCCAGGTAAGAGCTTTAGGCAGGGAAGTACAGGGAGTGGAGGGAGGCAGAGGAATCAAGACAGCTCCTAGTTTTACCTAACAACTGGGCTAAGGTGCTGGGAGCGCTGGGCCTGGGCAGACCTGTGTGTGGCAGGGAAGTCCAAGTGGAGGGAAGGGTTTGGGGGCGAGAGTTCTGCTGGGACATGTAAAGTCTGAGAAACCTCTTTATTCCCCTCTTTATTCCAGGGATCCTTGGTTCATGCTGTGACTTTGGAATCTATCACACTCTGACATAATTTGTCGCATGCTCACTTGTCTCCACAGCCAGACTGTAAGTTCCTCGAGGGCGCAGACTGTAATATTTAGTCTATATCCTTAGGAGAGGGCCTTAACAAAGTAGCCACTCCAAGTGATTTTGAATGAATAAAGGTTGTTCCAGAAACTCTGAAGAGTACAAACCAAAGAAGAGAGATCTTCTTTTCTAGCAGTCTCCATTACCTAGAACTCTCCCTGAGTAAAGTCGACAGAAGTGACAGCAGACCATAAATCCACTTTGGAGTCCAGCCTTCCAGCAGATGAACTCACGCACCATTTACATCAAAACCAGCCTGTGCTCTTAAGCCTCTAGTGTGAGGGCTGGAGGGCCCATACTGACCAGCTCTGTGTAAAGAGCCTTTTACACTGTACCAGGCCACCAGCTACAGACATGACTTGGATATTAAGATAGGTTTGCAGTAAGACTTTTATTTCTAAACATCCTATCTACATTATTTGTTACCATAGTCCTGTATTTCAGATTCTAATAAACTATTTGTATAGTCAGGAACACTTAACTATTTATCTCCTTTTAAAACTGGTTTGAATATTGAATAGAATCCCAGAATTTTTAAGACAGAAACTGGCCAGATCCAGAGCCCTCCATTACCAGCAGGGACGAGAAAACTGATGCCTGAAGAAACTGCTCGAGATCCTACAGTCATTTAGAAATAGAGCCAGATGTAGAAGCTAGTTCACCTGCTTTCTGGTGCAGGATTTCTTCCCCACAAAGATTGACTTCTTAATGAAATGGATTAACTTGGCCATTTTTGCAATGGACTACATACTCTGCTTTTATAATTTTTCTATACAGCAATATCCCAATATAATTTTATAGGAAGGATATGCCTTAAAATGAGGTCAGGCATATTAATAACTAAAACATAATCAAGCGAAGCAGCATTACCACGTAGCATACGGCTTAGTGGGAATGCTTCTCGGATAGTGAGTGCACATCTGAGAGCCTCACTCAAGGCCACGGAAAAGTGAGGGTAAATGGAGCCTGTCCCAAGCATAACTGTGAGGTCTGCAGACCTTGCCTTTCTCACATTCGGCTTTCCTTTTAGTCTTTATCTTTATGCTTTATCTGTCTCAGTGGTAATCACTCTTCCATTCTAAAGCACTTCCTATCTGTCCTCTCTGCTCTTTCCCTTTACAGAAAACTTTGTATCTGTTATCTACAGATGTTGGCTGGTAAACTTAAGACACGACTCGAATGAATTTTAATCAATGTATTAACTCAACCAGACATTTATGTTCTATGCCTTTAATCCTGAAGTGTGGAATGAAAGATATGTTCCCAGACGAATTTTAGACATCAGCAGAGAGATGACAGGGATCAAGTGGTGAAGACAGCTTCCCCGCCTCCCCCCAGGCATTAAACTGACATGGTCTAAAGGCAAACCAAGCATCTAGTTAGGGTGCAGAGAATGAGTCTAAGGGGTAGCATGTTGCATGCCCTCCACTGTACGTAAGAATGATCCACACTATTGCACCAACTTCTGGAAGATATCTAGAACACTAGAAATTTAAAATTTCTAAGGTTTGGGATAACTTAATTATTATAGTGATTTGAAATTAGAACTCAAAGTATTTTCAAAGCTAGCATACACATACTCATCATGTTTACAATGTAAGTATCTCATACTCATTTAGTACCTTAAGCTTGCAAAGTGCTTCATATGTGCGATGTGATTTGAACTTCAACAATATATAATGCAAACATGATTTCTAGTTTTCAAATGAAGATTCTAAGGTTCACAGGTAATAAGGATAATAAAGGGCACGGCCAGGACTGAACATAGGAGTTCTTGATCCACGTGTCTTCCCACTGCAATATGTAACTTACACAGCAACATTAAAATAACTTGCATATGTGAACTCTAAATACTTTCAAAGTAGAAAATACTGCCCCCAAATTTCTAAATAAATTACATTGATCTTTTCAAGCTCAAGTGTCTTCTTCTTATAATCCTTTTGTCAAAGATACTTGTTTTGCCATTCTTAGCTGTCTCATCTTTCTAAAAGAATTCAATAATAGAAAAAATACTGTCTAAAACATATAGCTAATGAACAGAAATAGTTGTCTTTCATACCAAAAATACACATTTCTCACCTAGATGCTTTTTCTTTGATATCCTTTGAAAACCTTATTCAAATTAATTTAAAACATTATTCTAAAAATTTGCAATTCTATAATTTGTTTCAACTCAGTGATTCGTGTAGATTTTTGTAACTAGCTTCTCCGCATATTTTATTAATTTACCAACTTTGAAGAAATATGATATCACAGGCAGGCTGCGTCCTGTTTCTGCCAAAATGCACTTTACCTTGGCTTTCCTCGAAATGAATTATAAAATGGGATTATCCATAAACTATGGTCCCCTTATCCAAGGGAAACTGAATCAGACTTAATATTATACATGTTTAAAACTCATGTGTTTTGCTCAATAGAATACATGTTGAGAGTAACTACTACTAAAGTCACCAAATTCAAATCTGCTTTTGAAATAATGGTAGTGATTTTCAAAGAAAGAAACGATGCTGGAATATGACTCATCGAGCGTGCAAACTGACCATTACAATGCTATGATCCTTATTTCTGAAGAGAAATAAACGATATCCATTGAAAGAGCAGCACTAAACATTTAAAAGAAGAGTCAGAGTAAGAAGGGGCTCACCAGTCTCAGGGAAACCAAACTGGCGCAGGATCTGATGGGCGGCCAGCACGTTGGGCTGTTTTAACTTAGACTGTTGTGAGGAGGCTGACGTTGAAGGAAACGAGAGATTTTTGTTGACCTGTAATAGGAAAGGCAAATCAGAAACTAAAGCGTAATTTCCTGGGTTACTGATGCAAAAACTGCATGAGAAATATTTGCTTACGATGTAAACCAGGATACATGGTAGGTCAAAAGGAGTGGTAATGATTTATATGCCTTGTTTTTAAAGTTTACAAGCTTCACAGTTTTTATCAAGGAAAGAACATGGTGGTAATGAAAGTGTAACTATAGGAAAGTAAATCTACCTTTCTAATAAAACAAGTTTGCTCATCATGGAATTGACCTTATTAATAACTTAGAGTGGTCTTAAAAGTTGTGCAGAAAAATGCAAAAATAAAAGTGACATCTTGACTGTGTTCAATTAAGAAAGTTACAATGTTTCACACTGACAATTCTCTAGCATTTTGTGAAACAGCAGGTACTTCCTTTTCAGAGACTGCACAGAAAACACCTGTAATATTCATGTTTATATACGTCATGATGACACAGATAATACAGCTGTAACCTAACTTGCCAAGTGAAATAGTTTCCACTGCATCTTCTTAAGACACTTTTTATAAACAGCATTAAAATAATGATCAAGTAAAATTTCTGTAAGTTAATACAATGTTCTATAACACAAAACCTTACTATGAGTGTTTGAGTACAAGTGTCTCACAGAAACAAAATGCCTAACAAGTGCAACTTTCTAAGTACAGCTATCGTGGGAAAATAAAGGACAGTTCACAAAAAAAGTTTTAAACGTTTAGTAAATTAACCTTGTAACTTAGACTTGATTTCAGCAATGATCTAGTCTCTTCATTATTAATCAGTCATTATATCTATTTTTTATCACTTTCAAAAATTATGATAAAATGATCTAATTTTGAAAAATGTGAAAGTCTGAATTTCTAATTTACTGTAAAAAAGTAATCCATGAATTAACAAAGTGTTAAATGAAAGTTTATGGTATGCAAATATCAGTATATGAAAATAAAATAGCTCCTTTCTTTTTTCCTCTCTTTTTTTAAAATAATCAAAACCACACGGAGGACTTCCACTGTATTAGTATTTAAAAATTTCCTTTTGATGTTCTGTATAAGTAGTAGTGGGTAGTGGTTACATGCCCTTTATCTGACTCGTTATTTATATAATGTTTGTAAATACTTCTTTCAAACAGTGATAGTACCTGGTATATGTTAGATTAGGTTTTTCTCTTAAAGCAAAGAGCTTTTACATATTTGGTGAAAAAGTCAATTAACTAAGACCATATCATAATATAGTTCTAAAGTTCCTGAGTTGTTATATCACCTTATCAAAAATAAAAATATTTTTCAAAGTAATTAGATGGGGTCAAATGCCACATCAGGGCTTAAAAAACTATCCAGCTTTAAAAATTCTATCAGGAGCTATTATTAAACACTGAGCAAAATTAGTTGATTATTTATAATAATACAATACCTAAAGTAACAATGAACCCAGCTAACATGGTTGAGCTTCATTTTCTATCTTTAAATGGAGATAATAAAAATAGTAGGTATGCTTCAATGGGAAAGTGCTGGGGGAGCAAGAAAGATGAACTGGTATTAACGCTTACCATAAAGCACTGAATAACATATTAAATAAGAAATACACTAAATAGAGTATGTTGGCAAAGGGAAATCATAGCGTGTTATACAAATAAAGTGCTATAAGTATTAGTTTCTATTAACATCACCGGAAGTAAGGGTAATTAGGAAATGTAATGTAGGATGATGATACAGTATACTTTTCAGAGTGCTATACTTTTAAATGGAAGTACTATATACAGAATGATATATTTATCACTTAACTATTTAATCCACTTCTCTTTTTAGAATCATTTTTCAGTTTTACTTCTGTGTTCTTGAAAATTTTTATCCTACAAGTCTAACAAGACATTTTGAAATCTGGTGTAAAAGAACAGGTATACGCTGGAGAGAGACACAGAGACAGACAGACAGAGAGACACACACACACACACACACACACACACAATGCTTTTCAGTCTTCCTCTTCAGAAATTTACTTGTGCTAGAACAAAAAAGAATACCAGGAAAGCTAGAATAGGATACTTAAATGCCTCTGCCCAAACAAAGTCTTGTCATTCTTTTTAAATAAAATGCTGTTTTTTAAAAAAAACTATAATCTACAATTACATGTTCTTAAGTATTTTTATAATTCTGCTCTTTCTTGACATATTTCTTTAGAGACTATTAAATGTCCATGAAGTGATGAGTGGCAACATAAGAGGGCAGATAACAATTTCTAATGTGATTTGTTAATTGTTCTAGTGATTTGAAATTTGAACTCAATATTTTCAAAGCTAGCTTACACATATTCACTCTTTCATTTAGAGGAAGAAAAATAATAATGACTATTAAATAGAGTGAAGCAATACCTATTTTTGAAATATATGCTGTGGAAAAGAATTGCTTAATAATTTTACAACAACAGAAAGGTTGGCTAAGATCGTCTACCCTACAACAATCTACCGTCTTTTCACAACACACTTTTCTGCTTGCTTCATGCAAAACCACAGTCTGCCAAAGTCAGTTTAATATCTCCATGCTGGGGAAAACTGAAAGCACAAAAATTTAATGAAATTCATAATAGAGGAAAAGAAAAAAAAAATCACCTAGAACTTCTGCCAAGCTAATCAACAAAACTGTTTTGCCTACTCTTTCAGGGTATAAGCAGCTTGTAAAATATGGAAATACTAATTCTCTAAGAGGGGGTTAATTTTCATGTTAAAAACGTCATTGCCCTAACCTAAAATTGAATGCGCAAAACTAAACAAACTAACAATTAGTTTATCTTTTAGTGATCGATTAAATTTTAAAACCATTGGAAGAGATAAGACACACACTTCCATATACCTATAAGTCTAATCATTTTAGCTGACCTTAGATTATATGCTACATTCACCTCAAGCAGAATTACTTTAATTTCCTGGGTGATAGGAATGTCTTTTGTTCTAATGAAGTGACTCCTGTTGGGCTCCTGGATAGGTGCTGCTCACCAGAAAATCCAAGAAATGATTAGAAGCTTGGAATTTTCAGTCCCATCCCCCATTTTCCAGAGAGGGGATAGAAGTGGAATTAGTAACTGATCACGCCTGCCTGATGAAGCCTCCATAAAAGTCCCAGTAGTATGGGGTTTGAAGGGCTTCCAGGTTGCCGGGAGAGTGGGGCGCCTAGAGAGGGCAGAGCAGCCACAGACCTCTTCCCACGTGCCTGTCCTATGTACCTCTTTCATCGAGATGCTCATCTGTATCCTTTCTCATATCCTTTTAGAGTAAACTGGTGAACAGTTGGGTAAACTGTGTTCCTGAGGTCTGTGAGCTGCTGTAGTGATTAATCAAACCTGAGAATTGGGGGCGGGGGGGCGAAGCTCTGACTTACAGCCTGGACTTGCAACAGGAAAGTGAAGGGTGTGGCAGACTCGTGAACTGAGCCCTCAACCTGCAGGATCTGAAGCTGTCTCTGGGTAGGTAGTGTCACAATCGAGTTAAATTGTAGGACATCCACCTGGTGGTGCAGAATTGCTTGGTGTGAGGAAAACCCCCACACGTCTGGCGTCAGAAGTGCTCTGAGTGTGGTAGCAGCATGAGAGTAAAGACGACACACATGAGAAAGATTGTTTTTTCCTGAAAGAAGCAGTTTTCTAAAATTTCCAGTAATGAAATTCCATCATTTCTTTTAGTGGCCTACTGTAGCTTGTACTACTCCTAAAGTCAAGCCAGTCTTGTGAATACTGTCAAAATAATAAAACTTAATTTGCTCTTTTGCAATACCATGAAGAAATAATCGTGAGCATTAAAAAAAGAATTATTAAAAAAAAAACCTCTCCAAATAACTGAAAACCACTATTCTACTCAAACTTCAACTTAATCTTTCCTCTTCATGATAAAATATCCAAACTTTTTTAAAAAGATTTAAAAAAATTATCTTTTCTGGATTCTCTGTTTTTTTAAACCTTTTTATTTTTCATTCAATAGTATGTTCCAAGAAATATCAGACTATAATACAGATCATTATTTTACCTTTACAGCATTCTTCAATAAACTTTAGCTTGGCTGCATTCATCTAGGCTAGATGATATTAATAACTGAAAGAACGGATAAAGTCCCCTGGCTTCAAGAAGCTTGCAGAGGAGTATGGAAACTCAGACAAGTAAAGGTTAGAGGTGGAGGCCATACTACATAAAATCTAGAAGGAAGGAAAGAGGAAGGAAGGACAGGAAGAAGAGAGACGAAGGAAAGAGAGTTGCTTTTCCCTGAGGGAAATCATAACTTAATTCTGGAAAACACAGCAAAACTAATTATAATTTAAGACAGAAGAGGTCCAATTATATAACATGCCAAGTAGGAAAAAATATGTCTGGGAACATGAGAAAAACAGATTAATTCCATTTGTGAGGAATAACACAAAGCTTAATGGAAATAAAACTCGAGGCAAGACCATTTCTGATGTGCTTCAAATCCAGCCCTAAACAAGAGAAAGAGCAAGGAAACCGTAAACCATAAATTCCTATGGAGATATTCTAGGGCTGCTGCAATCCACAGCAAGGCAAGTTGCTATCCTGGAGCAATCAGAGGAAAGCGCACTCATCTTCCCACCATCAGATGTATATATGAGCACCTGCCCATGGTTTCTACCTACTCGCTTATCAAAGAAGATGAACAACCCCTTCTCTTAAGGCCAGTTTCTCCACTAGTATTCAGGATTACACTCCCTCTCACCTTTGCAAGGACTTGAGTCCAGCCATTACCGCCTCCGTGGCACATTATCAACTTCTCCGTCACCAGTGAGTTATTCCCATCAGCAAATAAATATGCTTGACTACTGCCCATCTACTATTCCCCTCCAGCTCCTCTCTGTTGCCCAGTCAAAACTTCCTAAAAGAATGGCCCACACAGGCTCTGCTTCGTTGGCTCCTTTTGTCTCCAACTCCTGTCAATTGCGCTTCTGTCCCCGCCACTTACTGAAAGCTTCCATCAGGGTAACCAAATGCGATGGCCAATTTTCTGTCCCTTTCACTCATTCTCTCAGTAGCATGTGACAGCCAATCACTCCTCTTTCTGGAATACCTCCTCTCGGCTTCCTTGACATCCCGCTCTTGGACCAGTGCCTTGGGTGTTTGCTGTGCTCTCCTCAGGTGATCTTATCCAGTCTGACAGCTTAAATACAACTCCAGCCCTGACTTCTCCCCTGAGGTCAAGACTTATATATCCAATCGTCTACCTCACAGTTACATTCCTATCCAAAACTCCACTCCTAAAACTTGCTCGCTCCACTCTAGCATTCGTCATCTCACCAAAAAGCACTACTAGCATCTGTAGAATTGCTGAAAGCAAGAACACAGAACTTACTCCTAATTCCTCTTTCCTTCACTCACACCACATCCAATCCATCATACCTCATCCTGTTGAATCTACTTCCAAAATATACCCCAAATCTGTCCACTGCCCTTGTCTTCGATATTACCAAAGTTAAATTAATTAAACAAGGAGACCATTACACTGAGTGGCTCTAATGCTGTGGTGCCTACATGGGCAAACCAAAATCTAAGCCCTCCTCAAGGTTAGGAAATGGAAACCGAAGGACAACCAATCACAGCCAACTAGGCTTTTAGCTGTAGCCAATCACCAATGTCCTTGCTTTACTTCTACCTTTTCTCTATAGAAGTCTTTCCGAAGCTCCTGTTGGTGAAACACTTCTAACAATTTCTGATTTGGCATTGCCCAAATGAAATAGATTTTTGCTCAGATAAACTCAAAGTGTTTAATATGCCTGAGTTTATCTTTTAACATCATCCTAGTCTAGGCTAGAATCTCCTCTTTCTTAGACTACTCTAACAGTCTATTAACTGGTCTCTGCTTGGAAGACTCATTCTCCTTTTAAAACCCATTCTCACATTCTCCCCAGCCTACCACCTCAACTGCTTGTTTCTCTGTAATTAAAACAACATCCTGACTCTTTACTGCTGAACGGTGGCAGACTACGCCACCTCAAAATATGCTTCTTAGGCAGGAGGATTATTTCCAAGAAACTGAAGACATAGGAGTTCTGAAAACAGAGTAGATGCTACCCTTTTGTAAGGGAAACTTACATTAGCAAGAGGGTTTAAACCAGGAAGAGCGCTCTTATCAGAGAGAACTGTTCACCTGGGAGGCTTATCTGCACAGCAGGGCAACCTCTGCATACCAAACATTCCCTCTTCCCACCTGCCTATGAGTGGCCTTCCCCCTTTGAAGCCCCAGACCCCATCACCTTCCTAGGCTCAGGGTGGCACATAAGCTTCAGTTAGTTGCCTGGCAGCCTTTGGAATCTCACATCTTTGTGTGGCTCCTATATGCACGTAATTAAAATTGGGTTTTTTTCCTGTTAATCTGTCTATGTCAATTTAATTCTTGGACCAGCCTCACAACCTGGAAAGGCAGAAGGGAAAGTTTTTCCTCCCCTACATTCTCATGCTTGCAAGGCCCCTTGAAGGCCTGCAAGATCTCCTGACCCCCTCCTCAACCTTGTCGGGAAACCCTGATGCCCTTGCTTGCTCACTAGACTACCTAAGCCCAGCGGTCTTCTCTCTGCTCCTTGAGCTCTCCAGTCTCATTTCTGGGTGAGGACTTCTACAGGACAGAACTAGCTCCTCATTAGGCGTTTCTCTCTGAGGGGCCTTCCACGCTCATCTTTGAGAGTCACTCTTTGTCCCAGGGGCCTATTTTATTTTCTTCACATCATTTATTGTCTGAAATATCTATTTCTTTTTTTATTGTTTGTCTCCCTACAATAAAATGTTATTTCCTGTTATATCCCAAGCACCAAAAAAAAAAAAAAAAACTTGTTAAGACACTCAATAAATATTTGTTTAAAGAATGTTAATGGAAAAAAGGACTGAATCTTCCAACAGTATAAAAATCTAGCTGGGATTTAGGGAAGAAAAAACTTAGGTATGTGGTGAAAATTTATTATCCTGGATGTAATAGATGAGAAACCACATAAATACACTCTTTTAGGATTAAAGACTTTTGACAATAGTGCCAAGTCCATTCAACAGGAAAGAAGAGTCTTCAACAAACGGTACTGGGGTAACAAGATTTCATTCCTCATGCAATGGGATGAAATTAAGACCCCTACATCACAACGAATAAAAAAAAATTATAATAATCACAGATCTAAATGTAAGAGTTACAAAAATCTTAGAAAACAGAAAAGTAAATCTTTGGGACCTAGGGTTAGACAATGGTTTCTTATATGTGACACCAAAAATATAACCGACAAAAGAAAAAATAGAAAAATTGAACTTCATAAAAATTAAAAACTTTTTGTTTTAAAAGACAGAAAGTGAAAAGACAATCCATGGGATGGGATAAAACTTTGCAGATCATCTATCTGATAAGAGTCTTGTATCCAGAATATATAAAAAACTCTCAAAGTGAACAAAAACAAAAAAATTTTAAAGAATGGACAAAGGATTTGAACACACATTTCTGCAAAGAAGATATACAAAAGACACATCAAAAATGCCCAACTTTACTAGTCATTAGGAAAATGCAGATCAAAATCACAGTGAGATATCACTTCCTACCCACTAGGGTGCCTATAATAAAAAAGACAGAAAGTAACGAGTATTGGCAAGGATGAGGAGAACCTAGAATCCTTATACACTGCAAGTGAGATTCTAAAATGGTGCGGCCACTTTGGAAAACAGTTTGGTAGTTTCTCAAAATGCTGAGCATAGAGTTACCATATGACCCAACAATTCCACTCCTACATCTATACCCACTAGAAATGAAACACACAAAAACTTACACACACGTTCACGATAGCAGTATTCTTAATAATCCAAAAGCAGAAACCCAAATGTCCACAAACTGATGAGTGGGTAAATAAAATGTAACACATCCATACAACAGAATCTTACTTGGCAATAAAAAGTAGCACTGATACATGCTACACATGTAGGAACCATGAAAACATTAGTGAAAGAAGCCAGTCACAAATGATCACTATTGTATGATCCCATTTACATAAAATCTCCAGAATAGGCAAATCTATAGAGTCAGAAAGTATATTAGTGGTTGCCAGGAGTTTGGTGGTTTGTGTGTGTGTGTGAAGAATGAGTGCTAAGAGATGTGGGGATCCTTTTCAGAGGGAACGAAAAAGTCCTAAAATCAGATAGTAGTGATGGTTGCACAACTCTGTGAATATGCTTAAAAACCAGTTAATTGTACACTTTAAAAGGATTAATATTATGATATGTGAATTATATCTCAATAAAACTGCTATAAAAAAAGAAATAACTAGGGGCCAGACCGGTGGCCGAGTGGTTAAGTTCGCGTGCTCCGCTTTGGCGGCCCAGGATTCAGATCCTGGGCACGGACATGGCACCGTTCATTAGGCCATGTTGATGAGGCGTCCCACATGCCTCAACTAGAAGGACCCACAATTAAAATGCACAGCTGTGTACTGGGGGGATTTGGGGAAAAAAAAGCAGGAAAAAAAAGAATAAAAAAGGAAGATTGGCAACAGTTGTTAGCTCAGATGCCAATCTTTTAAAAAAAAAGGAATAACTAAAGACACTAGTAAGGTTAATCTTTTCAGATCTCGATTAACTTCCAAATACGTCGTCGTATTTCCAATGAGCGCTCATTCAACTTCTGTTAAGTGCTAGGGATACAAAGATGAATAACATAATCGTCCACCCTCAGGGCATTTCCAGATTAGCAGAGGACGTTCTCCATAAAGCCTTGCTAAATATGTGCAGCAGATTCTATCTGGACATTCAGATAGCATTACAAAAGAAGGGCATACAGTATATTTGTAAAATAAAATACCTGTGAACTGCTAGTCAGAGAATAAACTTTTTTTGACTCCAGTTTTCTATACTACTTAAGAAGATTCAGTAATCTTGGACCTACAATCACTACACCAATCATTGCTATCAGGAACTAGTTTCCTGAACAGCTGCAGCCCAAGTCAGAATATAGCCTGTTCTCTTCTTCCCCTGTCTTCCTTCCGATAGTCTATATTCCATACCCTGTTGACTTGTGATAATTAGGTTAAAAAGTGATGGTTTCTGACTGATACTGGACAGCTCAGTGATGGGGTAAGCCAGTGCTTTCTGACACATTTCCTCCATAAGATGCCCCATGTAGAAAAAGACAATAGCCTACTTACTTCTATGTTCCAAGTACCTGCCACATGGTAGCAGGTGTCTACTGAGTAAGACAGTATTTCCACTGTACTGACATTACATAAAGCAGTCTGTGAACATACTAATACCACTTTAATTCCTTCCCTTCTGCATGTCTCAACCTCTTACTTTGTGACGCATATATTTAATAAATGAATGGATGCCTAACTATTCAACTGAATTTCAGGAGTGGACAGAAGAAGATGGAAGCACAAACACGTTGTGCCATTCTGACTCTTAAATTAAAATTTATTTTCTTGACAACCGAATTAAAGGTTATAGTTATACCCAAAATAACCTTGCTTGTAAAAGGAAGAAAGCTGCTGTGTTGACAGCATCTCAGAAACAAGTTAGTTGAAACTGTTTAATAATTAAGAGCCTTTTTGTATACTACCACTTTTAGACTAACTCTGGGGTCTTGGGCAAATCATTTAACCTCGATAAGCCTCAGCTTCTTCATTTCTAAAACCGGAATAACAAGAACATCTAACTGGGATTGTTATGTCTCTCAGGACTGTTATTGAGGCAAACGGGAAAAGAAGCGTGAAACCTTGGTATAAGGACCAGGAGCATTACCAGCCCAGTACGCCATTGCTATTTATGTGCAGATTGCATGCATCGCGAGGCTTATTCAATCTACTCAGCATACACCCACTACAACCATGTGGGTGTCTCTTACCTACTAAGTACCACATAATATTTTTCTCAGAGAATGAAATGACTTTGTGGTCCTTAAATGAAAGTAGACTCCCATCACTTAGTATTCTTCAGTCTTCCAGGCACGAAGCTCGCTAAATTCTAAGGTTCCAGTATTATAATTCCTTGATAAATTCAAGCTCAAGTAAGGAAAATACATCTCTCTCATTAACTTTTGTAAAAGTTCTATTAAAAACCATGAATGGCACATATCAATTCTTTGGTGCATCACAATGAAAACTATAGTTTTAGAGTTATCTTCCTGGTAACAAAAACTACTTACCTTTGCAGCACAGGCTCGTATCACCTCCTAAAAGAAATACAATACCGTAAGTAAAGGAATATTCATAATTTCATTTTAATAAAATAGCAACTCTTTTCAAAACATTCAGATGTTATTTATTTATTTATTTATTTTGAGGAAGATTAGCCCTGAGCTAACATCCACTGCCAATCCTCCTCTTTTTGCTGAGGAAGACTGGCCCTGAGCTAACATCCGTGCCCATCTTCCTCTACTTTATATGTGGGACGCCTGCCACAGCATGGCTTGACAAGTGGTGCCTAGGTGTGCAGCCTGGATCCGAACCAGCGAACCCTGGGCTCGCCAAGTGGAATGTGCGAAATTAACCGCTGCGCCACCGGGCCAGCCCCTCAGATGTTAATCTTTTAATGACCAAAATCAACATTTGGAAGAGTTTCTTTATCTATCACCCTGCAGTTGTCACTCTGCATTGTTTCCAACTAGCTGGAAAGAGAGTAAATTAAAGAAAAAGACTTCACGATTGTTCTTGGTAAATCTAACTCGCCAAAACAAAAGGCACTGACCACCAAGGCTGTGGAGGGCCCACACGCACGTGCCTCAAGACAAAGTGTCCCCTCCATAAACTTAGGACAAATATGAAAATTCTGTACTAGAACACTAACGTGTCTAAAAGATGCACTCTGAATTAACTGCAGTATATCATTATCTCTATAAATAATAAGACTCAGAAATATAATTCCCATATTAATAATTTATTTCAGAGTAATTCTAATAATAAACACTACTGAATGGTAAAGTATATGCCAGTACTGAAGGGGCTACAGAAAGGAACTGCCTACAATTCATGGGACAAGGCCAAGGAAAGATCATTTTTGAAAAAGAAACTAGTAAAAGTCAACATGTAACAGATGATTTGAAAATTTGCTGCTAAGGAGACACAAAAAATACTCAAGTCCAGTTAAGGGTAACCAACACATATCATCAGCCCAGTATAATATTAGAGAAAAATGGTAACAATGTAGAGTTTTGGGGAAAAAAAAGAGAACAAAAAAAGAGGAACATCAATTTTTTAATCCAGAAATTTCTAAGGGAAAGACAGTATGTCTAAAGGATATTAGCAATTCCATCACTAAAAGGAGACAGTAAAACTGACTGTGGGCAGGAATTCTGACTGCCTGGACAGAATTTCAGCTCTCATGCTTCCATCTGTGTGACCTTGGTGACACTGCTTGACCTCTGTAAGCCTCAACTTCTTCTGTAAAATGGGAATAATACTGGCACCCACACTAAAGGATGTTTGTGAGGATTAAATACAATGAACATGTGAATCTCCTGTGGCGTAAAGAAAATTAATCTTTTTTCAAAACTGACATAAAACATTTTTAAACCCATTTAATCCCTATTCCCACGACTCTGCTAACAATCAACTTTTGTAATCATTAACCTGGATTTCAGGTTAATTTTAGAACATGAGAGCAGTCTTGAGTGTTCAGGAAGCTGGAAACTTATTCCTTTCATTATAAGATGTCTTTTAAGTTTATAAATCAACTTTTGTAGGACCAATTACTCTTGGTAGGTACCCTAGACTCTGAGCAACTCTTGATGCACTGATAAGATCAAATTTCTGGATTTGAAAACTTAGGAAGAGTTGTGTCAATGCTCTCAAGATACTGTCTACCCTGGAGGTCTTATCTGGGTTGCAGCATGCCTTCTAGGTATTGCTGTAGCAGCAACACAGTCCAGTCTGTTAAATATAAAACAGTTAAATGATTTATGACTAAATAGTAAAGCTCCTAAGAACAAACAATCATCAATTTTTTGTATCTTTCACTCACCAATGAGTAAGCATCTATTAAATACCTCCTGAACTGAATTTATTATGAAACTCATACACACAAAAATCACACCCTAAACTTGCACTATATTTTATTAGAAAAACAATCCTATTGTGGTTACATAGAAAGAAGTATCCCCTGTAATGAGTCTTCTCTATTAGACTTCTACATAGAAGACGAGTGGTATAGTCTTTAACAGACTAGGTAACAACCTAACATAAAAAACGAATTGGAGTTTACCAGTATACAATTGCAGGAAACAAGAAAATATAAAAAGAACGGAGCTGCCATGGGAATAAAGATGACATTTTGCTTTTATTCTCATACACAGTAGTCATGCGCCACATGACAGCATTTCAGTCAATGACAGACCACATATACGACGGTGGTCCCATAGGAGTACGACCACAGAGCCTAGGTGTGTAGTAAGCTATACCATCCAGGTTTGTGATGCTGGCATGATGAAATCGCCAAACCACACATTTCTCAGAACATTATCTCCATCGCTAAGCAACACATGACTGCATATACATTCTGAAAGAAAACATACTGCAGATAGCATTTGAAAAAAAGTTGAGTGAATTCTCTCAACATAGGAAAAATACGGTTTTCAAAGACCACAGCAAATAGACAAAGCTTTCACTTCCAAAGGCAGCCTCCGTCTACTTCAATCCCAAAGGAAACAGATTCTCTAAATAATTTTTAAAAGAAAAGATTTAGTAAAAGCTAAATTAATGACTCTAAGAGAAGTTTTTCCTTTATAATAAATTATCAATTTACCTCCCCCTTGTCTCTGATTTCATATCTTAAAAAATATTTTTTGATTTTATTTTTCCTTTACATCTACTTTCTTTTGTTCTTATATCCTTTAATTAACTGAGGAGGATAGTTACATAAAATGATGTAAGAGAAAAGCTACAGACTAGGCTGATTCCAGGACATTAAGTTTTACAGTGCAAAGATCGACAGATTGTAGGAAACCTGTTTTTATATATCTGTCTCTGAGTTGCTCTTAAGCCTGTAGAGGAAGTCATTTTGCCATGCAAGATTTTAGACTAGGGACACACCTTTTTTTTACCTAGTGAAGAAATATTTTTCTCTAATTTTTAAATCTCAATTTTGTCTATTCATATTTCCTTTTAAAATTTGGAACATCATGCATTATTCACTCATTTAAAAATTTTAAAATATAAAGAATTACAACATTGAAACAAATTTATTAATTTCTAGTCCTATATTCTAAAATTTATACTGAGAAATATAAAAGAAATTCCCCATATATTCCAACTAAACCTAAACCCACAGCCTGAGTGTGATCTGCACTCTGGTATACCTTAAACACTCTAACTTTGTAAAGAAAGAGAAGGAGAGACGAAGTAAGTACAGTCCAGACTCAAGGTGTCTCAGTGTAGCTCCTTGTATGTTTGGTTTAAAGCTGGTCAAGATTTCTATCAAAGGAAGGGGAAAGGGATAATATTTATTAAGTGCCAGGCACTGTGCCAAAAGGTACATGTCTGGACAGTCCCTGTCTTCAAGGATCTCACGGCTAATTCGAACTAAAGGAACCACTATAGTCAAGGAGTGTCAATATTTTTAAGGATGTGTGAGCTTCTCAACACATTTTACAACCTCTCTTTGAGAAAGATCTTGTAGTAACTCATCACTAACAGAACTGCACACTACTTTTACCCCAGCTCTCTCCTCTTCCTCACTTTCACTGTCTATTTTCCAGTCTATGGGCAATAGCTGGTCTCTACAGCACTTCTTTTCTTAGTACTGAGATAGGACTTTTAAATATGCTTATGAAACATTTGCATCTACTCTTTTTAGAAGTACATGTTTATTTCTTTTATCTATTTCTTTGCTGAAGTCTATTTTTTTATTGTTTAGTTTTTGCATATTAAGGAGGACGTTGCTTTAATATAGTTTATGTAAATACTTTCCCAGGTTGGTCTGTGTGTGTGTATACAACACACACACACACACACACACATATTTTTAAACAGAGAAACAGGACCTGGGCTGGTCTTTACAGAGGATGATAGTATCCTAAGTTCAGTCTGTTTATTGCAGTCAGTGATTCTAGAACAAGCACCAGAATGGAAGTATAAAAGTATAAGAAAGCCTAGTTTTAAGTAACTAACTTACTTCACTAATTAATATTTATTGGCATGGGAATTTAAAAGAGGATAAAAATGGTTTTAAAATTTCCAGCTTCTCAAGTGCATAAGGTAATGACACTTACTGTGACAGAATCAAGTCTCTGTTTCACTTGCTGCATCTTCATTGAAGAGTTTTCAGTGTGGACATAGTCATCAATCTGAAAAGAGCCTTGATGAGGCAGTTTAGGACACGTGCATAAGGCATCTTGACTTTGGTGTATTCCAGGTAATGGAAACGTTCCATTGTAGCGTTTGAACATTTCAGCCTCTTGCTGGGCAACTGGAAAAATGAGTACATCTTAGTTTAAACCATCATAGCAAGAGCATAGTGAAATAATTAAGCCATGAAATTGTAGCATTAATCAAATGATCGGAAACTGCATAACATATTTTAAATATTGTATAATAATAAGAGAACATGACTGGCAAAATGTGAAATTATTAAATACTATAAAACCATAAAGAAGGAAATATAATAATTTCACAGATAATTTCATGTCACACAGTACTATAACTGACCCTTGAAGGCCAAGCAACATCTTGGTCTGGAAAACATAACAAATCGGGACAGGAGCCTAACTTTAAATATATATATACAGAAAACATAATATAAAAAATCAAAGGCATAACATAATAGAATTAAATAAAAATTATTCACAAACCCATCTCCCTAAAACTGTTTTCATTTTCTATACCCCTCCTAATCTTTACACGTGTACATTTTATGTTAAGACATCAGTGTAAATACAACTTAACATTTTTTCAATTTAAATGCAAACATTTTTCATATTTCTACAACTATGTAATTGCTATTTTTAAATGCTATACCATATCTCATCTAATGAAGCACCATAATTTATTTACACATTCTCCTATTACTAAATATTTACAAAGTTTTCTGTGTTCCCTCATTATAGACCATGTAAGAATAAGTACTTTCATAGTTTAATTTGTTTCTTAAAATAATTCTTTCTTTGGATTTAATTCCCCAGAGCGGCAAAGATGGCTCACAAGGCGAATGATTCTGATGGTGATGATGACGACCTGATGGTGCTTTCACATACATTATCTGTTTTGATCATTTAAAATGAATGAATTTGATGATGACGACGACGACCTGATGATGCTTTCACATACATTATCTGTTTTGATCATTTAAAATGAATGAATTTGATGATGATGACGACGACCTGATGATGCTTTCACATACATTATCTGTTTTGATCATTTAAAACGAATGAATTTGATGGTGATGACGACGACCTGATGGTGCTTTCACATACATTATCTGTTTTGATCATTTAAAATGAATGATTTTGATGGTGATGACGACGACCTGATGGTGCTTTCACATACATTATCTGTTTTGATCATTTAAAATGAATGATTTTGATGGTGATGACGACGACCTGATGGTGCTTTCACATACATTATCTGTTTTGATCATTTAAAATGAATGAATTTGATGATGATGACGACGACCTGATGGTGCTTTCACATACATTATCTGTTTTGATCATTTAAAATGAATGATTTTGATGGTGATGACGACGACCTGATGGTGCTTTCACACACATTATCTGTTTTGATCATTTAAAATGAATGAATTTGAAAAATTTAAATGCCTGTTTGTATATACAAAGGAGAAAAACTATAAAGTAACCATTTAAAAAAGTATTTCCTTAATTATATAATTTTAAATGGAAGGCCTTTCTAAACATGACCTGAAAAGAAATTGATACAACAAAGATTCATAACATGGACTCACAGATGAGCCTTCAGAGATTCTGTGTACTGAAGGCACATACAGAAATACGCTGTGTATATATAAATGTTTCTGGAAATCAGGTCCATAACTTTTATAGGATTATCTATCAAAAGACTGTATGAGTCAGAAAATGTTAGAAATTGTCAATACAAAAAAAGATGGACAGATTGTGCTACATGAACATTTAAAGAGTCTTCATTAAAATAAAAAAACCTACTGTAACCAAACTTAAAAAGCAAATGATAGGTAACAGAGTTCTTCCACCTCTCGCCAAAATAGGGTAACAGGGACCAGATTTGTTCTCCTGTTTGAAACTACGAAAAAGTAGACAAAACATACAGACGTGAAAAAACAAAAAACTTTCTTTACAGACATGATCATCCATGCAATGCTAAGATTATACTGAAGCCAGTGATGGATACAGGGAAGAATAGTTAACGGGGTACACACTCTCAAGTCCTGGCCGCACATTCGTGTAAATAACCTGGAAGGAATCTGAAAAATAAGCCACTAGAACTGATAATCAACTTCGGCAAGGTTCCAGGATACAAGACCAGCACACAAAAATTAAGTGTATCACTATATACAAGTAACAAAGAACAGGAAATTGAAATTTAAAAAAATATATACCACTTAGAAGGGCATAAAAATAGGACACACTTTGGGAAGTATCAGATGAAAGATGTGAAAGATGTGTACACTGAAAACTACGAAACACACTGCTGGGAGACACTGAATAAGAACCTAAACAAAGAGACCATCGTGTTCACAGTTGGAATAGTCACTATCGTTAAAATGTCAGTTCTCCCCAAATGATCTGTACATTCAATGTAATCCCACTAAAATTCCAGCAGGTTATTTTTGGGGAAATTGTCAAATTATAAAATCCACTTGGAAACGCAAAGGACCTAGAAGAGTCAAAATAACTTTGAAAAAGGACAAAGGGGACTTACACAAGCTGATTTCAGTTCTTCTTACAAAGCTACAGTAATCAAGACATTTTGTGACTAGCACAAAGATAAAGAGATCAAGAGAACAGAACAGACAGCTTAGCATATAGGGACAAGGTGTAGAGGCAATTCGATGGAGAAAGGATAGTCTTTTCAACAAATAGTGCTGGAGCAATTAGACATTCATATGTGAGAGAATGAACTTTGAGCAATATTTTACTCCTTGTACAAAAAATAACTCGAATCACAAATCTAAATGTAAAACCTAAAACCATTAAGATTTCTAGAAGAAAACATAGAACATTTTTGTGAGCTTGGATTAGGCAAAGATTCTTAAACATAACACCAAAATCCATAAAGAAAAAACAGATAATTCTGGATATCATCAAAATTTCAAATGTCTGTTATTCAAAAACATTAAGACAACTGCAAGACAATCCAAAGCTTGGGGGAAATGTCTGCAAATAGCGTATCTGATAGAGTGCCACTTGTACACAGAAAACCTACCTCTCACAACTCAATCATCAGGAAACTAATGAGCCAACTTAAAAGATGGGCAAAAGACCTGAACAGACACTTCACTAGAGAAGACATATGAGTGGCAAATAAGCCATCCATAGGTGAAAAGGTACTCAACATCACTAGTCATTGAGGATAAGCAAAACCAAAATGAAATAGCACTGTGTGCCTATTAGAATGGCTAAAATTAAAAAGACTGACTATGCTAAATTCAGCAAGGCTATGGAGATACTGAAACATTCCTGCACTCCTGGTGGGATTGTCAAATGGCACAACCACTTTAGAAGAAAGTTTGGCAGCTTCTTAAGAAGTTAAACATACATGTGCAATAGGATCCAGTCCTTCTACTCTTAGGAATTTATTCAAGAGAAGTGAAAGCAAATGTCTATACAAAGACTTGCAGATGAATATTCATTACAGCTTTATCTGTAATAGCTAAAAACTGGAAACAACCCAAATGCCCATCAGCAAGTGAATGGATAAACAAACTGCGATATAGCCATACAATGAAACAAAACTCAGAAATAAAAAAGATGAACTATTGGGGTAGCCCTGTGACCAAGTGGTTAAAATTCCACATGCTCTGCTTCAGTGGCCCAGGTTGGTGGGTTCATATCCTGCGTGCAGACCTACTCCACTGACTAGCCATGCTGTGGCTGTGTCCCACATCCAAAACAGAGGAAGACTGGCACAGATGTTAGCTCAGGGCTGGTCTTCCTCAAGCAAAAAAAGAGGAGAGTCGGCAATAGATGTTAGCTCAGGGTGAATCTTCCTCAGCAAAAAAAAGAAAAGAAAGAAAGATGAATTATTGATAAACTTTAAAATATAGATAGATCTCAAAGTAACTATGAATGAAAGAAGCCAGATAAAAAGAGTACATGAGGGGCTGGCCCCACAAATAAAGTAGAGGAAGATGGGCACAGATGTTAGCTCAGGGCCAATTTTCCTCAGCAAAAAGAGGATTGGTGGTGGATGTTAGCTCAGGGCTAATCTTCCTCAAAAAAAGAGTATATGACACGAGGGGCCAGCCCAGTGGCATAGCAGGTGGGTTTGTGCACTCCAGTTCGGTGGCCCAGGGTTTGTGGGTTCGGATTCCAGGTATGGACCTGTACATCAATCATCAAGCCACACTGCAGTGGTGTCCCACATGAAAAATGGAGGAAGATGGGGACAGATGTCAGCTCAGGGACAGTCTTCCTCACCAAAAAAAAGAGAAAGAGTATATGACACACACTGTTTCACTTAAATACAATGCTAGTAAATGAAAATTAATTCATAGTGATTGCCTGGGGGGAGGGGAGGTAGGAAGAGCATACCACGGAGCACAGAGCACCTTGTGCGGAGGATGGATGTATTCACTCTCCGAATTGAGGTGACGGTCTCACAAGTGCACTATCAAAGTGACACTTTGAATACACGCAGCTCATTGTGTGTCCATTACACCTCAATAAACCCACTCACACAAAAAGCAATGACCAACTAGTGATGAGAGGTTAATATTTTAATATGCAAAAAGTCCTCATAAAATCAATTAGAAATGAATAATCTAACAGAAAAATGGGCAAAAGACCAGTACAGAAAACTCACAAAAGAAGAATTATGTGGCCAATAAAAAATATATTCAATCTCACTAATAATTAAAGAATTAGTAAGGAAAAAAGGTAAATTAGAAAGTAATGCTTTTTTTTCCCTGCCTGTTTAACTGACCCTTTGTACCACAAGATATTTTTTCCTAAGGAATAAATTGAATAAGGGTAGCCAGGTGGGTACTGAAGTATTGTTTAAAATATTAAAAAACATAACAGTGAAATTGTGCAACAACAGTTGCTTAAATAAATTATGGCGTATTCATTTAATGAAAGGGAACTCAGCCACTAAAATTATGTACGGAAGTATAATTATCAGGACGGAAGACTGCTCATGATATATTATTTACTGGAAGAAAAAAGTTTATCAAACAATATAACGAATATATGAAAAGATGATCACTTTTTTCTTAGTTATCAACCTTGTTTTCACAACCATGAATCTGAGAGAGCACACATAAAAAATTTTATTTCTTTGACCTTTGTATTCACGTCCTACTTTGTTCACAGTCTAAATGAAGAGAACTCAGTGGTAACTGGTGGTCTCTCGTAGACCTGGACAAGGGACGCACCAGGACGGCATCCAGGGAGAAGACCCGCCCTTTCAGAGACACGCCTTCCTCAGCACCAATCGCCGTCCTCACACAAAAGTGCAGCTGTTTCTACACTTAGATTTTTAGGGGCTTCACTACTATTTTCCAGTTTACATTTTAGACTGCTTTTCATAACACTCAGAACATTTACTTACTCTCAAATCTTCAAGATCGTCTAAAGAACAAGAGAACTGGAAGCTGTAAAGCAAAGCGCTCTCTGGATGGCATTTGGAAGATTTACCACTAGAAGGCCAGTCAGGGATGAATGAATCAACACAGGAAAATCACGTTGCACGATCTCTGCCTTATTGGCTTTTCTAAATTGTCTTTAACATCTCATTGTTTTTTGCTGCTACAAACAGAAAGGAAACCTGGGTCTAAATATTTAATGGCATTTTCTGACTCTGTGTGTTTTAGTACCTGCCTGATACATATCAGCCAGCCACAATTTCACACTAGGCTCGGAGTGAGGGAATGCGCACAGAAGCACATCCACTGATGCATGCGTTACACAGGATAGTAGAATTCTTGTATTTATCCTACTCTTTTTGCCAAACCGTATCTGCTAAGTATTATGCTATTATTATTACTCTTTTTTAAAAAAGGAATTTTTTTCAAATAGTAAAAAAAAGTATTGCCTAAAATATTATCTGTTTATTTTTCCAGGCATGAAGATGACTTTCAGAAAGAATTAAAATGGCCTCAATGGATGCAGATAACACAAATAAACTCCAAACAATTATGAATACTCGTCTCTGTCATCTAAAGGGAATTTTCCATACAAAAGCCATCTGACTGGATTTCAAGGAGTCAAATTAACACCCTACTTTATCTTTAGGACCTCTTGTTCCGTGGAGACAGCCACTTAAAAAAAAAGCTGCAGAAATATTCACAAATACCTAGTTTCTCAGATACTAGAAACAAGCTGCTTACAAGGGCTTGCATTCTTTCCCCTCCCCATCCTTCCACAAATATACACATCTATTTGTATAAGACTATACAGATGATTTCACTGTAAAACAGATTATAACAGATGATTTCTGAAATTCCTTCAAGCTCTACGCTTCTAACATTTCAAAGATTTCTAAAACATTTTTACATGGGCCAAGGTTAGAGTATGATATTGTAATTTCTCCACTGTATTTCTCCACTTCATCATTTTCTCTTCTTTGTGCTAACTTAACATTGTACGTTTAAAACTTAGCTCTAACCTAACTTGATATCTTTAAAACTCACAATGTACCGGTCTCACCCTCACCCGTCCCTCACTTTTTGAGGAGTGCACTAGAGCGGGATCTGGGAATACAAAGACACCCGAACCCCTCCTTGGGTTTGACCCTTTTGGAGGTCACCAAGAAATTACTGCTCTGTCCTAGGTGGTATAGCCGAGGAATGGACAAGGTGCTGAGAACACAGAGGCGGCAACTACATTAGCTTAAAGGAATGTTATATCAAAATACCTCTAAATTTATCTACAATTGGCTATAATTTGGGATTCTAAATTTTACATAATTAAAAAAATTCTTAAAATGTTTTCATAACTGACAATCTTCTGATTTATATAATAAGTTCAGTGCTTCTGTGTATTTTCTGACCTTAAGCAATTATAAAAAATAACGTGGTTTTCTCAGGAGATTTTTATCTTTATAGGAGGAAGAATGGAGGAAATAAGATATTTTAATCCAGTGCCCTCTGCATTTGAAGCGAATACAAAGTTTGTTATTATTAAAAGCTATGTGTACTTATGTTATTGACTTTATAATAAAGTATGACTAAAAAGCCAACATATTCTTTCTCTTACACTAAATTAACAGTAAGATTTCCTTTTGCTTCAACACAATTCCTTTGTTCAAGACTTACTATAGTCCTATTACTGTGTATAGTCATCTTACTAGATACTAACTCCTTTACTCATAAATTATTCTTTCTAATGATAATATGATTACTGTAAGCAGGTAGGTCTACTTCTTTAATAACCCAGCACTCAGCAGTTACGTAGCATCCTCCTTCTACTCCTCTGACAGGTGCTATGTGTAGAGAACTTCTGTCATCTGAATGTGTCCCCCTAAAACTCCTATGTTGAAATCCTAACCCCCAAGGTGATGGTATTAGAGGTGGGGCCTTTGGGAGGCAACTAGAATACGGGAGCAGAGCTCTTATGGATGGGATTAGTGTCCTTATAAAAGAAGCCCAGAGAGATCCCGTGCCCCTTCCACCAGATGAGGTTACAGCTGGAAGGTGCTGTCTATGAAAGACAAAGCAGGCTCTCACTGGACACCCAGTCTGCTGGTGCCTTCATCTTGACCTTCTCAGCCTTCAGAACTGTCAGAAACAAATTTCTGTTGTTTATCCAGTCTCTCGTGTTTTGTTATAGCAGTCTGAATGGACTAAGACAAGCACGTTCAGGGGCTTATAATGTTTTTGACTGTATTTGACTGGGCCTCTTGTTCCTGCTTCAGTTAATCTTAAGAGAGTGTGTGGATGAATCAAGAAGGTCTATTGAGTAACATTTCAATTCTAGCAGCCTGGGTGTATTTCAGGGCCTGTTAGTAATCTTGCACTTCCTTGACATATTTTATATGTAAAGTAGAACTTATAAAAATCACCGATAAAACTGTTCAAAAAGCTGGACAAGAAAGTGTAACAGATTCATGTCCCATAACCGACCAAATGGGAGAGCATCTACCATCATTTGGTAAATCTGTTAGTTGAACATCAAAATATAATAAACTATCTCCAAATCTCTTGAAGTTCATGCTATTGTTCTATTGTTGATTGCCTATTCCATTATCAATCAGTTATCACACATCATGCTATTTGACTGAAAGTGTGTGATGTGTATATTTCTACAGAAAATACCCAGGATTTCTCTACTGCAGCCCAGTTCGTGAACTCCAATCTATCTATGCTCCACATCTTGCTTTATAGTTTAAACTTATCCTCTGAAAAACCACTGAGATAAAATAAAACAGGTATTGTTTTAATTTACAGGTGAAAAAACAGATGCAGAAATGCTAAGTTATGTGACCAGGGTCAGACAGAAAGTGATGGCATTTCATCCAGAACTCCAGTGCTCTAACCGCTGCTCCAGCCTCCCCCACCACACTGCTGTCTATTAAGCACCATACCATTCTTCCTTCTTGGTGCACTTTAAAAAGCACCAATGTAAGCATAAAAAAATGCCTGGATGGGAATTTAGGTCTGCTGTTTATGCTCAAAATCATTAAGTTGACTAAGTTTTCCATATGTGCTGAATCCTTGAATGATACAAGCTTTCAAATCAAAGTATCCATTATGCAAAGAATATTAAAACAGATGCCTTGGTATGGCTTAAAATTTGGTATTTCTATTTCTTAATTTCTCCTACTAGGCTAATAATAGATATTTAAAACTGTGGCCTACAGTCAGTTATATATGTTACTGCATAATCTTATCCACGTGTGAGGATACAATATCTAAGCTTGCTTTTGAATCATTAGTACTTCAAGAACACCATTAAACTACATACACACTATGGATATTAAATTTATTTCAACTGGACTATCTTATGGCAAAAATATTGCAAAAGTAGCTACATTAAAATTAACGCTACATAATAGAGAAAATTCATATTTTGGACTATATTGAGAATATAATGGCTTAATGCGTTATAATTACCCCCAGCATCTGTAAAAGAGTGAACTATTAATAATATACTAGATAACCAAAGTTCCTTTTAATCTTAAGGGGTCCTCCTAAATATTAAAATTGAAAACAAATACATTTTACCACAGGAATATCTGGCTACCTTCTATTTTTCTTTTTAACGATTGGCCCTGAGCTAACATCTGTTGCCAATCTTCTTTTCTTTTCTTTTTCTTTTTCTCCCAAAGCCCTCCAGCATGTAGTTGTGTATTCTGGTTGTAGGTCTTTCTGGTTGTGCTATGTGGAACACCGCCCCAGCATAGCTTGATGAGCAGTGCTAGGTCTGTGCCCAGGACCCAAATCTGCGAAACTCCAGGCCGTGGAAGCAGAGCACGTGAACTCAACCACTGGGCCGCAGGGCCAGCCCCTCCAGCTATCTTCTTAATTTAAGTTACTTCATGAAATAGGAAATGCAAAGGCTAAATAAGTAGCTGTGACAGAAAGCATGGGCTCTGGAGCCAGACAGCCTGGTAAGCTGTCCTGCTTACCAACTGTGTGACCTCAGGCAAATGACTTCATCTCCCTATGCCTCAGTTCCATCATCTGCAAAATGAGGACAATAATGACATCTATTTCGTGGGGTTTTGGGAGGACTGCATGAGATAATTTATGTAAAGTGCTGTAAGAGGAGGGGATACACAGTAAATGTTTGATAAATGTCAGCTACTACCACCACTATTAATATTAGCCCCAAATTTACTAACTCATCCACCCTTTCATTCCCATATTTTTAAAAGATTTAAGGGAAAAATGCTCTTCTACAGGATTTGTAACCTTTATTGCAGACCTTTACTGCACATCAGTAACATATCCGGTGCTGTGTAGACAAACAGAATGATAAACACCACGTGCTTTTGATCAACAAGCAAGGTATATAACAAAATTTGTATAGGAACGGAAAGGCATACACTGCCTTAAACTTTGGCAAAGCACATCACAGCGTGAAAAATAAAGCTATCAACGATGACAATGTAGGTGGTCATTAACGAATATGGATTCTACAAATAAAATCACGTTTAGTGTCAATGGTAGAGACTGCTTTTCAGTTTAACTAAAATTCTTCCAGAGGTTTAATCAACTGAGGAAGTAGAAAAGATTGGAAAAGAGCATGGTAATCTGAGTCTGATTCCTGGGTTCCACAGCCCTGTTCAAGTGGCACACAACAGATGCTCGCTGAAGACCTGTCCTGTCTAAGCCACCAGGACGCAGAGCACACCAGAGTTAACACTGATTCAGAGCAGCTACTGCCATCTAGTGAAAAATTAGCAGGCTCACTACCTGGGCTTATCAAATAATGCTGAAAATGTCCCAAATTAAGACTTGACTCAACTTAAAATACTACATGTATTTTCATTATGTGCCAGTATTCAGGCTAGGTACTGGTAATAAAAAGACAAATAAGCCCCCATCTCTGCTTCCTACAAGGTACAGATGATTCAGAGAAATCACATACTCCACAGAGAGGCATAAAGTAAATGTCATTGTAGGTAAAAAAAAAAAAAAAAGAAAAGGTTTGCTGATTAGACCATCAAAAGCTAATATTTCAGAAAATCTGCTAAAAAAGTAGTGTAGTGTAGCAAATAAGAGCACAGACTCCTATTCCAAACTGTATGGGCCCAAGTCCTGGCTGCTGTAAAATGGGGATAATTATTGTACCTATCTCATAAGATTACTGTGAATAAATATATCACATATTTATATACTCATAAATGTATTATATCTTAAGACAGTACCAGGAGCATAGGAAGTGCCCTGCATTAGCTATGATTATCACCAAACGTAGAAGAGGCTCCTAGACACTGAGGCAGACAAAGATTGATTAATAACGCAACATTAATTGCTAAAGTCTAGCTTTGTGAATTTAATTCAGCAGAAGCCGTTTCTCTGACTAGCACTCTGTTATGATGGGAATCCTGAAAGGACATTATCTGTGGGACTCGGTGACTAAATCTTGTATTACTAGATGATTAACCCTTTCAACACCAGGCAAATAAAACTGCCTTCTGAAAGTAAAAATTGTATTTCTTACCAAAAAAAGCAAAAAGTCAGTAGAATGAAAGACCCAAAAGACCACAATTCGAACATATGCTTAACAGGGAAAGACGCTTGCTGACTCTTCACAGATTTTGTTAGAACTGAAAGATGGATGATGCATTTAGCTACCATTGTGGTCTCATTCGCAGCTTATTTAACTTATGAAAAAAATGAGCTTGCTCCATTTTCCTTGAAAATTACCTAAACATATCAGCAGCTCTGACAAATACTATTTAAAAATCATCTAACTGTTTTATAACTTTCAAATTTTATACGATTAAGACATTTAGGTAAAGCTACATGTAAACTTTACTTTCAGACAAGAAAGTTTGGGCAAAATATTCCTGTATTAAGAAATAAATAAAATATAAGGCAAAACTACAATAGGTCAATAACAAATATTTTCAACGAAAAATTTAAAGACTATTTGACTTCATGATTCGGGCCTGTATTTAATGAGCAAAATATTTTAGAGTCTGAAACTACTTTTCATTTTCTTATGGATACAGACCATTCATAAGAACTGTGCTAAATCTTGGATTGCCTGACATTATGTAACTTCTTCCTAAGCTTCCTCTTTTTAAAAATAGGCAGCAAAGAGTTGGGAAAATGTGTTGAAACATTTTAAGTTTTAATTTGTTTGTAAAGGTGTGTTAGTATATCAAAAATTGCATTCTGACTACACTGCACAAAATAATTTTAATTTCATATGTGTATTATTTGAACATTTTAATTTCTAAAACACTGAGAAATCCTTTCTCTTCTATGTTAAGATAGCATGGAAATAACATAATGTTTTTAACTTTATGCATTTATTTTCTAATACAACTGACCTAGAAAGGTACACCCTCTAGTAAAAAAAAAAAAAAAAAAGGAAAAGGCTGCCCACAGAAAAGAGTAAGAGAAGGAAAAAAAGTTTTTTCAGTCCCATTCCATACAGAGATGCTTATCAGCATATTAAAACAGAAGTTCCCACAAAGTCAAGTATATACTGGTTGGATAAGCATGATTAAAACCCATTTTACCTTTCTTGTTTGTTTTAACACAGTGCTTATCAATTTACAAAGTACTTTCACAGTCCCTGTCTCAGGAGCCTCACAAATACTCTTCAGCGGCACAGGTATGATTAGTACCCTCACAAATACTCTTCAGTGGCACAGGTATGATTAGTACCCTCACAAATACTCTTTAGTAGCACAGGTATTATTAGTACCATCAACTAGACAAGGAAATGGAGCTTCAGGAAGGCAAGAGGCTTGAGCCTAAAACCCATGTTTTTGAACTCCTAAAACTCTTTCTACTTAATGTTTCTAGAATGGACATTTTAGTCTAAATGCCTATTGTCTAAAAACCAAATGGCAAACCTAACTGGGCTAATGTAATGATGAAATTCCTCTATCAATGACAAAAAATAACTGAAGGAAAAAAGATAAGAGTGGAGCTTTAATTTGCATTTGTAGCAAAAATTTCAAAAGCCTAAAAAAGCAAATTAGAAATTGAATGAAGACTGTTGTGAAACCTCTTAAGAGTCTGAGGAAATAACTGTGCTGCCTATTTCCTGCGTAACAGTTCCAATTATAAAGCACTTACGTATAACTCTCCTCCTTTATGTGAAGACTTAGAGTGGGTACAAAGAACAGGCCTGTTTGAGGATACATCATGTTTGAACTAGACACCAGATCTAGACAGAGGACGACTTGAGAAATCCATTTGTCCTATCCTATAATCAGGCAGTGTTTATTTTTGCTAACATTTCTTGTAATAAATGGTATTGTGATGTTTATCAATTTCACCATTAGTAACAGTGTTCTGTAAATTTAAATGTGTGTTAGAGAAATTCATTATTTCTTCTCTGTAAAAGTCTTTAAAATAAGACGTCTCAATTTTACACATTATTTTCTAACATAATTCACCTGAAAAAGCATAATAAAATCCGTGGTGTGACGAAGAACTTCAGGTTTAGAACTCAACTCAATTATCTAATAACTTAGCACTTATCACAACCATTAATCAATTCAATCTGTATTAACGTAACAAACTTAACACCACTTTTCATTAATTTAAAACACTCTGTCCAAATAGGTCCACATTAATATTACTTACATACATATTTGTATATTTATGCATTTATGACACTGTATGTAAGCCATCCTAGCTTAGCAAAAACAGTGAATGACACATGGACATCCTAAACAAACCAAAGAGACTAATAAAGACTGTTAACTTTTGTACAAGAATTGATAGATGAAGAAAATGGAATTGCAATTTTGAGAGTGACAGTACTATCACTACAGGGCAGAACAAGGAAATCCTAATTTCAGAACAGAAATTAAAGAAATACACAAAAAAGAGCATAAATCCAAATAATTCTAAAAATGCCATACTATTCCTGAAAGACATGTCCAAAGTCTTTACTTCCTTATTATTTCTCAGAATGACAGAATAGTGTAATTTTAGAGTAGAAAAAGACATTTGATTTTTTTGTCTTCTTTTCATGTTAAGAAACTCTCAAAACTACAACTTATCAAAACTATATGCTTTAGTAAAAAACAAAAACACAGATTAAGAAATTAACTTCATATTCAACTGAAAACATTAAAGATCCATATTTCCTAAATGTTATTTACCTTTTAAATTTAGTTAACACATTCCCAAATAAATTTCTAGGTGAATTTTATTTATTTAAATTGATTTGCAAAGAAAGTGATGACTACCTCTGGGATCCCAACATAAGGACACAACCATTATGTGTACTTTTGCTGATATTTAAACTCCATAACAGTAATGCTGATAGAAAAATACAATGTTGTACCATAATATAACCTATTTAATATGGCTCCTACAGTATATTCAAGAGAGCTCTGTTAACACAAAAGATGATAGTTTCTACAGGGCTCATGATTCCTGGTTCAGCCTAAAAGTAAAATACTCTAAATATTCTTCCCTTATCAAGCAGTAGACTTACCATGAAAATCATAAATATACAGAAGTAGTGGCTCATTCTGCCCAAATGCACAAAATGCAACCATGTTTTCAAGTGGATGATAAGAAATGTCTCGAATGGGCGACTTGAACGGCAGGTCAGAATACATCGCTACTTGTTCTCCTAAATAAGAAAAGACACCCAATAATTTGTACTGCCTCAGACATTTCTCATTAGAAGATTATTCTGCAACTTATTAAAAAAAATTTCTAGTGAGTAATGATGTTCACATTATTTATATGAAAACCTTAAATATTTATAAATATTTTGAGTACCACTGTATTAAATAATTACCTTTATTTCTCATTCTGTTGAGTCTCCTATTTCCACTTCTTAATCCAACCTCTTCAGTGAGGTTTTAAAGACACAAAATAGAGACAAAGAGCTTAGCAGCAGAGAGGCACTTGACTCTGACATTTGACAGAGCTGAGCAGGAACTCCAGGGAGAATCGGGGGAGCCGCAGGGCTCTAAAACTGAAGACCCTCTGGTTGGGAGAGACTTGGTGGGGAATTGATGTTTCTATTGTTTGATGTACCGTCTGCTTTAGAGGTATGATCATTAATGGCTAAAAGAGGTTTAAGGAACCTATGAAAATCAGAACTCAAAGAGCAAGGCGCCTAGATCATTTATTGAAGGGGAAAAGAGATTTAACACTTCGGAACTGATGCTAAAGTATCAAAAAACAGTACCCATGAAAACCCTAAGTGACCCGACTGGTCAGAAACGCCTACCGGGAAGATCAGGAGAATAAACAAGGTAAAATCCAACACTGTTCTTTAAAGAAAGTTTCAGGTAAATTTTATAAGATTCTCTCAATTTATTGCTAAAAGAAGTTTATGCAGTTTCAGCTTTTCTTTTGAAAAACAAAGATGTGGCACCAATGAACTTCCCAATGTAATCATTTATTTTATTGAAAAAAACCTGAATTACAGTAATTCAGGTAGATTGCTATTGAGTTTCAGACTTGAAAAACTGACAGGAACATACGTGTTTTCAATAAACATATACGGCAGATGTCTAACCATTTGTATACCTAGTGATAGTTCAAATTCAGCTTATAACATTTTGTATTCTGCATTCCAGTCCTCATTAAATACTTCGTGATTTACATACATATTTGTATATTTAAGAAGAACGAACAGAATTTAATACAAATTTAGACTGAAGCTGAGTTCCATTACTGCCTTTCCAATTTTGAAAAAGATAACTGAGAACCTGAAACCAGAATTTCCTTGAAAATTATTCCATAAAATGGTAGTTTTCACACTTTTTCAAAAACAAAAAAAATTTTTTTTCTTTGGAAGATCAATGAAATATTTACCTGTTTCTGGGTTCCAAACATAGACTATAGCATCCTCACTTCCGGCAAAGAGAAACGTCCCGCATGGTGTCAAAGTACTATGGATCTTCTCTCGGTAATTTGCTGCACCTACAAATTTCCTTGCCGCTAATCTATAAACAAAAGAGATTTTACCAATGTAACCTGTCTCGCCCACTTAAAAGACTGGTGGTAGAAAAACTTCTCTTTTAAATACTTCATTTGCATTTAACGAACAATTTTTGAGAACCTGTTATGTGGGATACATTCCATGATGGATGCAGAATAAAGAGATAGTCCCAGAACTCAGGAAGTTTATAATTTGGCAGGCAAGAGAAGAAATGCATCAATGTAAAACAGAAAGTGGAGGTAGAGTGTGCCACAAAAGAAGAACAGAAAGAGGACTGTGCAGATTTGGATATGAGAGAGTATTTCTAGCTGTGGAGAGACAGACTATTTTTGTGTGTGCATGTGTGAGGAAGATTGGCCCTGAGCTAACATCTGTGCCAAGCTTCCTCTGTTTCATGTGGCATGCGGCCACGGCATGGCTTGAGGAGTGGTGCTAGGTCTGCGCCCAGGATCCAAACCTGCGAACCCCAGGCAGCCGAAGCGGAGGGTGTGAACTTCGCCACTACACCAGTGGGCTGGCCCACGCAGAGAGGGACTACTTTATGGAAGTAGCATTTGAGTTGGTTACTAAAATACTAAAAAATGAACAGAATTTTTATATTCTTAGGTTTTTTCCCATGTGGTGAATTTTTAAAATCACACAATGAACACTTGATCCTTGCAGAAACATTACACAAAACATATTGTTAAAGCATCTCTTAAATACGGTTTACAACAGGCCGGCCTGGTGGCACAGCAGTTAAGTTCACATGCTCCGCTTCGGTGGGTTTGCAGGTTTGCATCCCGGTGGGGACCTAGCACCACCTGTCAGCCACACCATGGCAGCATCTCCAATAAAATAGAGGAAGATTGGCATGGATGTTAGCTGATGGCCAACCTTCCTCACAAAATGAATAAATAAATAATGATAAGTAAATAAATGAATAAGGTATACAGCCTTCCAGGCTTTTTCACTTACGAATAACAGCTAACACTATTTTAGTTCTCACTACGTGCCAGGCAGGTACTATCATCATCCCTGGTTTACAGAGAGGATATTACACACACTGCTCTGTTACTGCTTTCTTCAGTCAACAATAAATCCCGAATAATGGCCTTCCATGTCAGAGAATAAGATTACACATTATCATTTAACAGGTATATATTCTATCATTGTCTAAATGCATCTTCAGAATTTTCCTGTTGTTGGACGACACTTAGGCTGTCTCCAGCTGTCCCTTACGCTCAACATGCTTTCTATGAACAATCTTGTGTGTATACATATTTCTACACTGTTATAATTATTTTCTTAATATAAATTCCCAGACCTGAGGTTACTTGGGTCAAACACTTCTGGGGTCTTTGCTATGTGCTGTAATGTTTTAAGTACTTTACATGTTTAAACTAGTTTATTCCCCACAAAACCCTTAAGAGTTATGGTTTATTGTCTCTCCCATTTGAGTGGTGAGGAAAGAGATCCAGAGGTCAGAGAGGTCACCTGGCTGGGAAGGGGTGGAAAAGGTAGAATTAGGCTCTAAACAGCTTGCCTCTAGAGCCCAAGCATGATCTAAAGCCGAATGCTACACTGCTTAAGAAGAGAATAACTAAACCCCTTAGGCCTGGCCTTCTAAAATCTGCTCTAATCTCTACTCCTAAAAAGTCTCCCTCAGCACGCCTTAACAAGACACCCACACTCACACAGACTTACTCACTCTGTCCTAAACACGACTTATATTATCCCACCTCGAACTGCACTCCCGGCTTTTCATGTTTTCCACTCTACTGAAAACACTTCTGTATCGTCTAAATTCTATCCATCCCTCAAGGCTGAGCCTAAAGGCCAGCCTCTCCATGGAGCCCTGGACAGAAGACTCTATTATAGCTGTCAGCTTTACTGATGCCATGAGAAACATAATCCTTTTATTACATATTCATATTCATTAAAAAGTATATATTGAGTACTCGCAATCTGCCAGGCATGACATGGACTACATACAGAAAAAGAGAACAAACAGACTCCAGTCCTAGAAGATCTCACAATTTAGCCTAATTAAATGTTTTGTGTGTTCTTTTGTAGGTGGTACAACTAGATTATAAACTGATGAACGAATTCTGCTTATCACTCCCCCACAGCACCCATGCCAGTGTCCTGAACAGTTCTACAGAAATACTGAAGGGTTTAAACGGTTAGCTCTAAAAAGGCAACTGCAGAATAGACTAACGCAGATCACCACATCTGCCTTTCTGAACACAACAATGAAATTTAATAAAATAGCTCTCTCTCACTTGTTTTACAGGAACTCTTAACACCAAAACAAAAGGACACCAGCAGTCCAGGCTGGTTGTCCCAGAATTCTGCTTCTGTCTTTTATATTAAGGAGACGTCCCTTCATTTGCCTTATTAATAAATAAAACAGAAAAGAAAAACAAGGATGCATTAATCAAAAGCCCTCTCATTTCAGTCTCAGAACCATTCACATTGTGGGCAAGATAACTCTCAGTTGTGGGGGCTGTCTTATGAACTGGAGGATGCTTAGCGGTATCTGTATCTCTGGCTTCCACTAGAATCAACATTCAAACATGTCTCCAGACACTGCCAAACATTCCGTGAGGGACAAAACTGTCTAGCTGAGAATGGCGGCATTTTATAAATGTGAATTAATTCATTACTTATTCTGTGAGTACTTAAGGTGTCAATAGTGAAATATACTTACATCCGGAGATCCATAATTCTCAAAGTACTGTCTTTGGTATGGATTAACAAACGTTTTCCATTGGGATGAACCTCCAAATAACTTATTGGAATCCCCTTAAACTCACTCTCTTTAATTTCCTAAAATAATTTAAAAAAATTATAAGATATTACCAAAGTTTGTCTAATGTTAAATGTTTTTTAGAGCACAAATTTAATTTTAAAATGCCATTTTTCAATTGCACTATGCATGATGCTTTAAAATTGTTAGCAAAAGTTTTCCCAGTAACTTCCGTTTAAGGTTGAAAATAAAGCTGATACAATGTACTTTATGGTTGTTATGTAATGCCACATTTAACTCGTAAGTATTTTTGCAGTGTATTTCCAAACAAGAAGCACTTCCTACAAACACATCTTCTAACGTTGCATTTTCTGTTTATCACCATATAAGAAAGCCTCCAATTTTTATAAATTCAAAAGTGTAGAATTAACTTCCAACTTCTATTTCAGTCTCAGGTTATTTCTTCACATACCTACTTCCACTATCTTGAAAAAGGTATGTTGTCAGCATCTCATTCTGACATCCACTTAATGTAGGTTGTGATTTGAGGTGAAGTTTTTTTTTTTTGATGGTTATTTAAGGCAGCTAAAGATGCCGCCTGACTAATGATGTCAAGAAAGACATAAACGTGAAGGAGAATCTGCCTGAACAAGCCTTGCATAAGAACTACCAAAGGTCCTTCTTGTTTGGATTACCAGGAGAAAGAAAAAAACAGCAAATGCAAAACTGCTTAGACTAAAGCCCAGAGTCAGAGGAGAGTCTGCCTTAACCCACGGGCGGAACCCTGTGCTCGCCTTCTCCCTCCAGGACGTCTGACTGTGTTCCTCGCTCTCCTAGAGGATCTCCTCTGCAGAGGTGGGCTGGTGCCATCAGGGGGCAGTACAAACTACTAGAATCCTCAAGTCAGCAGCTGAGCCCCTGCTACCACTGTCTGACACTAAGACCTACGTCAGCTACTTTTTAAAAGTTACAGAAAAAAGTCAAATGCTGCCACCACAGATGAGGATTTCACTGAACTGAACTACAACAATTTGGGGGTGGGGACGCACTGTTGGGAGTTTGAGCAACTGGAGCAACATTTACACAGATGCAATGTGCAAAATCAGAAACAAAACTGCCTAACAATTCAGTGTTGGTGTGACTCTGAGAGGGGCAGGCAGATTTAGCCTCTGCAGCGTCTGTTAATGATGTCCTCCATATTTTTCTTGATCATATCAAGTCCTAGTGTTGAAGCCCACGTCCTGTACCCAGGGGTGTGCCACAGCACAGGGCGCTTCACCTGGGCGCAGATGAGTGTGCTCAGCGCTCCCCACGCTGCGGGCTGGAGAGGACCAAGGCAAGCTCCAGCCTGTCCTGGGCATTAGCCACTAACAAGACACTGCAGCTCATTTCCCAACGTTTTGTTTTTGACTGTCTCAAGTAACCACCAGGCTGCAGATTTTCAAGGTAAACTTGCCTTTTGGTTACTATACTGAGGTAAAGAAACACCGGAGTTTTTCACATAAATAACAGACTCTGTATTGCAGACGTAAATGATTGGAACTGGTGTTTTGGAGCTTCGCCAACTGGTGTTTTGGAGCTTCGCCAAGCCCTCAGGTACAGAAGTAATTAGAAAGTTCTTCTCAAAGTGTGTGAAATGAGGCTACAACACGAATCTCAACCCAACATTCATTAATCTGACAGACTAGATGAGAATAACTAAAAATAGACTGTTTTTTAAACAGAGTTGATGTACTTCAATAGATTTAACTAAAGTTCACGGAAATTCTTTTTCATTTAGACTGTCTTTTTTTCAAATGAGGATAATTGTTATAATCTATTATGAAGAACAAAAATTGAAGAACAAAGGTATAGCATGTAAGACAGAAACTATATCAATTTATATAACAGGTTTAATGATTTTATATTTTTAACTAAAAAATACTAAATATACACCAAAAAACTGCTTAATATACAAGCCACCTTAAAAACACTCTAGTCTAAAAATGAAAGAGACTATTTATTTGCTTCTGCCTATTTATCAAATTTCAAATGAAACAATTATTGTCATTAAATCACAGCCCCCCCTCATAATTACACAATTTTGATTATATAATTTTGAAAGCACTGTTACTAAAACACTGAGCACAGTTTTCAGAGTGATGTTACTGGACCAAGAAAAAAAGAATACAAATAGCAGGAAATATAAGTGATTACTTAAGGACAGTAAATATAATATAACATATACCTCATTTTAGCATAAACTTCAGTAATGGATCAGTGAATGTTATAGTGCAACTTAGGGCTCAAAAAAATGAAAGTAAAGGCTGGCCAAAATGAAGAAAATTTTTACTAAGTCACTATACCATCAATTAGCCATCAGGAAGACAGGATAATTAATCAATGATAATTGACTTTTCAAGGACTGGGAAAAAACTTTTTTTGAAAAGAGAGAACAGGATGTCCTGACATGTTAAAGTCACGTGGTTCGATTTTTCCCATTTAATTAACTCCCAGAGCAGGAGCTGCAGTCTCACACCTGAGTCACACTCCAGTGGCGCACCGAATGCTGTACATCGCCAACCTTGACGTAGGTGTTCCACACGACAACGACGCCCGCACAGTCTCCTGAGTACATGTGATGGCCTATTCAAAACGAGAAAAGCGCTCACTTATAACTCTTACCCAGAGGGAGAAACAAGGAATACGAAACTGGGAAAACACATCCCAGTAAAACATCAATGAATTAGAGGGCTATTAAAAGGTATTTCAGTTTAAAAAGGGCCAAAAACCAAACACAACTCACAATCAAATCCCAATCACCTTTAAATAAATTCTTCACTCTTTTGAATTATTTTTGATGACTTATTTCCCTTTGTCACTTTCCTGAATTTGAATACAAAAAGAAATGAGCCTCTCGGTGCACGTGTATATGGCTCAAATTCCAAAGCCAAACAAATTATATGAATTATCCAGTATGTATCTGTATTGCTTACTTTCATTAAGCTATATAATCTGTTTTACATTCCCGGAAAAATACTTATATTCTAATAACATACTGTTAGTGTAATGCCTGAGACCCGGTAAGAACCCAACAAATGATCAGAGAATGAAGAAAATAATAAATAACAGGTGTTCTAGTTTAACATGAATTCTAAGAGTCAAACCATCTTATAGCTGAATGGGAGCTCAGAGACCATCAAGTTCAGCTTCACATCCACTAAGAAATACCTTATACACCACTATAAACAGGTCGTCATTCAGCAATTGTGAATTGAGTATTTTACAAAGTAGCTTATTCAACTGATAAACTGCTCTATGTGTTAGAATGTTCTTTCTAATTCTGAGCAAAGAAAATCTGTCTTCTGCAACTTTGGCCCCATCTCTACCTACTTGGGTGACACAGGCTGATTTCTGTTTTCAAATATGGATCACTTAGCCAAATATTTGAAAAAATTCTCCACTTCTCTTTTATAATCTGAGCTGCCTCTATTATGAGACAGTTTTCAGGTACCTTTCTACCTTTGGATGACCTTCCCTGAATGCGTTCCAATTTATTAACATCCTTAGAGTTGAACTGAGTACATTAGCAGTATTATCACTTTGATCTGGATCCCATACTAATTAATTATAGCTATAGTCTATGTATCTAGTGTCTCAAATAATGTAAAAGGTGACTATTTAACAGATTTATTGAAGTTTTTATTATTTCAGTCGATAAAATAACCTATATTTTCCATCTTTAAAACACTATCTACATTATTCATACACTAAGATAAAATTTTAAATAACTGCAAATCTCCCTTCTATATATTTCTGTGCTTTTTAGAAAAAAATCCTGTTGCCACACTTAAAATAAATATTTTCAATATTCTTTTGGGATTTTCTCCCTATCTTTCTCATTATTAGCCTTTAATTTAAAAGCCCCTTAAAAAAACCCAAAACCTACCAAGGGGAAAATCACCAATCCAATGAAATATATTTATGAAATTTGGAACATGACTGGTCGTTACAGCAAAGATTAGTTGAATTCAAATGTTCAGAAATTTAATGACTTTAAAGCTACGAACAGAACTCCCTTAGTGCCAAATCTATGCTCAGGTCAGCAAAATATACATAAATCTAAATATGCACAAGCAATCATCAATACATAAAATCCCTCTCAAGCTTAAATAATTATCATCCTAGTGAAATAAAAAGTTTAAAAAAAATTCTTCATGCAACTAGGCTTCATTTGGAATGTATTCTCTGACTTACCTTCAAAGTCAAAACAGAGAGAGTTGATGAAGCTCCTGTGAGTGTCAAACTGTCGGATCAGTATGGCCGGCTCCTCTCGCATGTCAACTTTCCATACCCGGATCACAGAGTCATAGCATCCCGTGACCACCAGCTCTTTCACAGCTGGATGGAATTTAGCCGTGTAAACAAAAGAAGGATGAGGTAAAACTCTGAAAGTATTTGTATTGTTTACTTCATTTTTCCATATCCTGGAACAGGATAAAAAATTACATATTGCTTCTGAAATGCAAAAATTTCTTTAAAAGTTTCTTTAAGAACCAGTATAGCCAAAGGACTTAAGCAAGCAAGTGACAACAGTCAATGACAAACTAAATTTTATAACAATAAAAAATAATGTGATCACATATTTGATGGCTGGGGTTCTTTACATTTTGAGAAAACTATTTCTTACAGTTATTATCAAGCATAATGGTCAATTTGTCTATAGTTGTAATCTATACTGTAAAATAAACTGTATTTGTATATGTCTGTCTTTTTTAAACCTACTTATTTTTGACATTGATTAAAAACACATCAAATAGTTGGTAAAATATTACATTTAGCACAATATACATAAAAAATAAAATATAGACAGAAACTTTAACTGATTTCTCATTTAGGCTGTGCATATTGCTTTTGCAAAGTGCTTTCCAGTGGATGTTTAGAGAATAGGACATTCTGTTAACTTTATATTTGTAATTTAAAAGCCTAGATCATGAAGACGAAGATCCCAAAGACTTAAAAGCCATACTGAAATTACTATATGAATACTTGGGTAAAACTGGATTAAAATAATTCTATTTTGATAGAAAACAGGCTACCCTAAATTAAGTATTCACTTTATGTTTAACATTCTCATTATCTCTTCCACCAAATAATGGATGATTTTTAAAAAATTAATATTATTGTCATTGCTACAGTCTTGGCAAAAGAGTAAACCCTAAGGGTTAAACTATTATGTTAGATACTCTGCGCTTCTAGTCCATGTGTAAAAATAGGCAAAATGTAGCAAGAGACAGGTGCTATATGAGTGTAGAATAGTGGATTTTTTTAAGTTTAACTTATTTGAACTAGAAGAATATATTAACTTTTTAATATGGGAATTTATAGTTCATCCTTTTAATTACTGTCTAAGAATTAACGCAAATTCAAAATTATACATAAAAGAAAAAATACAGTTGCTATTCAAGAATAACATTCTATGAGCTTTCTCAGCAGCTGCTTAAAATACAGGATATGATCTTCAATTACCAAGAATCCAAACTAATAATGAAGGAAGTGAAAGACCATGTTTTCAAGTAAAAACACAGCACGTGTCCCTGCGTAAACATTTTTACCACAGTAAAACTTCCAATGAACATATGTTACGTGAAATACAGTACCTATTGATAGAACAAAATCACTAATTTGGAGGGAATATAAAGAAGACTGTTAAAAGATAAAAACTTCAGTTGCTTGCTAATAGATCTTAGCATTATTTGAAATACTATATAACAGGTAGAAATGAAGCACCTGTATCTTAAAAACAGCTCAATATAATTAAAATAGACACAATATTTTACTATAAAAATGAAGCTTTTTATGTAAAAACTGAACTAGTACTGGTATCAGTGATGGCTTTAGTCGCCCAAGCAATGGTAGCATCCAAGATCAAAAGAAATGTACTCATGGGTTTGGGATAAAATCAGGCTGATCATAGAGAAGAACAAGGACACATAAATCTGTAAAGACCAGATGAACACACAAAAAAATCGTTAGAATTGGGAAAGAAAAAACATACGAAAGTTAAAACAGTATGTGTGAAGGCGGGGTGAAGCGGGATTCAAGGGCCTATTTGGGACCTATTTGGGACAGATGGAACAGTCTTTCTGATTACAAGGGGAGCTGCTGATTTGAGAAAAATACAGACCATGTTGAGGAAACTAAAGAAGGAATTTAGGTTAAACCCATACGGCAGAGCTAACCAGTGGGAAACAGCTACTCAAGAGACACTAACGGTGACATGTGACAGCACTCCCAGGAAAGACAGAAGAGAAGACATGGGCAGAAACCCACACTTCTAACACTGTTGAGCATTAGCAACTCCAATTCCTTTCCTTTTCACTTAGCTTATTCATTGTAAGTGTTCCTTACATCTTTCAAAAACCTGTCTTTTCAGTTCTAGCCACAATGTTTCTCTCCTCACTCAGTTAATCCTTCACAATATTTTTATGATGTAAAGAGTACTAAATTAGTATCAATTTCAAAGCTACATAAAGAAAAAAGTATACTTTACTACAATATATTATATGTTCCCAAGATGGCTTCAAGAAATGGTGAAATGTAAGCTACATTTTAAATGATGACTATGAGCCCGCTGTGGCTCACAAAAGGTACCGCAACCTTTGCTGAGTGAAGGAGTTGGGAAGGAAGGGTGGGAGAAGGGCACTGAAGCACAGCAAGATGTAAGGAAGGGAAGAGCACGGAGACGTCAAAGAAGACAAGATGTTAGTGGTATTTCAAAAGACTGTGGGTGAGGCAGAGGATATGCAGTAAGTGCACAAGAGAAGGAGGTAAGGTCAGCGAGGGATATGGCTGTCATGCCATGCTAAGGAGCTGGGACATCTTCCAAAGGGCAGTGGTAATCAAAGATCTTTTAAATGAAGGCTTTATGAAAGATGGTTTTGGAAAGATAATTTTAATATAGAAAAGATGTAGGAGTTAGAGACTGAAAGTTGGGAAGTTTAGCAGCAGCAGTTTAAGCAAGACATAACAAGGACTCGAAATAAGGCCCCAGCAGTGAGGACAGAAAGGCTGCATCTTTCAGGAGGGAGAACTGACAGACTTCAGTATTACTCAGATACGGAAAGGAATGGTGGGGAGGAAAGAAGAGATGAGTACTACTCTGAGTTCCCAGCTAGGGAGACAAGAGTAGGTAAGGATGCCATTACAAGACATATAAGAGGTCTAAAAATGGGAAAAAAATTGGTGATTTCAGTAAGTTTGGTTTTGGACTTGAGGAGTCACTGGGCAATTCAGATAAAAGGGTGTAGTAGAAGATCAAACTTAGAAAAAAAGTGAAATTCTAAGCCAGGGAAGATGAGAGAGACTAGGATAAGCAAACCAAACCAGGGAAGACGATCAAATAAAGGATCCTGGGGGTAAACATCTGCAGAGAACAGACGGAGGAAAAGGGATGAGAGAGAGAAGGAGAACTGGTCAGTCATAAAAAGAAAACAGAAGAGGGTGTCCCATGAATTGAAAATATTTCAAGACTGGACAATAATTAATTTCTGTACTGAAGGCAAAGAGGGCAAGGACTAAAACTAGCTAGAGGATCTGAAAATGAGCAAGAAACTGCTGGCCTTCTGAAGAAAGTTTGTACAGCACGGAGAGTGAAAGCCAGACTAACTGGGCTGAAGTAAAGACAACGTGTGTAGAAAAAAAGCAATATGATAGTCTAGAAAGCAGGAAGAGTTGAGAAAAAGATTGCTTTAGATAAGGAGATATGAGCATATTTCTAAGATGAGAGGACAAAATCAATAGAAAGATACTAAAGAGACAAGAGAGGTAGGAGATAGAAGTAACAGAATTGAAGATTAAAGGACTGAGATTAAAGCACAGGTCAAAGATCAGCCTTAAAGGTGTCTGTGCTCAGGACTCTTTCTTGAGAGGTGGACAGAATAAAGATGGCAGATTTACAGACATCAGGTGGGAAACCAGAGGGAAATGTGGAAGTTCGTGCTTGGCTACATTTCACTGTGAATGAAGCCAGTCATCTAACTAGAGCGGGAGGACGGTACCTTAGTGTAACAACTTGACGCACAGTGAGATTTGGATCTGCTGCCAGAGGACTGAGAAAAGATGGCTGAGTAAAGATAAGTAAAAGCACTGCCCAACAGAGACGACAGCTGAGGTGATTTTAAGACTTACAATCCAGAGTCAGGCCTCAGCAAGGTTATGTACTTTTCTCCAGCATAACCTGGCATCAGATAGAATGGCTATGCTGAAAAAAACAGACAGACTAGATAGATTCTTGAGGACACTGTTAAGAGGGACTAACAGTAGGTTCCCAGTTAGAAAAGGTAATCTATTGCCACCAGCTGTCATTTTTTCATTTAAATATAAACTAAACAGTAATGATAACATCTTAATCAATTAGACATTTTATATTGAAATGGAAGCTGATAAGATTAATAGAAGAAGGGGCCCAGACACTAGAAGAGTCTGAAAAAACGTATGTTAAAAGAGCAGGAGGCAGAAGTAAATAAGAGTGAAGTCAGAGTGGATCTCGAACTGCTCTAAATGTCAGTTTCCTAACCCATGGAGATAGGAAATATTTATGTCTATCCTCCCACATTTGTTGGAATCAAATTAAATGACACATATAAAAGCATCTTGAAAAACTGCCTAATAATATCTTTAGAATATATCCAAGGTAGAACAAGTAGCTAAAAAAAGTGTAAATGGAACTAAAAAGCAGCTTTCAAAATATTTTATTGTGATACTTATTAAATTGGAAGGAGCTAAATGATTTTAAGGCTGACATTCTGAAAAATGCAAATATTTGACCACCTATAAAGCTCTTAAAACATAAGGTACATACTCATTTATGTACCCTACACTGCATGCTGTGCACCACTGCGCTCTGGCCTCTGCACCCAGCTGACGGTGAAGATACAGTCTCTGTCATCAAGAGTTACAGTCCAGGAAAAATCTCACTCACTTAACAACCTGAGCTCAAAGTATTAATAGAACAGGGTACATAATGATCATTTAAATACAGTGAGGACTAGAAGCATTATATATTACATAATCTATGTTTAACAAAAATTTCTTCAGGAAAAAAGATTTCACTACTATTTATTTAATCAGTCAGTCTGTAGGGTACATATTTACAACAGTCCCTTGATAAGCAACACATAACTAAGCATAAGTGTAGTTCTATCACTTTATATTCTTTTCGTTTTCCTTGATGGTAAACAGCATGCACAGTAAGTACCTCTCAAGCACACTAACCTGGCGGTGCCATCCGATGATGCAGTAAGGACATAGCGGTCATCTTTTGACCAGCAAAGATCATAAATTATATTGAGGTGGCCACACAATTCTCTCATGAAACGCCCAGAAGGAATTTCGTATACTAATAAAAATATTCAAAAGTTAGTAGGTTTCTAGATAGAAGATCCTTAATCCAGTAAAATAAAAATTCATAATTTATAATAATTTGTACATAAGGTAAGCACTATCTATAAGAATATTATCACCAAAGATATTTCAGCAGAAAAATTTCCAAATCTACTTAAGATTTTCATTTACTTTAGAAATGAGAATTTACACATACAAAATTTTATAATATGCCACAATTATTCTCATCTCTTCAAAGTAATTCTCCTAATAATCTTTGACAATCAATTCATTAATCAAATAATAAATAACATATAAATTGCAATTCACTTCCAAGATTCTATAATTTGGGCTTTCCTGGAAAAGATATTATTTCATCTGAAAATCAATTAAATTCCAACCAAAATTTTAACTATCTGAAGTAGCACGAAATTTAAACTGTGCTGTTGTCAGAAAAAAATCTTATACTAAAACGATAGATACAGCAAGGGGATTAACAGAGACCCAATCTGATAAACAAGGCATTGTGGTACTGCTATGTTACGTGTACAAGGAAACCCTCTAAGAGATGACTGATAGAGGACAACAAAGTTCCTAAGTCTCTACTTCCACCTAGTGGTAAAACCAACTGCCCTTTAAAATACTAAGCAGTACAGAAGCGCTTCTGAAACCTCAGAAAATCAGCACCCTCATAAAAGCAATGAGAACACTGGCAAAAATTGTCAAAATTAATTTTCTCAGAAGTCTGGAAATTCAACAAAGGCTTGCAACCATTTGAGAAGCATTTACTCAAGAAAAACAGTTGAATCTCAGTAAGAACACTGAGCTCTGTGGTGTTTTAACTTGTCATGTTTCCATTTCCCTCTCTCAAGCTGCAAAGTAGCCTTAAAAACCAACAGCCTCACAACCACAACAAAAACCAGCAGCCTAGCAGCCATGGGAAGGGGCAGAGCGGGCAGAAGAGGCCTGCAGAGCCCAAAGCCCCAGCCCGAGGGTGACCACTGTGAGCCAGGCTGGCAGCTCCCTGGAGGCCCCTTGCTCAGGGCCTGGCTTCAGCTGACCTGGCTCTGAGCCTGCTCTCAGAAACAGCCCTAACCCAAGGGGGCAGGACCTAATCACGGCACAGCTGCCTGAGGCAATGATGCCAGCAGGGCTAAGAGGCTGACAAAAAGCTTAAAAGGGAAAAACTGGGAATGAGATGGCCATCATGGACTCTGGAAGGCTCCAACAGGTGCCTGGGAATCCAGGACGACACATGCACGTAAAGGCTGTGAGCATGCAGCAGCAGATCTGAGGCCCAGCCTCACTCTGCTGCACCTGAGGAGGCTGCACACACAGGAGGGGAAGGCGAAGGCAGTCGTATGTAACTGCCTGCTGAGGCCGTGAAAGGGGATCCCCCCACCCCCACCCCCACACAGACACACAGACACACACACGAAGTGAAGGCAAAAGGAGACTCGTAAACTGTCTGCTGAGGTCGTCAAAGTGTGTCTCAACACCCACACACAGCCCCTTGTTAAAGGCTGAGAGACCTAGTCATTCAAGACATTTAAAAATCTCTTTCTAGGGGCCGGCCCAGTGGCATAGCAGTTAAGTTTGTGTGCTCCGCTTTGGCAGCCCAGGGTTCACGAATTCAGATCCCCAGTGTAGACCTACACACCACTCATCGAGCCATGCTGTGGTGGTGTCCTAAATTTTTAAAGGCAACCTGAGAGGGAGTTCTGGCCTCTCTGCTTACTTCTCAATTATGATGAGAAGTCTTCACCTGGGTGCTCCTGAGCCGATTACCACTGTCCTAGTGCTTAACAAATCCAAGGGCTTTCACAACTCAAGTTATCACAGCTATCAACTGACCACACTGGACTAAAATTTCTCCAAAGATTTATTAATCCTTCATGTTGAAAAGTTTCTATATTTAAAATAGAAAATGCTTACAAAAATCCTCCTGCACGCTTTAAAAATAAACTTACCATCCTTCATTTGACTGTTCTCATTCTACTTCTGAACATGCATTGTATAGAAAAGTGTAAAATTATAAAAGAACTGCTAGTTTCCTCGAAGAAATCTATTTTAATTTAGTGGTACTGGTGGGGTATTCAAATTAAGATCGTAATGAATTTTAAGAACTGAAGACAGTCCTCCGTGTAGACGACAATCAGATGAGACAGACAGGACGTTTACTCACGAATAATCGGATATCCATCCCGGCTGGCACAGGCTGCTGCTAATATCCTTCCATTATGGGAGAAGGCAAGACAGAAACATCCTCGTTCTCCTGCATTCAGTGAGAAGAGGTGCTTGTTTGGGATACGGCAAGCCTAAAAAACAAACATTTTAAAAACATAAATTAAGACATTAAAATCTGAAGGCTAGTTGTTAACTTCAATGATTGCAGTGGTGGAGTTTTTTTTTTTTAAAGTCCCTTTGCTGTGATGCAGAGGAAGAGAAAAACAAGTAATCAGAATGATGGGTAACCATAGTAAACTACTTTACTTTTGAAATGGAGAATCAGTTCTCCATAAATGAAGTGAATTTACAGCCCATGTCTAACTAGTACTTAATTCAATGTAACCAAAAGATCAAAAACAAGAAAGACTCTTGGTCTGTTTTTTGAGATTTAAGCAATAAGTATATCTAAATGTACATAGCATTTTGAACAAGTCACTTAATTAAATATGAATAGAAAGTTTCAATATCTGACACTCTAAAGCTGTCACTACCACATTCCTTCTATTAAGCTACAAAAAGAGTGTGTGCCACACCCTTATTCCATGGCAGCAACCAATAAGTGATTTTTGCTGAGCCAGAAGCTTGTTCTGAGACCATCAATGCCCTATAGGGCCTAAGTTTAAGTCCAGGATGTATGAATGTTCATTCTCTTTCTTTTTCTCTCTTAAAATAACCAACATTTGTGACTACCTTCCAAAACGTATTTTCAAAGTAATCAATCACCTCCTACTGGTTTCTCATTCACTATTTTATTGATTTCTTCATAATTTTTACCTTTCATTCCTTTTGCCAGATGAAATCAAAACTTTCCATGTATTAACATCTACTGTAGAAAGTACTGCTTACTTTTATTTGCCCTAATTCTACCTCTTCCAAACTTCAGTGAGCCTTAGTTCCTGAGTTTCTTATTATTCAGAAAGTTCAATTAAACATACATTGGGCCCTTACTATATGCCATGGACGTGGCACTTTATTACAAATGTCTTTTCATATACTCATCAACAGCAATCCCATGAGTAACCATTATTACTCTAGATCGCTAATAAGGATGCTTCAGAGGGCCAAGTCCAGCTCACCGGGCCTAGTCAAAGACTGAGTCCAAGGCCCTGCTGTCCAGACAGGCACCAGGTTTTCACAAGTAGCACCAGGACTGAGCAGCATTACTAGGAGGCAGCACTGTGAGCAGCTACTAGGAAGGTGGAAAATTCAGCAGACATTTCTCAGGTGCCACTAATGGACCAGACACCATGCTACCCATCGTTTTCCTCCATTCTCCATCCAGAGATTTAGAATAGGGAAGGGGGATAAGGAGAGGATAAAAATGAAGGAAAAGTCAGGGGTTTTATAACCCCTTGCTGTGCTTCTAGAGTAGGAGGTATAGCTCAGGAGAACTTTGTGCCTCATCATCTCAGCCAGAAATCACTAAAGCCACCATCATTCTCTTTGTACTTCGAGGGTTGACACTGTACTCGGAACAGGCATTCAGTGAAAGTTTAATAACGTAACAAGAAAGGTCCCCAACACCTTTGTTTTTTTTCCCCTTTACTGCCTTGTCAGTCACTAAATCACGCTAGTTCTTCCTTTCTTTCTTCTGTATTCATCTCTTATTTGTCACTTCTGCTACCATTACCCCAAGGTGAGACCCTTCACCTCACGCACCAATCACTACAACTGCCATCTCCTAGGTTTCTCACTCTGATGTATCCTAACTCAGGATCTCCCACATGCCACTGCCAGCATTAATCTGTCCTAAAATACAGCCGTTATCATGCCTGTCTCCCACCCAAACATCTGCCACTGTTTCTCACACATCCCGCACAGTCAACTATCAGGCTATCACTCAAGAGCCTCCACAGTGTGGGCCTGCCCTACCACACCACTTTGTCCTTATGCAAACTGGTGTCCAGCCAGCCAGGTGTTTGAGTGCCTCGTGAATACAACAGGTCCTTTCCCATTTATCGACAACTTTGCCCCATATGAAACCCCCTTCCCCATCGCTCTTCACCCAGCCCTTACTTGGCCACCCTTTCAAGTCTAGCTCAGGCTCCACCAGCCTGATGAATAAACCCTCTCCCCCCACTCCAGCTCACCTTCTTCACATCCGCAATCTTCAAACGGTTTTAGTTTCAGGATGCTTTACAGTCTTAAAAAAATTTTGAGGACCCCCAAAGAGCTTTTGTTTATGTGGCTATATCTATAGCTACTTATTGTATTAGAAATTAAAATTGAGAAATTTAAAAAATATGTATTAACTTATTTAAAAAATAACAGTAACAAACCCATTAAATGTTAACACAAATGTCTTTTTATGAAAAACAACTACATGAAGTGGAATTGTTCTACATTTTTGAAAATCTCTTTAACACCTGGCTTAGTAAAAGATAGCTAGATTTTCATAACTGCTTCTGTATTCACTCTCTTGTGATACCACATATCATTTAGCCTCTGGAAAACTCCATTGTATACTCGTGAGAGAATAAAAGTAAAAATCATTAACTAAATCATTATGAAATCATTAGAATCATTACAATCTTATTATGAAAACAGACTGAATTCACAGATCCCCTAAAAGTGTCTTGGGACTCCCAGTAGACCCCACTTCATGCTTTGAGCACTGCTGATCAATTATTTGTATACCTACCTTTCCTCGAGGCTTCTCTGTAGCCTCCCTGACACTGAACAATGTAACTGTTTCCTATTTCCCTAACTGATGTGGAAGGTCCTCAAGGGTACAGCCTAAGAGTTATTCTCTCCATAATATATTCAAAGTATTTAAAAATGATTTTAAGATATATCTGTAAAATTGGCCTCAAAAAGAAAGTCAAATGTGATGCAAAACACAGAAAGTGAAAAGGTCTAGGAAAATAACCATTCTTACGTATCTATGCAATGTTTGGATAAATTAAGACTTTGGATAAATTGCATCTAGTAGTGGTCAGATATATAAAATGAACCACTCCACTCTTTATGGAAACAAGTAAGAGATTTACAAAACTGTATCGGCAATGTTTCTTGTCACTGCAAAATATGCTAAGCAAGTAAGAAAACTTTAGTAAAAGCTTAAATACCACTCAACTTGTGGCAGAAGAATATACACCTACATATCTCCATCAAAATGTGATTCAGGAAGAAGCCAGGCACTACAAAAAGTTTCATGAATCCACAAAAAAAAAAAATCCATTTTTTAAATAATAAAATCCATTAGAAGACATACCTCTTACAGACATCAAAAATCTACATTTTTTTACTGCTGCTATGGGCTGAACTGTGTTTCCTAAAATTCATCTGTTGAAGCCCCAACCCCAATACCTCGGAATGTAACAGTATTTGGAGAGAGGATCTTTAAAGAGCTGATTAAGTTAAAATGAGCTGGTTAGGGTGGGGCCATAATCTAACAAGACTGGTATCCTCATAAGAAGAGGGAGAAACCCCAGATATGACACTCACAGAGAAAAGACCAGACCAGGAGAAAGGCCTCAGAGTAAGCGAACCCTGCCAACCATTAATCTTGGGACTTCCAGCCTCTAGAACTACGAGAAAATAAATTCCTGTTGTTTCAGCCTCCCAATCTGAGGTGTTTTTTACAGCAGCTCTAGCAAACTAATAAAACTGCCCAGGTGCCCAAAGAAATAACCTAGCATGGTGCTTTTTATGTCCACGTTAGGCGCCATTATTTGTCACATGAATCAAAAGAAAGACCAGATTGTGATTAAAAAGAGGATAATTTGAGAGTTCTAAGTAGCAAGTTAGTCACCCTAAGACCTGCTGGAGTTTCAGAGGACGTAACTATCTAAGTGAAGCTGTGTGACCAGACGCCCCACCTGCCCGGGCAGCCGTCTCCACTTGACTTCTTCTTTTGAATCTTCTAATCCAGGTTCGGTGTCTACTGAGCTTGGCTCGTGGTGTCGTTCACAGTACACGGGTTTACCCTTTTCCTCCTGAAGTGCCATCATAGACCGGTAAGACGGCTTTATCTAGATACGTACAGAAAGTGAGAAAATTTACATATCATGTTAATCTTTTTTCCTTCCCAGCATACATCATTTTAAAAATACTGAAACAAACAATACGGAAATGTTTTCAAAAGGTACTCTAGAAAAGATTCTACTTTTATTTGTACATTACTCTAAATAAAATGAAAGTTGCTTGAAATTACAGTCCTATAACCAAAAACCTTAAAAGTTGGAAGGAAAAAAACCCAGAACTCCAACAGTCACACGCAATGGTTTTAACAACTCCGTGTCGCAGCTTCCACCTCTGCACCAACACCTACCAGATGTTACATCACCAGTGTCTGGCTTTAAACTCACAAAACTGGCATCATAAAGACCTAAAGTTTTTTAAATCTTCCATTTCTTAGAAACAGATTTAATTTAACTTCATTGAAATCACTGCAAATCAACCCTGTGGTCACAGTTTAAATATCAACTACAGAATACACAAGTGACCCAAATTGTCTCACAGCAAATAAGAAAAGCAGAGTTCCACCTCATTTAGGACCAATTCATTGCCAGGATCATTTATAATTTTAATCTGTGGAAAACAGCCGTAGAAATATTATTTACTGATCATATGAATGATAGTGAAAAATATGCCTGTAAATCATGGGTCTGCAAACTATGGCCTGGGTCACATCTAGCCTGCTGTTTTCTAAATGAAGTTGCGCTGGGACACACCCACACTCACTCGCTCAGTTACCACCTACAGCTGTCTACACAGCCACTTTCGCATGCACAGGCAAAGCTGCGTGGTTGCCACAGAGACTGTATGGCCTGCAGAGCCTAAAATGTGTCCCATCTGGTCTTTTATGGAAAATATTTGTCAACTCCTGCTTTAAATCATTCTTTTATCTTTAATTTTTAAAAACCAATATTATTTAAAAAAGATTTTTCCTAACACCGAAACTTACATTTAGTACTTAAAATTCATTTAAATATCTTTTAAGTATCAGCTATTACAGGCTTAATTCATAATCTCTGAAGGTACTTTTCTATTCTAGAAATCTATTAAAGTAATTCTAGACACTTTATCTTTTTAGAAATGGAAAATGTGTTACCATTCAATCTCAACAACAGAGTACATATATTTACATGTGCTGTTAACTTACACAGTCTGGAACTTTCAATCCTCTTACAGTTACATACAACGTTGAGGGATAACGATTTCTTGGACATTTTGACCACCATTCAAAAACCTCGACGACATTTGATTGAGATCGCGGCTTAGTAGGTGGGTAATACAGCTGCAGGCGAAGTTTTGAATTGATGTTTACATTCCCATTGGCTCCTAGAAGCTTAAAATAAGAATTCAAATAAAACGTTATCTTCACTGAAAATAAAGCAATGGTATATGGTCAAAAACTCATTTCTTTTTTCTTTTTTGGTGAGGAAGATTGGCCCTGAGCTCAATCTTCCTCTATTTTGTATGTGGGATGCCTCCACAGCATGGCTTGATGAGCAGTGTGCAGGTCTGCACCTGGGATCCAAACCCACGAACCCTGGGTCACCAAAGTGGAGCATGTGAACTTAACCACTATGCCACACGGTTGGCCCCCAAAAACTCATTTTAAGAAGATTATATGGCATGCTGAAATTCCCTAGACTTATAAAGCAAAGGAAAGAACACTGACACAGTTGGTTAAGCACAGTGCTGGACCATTTTGACAAAAAATAACCCAAATGACTTTTTAAATATTTTTTTGATAGCTGTCTTTTCACCCATACAAATTCGCACTGTTGGTAAAGCATTTACATTACTGTGCCAGATGCTGTATAAAGGAGGTAGTCAATATAAGTTTGTTTGAAATAATAATGATAAAGAATAAAATGCATATTATTTAAACACAAATTTTCCATTTTTTAGCATCAATATTTTAAATGGTAAACTTCTATGGTGTTTTAATTTTTAAAAAGTCAAAATCACTTTCAAAGAGTAGTTAAACTCAAGTTTAACTTTCTAAGTTGCGTCCATCAGTGACCAATGGCCATCGAGTGTGCTCCTTGCTTTCAGTCCCCACTCCTCCACTTAAAGTTGTAGTCTAGTAGAAGAGGACCTCTTTTCAGTTGGTGAGATTATTATTTTTCTCATAAGAATCGCCATTTATTTAGCTTAAACATAAGTTGTTTTAATAGTTTTTTTATTGAATAAACCTTTTTAAGAAGGTACACTAAATATTAAAAAAAAGCCAGCACTGGCAACTTTTAAAAGCGTACAGTCTAATGCAGGAGACATATAAGCACAGAGAGTAATACCTTAGCCTTTACAAGGAGTGGAGGTGGGATCAGGGAGAATTCCTGATTGCCATCTCTGCCAGTGGCATAAGATGGATAAATACATACAAGTCCATATGACACTTAAAGGTAAAAATGCCATGAGGTACATTATTGTTTCCCAAAGGCAGTTTATAGTAAGCAGGGCAGGTCTGCAAAAACCCTAGCAGAAAAGGAACAACAGCAGTTTCTAACAAGACCATAGGATGGCAATGTTTCCTATGTGAAAGTGACCTTTCTGGGTTTTTTGTTTTTGCTCTACATCAGTATGAGAGGGGGTACAGAAGAAGGTATAACAGGTTATAAAGGAGACATCCTGGACCGCGTGATCCCGCAGCCCAGGCTAGAATCACCTCCTCACCACAGCCACCTGGCTGCCGTCCACAGTCAGACTGCAGCTTCTAAGGCCTCTCCAACCCTGACGTGGATGAGGTGCCTCACTGCGGTTTTCACAGCTCCACTCTAGCACACAGCCGTGCAGGTAATATGTTTACAGGGAAACCGAACTGGAGGGCAAGAACAATGTCTGATTTCTCTATGAATACCCTTTATTGAGCAGAGTGCCTGGCACGTCAGAAACAATAAATATTTGTTGAATGGATGGATGCACAAATGGAAAAGTTTTATAAGATAATACAAAATAGATTAACTACTCAAGATGTTTTATCTCTCAAATTTATGTCTGAAGGCAGAAATAAAAGAACCATAAAATTAAGATCTTCTTTTTTTCAACATCAATTTATTCATGTCTTTCCTCTCTGCATAAACATCCTAGTCAAAGACAGCATCATTTTACACCTAGACTACTGCAGGAATTTTCTACCTCAATCTTCCAGTACATATGTGTGCACCCTCTGTAATCCATTCTCCACCCAGCAAAGTAATCTCTCTACAACATAAATCACATTATTTCAGGCTTTTGTTTAAAATCCCATAACGGCTTCCCGCTGCTCTTTAAAATTCTATAATGGCTTCTTGTTGCTGCAGTGGCCTAGACCTGGGGTAATCCAGACCTGTCTGCCTGAGTGTCTCTTCAGGCACCAGGCCCCTCACTCTCCATCTTCCACGCCCAGTGCCTTCTGTGGTCACCTGAGTACATACACCTGCTCTTTCCAACAGCAGGGTCTCTGCACGTCCCTTGTTCTCATCCAGAGCTCCCACTCCCCCACTGCCAACATTTAGCTAATGCTCAGGTGCAACGTCTCTTCCTGAGGAAACCTCTCCTTGGCCCCACAGGATGTTCCCATCACCCACCTCATACCTCCTCACAGTATTTATAAAAATCGTAATCAGTGATACACTGTATAATCAAGGTTTTATGTCTGTTTTGCTTGCTAGAATATGAAGTCCGTGAGGCCAAGGGGTGTCCTCTTTGTTCACTAACTAGAACAGTGGCTGGCCCACAGAAAGAGTTTAATACACATTTGTTGGGCTGAGTGAACGATGACAGGCTGTGCGTCTGTTTCAGTGCTCCCTCCTCAGGGCCAAACAGTGTGCCTGGCATGCTCGGCCCCAGTCAACAGTCAGGAATCTGAGCAAGCATCACCTGCGCCTGAACAGAGAGCTCTGCCTCTGCAGTCTCACCTCAGGCCACAGCTCCTTCTAGGAAACCTAACTGACAGGGAAAGCAGCCAATCAAATCTGAAGGTTATTCTAGAGGTGTTTAAAACAGATGAAAAACATACCTTGAGAAATGCCCAGGCAATTTTCCGAAAGCCACATTCTTGGTTTTGAAATTCAGAATTATTCCTAATTTCATCCATGCTTAAGAAATCCAGAATCTGTAAATAAGTATAAAAAATGACTTCACAGAATACCATGCTACCTAAAATTTAAAATTTTCTAGTAATATATTATTAAAATTTTAAAAAATCATTTATATACTCAAAAATGTTTTCCTAAGAGGGAGGAAAAACATTTTTATCTCATTTCATTCACCTTTAAGTTAACTCACCCAGTTAGTAAGGGTCCATTTTTTGACCACTTTATCTTTTATTAATAACTCTTTTATTAGGATTTATTTCAAATCCAAGACAAAGAGTTAATTACCTCAAATATGGTCTAGGCACAAATACACCACGCACAGAATTCTGAAGCTCTGATCATTTTTTTAAAGTATGAGAGCAGACTTGAAAGGACTGTTTGTTTAAAAGACTCCTGGCCTCATCTCTGGGTCCTTCCTTGGGGCACCCTCCTGAAGCTGGAGATCTTCTCTTTGGATACACGCTATCATTAGGCTTCTCAAGAGGACTTCTCTCATATCTCCAGCCTGTCCAGGTGTCAAAGCTCATGGATTGCAAGCAACCTGCCACAGTGACTGTCTGCCTTCTAGGTACTGTCAGAGCCTCTCACTCTGACCTTGCTGGTACTTATCAAAAGCTCAGCTGAGACAACAAATCTTTATGGAAGACTGCTTAAAAAATAACAGGGACTCCATCTATCCTCTCTTTTATACAGTTAAATCTGTCTTCAGATGTAATACAAGCTCAATGGAAAAAACACTGACAATATAAGAAAAATATGTAACAAAGTAAAACAACTTGTAAGCCAAACCATAGATGATCAACATTAACATCTGGTTTATGTGTATCTAAACCTTTTTCTGTGAGTTCCTAAGTACATATGCTACTACAAAGCCAATGTTATTTTGCAAATTATTTTCATATAATATGTAGCGGATATCTCTACAAGTCAATACATACATATGTATATCATCATGCTAATGGCTGTCTAGTGTTCTTCTGCATTAGAAATATCATAAATTTAATAAAAACCGTCATTTACTTAACCAAACCACTTACTGATCAAAGAGATCTGTCCCCAAAAAACTTTTGCTATGTAAGCATGTTTAAATAAATATCCTTGCACACGCATCTTTGTGTACTTTCATTTTTCCCTAGAAGTGGAATGATGGTTTTAAAGAATTCTGAAAGATATTATCAAGTTGTCCTTAAAAACCCTCACAAAGTTGAAATCAAAAAGTATTTCTGTAGACAGTAAACTTAAGAAGCAACGAAAAGTGTTATAATCCAATAATCTATCTTTCTTAAATCTTGTAATACTAAAATGAATATAAAAGAACATTGTAACACGACAAATTTCTATGATAGAGTTCCCTGAGATAGAAATTATATCCCTTTTTGAAAAAAACCACACGTTTATATAAGTCATACAATATAATCACAGATGTAAATTGTGAAATATTCCTATCGTAAGCACACATACATCATCTGAAAGTTAAAGATCATAAAACCAAGTAATTCTACAAAAATCAATCATTGGCTCTGGTCATGCCTTGCTGTTCCATGCTAAAATTCTGCATCTTGCTTAAACTGGAAGAAAGGCTTTCTCTACTTCCCTTTGCTTATGGAGAGATAACATGAAGTACAGGAAAGAATGTGGTATTTCAGGTTCAAACTATCTTCAAATACAAATTAGCTGGTCCTTCATGGCTTAACGATGGAGACACAATCTGAAAACTGCATCGTTAGGCTATTTCACCATTGTGTGAACATCATGGAGTGTCCTTACACAAACCTAGATGGCACAGTCTACTACACACCCAGGCTCTACGGTACTAATCTTACGGGACCACTGTCGTATGTGCGGTCCATTGTTGACATAAACGTTGTTATGCGGTGCATGACTATATTGAAAATTGGAGTAACTTTGGGGAAATCACTTTACACTCCAAACTTTGATTTCTTTTGTAGTAAAAATTTAGAAAAATAAGTCAGCTCAAAGGCCATCTACTCCATAAAGCTTTCCCTGACTGCTCTGACCCTCTACAACTCGGAAGTTCTACTTCATTTTGGTTGTATATTACACTGCATTAGTCAAGTGATCTTTGCATGTTCATCTTTATTTCTCCAAGTAGTACACTAACTCTTACGTAGTCTAACACAGTTAAAGAGTTTACACTATGAAATGGGTTAAGGAGGGAGGACTGCATACACATAGATTAGATTCATCATTTCAGTTAATTTGTCACGGTGTTGTTGCAAGAAATGATACAGAGTAAACCAAATGGCCAACTACTTGCACTAGTAAATGCTCAGCAAATATGCGATGACTTGTCTCCCTCACTTGTGTCTCCACAGCATATTATGAACAGTAAATCCTATGGATCCAAGTCTCACACTACTTTGTTGTACTACTGAATTAATAAAAAACAATAGGTTGTGTTTGTGCTATCAAAATATTAACTAAAATTTGGTTTAAATTGCTCTATTCAATTCATACCTCAAAGAACAGGATGACTTTAGGGCTCTCATCAAAATCTCGAAGCAAATAGGGAAAGTTTTCATTAAATATAATTTGTTCTTCCCACTCTGGAAGTCTTGATTTTAACTGTTTAAAATCATATGGCTGGGTCATAATAGGAAGAATATAATCCACATTCTCTTTTTCATAGTAAGATGAAACAGGCCGTTCACTGTTCAAAAAAAGATACTGCCATTAACACAATTCTTTATGATAATTTTCAGAAGGTGAGAAAAAAAAATATAGTGTTCCAGGTGACGCAACCAGAAATAATGAATAACTGTGATACATAAGGAAAAATTATTTGGATTGTCCATCTAGAAAATTACAAATTTTATGAGACTTAAAAGTGGTAGTACCTTACTATCATCTTGCATTTACATACTATCAATTGGTTTCATGGAATTATTTTATTACAGAAATATAAATTGAGAAGTATGATTACACTTTGGCATAGGAACTCCTTCAGAATCTTAAATGAGTTTGTGAGAAAACAGCAAAGTGGATTTAAATAAGAAAATGAGCACAAGAGGATCATAACCCCTTCAACATATATATTTTCTTTGAATTCCCTAAGAAAACTGAATAAGTGAATGACTTTTTCAGTAGGCTCTTCATGTTTCCATCCCTGCCATCTTTCCATGCAAATTTTTTTGAATTCTAGTATAATCATTTATTTTCCTGTACTTTTTTTTTTTTTGGTGAGGAAGACTGTTGCTGAGCTAACATCTGTGCCAATCTTCCTCTATTTTATGTGGGACAATTCCACAGTGTGGCTTGATGAGTCTGTGCCTGGGATAAGAACCCACAAACCCTGGGCCACTGAAGTGGACTGCATGAACTTAACTACTACGCCACTGGGCCAGCCTCTACTTTTTATGTGGGCCTTCAAGCATGTATTAGCCACAGAAGTAGTATTAGGAAAAAAATGAAATTGGAAACTCCCTTACTTCACCTGAGACCCATGTAACATATTAACTTCAAAAGAAAAATGAAGTTAGACAGCTAAAGCATTTCACCATTGTGTGAACATCATGGAGTGTGCAACATAAGATGATATACAATGCAAGTTAAATGCCGTAATTAGTCATCAAGCTTGGCAGAATCTCTCTCAATTCCCCTCCACTTAACATGAACTGCCAGATTAAGAGATGTTCTCTGTTTCTTCCATAAAACATACTGATCAATATCAATGGTTAATGAACACCTACAACTAGTAAATTATTCTCCAATACAAAGCCATAACTCTATTCTCATTGACTTTCGATGGCAGAGAAGAGGACTTCTACCGGACGCAGTTTCAATTTCAAGGGTTTACTGTGCAATTAAAAAAATTACCTATCATCTTTCTTGACATAGTGACCAGTATTCTCATCAACCACATGAATTTTTACCATTGGGTGAGAAATCATAAAATCTGACTTAAGTCGATCTGTTCGGTGAATATAAACTCCCAGGACAAGGTCATCATCAAGCAAACATTTGGGATAAACGGGACTATCTCGGCTTGTTATTTCATGAACACCGTCACCATCAGTGTCTTCGTTATCATCTGAAACTACAAGCATGGAAGAAAATCAATGTTATAATTAACTGTTCCCATAACAGTATATTCAACAATATATGTTCAATTTACATATAACCTAATCTTTATGATCCATAATTATCTGTCTTTGTTAAGAAAGAAACTTCAAGGGAAAAGAAAGAAAAACACAGACAATAGCATACTACACTCTGAGAGTATAATATTGCATTGACTAATGCATCAAAATAGGATGAGGCATCTTTCCTTTTTTCCCTAACAAGGATCAACAACACAAAAAGAAAAAAATGAGAACCAAAACCAAAAAGTAATTTTATCCAGGTATTTTCTAAGTGGAATATACATCCCTCAATTCATTTATAAGTGTAACTTCTGCTTCTGGGTAGGATGCAGTAGAATGGAGCAGGTCAATGCTTCCGGTAACAACTTGTTAAAGCCAAAGAATTACAAAAACCTTATTTTTAAAGGCATCAGAAAAGCACAGAAACAACGTATAGTAGATGGAATAAAATTCCAGAGAGGGAGAATCATTCAGAGGAAAGCCGATGGATGGGCAGCTGTTTTAGTCTCTCGGGACATTTGCTGATTCAGGGTACAGACTGAGGATTAGGGTTTGGCCCAGGCAACGGGTCACTACTGGGAGAAAGAATAACCAGGAAAACTTTCAGTAGTTGCATGGGGCTAGCAATATAAAATTGGAGATTTGAGGAGCCTCAAACACATAGCCAATTTTCCTCACAAAACTGAATCCTGAGGCTATAGAAGAAGCTAAAGAGGCAGTGAAATCTCCCAGTCTTGTGGTTCTAGGAAACAATGACCTGCCAGGAGGGGGGGCCTGAAACAAAACAGGCAAAGATGAAGCCCCAGAGGGCCTGGTCAATTTATCCCTATAGCCACTTTTCACCTGGGGTCACTTACCAATCCTGGGCGCAGCTAGAGGCTGAGAATCCAGGCGTGGCCCCTGGCAGAAGGTCCCTACTGGGGGACAGAGAAACCAGCAGAGATTTTGGCGTTCACGCGGGGCTGGAGTGACAAAATTGGAGACTTGAGGGGCCTCAAACTCATGGCCAGTCTACCCCTCAAGACACTTGCCAAATTTTGAAGCTGCATGGGGCAGAAGGCTAAAGGACCAAGGTGCAAACCTCTGAAGGGCAACATTGAATCTCCCACAGTCTTTTACGGCTGAGAGGGAGATCCCTGCCAGGCTTTCAATTTGCAACACCTGGAGGGCCACATCCTAGGAATGGGGCAAATCAGAGAGAGAGTCTTACCAAACTACAATTCAGCCCTGACCCAGCTCAATTCCTGACTGGCTGAAATCAGCTATCCACCCTATCTGCCTAGGAGAAGAAAGAGGAAACCCTCTCTAGTGGAAGATCAAATCATCTGGAGCCTCTAGGATTCTATACACAATGTCCAGCATACAATAAAAAGTTTCTAGACATAAAAGAGGCAAGACTACATAACCAATAACCAAGAGAAAAAAACAGAAAACAGAAGCAGACCCACAGATGACCCAGATGGGAGTTAGCACACAAGAACTTTAAACAACTATGACTAATATGCTCAAGAAAACAAAGGAAAAGATGGACAAAATAATCTTTAAAAATGGAGATTATCTACAGAGAATTGGAATCCATAAGGAACAAACAGGCATTCTAGAACTGAAAAATACCACTGAAATTAAGAACACAATAGATGTGTCTAATAGTATACCGAATGCAAAGGAAGACATGATTAGCGAACCAGAAGAAAGATCAATATCCCAAATGAAGCATAATGAGGAAAAAAAAAAACCAAGGGGAGAAAAACATAAGAAACCTGTGGAAACATGCATAAGAAACCTATGTATACATGCAAAAGAACATATGTGAACTTATAACCTAGAAAAAGAGGAGAGAGTGGTGAAGAAGCCACATGCGAAGAAATAATCACTAAGAATTTCCCATGGTGATAAACCAATATCAACCAGTAAACCCTAAGCAGGGTAAATTCCAACAACACCATATTGAGGCACAGCATGATAAAACACTCAAACAAAGACAAAAGGAAAATCTAAAGGGTAGCCGGGGGGGAAAAAAGACACAATCCCTTCAAAGGGAGACAAATAAAACTGCATTTGGGAACATAAATGACGGAAGCCAGAGACAATGGTAAGATTTATTTAAAGCACTAAAAGAAAATAACTTGCAACCTAAAATCCATACTAACAAATGTGCTTTAAAATGAAGGTAAAGTAAAGGCATTTTAACAAAATCTGAGTGAATTAGTAGGCCTGCACTAAGAGAAATACTAAACTGAGTTCAAGCAGATGAAAAATAAAAAAATGAAAATTCATTACGGAAAAAGTAAATTTTGGAGTGATTAAATTAGTACCCACTGTACAAAATGGTAACTGTAATATCTATGAAGTTTAAAACATGTGTAGAACTAAAACACAAAAGAACTTATAAGGCAGGAGAGGGAGCGATGCAGAAAAAGCGCCTGACAAAACTCAAATGGAGTTAAACTAGTCTAATGTGCCAGCAGTGTGAGGGAAGTGTATTTTGTTAGGGAGTTAATTTATATTAGACTATAAGAAGTCAGGAATAAACTTAATGTTCTCCAGGGTAATGACTAAAAAAACAGTAGAAGAATGTATAATTAACAAGTTAATAGAAGGAGCAAATTAAAAAAATAACTTGAATAATTCAAGAGAAGAAGAAAAAGGAGGATAAAACAGGTGGACCATACAGAAAACTAACAGACAGATGATAAATACAAGGACACAGAAAACTGCAAACAAGAGCACTGGGGGGGGTGGGGGGGGGACAGCAGCACCTGACGTTTATTGAAGGCATTACTCCAAGAAGTTTGCAGCCTGGGGAACAGGACCCCACATGTCCTGGGGAGTGGGAAGAAAAGAGGTGAAGGCAATGCAGAGACACTGCGGTCCAAGCAAAGGTGGTGCAAAGCAGACACAGGCAGGGGGCTGGGGGTGGGCAGGGAGAGGAAAGCAGTACTGCCAAGCCCTGCCTAGATGTGGGGACCAAGGACCAAGCACAGGTTTGAAGGCTACCCTTCCCCCACCATATTGGCACCACCTGAGGATGCACTGTGGATGATGATGGAGAAACGAGGATGGGGAAATGTATTATGCAAACTCAAACCACAAGCAGACTTGAAGGGAAAATGGATTACTAGAGATAAAGAAGGATATTACATAACCATTACCACAGACTGAATTCTCTGTCCCCTCCAAAATTCCTATGCTGAAATCCTCACCTCCAATGTGATAGTAATAATGGGTGGGGCCTTCGGGAGGTGATTAGGTCATGCGGGTGAAGCCCTCATGAATGGGATTAGTGCCCTTATAAGAGAGACCCCAGAGAGCTCCCTCACCCCTTCTGTCATGTGCGGACACAGGGAGAAGACGTCAGTCTGCACCCAAGAAGTGAGCCCTCACCAGACACAGGATGCACAGGAGCCTCGATGTTGGGCTCACCAGCCTCCAGAAATGTGAGAAATGTTTATCGTTTAACCCATCCAGTCTATGGTATTGTGTTATAGCAGCCCAAACGGACTAAGACAATGATAAAATTGTCGGTTTCACAGGAAGATATAACAAGCCTAAACACGCATATACTCAATAAGATAACTTCAAAATACATAAAGAAAAAAACTGACAGAAGTAAAAAGAAAAACAGAGAAACCAAAAATATTAGTGGGAATTTTAATACTCATTTCAATAACTGATAGACTAAGCAGACTGAAAAAAAAAAATCAGTAAGATGAGCTAAACACATAAACGTGATCTTACTGACACACACAGGACACCACATCCAACAACATCAGAATTCACATTCCTTTCAGCACACATGGAATATTTACCACAGTGACCATAAGCTGGTCATAAAGAAAGCCTTGATCAATTCGAAAGATTGAAATAGTTCACAGTATGTGCTCTGACAACGGAAGATAGAAACCAAAACAAAAAAAATAACTAGAAATTTACCTGCTGCCTAAAACTAACCAATACACTTCTAAATAATGCATGATCAATTAAAATGGAAATTAGAAAATATTTTTACTGAATGATAATGAAGACACAGCCTATCAAAAATTTGTGGAATACAGCTAAGGTAGTGCTTAGATGGAAATTTAAAGTCTTGAAAGCATTTAAAGGAAGACAGACTGGAATCTTATAGAATCCATCTGATAAAGCTAGACATGAACAGCAAATCAAACCCACAGAAAGTAGAAAGAAGGAAATAATATAAATAGGAGAAATGAGTAAAATAGTACACAAATGTACAACAGATAAAATCGAAGCTAAAAGCTGGTTCTTTGAAAAGACTCATAAATTGAAAATCCTGAGACTGATCAAGAAATGAAGAGAAAACTAATTACCAATACCAAGGGGCACCCTTTCAGATACTATAGACACACAAAATTTTAAAATTTGAATTAAATGGATAAATTCCTCAAAAAAAAGTCTATTAAAGCTGACAGAAGAAACAGAAAATATGAAGTCTGCTATTTATTAAAGAAACTCAATTTGATTTAAAATTTTTCCCACAAAGAAAACCTCGGCCTAAAAAGTTTCATCAGTAAAGTCTTCAAAACATTGAAAGAAATAACATCAATTTATACAAATACTTCCAGAGAACTGAAAAAGATGAAACATTTCCCAACTCTTTTTGAGATCACCAAAATATTGACATCAAAAACCTGAGTATTCCAGGAAGGGAAAAGTACAAACCAGTCACTCTCATAACCACAGATACAAAAATCCTAAACAAAATATGAGCAAATTAAATCCAGTAACAGATTAAAAAAAAAAAAAAGAGCTAACACATCACAACCCCGTGAGTCCTCCCACTCCTGTCAGGAACACAAAGATGGCTTAATATTCATATAACAACCACGTTAACAGAAAAAATGGTGAAAATGTATACTATCATGTTGACAGATGCAGAAAAGGCACCTGATAAAATTCAATATCTATTCATGATAAAAAAAAAAAGTTAGCCAATTAGGAACAGAAAGTAACTCGCTAATCTGATAAAGGGTATTTACAAAAAACTTACAGCAAGCATCACATTCAATGGTGAAATAACAGAAGCTTTCCCCTGAGGTTGGTACAAAAGAAACATACCTGTTATGGTCACTCCTATTTAACACTATAATGGAAGTCCTAGCCAGCATATCAAGGCAAGAAAAAGAAACAAGACATAAGGACTGAAAAAGACACAATAAAACTATCATTATTAACAAACGGTATGATTATGGATGTAGAAAATTGAACATATACGGATAAACTCTTAGAAATAATAAATGAATTTAGCAAGAACACTGGATACAACATTAAAAATTTTTTACATCAATTACAATTCTACATATATACCAGCAACAAAAAAATAGAAAATTCAAAAAAACGCCATTTCCAAAAGTATTAAGAAACATCAAATACTTAGGAATTAATCTAAGGAGAGACGTTGCTGAAATTTACAATATTGCCAAGCTAAATCGAAGATGTAAATAAATGGAGGTGCATACCAAGTTCATGGATGGCAAGAATCAATACCTTGCAAAGATGTCAAGTCTATTTACAGAGTTGTTAAATTGTGAATTTCTTTAGATTCGCCCAATGTGGATCAAAATCACAGTGGGGGGCAGTTCGGGGGGGGGGGGGGGGGGGGAAGAATTGAGAAACTGCCTCTAGAATTCACATGGAAATGCAAAGGTTAAAGAAGAGCCCAGGCAATGCTGAAGAAGAACACTAGAGTAGAAGTATCACTAAACAGCAAGACCCATAATAAAGCCACAGAAATTACAACAAGGTGGTGCTGGTGCATTCTGTCTAACGTACCAGAACAGAGACTCCTGAAACTGACCCATTTACACAGTCGTCCTATTTATGATAAAAGTGACCCTGCAATACAGAGAAAGAGATGCTCTCTTCATAAATGGTACTAGGTCAATTATATATTCACACGGGGAAAAAAATGGGGCTTGACCACTACCTCTCACCATATACAAAAGCAATTCCAGATGAACTGCAGATCTAAATATGAAAAGTGAAACAAGGAACTTAGAAAATAATGTATAGAAAAACATCTTAAAGACTTGGGAAAGATTTCTTAAACAAATCACAGAAAGTACTTAACATAAAAGGAAAAGAATGGATAAACTGGGCTACACAAAATTTAAACATGCTATTTTTTGAAAGATATCAATAAGAGAAAAATAATGAAACCCAAAGTGGGAAGATATCTGCAATATGTATGTGTATGCGTATTTAAATCCGAGAAAAGACTGCTATCTAGACAAAATATTCTCACAATTCGAAAAACATACACAATTTTCCACTTCTTAAAAACACTTGAACAAACTTACAAATGAAGAAATCCTAATAGCCAATAAACATGAAGAAGATGCTCAATTCACTAGTTATGGAATCAAAGTCAAAATGAAATATCACTAAACACTTCTAAGAATGACTAAAACTTTAAAATACAGACAATATAAACATTAGTGAAGATATAGAGCAACGGAAGCTCTCAAATACTGCTGGTATCAATTGGTAAACAAAGTATGAAAAACAGGGGGCACCTATCAAGGTGAAAAATATACATAATCTATGACATAGCAACTTTACTACTAAGAAAATGCTCAACAAAAATGTATACAACGTTCATGAAAGCACGTGACTAGAACGTTCATTATAGCTTTATTTGTAATCGCTTCACACTAGAAACAACTCAGATGTCTATCAACAGAAGAGGGAAATGAATTGTGGTATATTCGCACAATGGATATCCATACAATACAAAAACAGAACTCATAATGAATAAGCTCAACTGCATGCTACAACAAATCTCACAAAAATAATTTTGAGCAAAAAAGAGCACAGTATTTAAGATTCTATCTATATTAAAGTAGAAAAACAGGCAAAAATAAACCACGTGTTAGATGTCAAGGTAGTGTTTACTCCTTTAGCTCAACAAACTGGAAGGGGACTTGAGAGGGCTAATGATGTTCTGTTTCTTGATTTGGATGATGATTTTATAGGCACGTTAAGTTCCATAAATTCTAAAATTGCCTACTTTAGTCCCAAGTTTGGGCCAATTAAATAGAAATTGAAAAGAAAAAAAAGGATGTAAGCAAGAAAAAGGCAAGAATAATAAAAAAGAAAAAGAAAAGAAATGAGTAAAGGGCAAGATAGAAGGCCAGGGGGAAAAGGACTAGTGGGGAGGAGGAGAGGAGCTGAAGGAGGCTGAGGAACTGGGAAGATACCACGTTCCACAGAGGGAGGTGGCCTTAACATCTGAAACGTTTACTGGCTGTTGACCATTTATAGCTTTCAGTAACTGAGTCTAAATTATTTAGGGTCTCTAAACTCAACGGCATAAATAATAAAACTTCCATGCCACAACAGCAACTACAAAGGTAATGTCATTTAGAGTTCACTTAAACTCAAGAAACAGAGATGACTCAAGTAATACTAACTCATCATAGAGACTCAGAGTTACAAATAAATGAATGTTTTAATCTAGATGAATCCAAGCACAAGTACCAAGTATTCTAGATTGGATTAGATAATTTTTTTTCACTATATCCTTTGGGATGAGATTTTATTTAGTTTTAAGGGTTAAAAGTCTTAGAATCAAGTTATTTCTACCAAGGCACACATGTTTCATTTAATCTGGATAACAAACCTGTTTTAGCCTTCTTTCTCTTTTTTTTTGGTTTGGATTTTGTGTCATCTTGCATGCTGTCTTCTACATTTTGTCCCACTGGGTTTATTTCATCATCTTGATGAGAATCTGAAGTAACTGCTCCAACTGGAGATTCCTTTCTTGGTTCACCTTCAACTGCGTCATCAGAGATGGGCAATGTACTGCAGACATAACCCAAGTACAAAACATTACAAATATATTATTATTATTCATGATGCAGCAAAATGAACAGTAAATAGACAGGCAAACATAATCCGAAAATCGGTACGATTTCCTGCTGGGAGATTCACATATTTCCTTATGCACTAAAACGGTTAGCTGAAGCTAAGTATTACGGGTTTTATACTTGGTGATGAGTTATATACCCCGTGAGCCAAATTAAACTGAGCTGTAAACTCCAGGGAAAAATGAAACTGTGTTTTATGAGCAATGGGTCTGTTTTTACATAGGATTGATCAAAGCTTCCTTGCCCTGCTGCCAAGCAAATGATTGATGAACAAATTTCTAAATTACTCTAAAAGCAAAAAAAGTGCTCTAAGCTTGTTCTGCTTTCAAGAGGCTTCTGATAGTCAATCTTCGCTTGCATTTAAAAATTAAGCGTTTGTGTTCCAGTGGCTGGTGTGCCACTACATTTTCAGAAGGCTAATATTAAAATTAAAATCTGCATCACAGGAACTAATAAATGGTAAGGTGCAGTAGCCCAGAAGCACACTGAGCTGTAGACAGACACCAGCCTGTTAAGGTTTGTTTGCAATTTATCAAGTAAAAAAATCGCATCTAAATAATAAAAAATTGATTTCCAATATATTTAGTCATATTTCAAAAAATAAAGGGTAAGAAGTAAAAAGATTAAAGAAATATTTCAAATTAGTCATTCTAGAAGCCAAGCTACTTCATCACATCACCAAACACTATTATTTAAAGAGAACAACTACTCTTTGCATGTTACTGTCATGTAAGGCATGGTTTTATTTAAAATTCATAAGCTAACCTTAGTTAACAGTAAGTATGGCTTACTAGTTCGTGATAGATATTGTAGCTATGAGAAAGGAGCTTTATGATATGCTGTGCTGAGCAGCCTCTCAGATGGCCCCCAGTGACTCCTGCCTCCTGACATTCCTATCTTTGTGTAATGCCCTCCTATGTGGGCTGGACCTAGTGACTGAGTACTAACAGACAGAAAATGACAAAAGTAATGGATGCCACTTCTAAGATTAGGTTCCAAACAGACTGTGACTTCTGCCTCTCTGTCTGTCTCTTTTTGTCTCTGCATCTCTTTCAGGGTCTCTCCCTCTCTCTAGGAGCCCCTGCTCTGGGGAAGCAAGTGGCCATGTTGTGAGTAGACCACAGGGAGATGTTCATCTGGAAAGGAAGTGATGTCTCTTGCCAAAAGCCAGTCAAGATCTGAGACTTGCCAAGAGTCACGAGTGAGCTTAGAAGGTTATCTTCCAAACCCTCCAACAGCTACGTCATGTGGCAGATCCTCTCCCAGACAAGCCTTGAGATGACTGCAGCCCCGGCTGATATTCTGACCGTAGCCTGCGAAAGACCCTGAGTCACAGGCATAGTTAAGCCATGCCCAGATTCCTGATTCACAGAAACCGTCAGACAATAAATGTTTGTTGTTTTAAGCTGCTAAATTCCGGGGTAAATTTTTTATGCAGCAACAGATAACTAATACACATACTAACATGTGGCTGTAGCAACTCTATGCGCCGTCTCTCTGTTATCACTAGGATGTCTACCTTTTGATAAGTGGGGAATTATTTTTAGATGAGGACATTAGGGGAAATTGCCCCTGAATGCAAAGTATGGTCAAATACAGAATGTTCCCACCTCGAGTTGTTTAAATGCGGACTGCAGAAAACAAAGTTAATTATGGTAGTTAAGACATTTTCTATCTTGTTTTCCCCAAGGACAGACACAGAAATACGAATATACTCACAGAAGCTCACATTGCATACGCAAGCATATACGTATAAGCATGTGTACAGAAGACGACTTAGACCACCACCAAATTGTTCACAGTGATTATCTTTCGATGGTTGATTTTGATTTTCTTCTTTGTATCTGTATGTTCTACAGTGAACTATGTTATTCATATAATAATGGAAAAATGCTATATACATATATCCAAACAGGCATGTATAACTCAAAAAAGGGGGAGTAATGAGGTTTCTATTATTTAATAGGCAGATGTCAGTGAGGAGATAAGAGCAGAGACTCTGGAGCAAGGGTGCCAAGGTTCTGGCTCAGCTTCTGACTGGTTCTGGGACCTAAATCCTACAGTTTCCTCATCTGCAAAACAGGATGATAATATTACTATTCCTCACGGAGTTGTTATAATGAAAAAACAAGCTAACTCTTGTAAAGCATTTAGCACATGGTAAGGTGCTAAGTAAAGGTTAGCTTTTATTGTACCGGCAACGTGTCCAAATGAAAGACTAAGAATTTTCTTTGTGAAACTACAGATTTCACCCAAAAGCTGAAAATAACGGAGTGTTTTTCTAAGAGGACATCTTATATTTATCAATGTAAAGCACCTTGTTTCAGCTTTAGACAGGACTGGGACTTTCTTTTTTTTCTTTTTTCTTTTTTCACTGCTCAACTTGTCGTCATGCAATGAAGTATCTGAGGGAAAGTAAGTCAGCTGCTCTTTGAGTTTCTTCCTTATTTTCTTCTTAATCTCCTTCGCCATTTCTTCAGCCACCTGGAGCTGGTACACCTGCATCAGTTCTTCTTCCTCACCGGCCTTGGCACTGTCCTGTTGAGTGACACCCGGCTGTGACTTCACTCGTGCTTTCTGAGGTGTAGAATCCCCCTTCTTCTCAGGAGTTTCCATTTCCACTTCTGGCGCAGTCACCTGGAGCACTGTTTTTAGAACCTTTTTATTTGCCTTTTCTTGCTTGTCTTCCTCTACACTAACATCCTCTGGATTTTCAGTTGTTGACTGTGGATTCTTTAGTTTGTTTTTAGTGACTCGCATGCTCTTCTCTGGGTCAAACGTGTCAGTAGCACTTAAACCATCACTTTTAGTTTCTGTAATTTTCTGAGGACTGCTTCGAACAGCGTCAAGCTAGGAAAAGAAGACAGAATCACAAAGTCTGAGCCCAGCACAGTTTAGTCACATACAGACAAAGCACAGTGACCAGTGCTCAGCAGTGTGTGACATCAGGAAGGTTACTTCATTTTTTCTTGAACATAGAGATACATTCTGGATCATCTGATGAGCACCTCCCTACTTCATTCTCTAAGCATGAGATCAGTAACCTCTAAAAGTAACTTCAGATTAAATGAGCTTATTAATTAACACAGAGAAAAGTACTTAATGACTTTCCAGAAGTGAATTAATTGCTCAAAACTCAAATGTTATTTTCCCCTTGGGAAGAATGATCCATACCCTAAGAAATATTTGAGAAATTGCTAAAGAGGCACTGAATTAAAGCATTTCACATTCTCCAACAGAAAACACACACAGGTCATTTATCTTGCTTCATAATTACATTCTAAAACCAAAATATACAGTTCTAGGATTACTCTGCAATTACTCCAAATGCATCACTGAAAATGCTGCCAAGTATTAGCTATAACGAAGTTAAACGATACAACAGACTAAGCAAACACCTGTGACCCTTTCTCCAATCAAAATTACTTTAAAATTAGACATATTTTTAATAGAAAAAAAGCCTAGTGATCAGAAAGGAACGTTACTAGTAATAAAATAAATATTTAAAAAAATTCCCAAACGATAAAAAATAAGGGAGAATCAAGTCTATTACCAAACTACCAGAGAAAACCACAGGCCAGAGGAAACACTTCTCCAGAGAAAGAGGTGGTTCTGGAGAAGCTGTAAGCTCAGGGCCAAGTAATGCAAGAATAGGGAGGGGATGACCTGAGGATGACCAACTGAGAAACTGGGAAGGACAGCTCTGGTCCCTTCTCCGTCTGTGTTAGTGACATCATGTGTTAGATGGCAGCACTGAGAGCATGGAGCAGCTGGGTATAGAGAGAGGGCAGCACTCAGAGGAGAGAGCAGCTGGGTACAGAGAGAGGCGGCACTCAGAGGAGAGAGCAGCTGGGTACAGAGAGAGGGCAGCACTCAGAGGAGAGAGCAGCTGGGTACAGAGAGGGTGGCACTCAGAGGAGAGAGCAGCTGGGCACAGAGAGAGGGCAGCACTCAGAGGAGAGAGCAGCTGGGTACAGAGAGAGGGCGGCACTCAGAGGAGAGAGCAGCTGGGTACAGAGAGAGGGCAGCACTCAGAGGAGAGAGCAGCTAGGTTTAGAGAAAGAGGGCAGCAGTCTCCAGGTAAGCTCAACCCTCACCACCAGCAGAAGCAGATTATGTTGAAAGCAATCAACAGGAGAAGAGATTCTCAAATAGATAACCAGACAACTAAAAACTAACAAACACTGAAGGGAAGCTGCACCATGAAGGAAAAGACACCAAATCCAATAAAACAGAACAATTAACAATGAAGGAAAATGATAGGATCACCACAATAAGAATTTACAATGTCATCAAGAAAGAAATTCAAAAGCATATTGGATGGAAAAAAGCAACTGCACAAGTCAGGAGTAAAATTTTGAGCAAGGAAAATAAAGTTTAGGAGATGTGTTGAAAAACAGATTGGACAACACCAAAGTGCTCCAAGATGGAAGCCACTATCAAAATGAGGAATTCTCCCAGAAATGAGCTTACCAATGAAGACTGAAGTTCAATTTTTGAAAATCCCCATGTTAAAGTAGTTAGAAAATATCTAATATATGTTAAAAGATCTAAAAATGCTTTAAAAAAAACTAGTATTCCAATATATATCCAATAATTTACCATCCCCAACACTCTTTCGCTTACCTAAAAGATATTTCCAAATTCTATTCTTCAAGGATAAACTATGAAGCCTTATCCTCAAAAAAATCTTCCCTAAAAACAAACCTTATAAAAATAACTTCTCTTAAAAAAAATAAGTTTAGCGGCCGGCCCCGCGGCCAAGTGGTTAAGTTCGAGTGCTGCACTTCAGTGGCCTGGGGTTTCGCTGGTTCGGATCCTGGGTGCTGACATGGCACTGCTCATCAGGCCATGCTGATGCAGGGTCCCACGTACCACAACTACAAGCACCCACAACTAAAATATACAACTATGTACTGGGGGGATTCAGGGAGAAAAAGCAGGAAGAAAAAGAAAAAAAAGAAGAAGACTGGCAACAGTTGTTAGCCCAGGTGCCAACCTTTAAAAAAAAAAGTTTATTTTCACCTCTTCTGTTTCTAAAAGCAACACACGCTTAACTGAAAAGTTAGAAAACAAAACATTAAAAATACAGAAAATACTTAAAGAGAAAAAGAGGACACAAAGCTCAACTCTGGCTGCCTCACACAAGGAAAATCACGGCTAATCTGTTCAGAGACTTATTTTTGACTTCTCTCTATGAATACAGTCATACCTAATAACCTTGAATATCCATTATGTTAAAACGCAAATTTTAACACCCGTACATTTTTCTTTCTACTTTCTCAGTGAGTACCAGAAATGCAGTGGCAATATATACAAAATGTGAGGCCACTCCTGAAGGAAATAATGGAAAAAAGATAACAAAAAATTAGAAATAGTAGAATTATGGTTTAGAAGAAAAGATTTTAAAAATGAAACCCTGGGAAAGCCAATCAAGTGAGGCTCAGTTTTTTATTTACTCTCTTCCACTGATCTGTCAACCTTTGGACTAATAACATCATTTTAATTTTATAATATGACTTTACATTTGTTATTTATGCTTCTGTTTTATTCAATTAATTTTTTAAAACTACTGTAATAAATAATTCTATGGAATCCCATATATTCCATACCATTGTACTGATATTTCTTTACTTTTTAAACATCCTGTTTTTGTGGTTTTGATTTCCTTTTTCTCATTTTATGCTTTATGGGATAGTTATTAAATTTCTAAGTAGCTTATAAATTTTAAACTTTTGTTATTAATTTCTAGATTTGTTGTACTATAGTAAAAGAAAAGGTCTACCTCTATGGAATTTACTATTTCATGGATTAGATTTTGACTGAATTTTGAAGTGTCTCAAATACACTTGTTCATGTTCTATTATACCTCTGCCCATCCTTTTATCTTTACTTTCTGTGCATTTAGGTTTTTGCTTTAGTTTGTCTGTTTTTAAAATCAGCTTGAGATGCAATTTATATACAATAAAATTCACTAATTTATATGTATAATTAAACGAATTCTGGCTAATGCTTATGGACATGTAACCACCAGCATCCTCAGGATGTTAAACATTCCTGTCACCCGACGTGTTCTTCCACAAAGACCACCCCTAACACTCCACGCTGTGGCTCCACTCAACCACTGATCTGCTTTCTGTCCCTATAATTTTGTCTTGTCTAGAATTTCATACAAAAGGCATCATACTGTCTAGACTTTTCTGTCTGGTTTCATTCATGCAGCATGAAGCTTTGGGATTCATCCACATTGTTGCATTTATGGTAGTTTATTCCTTTTTATTGTTGAGCAGTATTCCACTGTATGGATAAACACTACATTTTATTTCTCCATACACCAATTAGTGGACATGTGAGTTATTTCCAGTCTTGAACTGTTATATGTTATCATTTCTCATGAGTAAATACCCATACATGGAATTGTTGTGCTATATGGTAAGTAAACGATTAACTTCTTAAATAACTGCCAAACTGCTTCCCAAAGTGGCTCTACCTTCTGCATGCCCAAATGTATAAGAGTTCCAGTTAGCTAACATCCTTGCCAGCACCCAGCATTGTCAATTTCCATTTTTTAGCTGTTCTAATGGGTGTGTAATAGTATCTCATTACTGTTTTAAATTGCATTTCCCTAATTACTAATGACATTGAGAATATTTACACGTGCTTATTTGCTATCTGTATCTCTTCGTTGGTTAAGTGGTTAAATCTTCAGCTCATTTTCATTGGGTTATTTTCACACAACTGAGTTCTAAGAGTTCTTAAAATGTTCTAGATACACTTTATCAGAAAGTGTGTTGCAAATATTTTCTCTCAACCTAAAGCTTTTCTTTTCATTTGCTTAGCAATGTTTTGAATTTGCACAAAGCCAAATTTATCCCTTTTGTCTCTTATGGTTCATGCTTTTGTATCCTGAGAAATTTATTCATAACTCAAGGTTACAAAGGTTTCATCTCGTACGGCTATCAATAATGAGCACTGGTTCTCCTTACTAAGAGTCATGGATTTGCCCACTCTCCCACTGGCATAACAGGGAATTAGTACTGCACAGTTGTCATGAACACAAGCTCTTCAGTCAGAAGGACCTGGATGCACTACTTATTAGCATAGGATCCTGGGTAAGTTTTTTAATCTCTGAGCCTCAGTTCTCCAACTTATACTAATTTTATAGATTCTTGTGAGCATTAGGTAAGTCAACGCATGTAAAGAACTTAGCATATTGCCTGGCATGTAGTAGATACAGACAAACATTAGTTGAAGAAAAGCTTGGCACCATTATTTATGATTCATGTCTTATTCTATTTACTAAAACTTCAAGAATATTAGTTAAGGTGAAAAGAGATCTTCCTTTATGGGTCCTGATTTTAAAGGAAGTACCTATAGGTGAGGTGTACCTATAGGTCATTCATGGACTACTCTCCCTTCTCAAAGGGGGCCATGGAAAACTACTGAAATCATATGCAACATGTCATATACGTACCTGAGGGTACATAATTGTCACCTACATGAACACCAAATTTTTTTTTTTAAATCATTGTCTTGTTTCTAAGTAAAATATGACGGCTTTTCTCCCTTATTTTTATATGATCACATGATTTTTATTCAACTTATTTGTACTCACTTATTGATATTGACTGATACCCAATTATTAAGCTGTTCTTGAGTTCCTAGGAAGAACTCTATCTGACTGAGACAGAGTATTCTTTCAACACACGATTACATTCAATTTGCTCATATTTTATTTAGGTCTTTTTGTTCTTTCAATAGATACTCCTAATTGAGACAACTCTAAGTTTCTTTTTAGAACTCTGTCTACATTTTTGCAAACTTTTATTTTTAAACTTTATGTCATTTTGTTTGATGGGTTAATGTTGCAAGTGGAATACCTGATATTTTAAAAATCTATTTAGAATCTGCTTTTTAAAATAGGAAGTTTAAACCATTTACGTTTATTGTCATGACTAAGACTCTATTCTTATTTAAATTTTTTATTTCATTATTTTTGTTCCTTTTTAAAAAAAATATCTAGGGGCTAAGCCAGTGGTGCAGCAGTTAAGTTCACACATGCCACTTGGGCAGCCCAGGGTTTGCAGGTTCAGATCCCAGGTGTGGACATACACACCAACTGGCAAGCCATGCTGTGGCAGGTGTCCGACACATAAAGTAGAGGAAGATGGGCACGGATGTTAGCTCAAGGCCAGTCTTCCTCAGCAAAAAGAGGAGGATTGGCAGCAGATGTAAGCTCAGGGCTAATCTTCCTAAAAATATATATATATATATATATTTTTTTTTTATTTCATTTTTCCTGATCTTTGTTGACTGTGAAAATATAATAATCTATTTAACATATTACATATTTTTTGTTTTACTCATTTCAAACTCCAGGATAAAATAACTTCTAACTACATCCTAGGTAAAAAGGAATCATTACAAGACATTTTCTTTGCAAGCTAGGAAACTTTGCCCAACCTTTGAGAACAAACTGTTTCTCATATCATATATACTTATCTATATATACTTCTCTAATATAAATCTCGTTTTTTTTTTAAAGATTGGCACCTGAGCTAACAACTGTTGCCAATCTTTTATTTTTTTTCCTGCTTTTTCTCCCCAAATCCCCCCACTACATTGTTGTATATTTTAGTTGTGGGTCCTTCTAGTTGTGGCATGTGGGATGCCGCCTCAGCATAGCCTGATGAGTGGTGCCATGTCCGCACCCAGGATCCGAACAAGCGAAACCCTGGGCTGCCAAAGCAGAGCACATGAACTTAGCCACTTGGCCATGGTGCCAGCCCCTATAAATCTTAAGTAATTATTTTTGACATAAATAATAATTGAGAAGGTTCTATACATTTAACTAGTTCCAAGGGTCATCCAGATACATTTTCAGATCATAAATTCTCTATTTTTTTTTTCCTTAAAGTTTGACACCTGACCTAACATCTGCTGCCAATTTTTCTTTTTTTTTTCCCTTCTTCTCCCCAAAGCCCCCCAGTACATAGTTGTATATTCTAGTTGTAGGTTGTTCTGGTTGTATTATGTGGGATGCCACCTCAGCATGGCATGATGAGCGGTGCTAGGTCTGCAGCCACGATCCAAACCAGTGAAACCCTGGGCCGCCAAAGCGGAGCATGTGAATTTAACCACTCAGCCATGGCCCTGGCCCCAAATTCTCTACTCTTAAATTCTTAATTTGGATTCATGTCTCTGGACATGGTACTACATACTGAACTAACACACTTTCCAACAGTACTGTAGTTTTTCTCAGGCAGGGAATACTGGGAGTAATTCTCTGCTAACTCCATATGTTCACTATAGCTCTCACAAGTGACTGACAAGTTAGGTGACCGGATTCTTTGGGACACAATTTTTCCCCAAATACTGTACAAATACTACTCCACTGTCTTTTGGATTTAGTGTTTTTTGAGAGAATTCTGAAATGCACTAGATGTTTCTTTTTCTGTCTAGATGTTAACAAAATTTATTTTTCTCTTAAAATTAAAAAGTTTCTAGTATAGTTCTCATCTCATAAATTTTACCTGGAATGCAAGATGGACTCATCTCATCCTAGATCTTTTTTTTTACTCTCAGGAAGGCTTCTTCACCATGTTCTTTCTACTGTTTCTGCTCCATAGTACTGTCTGGAAACACTTACTTGTAGCTCAAGTATTTCTGTATGACCTATATAGAACATATACGTTCTATATGTTATTCTTCTCATGGAAGACAATCTCAAATTTGTCTTCCACATCACTGCTTAGATTTTTCCATGGTGTCAATTATACTGTGTTAGGACTGAGATATAGTTTTAAGGAAGCAACTGAAGACAGAACATGGAGGGACTGTGGTTTTAAATCCCACTTATGCTGTGTCTGGCTATATGACCCTGGCAAACCGTTTAACATCTCTGTTAAGTGCTTTCTGTTCAGATGTTTATAAAATTTCTCATGTGCAAAATAAGACCTGCAAAACTACACTTCATGATTAACACGAGAATTAGCATTTGTAATGTTCTTATCACAGTGCCTGATACATAGTTATAAAACAATAAGATGAACCTGCCATTATTATGACTTCTCTTATTATGGTTTTTTCCTTAATTTTCTTATTTCAGCCTCCTTCCTTTTCAATCTCAGCCTATTCTGTGCTGGGGATTCCTTGTTCTTGTTCTGAAGAGGTCCTGTCTCTTCAGACCTTATTAAAAGAGGTGCTATTGGGTTGTGGTTAAGACTAGATTCTGCAGTCAGACTGTCAGAGTTTGAATCCTGGTTCTACGCCTGACTATGTAACTTTGGGTAAGTTATTCAATCCTCTGTGATCCAGTTTCCTCATCTATAAATGGAGGTAAGATCTCATAATTTTGTTGTTTGTATTAAAAATGAGTGAATACACATAGAATGTTTAGAAGAGTGCCTGAAAGATAGAAAGCACTCAGTTATGTAGTAAATAAAAGCAGGTATTCCTCCTCTACTTCTTAAAGTAAATCATTTCAGAAATATGTTGTTTTCCTGTAAGTCCTCCAGGAATAGATCCTTCTTGTGAGCTGAAAAACCTCTTTCTAAATATTTCTTCCTGGTGTACCTATGTCTGAATGAAAAGATACCTTGAATGGCCTGGCGTTTGCCAAGAGAGCCTGGGTAGATTATGCTTAGTCACCTCCACGAGGGTGTCCTCAACACGTCTACTGGACCTTAGGTAAATGAACATGCCTTCGACCCATTTCCTGGTTATCCATTTAATTTAGCATTCTTGGCCTAAACTGCATTTTGTTCATGCTCACAAAGCCTAGTTCTGACTGTGAGAGAAAAGATAAGGTCCTACACTTTGACTAAACGAGTCCATAGCAATATCCGGCAGACAACTGTTTCCAGGCTTCTTTCTGCTTTTGCCAATGTACACCACCTTACCCAAGGGGAGGACATATACAATATGCAATGTTCCATCTTCCATATGCCACTGTTTCCAACCATATTGTGTACGGGTACCACTAGAAGAAGCATATTTAGTTTAGGGCAGTGTCCACCATGGGAACCTAATCTGCCCCATGCTGTCAGGAGTTCTAAATTGGTGTGCAGCAGTACACCTGCGTCCTATGAATCCCTCACATGTGTATGGCTGGATTCTGGCCAATGTCAGTATTTATTTTTGCTTCACTTGAGAATATACACTGTTACACTGATGACTGCCAGATAGAATATTAAAATCAATAAGTCCTATGACAAAATACAGAATAGGATAAAATTTGCTGGGTAAAACGTAGGGTATATGTAACTCATCATAAAACTCTTGCCAAAGAAATATTATGTACCAAATAACTATGAAGTTATTTGTGTGTGTGTGTGCGTGTGGACACAAGAGATTATGGTCAAAAGAGTAAAAGGTACAAGTGAAATAGTGAGACAGGTTTGAAGAGTGAACGGTGCATTAATGTGGATACTATTACAGACTCTTTAAAGCACCCTGGGAATCAGGTTGTAGTTAAGTGCTGATTTGTTTGGTATTACTTGGAATTCTGTTTTTAATCCCTTCAAGCGTGCCGCCAAAAATTCTATCATTTGAAAGTGCACCTCAAGTACAAAAAGGATAATTATTGCCTTAAGGTTCCATTGATTTCTCTAGGTTCTGCTGTGTAGAATCACATGAATTAAGTCTAAATAAAGACAAGCCATTGAATATCTGAAGGAAAATATTACTTCCTAAATTCTTCATAATTCTGGATTAAAAATCTTGATTTTCTTCAAAAATGGGAAATGTGGTTAGTTTTGAGTTTCTCCACTATCCCTAGTCACTCTGAGCAGTCCAAGTCCTTCTTATAGGAGCACTCAAGACTGAACTCAGTCTCTAAGAATAATGATGTTGCTAATGTAAACTTGATTTTACCATACATTATGGACCAAATTTAATTTCCAAAGTTCCTTAGAGTTTTAATAAGAAAGTCATAATCTTATGCAGATATATAAGTCACCGTTACCAAATGATCAATTACTCACTGAGAGTTTTTCTCCAGATTTGCCAATTTTTTTCTTCAGTTTTTTTCTTTCGCGTATTAGATCATTGTGGGTCTTAAGCAATTCCTCAAAGCGAACTTTGGTTTTTACTTTGGCTTCACTCTCCACTACAAATGATAAAGACTCACGTCATTTTCTAAACAACTCTATGATAAACATAACTGCATTCTTATTACGTGAAAGAACGCAGTCTTGTAAATGCCTGCATGAGTTCTCCAGCTATCTTAGAACAACTGACTAGTCCTTCCTTCTTAAAAAACTTCTTTTGGATTTGGTGACACCACACTCACTCGTATCCCTCTTACCTTTTGGGCGACTCCCTCTAAAAGTCTCCTTTGCTAAGTTAACTTTTACTTATGATGCACAGTAGCACATCTACCACTGTTAGTTCCATGGCCTTAAACAAGTTACTCAGCATCTCTAAACTTCACCTTCCTTATCTGTAAAATTAAGAATAACTTATGTCAAAGATCAATCTGTAGGACAACTGGCTAACACTTGCCTAGTCAAGAATCAGCATTCAAGAAATATTAAATGTTGAAAGTTGTTTTTCCCTTTAAAACATAAATCAGATCATGTTATTCTCTTGCTTTAAGACCCTGTGAGTTTCCCACCTCACTTAAGACAAAATAAAACAAGTCCTTCACATGCCCTACAGAGTTCTCACTTCCTGGCCTGCCTACCTGCACAGCTTCAAAAGAAGACAAATATCCCCTTAGATCCCTACATTCTGGCTGTACTGCCCTTCCTCTAGCTCCTGTGCCAGTCACCTGTCTTTGCAAATAAAGTTTTCTGAAACATAGCCATGCCCACTTGGTTAAGAATTGCTGTGGCTGCCTGTGTGCTTCAACGGCAGAGGTGAGTAGCTGTAGCAGAGACCAAGCCTAAAATATTTCCTCACCCGCCCTTTAAGAACATTTGCCGATGTCTGCTTCAGCGTAAAACATCCATTTTGATGATAACAAAAATTAATCATGTTGTAATTATTACTTACCTTGTCCAGCTGAGTCCCAAACTGCCACCCACCGAACACATAATAATCTTAATCACCAACATTAAATAGAAAATTGAATATCAAACTATTAAATATCATATTTTGTTGATGACATCTACTTTATTCATTATCAGTTAAAGAACCCCTTAAAATAACCCAAACTTTAAAATAAATAAATAATATGTATTGCATACATAAATTTCATAGAAGTCTTACCAGTGGGCATATCTCAGCCTTATGGAGAGTATTGAGTTGTAATATAAAGCACTCACTCAATCAGTATCCTATTAAAACAAAGAGAATTTATTTTTAATATGGAATTTCCAAATAAAAACTATAAAATATTCTTCATGCAAGATTACGTCATTGTCCATTACCTCATCAAGTTTATAACAATAAAGCTAAGTTCTCTCATCAAAATCTTACATAAATGACTTGAATTGGTTTAGAGTCCAAAATAAAGTGAAGCAAACTGGACCATATTTGAATAAAATATTTATATATTTTAAATAAAATTTTTTTTCAATTTTGAAAGGCAGTAAACATCTAACTTGGTATGTTAATACACTTTTAAAAGTGTTTTAAGTAAATAAGGAACATTCCAATACACTTTGAAGAAACAAGACTCCACCTCAAGACTGACTTTCCCAAGAGCATACACTATTAGTAAAGTATGCTTGTGAGGAGCATATTCACAGATAATGAATCTAAATAGCTCTGTACCTGCCCTAAAATGCTGCTACGGTAGAGAAAGTTAGCACAAGCATCCACACTTTCTTTCTCAAATAAATACCTGGGTGTACATCATTGTTATCAAAACCATGGATTAAATTCAGTATAAATATTCCTGAATTGCCAATTTCATTTAAAGATTGGAGGTGTGTCCAAAACATATTGATTCCTGCACTAGAACACAATATGAATATGTTTTTAAGGATAAAAATGAACACTATTCAAAAAGAGAAAAAAGACATAATTTAAGCGGGCTTAGCAATTATCACTGAATGCTCCAGATCCCTGGGGATCCACACTCATGTTCCTCTGCTGTTAGAGGTACTTTGGACAGAGCAGTCTAAGAAGAAATGCTAAAAAGAAAAGAATGATTATACAAACACACCTAATCATGTGAGTCAACTTATGTGACAACTATCCAGTACACAGACAAAACAGACATTACAAATAAATAAATATATAAATAAAACAAAAACTAGTAATAAACTAGGGGGAAAAAAAGCAGACATCACTAAAACCACACAGCAAAAACTCCTCTAATTTACTAGACGAACCCGTATGTACTCTTTCTAGTTGACACAGATCTAATAAACCTGGTCATCTACTTTCCAATCCACCCCAAATTAGAAAAGAGAGAGGCTGCAAAGGTAAGTATGATGACAGCATCAGTAATTGAAACCGGACAGCACATGAGAAGAAAAAAATATAAAGAAGGACTTAATATTTATAGTATTCCATGGTCACTCAATCTATAGGAAAACAGCTGAACTATGTCATGACTATGAATCACCAAGAAAAGGTTTACTCATATTGAGCTTAATCTGTTTTCTTTTCTCTTGAGTAGAATTTATGACATTTTAGATTAAACAAAAACTACTGAAGAGGCAGGGCAAAGAGTCAAGGATGATTCTTATGTTTCTGGAACTAGAATAATGAGACCAGAAGCATCATGCATTGGGATATAGTACAGTACAGGACAAGTATAGTGGAGGGGTTTAAAACACACATCCTGGAATAATTAGTCTCCTCTGATTACTTGTGTGACCTTAGGAAATTTCTTTCCTCACCTGTACAATCAGTCCAACAGTGCCTGCTCAAAGGGTTGTTTAAAAGGGTTAAAGGATTGAGAACAGTGCCTTAGACAGAACAAGTATCAATCAGCAAACATTAGCTACAACCGTAACAGATACTTCTTACGGAGACACTCACTGAGCTGACCGGGCATGCTGAACTGGCTGCGTGAGGGGCACTAAGCGGCTATAAGCTCAGACTCCACTGACAGATCCTTGGATTCAAATCCCAATTCTACCTGCCAGTAGATTAAGCTCTGTAGACTTCAATTTCCTAATCTTTCAAAACAGAGTAATAATAGTAAATCACTCATATAGGGTTTTTGTAAAGATTAAATAAGAATATATAACTAAAACACTTAACACAATGCCTAGATCATGGCAAGCCCTTCAAAAATGGTGGCCTTTACTACTTTATGAAGAAAATATATATCACATAATATACAAATATATAATTATACTATATATATTATAATCACATTATGTTTGGTAGCCAATAGAATATAGTAATCCAGCAAGGAGACCTAGGCTGAAGAAGTAGGCATCATTTGTATATGTGATGGCCACAAGAAACACAAGCACCAAAGCGAATTCTGGGAGCTCACAAAATAAAATAAAAAGACATCAGACAGACAGGTGAAAAACTGAGAAAGAGAGGTATCACAGGAACCAAGGGGAAAAGATTTTTAAGAAAGAAGTGGTCTACACTGTGTGGTATCAAAAGTTGCTGCAAGTTTTGAAGTGTCTACTGGATTTGCAATCAGGAAGTCACATGAGCAAGACTGTTTACAGATGGGCAGAAACCTGGCAGCCACAGGTGGAGGGATGAATTGAAGGCTAGACATGCAGAAGAAACATGTAGATAATTCTTTCTACAACTCTGCTTCCAACTGTCTTTCCCCACCCCCAAAGGCAGTGACATGAGGCAGCAGCACTGCGGGACAAAAAGACTATGGAAGGACTTTGCTGTTTGTTTTAAGATTGTTCTCCATGCCTCCATCACCCTACCCTTTTAAAAAATAAATCATTATCTACACTACAATCAGAGTGACTTTCTAAAATACAAATGTGAAGGTATCATTTCTTTAAAACTCTTCACTAGCTCCCAATCACCCACTGGAAAAAATATGAAGTCCTTACCACTGGGTCCATGGCTACTTCTGAAACGACCCCTTGCCTTGGTTCACCTCCCCTTCTCTGGCCACACTTCCACCCACATTCTATGCTCCAGCCATGTGAAATCACTTGCAGGCCCTCAAATGTGCCCCACTCTTTCTTGCCTCTGTACCATTACACACCTCTCTCGTGAGACATGCCCTTCCTCCCTGTCCCTCTAACAAATTCCAACTATCCTCTGACACTAAATGCAACTGGGATCTTCTCTGGGGAGCACTCTACCCATGAGGGGCAGTTAAATAATTCTTCTCTGTGCTCCTTCATATCTCCTTCTACCTCAGCCCTCAATTTTCACGCGGGCAAAATGTTCTCTGACTCCCACCAAACTGCCATTGTTTCGGAGGGCCTGGCCTGTGCTCTCTTCATCTGTGTATTCCTTCTTAAAAGGGGTGTGGGGTGGGGGCAGTAATAATGGTTCGAGGGTCAAAAAGACTCAAGCTTAAACTCTTGTTTTACCACTTGTTGAATGTGCAGCCTTGGGCCAGCTACTTAATTTCACTAAGGCTTGTTTTGGATTTTTCCCCCTGGGAAATTAAAATAGCACCTACTTTATTGTAAGGAGAAAAAGAAAAATTGAAAAGCAAAGTGATCACAGCAGCTGGCACAGTGTAGATGCTCAAAATTACTTAATGCTCATTATTATAGTATTAAAAATAATTATGTAACAGATAAAAACACCATTAAGTACATATTTACATTATTTACTTTTTAGTTTAATGCACAATTGAATAAATGCTAATACTACTTAACAACATAGCAGGTACACTACAGAAATAATCATCTCTAAGTGTTCAGGTGTACTACAGCAAACACATTACAGAATTAATGACCAATATTTGATTAGTAACATCATTGTCAAAAATCAAGGTCAGACTTAAAATGACATTCCTGAATCTCATATATGCCATTATTTTAAAGCTTTTTCCTCACAAACCTTTACAGGTGCTGCTAACAGATACCAAGAAGGGAAATTAACATAATTAACAAGTTTCATCTCAATTTACTTTTTCTTTAACCACCTGATTATCAGCCAATAATCTATCGATCAAAGGGAGAAAAAGCTAAGAGGCCTGGATAATTCACTACTCGACCGAATTTCACAGCATGGGAAAAAAGAAGCAAAGAAAAACCCTGTATTCACAAGTCAATTAATAAATAGATGATAGTCTCCATAAATAAACAGAATTCTAAATATGGTTTAAAAAACTTTGGGTATTTAAATTTCTCCCAAATAATGTTTTTAAAGTGTCCGAGTCCCCACAATAAGCAATGTCCCTGCAAGCCCAAGCAGACAGCGGTCGTTAACGCAACAGGTGACGGACCGTCAACATCCTCTCCTCGGGGGGAGGAGCAGAGGCCACAGGTGGAGGGCCGTCAGCATCCTCGGGAGAAGGAACAGACGCCACAGGTGGAGGACCGTCAGCATCCTCTCCTCCTCCCGAGCAGAGGCCACAGGTGGAGGGCCGTCAGCATCCTCGGGAGAAGGAACAGACGCCACAGGTGGAGGACCGTCAGCATCCTCTCCTCCTCCCGAGCAGAGACCACAGGCGGAGGGCCGTCAGCATCCTCGGGAGGACCGTCAGCATCCTCTCCTCCTCCCGAGGAGAGGCCACAGGTGGAGGGCCGTCAGCATCCTCTCCTCCTCCCGAGCAGAGGCCACAGGCGAAGGGCGGTCAGCATCCTCGGGAGGAGGGGCAGAGGCCACAGCCGCCGGCAGCAGGGTTTCAGCCGTGCCCAAACGCAGCGCAGCCGCCGGCGGGGAGTCCTAAACTGTCTACGTCTTTCCCATTTCTACCTGTACACCTGGAAACGACCGCCGCGGCGTAATTCGCCTTTCCTCCGACACCGGGAGCACATCAGCCGCCCCTCCCCAGACGCGGCGAGAAGGTGTCGCAGCGCTAGAAGGCGCACCAGGCGCCCCCCACGGCCAGACCCGCCCTCAGGCCGAGGCGGCCCCCAGACTCCACCCCAGCGGGAGAGCAGACCCCTCCCCTCAGGACGGCCCCAGCCCCGGCGCCCGCCGTACTCACGGAGAGGAGCTCGCGGACGGCCGGCGCCAGGCGGTGCGCACGCTCCCCGCCAGCGCGCGGGCCGAGACCGAGGGCCGCGCCGCCAGCCCGGGCTCTGAGGGCCGGCCGGTGCCGCAGTGCAGGCAGCGCGCCGCCGTGACGTCAGCGCCGCCTGCGCCACCGCTCCCATGGCAACCGCCGCCCCGCCCCCGTGCCTCCTACGCCTGGGCCCTGCGGGGCTGAGGTGCTGCGCCTGCGCAGACGGCGCGCGCGCGCCCGCCCCACCGTGGACCCTCCAACTGCGGCCGGGCACGCGCTCGGGGGCCCGGCAAGGCGGGAGGCGTCGGGGACCGGCCGACGCGGAGAAGCAGACTCGTACCCCCGCGATCGCACCCGCAAAGCCAAGGGTGCTTGCTGCGTGGCGAAGGGAGAGCCGGACTGCAGGCCGGATCGTGCGGAGCGCTGCCCGCGGAGACGGGCCTCGCTGCTCCCCGCCCCGCCTGCCTGGCGCCGCCCCCGAGTGGAGCCCTCCAGACCCACCCCGACGCTCGGCCGAGCGCCGTGCCCTGCGTGCGTTCCTTCGGAGCCCGGCTAGCCAGGCCCCCTCGGCGTCTGCACGCCTGCAGACCCCCTCGTTGTTCTGCAGACCCCGTGGGAGGCAGAGACACCCTGCTCATCCTGCGTCCCTGCCCCCGCCCCGGACGGCTGTCTGGGTGTCCCCACCGCCGTCCTCCCAGGGTTCCGGTTAGACCACTGAGAGTAACCGAAACGCCTCCTGCACCGATCGCGTCCCCTCCACCTGTTTGACACCCAGGGGATGGCCCATCCGGCCCAGCGCCCGCCGCTCCCGCCCACCTGCATCCTGCTCGCCAGGGTCAGCGTGGGGGCCCTCTACCAGGCACCCGACTCCAGTTTTGACCCGGAATTCTGTTCTCCCCCCTGCTCCGACCTCGCTCAAACGGAAATCCGATCATGCCACCCTCCTCTTGAAAACTCTTCAGAGATCCGTAGGATCCTGCGAGACGCCCCACCTCCTGACTGTTTATGTCTCATTGCCTCCTTCCAGTTCTGTGCTGCGGCGGTATGGCGTGACGTGTCCCATGCAGAACGACCCAGGCCTCTCATGCCCCAGATCTTGCGCACATTATCCCCTCTCCCTGAAAATCCTTCCTTGTGAATACTCCTGCGTGTCTCAGCGTGAAATGGTGTCCATCCTTTGAATCTTAGCCATGTTGACTAGCACCTCCAAACGCTCCTGCTGTATATCCTATTATGCTTTGGACACTCATTCTACACGTTATATTTCAATCGTTTACATCGTATTTTAATTTTTCTAGCCTCAGCATCTACCATAGTATCTATCAAATGGTACTTCATGAACATTTGTCAAACGGATAATAGAGGACATATATTGAGCTCCTCCAAGGAGCTGTGCATTGTAGGTGTTTTACGTACTTTTCATTCATCCTCAGAAGTGTGATGTAAGTGCCCACTTTTACATAGAGAGGTTACGACTCTGCTCATTCTCAGTCAGGTATTTTCATTACACCTTCCCCAGCCTATCAGCCTGAATGAGATGTACACCTGTTGCCCTCTCGTACCTGGACCTTCACAATAGCTTGCAGAGGTGTAGTTGGGGGAGGGGGAGGTTGTCAGGGAATGTTTCATAGCGCAAGTGACATTTGAGTAAAGACCTAGAAAATGAGCAGAGTTGTCCAGATTGGGAAGGGCTTCTGGGTAGAGAAAGGTCGAGTACAGCAGGGCTCATTAAAAGAAAGCTTGGCATAATCCAAGAAGTGAAATAAATTCAGCATGGCTGAATGAAAGGTCAAGAATGAGGCTGGGGGGGAGGAAGTAAGGTAAGAGAGAGAAGCAAGTTCTGAAGAGACTCAGTATCCTGAGGTCGTGAGGTACCACGGAAGGGTTTTTCATGGAGTAAAATGATCAAATTTTAACTTCAGAAGGATATCCCTGGCTGTAGTGTGAAAAAATGGATAGGAAGAAAGCAAATCTAAATCCAGGAATATCAGTTAAGATGGTGTTGCTGCAATCCATGTAAGAAATGATGGTGGTATGGGCAAGGGTAGGAGCAGTCAGAGTGGGCAGAAATGCACAAATTCAAGAGATTTTTAGGAGGTAGAAATGTCAGGACTTGGTCATGGATTGATTGGATGGAGGAGTGAGTGATAGGAATGCATGAAAAATGATGACCAGCTCCCCCTCTTCTCCTCGCCAAGTGAAGAAGCGGCAAGCATGTCAGGGCCATGAAGTTTATATGAAAGGGGAGTGAGGAAATAAATACTGAGACTAATGGGAGCTGAGTTTCTCCCTACAGGAGAAGGGAGTTACAAATAGGGAAAGGAGGAGTTCTGGAATGACCCTTGTGGTGGTAATGGATTGGAATCAGATATGTCAGTGTGAACTCACAGTTTTCAATACATACGTAAACACATACAGAAATAAATATAGATAAAAGTGTGTGTGTGTCTGTGTCTCCTTTCTATGTATCTATATATCTTTATCTATCTAGATACATAGATATCTAGAAGTTCTTTATAATCTTGCAATTTTTCTGTAAGTTTAAACGTATTTTAAAATTGCAAAAATATTTTAAAGATACTGAGGTTTCTGGCTTAGGTAACTAGGTGGAGAATGGCTAATTAATTAACAATGGAAAGCCTGGAAGAGCAGGTATGGAGGAAAAAATGTTTAGTTTCACTGGAGTATATCCAGTAAGCAGTTGAGTATATAGTAAACATATCAATGAGCCCCATTCCCACTGGAGAAGGCAGATATGAAGACTGCAAGACTGAGGTCACTCTCCTGGTCCTAGGAGGGACAAGCAATTAAGAGAGTTGTGGTGGTAGTAATAATAAAATTGGCCAGCCATTCATGAAAATAGATTTATGTATTCAAAACATTTAATAAATAATAGAGTTTATTGAATAAAACATAAATGTGGTTCTTATACAAAATGTTTAATCCCCAGTACAGGACGTGCATTCACTGATCAGAACAGATATTGGCCTTACTGCTTGTATTAGTTTGCTAGAGCTGCCATACAAAGGACCACAGACTGGCTGGCTTAAACAACAGAAACTTACTTTCTCACAGTTCTGGAGGTTAGAAATCAGAGATCAAGGCATCTGCAGGGTCAGTGTCTTCCGAGGCCTGTCTCCTTGGCTTGTGGATGGCCGTCTTCTCCCTGTGTCCTCACATGGTCTTCCCTCTGTGTCCTAATCTCTTCTTCTTAGCAAGACATCAGTCATATTGGATTAGGGCCCACCCTAATGACCTAATTTTAATGTAATCAGCTCCTTGAAAGCCTTATCTGTCAATCCGGGCTCATTCTGAGGTCCTGGGGGTTAGGACTTCAATATATGAATTTGTGGGGGACCCAACTCCGTCTCTAATACTGCTGGAGTGGGATTCTGGAGGCATAACAGAATGCAGTGAGTGGACCTTGTTTGGATTCTCCTTCAGAACAAACCGACTGTATAAAGACAAGTCGGAGGCAATCAGAGATTTTTCAATATGGCCTTAGTATTCAAGGTTATTAAGGAATCTTTCTTAATTTCTTAATAGATGAAATAATGGTATTGTGGTTATATAAGAATATGACTTTTTAAAGTAGATAGAATAGAATGACAAGATGTCTGAGATTTACTTTAAAATATTCCAGAAAAAAAGAACAGATTGTGGGGCTGGCCTGGTGGTGTAGTGGTTAAGTTTGTGCACTCTGCTTCAGCAGCCTGCAGTTCTTGGGTTCAGATCCTGGGCGTGGACCTCCACACTGCTCATCAAGCCATTCTGTGGGGGCATCCCACATACAAAGTAGAGGAAGATTGGCACAGATGTTAGCTCAGTGACTATCTTCCTCAAGCAAAAAGAGGAAGATTGGCAATGGATGTTAGCTCAGGGCCAATCTTCCTCAATAGAAGAAAAACCAATAGATTGTGGAAAGATGACACATCATGTATACCTAAATTTTGATGGTTGTTGAAGCTGGCTGATAGATACCTGGTATTTCATTATACTTTTTCTTTGTGTGTTTAGAATTTTCGTAGTAAACAGGAACAGTAAAAGTAGGAAAACTCACATTATAGGGAATTTGACAGATATAGAATCATGGAAAAAAGGAAAAAATACTTAGTACTACTACCCAAAAAGAATCGTAATCAGCCTCTTTCGGCAAATTTCTTTTCAGTCTGTTTTCCATGGATATTCTAATTTTGGTCATACTATATGTAAGATGCTTATTTCTACTTTCTTGACTTAACATTTTGTTATAATTTCATTTCCATGCTATCATGTATGCCATATAAACATCATTAAAAATTCTAACTTTGCTGATAATTTTCATATATGCTCATAGCAAAAATTCAAACAATCATCTAGATATTTATAGTGTAGAAACTGAAAGCCTACCATGTGTTAATCACTGGTAACAGTCTTTCATACATTCTTCCAGACTTTCTTTCATGTATATACCAAATATTCTAAATTATAAAAACAACTTCATACAGCAGATATTGTCCTGCCACCTTGTCTTTGTCCTTTATCAAGTATTATTGTCCTAGAAGGCTTTTTATGTCAGTTCTATACATCTATCTCATTCATTTTAATGGCTTCATACTATATCATTTCTAGTCCAGAGTTTCTCTATCAATTATAATAAATGCCAAAAAGTGATAGGGTGGGATTTTTTTACATTGAGAGCTTTCATATAAGTCTCTCATGTTATTATTAAATTTATTCCTCAGTATTTTATATAATTTTGGTGCTATTTTGAACGCAGTAACTTCTCCTATTATATTTTTTAACTGGTAATTGCACATTTTCTGCTTTTCCTCCTTCCAGGTCTCCTTTGCTAGTTTTGGCTTATCCCCTTGAGCTCTTGATATTGGGGTATCCCAGAGCTAACTTCTTGTATCTCTTCACTTTCTCACTTGGTGATCTCTCCCAGTCCCTGTAGGCCTGTGGTAGTACAGACTACTCCCAAACGTGTCTCCCCAGCCGTTCCTCTCTCCTGAACTTCAAATTTGTTTATCCAAATGCCTACTACCGACAGTCCCCAACTTATGATGGTTTGACTTACAATTTTTTTGACTTCGTGGTGGTGTGGAAGCCACATGCACTCAGTAGAAACTGTACTTGGAATTGTGAATTGTGCTCCTTTCCCGGGCTAGCAATATGCAGTCCAATCCTCTTTCATGATGCTGGGATGCACAACGAGCCCCAGCTCCCAGTCAGCCATCATAGCGTAAACAACTGATACACGTACAACCATTCCATATCCATCCAACCACTCCGTTTTTCACTTTCTGTATCGTATTCAATAAATTACATGAAATACTCAACACTTACTATAAAATAGGCTGTGTGATAAATGATTTTGCCCAGCTGCAGGCTCATGTAAGTGTTCTGAGCACTTTTAAGGCCGGTGAGGCTAAGCTAGAACGTTCAGTAGGTTAGGGGGATTTAATGCTTTTTCAACCTACGATGTTTTCAACTTACAATGGGTTTATCGATTCCTCATCGTAAGTCGAGGAAGATCTGCAGATGTTTTCATTTAGATGTCTCACAGGCATCTCAAACTTAGGTTTCTGACAATGAACTTCTAATCTTCTGCCTCCTCAGACAAACCCCACTTGAAGCTTTCTCTATCTCACGTAATAGCAACTCCATTTTTCCGGTTATTCAAGCCAAATCCAAACACCTTGGAGTAACCTTTGACATTTCTCCTTTTCTTATACCCCATATACAACCTACCAGGTTAGTATAAATTTGACCAAATCCCACGTAGGAGAGGCTCTGTTTATAATTCGGAGAGATGGGTTTTTTTCTACCCAAGTTTTAGCGCAGACCTTCACGCCTCCTTGTCTCCTCTGACCGGTGCAGTCTTCTGAGGGGTCCAGTTTTATGCAAAGCTCTTAATTCCCACAGTGACAACGCCTCCTGTCCTATGTTTTGGGAGGCCATTGCATTCTAGGACTGCAGTTCAGGCTATCAGCAAATGCCCTGGGGTAGAAATGCCTTCAGTCCCCGCTTCCCACCCTTGTTCTGGTTCTCTCTTCTCCTTGGGCCCCTAAGAATTTCCTTTACTCTTCAGGGAGCTCAGGGATGCAATTTAGTCAGCCTTTTTCGCTGATTTTCAGATTTTTTTTTTTGCACAGTATTTCTTTGATATGTTGAGCAAAAAGGAATTCCTTCTCTCTCAACTCTTAATACATATAGCAGGGAATTTTGTGAGTTAATAGTAATTGTCTTGTTATAGTGGTTGTCATTCAAATTTAGCGGATGACTTACAGAAATAATTGAGTCTCCCTTATAAAGTTTCTGTGGGGTGATGTGCTAAGAAAATTCAATGAACCTATAGATATGGGTTAGGTCAGAAGTCACTGAGCTTCCTACAGTGTGTAAAGCTGTTTATAGACTTGTTGTCTACATATGAATACCATTGTATTAGGAAAATGTTTTGATTTAGGTCTCAGAAAGCCCCGTGAAAAACAGGAACTGCTGTAGAGACTAAGGAAAGAATTTTTTAAAAATCCGTTATAGCATATGCTCAGTCTAGGCCTCACAGCAATAAGCACTAGATGGCAGCATATCGAAATATGTCATCGCCTATGCCTAAAACATCCCTGGTAAAGGTGTGTAAGGCCTTATTATTACATTTTATTATGCTCCCATTTGTTATCCAAACCATTTAATTTACTGAAGTTTAATCTACCAGTTTGAATTTATAACAGTTGATGAGATGCATTTGATACCAGGACTGAAAAATATAGTTTCTAGGTTAATTAATATAGAACAGAATGGTGCCCGTTCCACCAGGGTCTGTCTAGCAACACTTACAAGAATCCAGAGTCCATTCCTGTCATTAAAGGCCACTGTCTAGACAGCTCATCTTTTATCTATGACAAGAGGCTCTCTGGTTGGACAAAAGGAACTCTTCAGACACTCATTCCTGTTCCTGAGTTGTAAGGCCCTTTGTGGCTGCTAATGCTTAAATTTTCATCTTATTAGTCAAATAGCATCTATTAACTATTGAGAACTAGCTTCAGCCCTCTTACAAAGTGTGAAAATAGGGGCTTCCCAAGCCCTGTTGTGAGTAATTACTGGGCCTCCTTGTCTGAGGGACTCAGGTCAGACATCTTTACCACAAGTGAGAAGGGACTTTCCTTGTTTTCACACTTAAGATTGGTTTTTAAGGTATAATTAGTATGTAAAACAAAAAAAGCATAATTTTTGCATGTAATTTACCTTCATGACCCCATTTTTCCTCTACTTAGCTAATTTATAATTTCATGTCGTTTAAAATTTTTAGGATAGCTCATTATTAAAGTATGGTGTTACTAGTGCAGAAGGACTTACAAGGGAAAATGACAAATTCCTGGTTCACTGCTTTCTTCCCACATTGCTGCTCCTGAGAGCAGACCCCTCAAACAGGTTCTGGTTTTTCTTCTGGTGATAACCTCTCCATCTCTTATCACTAGTTCTTAATTCATCAGCTTTAAATATTGCCTTAACCTACTGCTAAGAGAGATGATTTAATTCATTTGCACTGCCTTCTACTTTCCTATCCATCTCTGCCCAATGAAGTCACCCAAGGAGGTAGTGGAATTAGCAGAGAAGAGGACAGACTCTGGAACCCACGTCCACCAGTTACTGGCGGTGTGACCTTAGGCAAGTTACTCCATCTCTCTGCCTCTTTTTCCTTATCTGTAAAATGGAGATAGTAATAGTCGCCTCCTCAGAGGATTATTATGAGGACAAACAGGTCCATCCACTTAGAACTCTAAACAAGCGTTCTTACTGTATTTGATTTCTCATTTGGTTATCCTTGTAACTGTAAATAATCTACCCACCCCTTTATTTTTGACCAACTATGTGTGGTATCTTTTGTCACTGCACTTTGTAAGATGAAGATACTGGCACCTTACACTTGCCTTCCACTCTCTCCCCTTTCCACATCTCAATCTCACCTCCCATCTTTTCCACCTCTTAACTGGTTGTCCTATTTTCTGGGAGGCTTTCTCAACTTTATCTTTTAACCATATGTTGAAAATTTTGCTTCAGCAATCTGAGAATTTCACCTGATCTCTGGTGTTTATTTTTATAGGATTTTGAAGATTCAATATCTTATTGACTCTTGTATTAGTCAGGGTCTGGTCAGGAGACAAAAATTACCACCTTTGTAATTCAAATAGGGAAAATAATTGTGCACTAAGTAAACTGTGAATTAAGTAAAAGATGTACTAACTTCTAAAAGGAATGAAAGAGAACTGTAAGTTATGCAGAGGTAGTAACTGCAGAGAGCAGCTGTTGCTCCTGGGCTTGAGAGAAAAGTGAAGGAGGAGGGACCTTGGAAGCTCCGAGGAGGAGGCCCAGAGGTGGAGATTCGGACGTCTGAGGAGTGGGCAGTTGTCTAGGAGCTGAGGCAAGCACAGGCAGGACCCCTGTTCCACCGTTAGAAAAAAAAAATTCCAGAAGAAGCACTTCCTCCCCTAGGACCTCTCTGTGCCCCCTCAGTGCCCTCTATCGGCAGGGCCTCGGTCTAGCCAGCGAGCAAAGCCCAAACGCTGACAGTAGAGTCCACTTTCAGTATCACCAGCCCAGAGAAGAGGGATGAGCTTGGAGCTGAGAGGCAATAAATTAATAACTGGCGTAACTATTTCGGGGTCTATCAATACGTAGACTACCTTCCTCTTTTTGTTGTTCTCTCCCATTTCTTGAATTATTTCCACTTTCTCTGTGGATTTTTTTCCCTGTTTATGTCTGGGGTTCCTTCATTTGTTAAAATAAGGCGATGAGAAGCAGATTGAGAGCTCTGTGCTTGTGGACTGGGCTTGCCAACTGGTCAAGTTTGCTTTAGGGAGCTGGGCTGGGGAACAACCGCATCGGCTGCCCTGCTTCTGTCCAGACAGTGCAGTGGCCATGGAGAAGAACCTTCCAATTTTTGCTCGAGTAGTAAATACCTAGCTGCTGGTCCTTCTACTTTTGGGGCTGAGGGAGCGGTAGGAGGGGCAATTATAACTTAGATTCACTTTCAATTGATTCTCCCATTTTTAACTCCACCTTCCACTTGTTGCTTCCAATTGGTGTTTTCTGAGCTTCTCTGTATTTCTGCAAGGCCAATTTTCTCAGCTTCTTTAGAAACCACTTGCTTTAATTTCTTATGACTGTCATAACAGATTAATACAAACTTGGTAGCTTAAAACAACAGAAATCTATTTCACGGTTCTGGAGGCCAGATGTCCAAAATCAAGATGTTGGCAGGGCCATGGCTCCCCCCCCCCACCCCCCAACACCCAGGGCTCCTGCTCCTGTGGGCTGTTGGCATTCCTTGGCTTGTGGCCACATCCCTCTAGTTTCTGCCTCTGTCTTCATAGCCCTTCTCTTCTATCTGTGTAATCTCCCTCTGCCTCATTCTTATAAGGATGCTTGTCACTAGATTTAGGACCCACCCAGAAAATCCAGGATGATCTCCTCATCGCAAGATCGTTAGCTTTATTACATCTGGAAAGACCCTTTTTCCAAATAAGGTAAGATTCACAGGTTCTGGGGACTAGGACGTGGACATACCTTTTTGGGGACCACTATTCAACTCACTATACCACTCTTCTAACTGCTACTCTCTTTAAGAAAGTTGATGCCATTCCTTGTCTGCTGATGGTCTACTTTCTGCCTTCTTTATTGATTTTGTGTATATATTCATATATATTTTTGTGTATATCTATTTATATATATGCCTGTGTTTTCTTTATAACTATTTCCTGGATTATTAGGAAGAAGAGAAGATAAATGTTTGTGGTCAGTTTACAATCTTGACTTTGGCATAATTTATTTCAGAAGAATTTTTACTAGGTAGTTTCTGAATAAAATCAAATTAAGCTAACGTCTGGGAAAGCAAGGAACAGATAAACTAGGTTACGTAAAAGAGTTCAATTAATACTTTATGTTTCTCTCTCTCTCTCTCCCTCTTTTTTTTCCTTTGTGTCTTAATCTTTTTCAACCTCTTCCATCATGATCCCCCAAATATTCAAATCCTTCATTTTTCCAGCATAACAATAAGCATTCAGCAGTTTATCTAACACCTCTATTTAAGATAGGAACCAAATAATAGAAAAGAAATGTTATTATGCAAAACAGACGATTATGATATTTTGCTGGCTGTTATCTTTTCAAGTATTTTCAGTTCTTTCTCATGATTATGACCCCAATTTTCTTTCTGACTAGTGATAGCAATAGGTGGCATATATGCTGCTTACTTCTTCAAACTTGCTGTTGGCCAGGATCACTAATGGTCATATCATTTGTTCTCAATAAACCTGGGCACAGATTCAGAATTGTTTTCCATACATAATCCATGTAGTCACTTGGAATGCACTGGAGCTGGCATGTAAGTTGGAAATTGTTTCCCATCTCTGCTCTAAACTCTCTACCTTACAGATCTCATGACTCCAATATATTTTATCACTGGAGATCTCTCCCAATGTTATTATTTTGGTATGTCTTCTGCTCTAACCAAGCAGTTAGAGAACACAGTACAATGTAGTTCAAAGAACACTGGATCAGGAGCCAAAAGGATTGAGTTCTAGTTTTCATGCTATGATAATTATTTGTTTTATGTTGGATAAATTCTCTGTCCTTCAAGATCTCAGTTTTCTCACTTGAGCAATAAAGCAATTGCATTGTTATAATTTCTAAGATACTTTCCAGAAATCTTTTCATATCAAGCGCCCAACTAGATATTTCCACTTAAATGGTCCATCATCACCTGAAACTCAACATGTTGAAAATTTTAACTCAATGCTCTAAAAGCATCTTTGCCTCTTAGATTCTGTATGTCTGGTGATTTGCACTCTAAACTCAAAATCTTTTGGTTGCTTTTAATTCTTCTCTTTCATTTGCCTTCTATATTAATCTCTCACAGAGTCCTGTAAATTCTTCCTTAGAAAACCTTTGTGTTGATCCCCATTACTTTGCATATCAACTGTCACTACTCCAACCTAAGAATTTATGTCCCCAATAAACTTGATCTCTTTGGCCTTCAATTCACCTTATATAACCTTATAAATTCAATATCCTTGTTTATTTTCAGGAAGTGACTCTCCTACTCAAAATCTTTGGTGATTTTTCCCTGCCAATATGATAAAATCAGAACTTCTTGGTCTGCAATTCATACCCTTCCACATCCTGCCTGTGATCTACTCTTGTTAATCTGAAACCAGGTGACTGCTTCTCTTGGTCGCCTCTTCCACCCACTGTCTATCATCACTCAGCTACCAACCTTCTCAGGGCAAATACTCAAGAAAGAGAATTTGGTTTGTCCAGTCCAGCTTCTAAAGTCTGCTGTCCACCTCCAGTTTAATTAGTCATAACAGGGGACAGCAAGGACTACGAGTGAAGAAGGAAACTTCTCTGAGAAGGGAGTATGGTAGGAGAGTATAATCTTCAAATTAGACATTATGTAAGGACCACAACTGAAACTATAGGAAATCCAAAGTGTAAATAAAACATCTAAATCAGATACAGAGCATCTGATCATCAGAAATCTTTTCTTCTTCTTTTCAAGCTTCCATCACTGAGCATAAGGTCTGTTGGTCAGAGAACTTGGGGTCATGCTAGAAGTTATACATATGACCACACTCTAAAGTTAGACAAACATAAGTTTGAAATACATTTCATATATTAGCTATCTATCCTTAATCTAAGCATATCACGGTTTACTCATATGTAAAATGAGATGATAATAATTGCCAGCATTTTGAGTTCTTACTGTGTTCTGGGCACTAGGACGTCTTTCATATAGTAACTGATTAATCCTTGCAGTCCCATAAAGTACGTCCTAGTTTACAGATAAGCAGACTAAGGTCCAGGGAAGCTGAGCACTTTGCCCATGACGGCTCATATGGATGGAAACTCAGTGTTGGAACTCAGGAAGTCAGATTCCGGAACCTGGATTCTTTGTCACTGCACAGTATTAGTGTCTGACAAATAGAGTTTTATCAACGTTAGCTGTTGTTATATTAATTGCTGCCCATTTTACCTACTAAGTGTCCATTCCATTCCCTCCACATCCACACATCATGTTTCACCTGGATGATGAAGAAGCCCCCGGGAGCAGAAGGTCTCATCCTTCAATCCAACCTGCTCACGATTTTCCAAGGCACTGTAGCATGTCACTGCCCCGCTCAGAATTTGTCGATGGCTTGCCTCCACTACCTGATACATGTGGCTTACAGTGAGCCTCCCCAGCTCCATCATTCCTCTCTCATCCCCTCCTCAGAAACACTATACTTTATGTGGTTCCTGAAAGACGTCAGGCTCCCCATGTTTAACAGAGGCGCATACCATTTGGTCTTGTAATTTTGCATATTATTTTCTGTGGCTGGAGTGCTATCACCTTCTTTGTCCACCTGTCAAAATCCTATTTCTCTTTCAAGTCTCCCTGCAAATGCCTCCTCTCCTTTGACACAGTCCCTGATCCCCCAGAGAATGCTTATGCTGTGCTCCAATGCCTTTGAACACTCGTCCCACCTTGCATTTGTAAATATAATGAACACTAGTAATTCTATATCCCTCCTGTATGATAAGTCTTCTCAGGCTGCTGTAACAAAAATACCAACACTGAGTGGTTTATAAACAACATAAACTTATTTCTCACAGTCTGGAGGCTGGGAAGTCCAAGATCAAGGTGCTGGCAGATTCGGTGTCTGGTGACATCCCACTTTCTGGTTGCAGGCAGCCGTCTTCTTCCTGTGTGCACACATGACAGAAGAGACAAGGTTGCTCTCTGGGGCCTCCGTTATAAGAGCACGAATACCACTTATGAGGGCTCCACGCTCATAACCGATTCACCTCCCAAAGGCTCCCCCTCCTAACACCATCACATTGGGCATTAGGGTTTAACACGTGAATTTTGAGGGGACACAGACATTCAGTCTGTAGCAGGTACCTTGAGAGTTATGGTGATGGCTGCCCATTTTTGTATTTCCAGCGTCTACCACAGTGCTCTGCACACAATAGGCACTAACTAATTACGTTTGACTGAATTTCATTCTCTCCATACCACTTCGCAAATGTGTAGAATGAGCCCTGTTCCTCTTATCTCTGGGCCTGTGCAGATTCTCCTGTCTCCCAGGAACTCCCTTCCTCCTTGCAAGTGTACCTTCTGCTAAGTGTATGTCTGACTGACTTCTGGCAAGCGCCCCCATCTGTGGGCTGAGTGAGGTGAGGTGCTGGGCCATCTCTCAGTTCCCTCCCCCTTGTGCATTTATCACACTGCATCTTTCCACTTCTTTGTCTGCCCCACTAGGATATAGGCTCCTTGGGCAATATCTCTTGTTCACTTTTGTGTCTTCAAGACAGTGCCTTGCATATTAGAGGTGTTGTTTTGGGGAGATCCTATGAAAAATCTTCAAATAGATTCCAAGATCCCACGCACTGCCTAAGTAATGATGTTTCCTTCTGATGCGAGCAGATGAATCTAATATACTATAGTCATTGTTTTTTTTCCATTGGGTTCATAATAGTTTCCATCAGTGTGAGATTTCAGTTGTACATTATTTCTTTTTTTTTTCTTTTTTTTAAAGATTGGCACCTGAGCTAACAACTGTTGCCAATCTTCAATTTTTTTCCCTGCTTTTTTCTTTTTCTTCCCAAATCTCCCCAGTACATAGTTGTGTATTTTAGTTGTGGGTCCTTCTAGTTGTGGCATGTAGGACGCCACCTCAACATGGCCTAACGAGCAGTGCCATGTCTGCGCCCAGGATCCGAACCCTGGGCCACCGAAGTGGAGAGTGTGAACTTAACCACTCTGCCATGGGGCTGGCCCCTACATTATTTCTTGACTGTCACCACATAAGTGCTCCCCTTCACCCGCTATTCCTCCCCCACCCCCCTTCCCCTGGTAACTGCTGAACTGTTTTCTTTGTCCCAGTACTTGTTTATATTCCACATATGAGTGAAATCATCTGGTGTTTGTCTTTCTCAGGCTGGCTCATTTCTCTTAGCATAATTCCCTCCAGGTCATTCCGTCTTATTGCAAATGGGATGAATTTGCCTTTTTTCTGGCTGAGTAGTATTCCATTGTATATATAAATACCACATCTTCTTTATCCAATCATCAGTCAGTGGGCACTTGGGTTGCTACCATGTCTTGGCTATTATGAATAGCGCTGCAATGAACATAGGGGTGCATATGTTACTTTGGATTGTTGATTTCAGACTGTTTGGGTAGATACCCAGTAGTGGGATAGCTGGGTCATATGGTAGTTCTATCTTTATTTTTTTGAGGAATCTCCATACTGTTTTCCATAGTGGCTGCACCAGTTTGCATTCCCACCAGCAGTGTGTGAAGGTTCCCTTCTCTCCACACCCTCTCCAACATTTGTTATTTTTAGTCTTCATGATTATAAACATTTTAACAGTTGTAAGGTGGTATCTTAGTGTAGTTTTGATTTTCATTTCCCTGATGATTAGTGATGCTGAACATTTTTTCATGTGTTTATTGGCCATCTGTATGTCTTCTTTGGAAAAATGTCTGTTCATCTCCTCTGCCCACTTTTTGATTGGGTTGTTTGCTTTCTTATTGTTCATTTGTGTGAGTTCCTAATATATTATGGAGATTAACCCCTTGTCAGACATATGATTTGCAAATATTTTCTCCCAATTGGTGGGTTGTCTCTTTGTTTTGATCTTAGTTTCTTTTGCCTTGCAGAAGCTCTTTAGTCTGATGGATTCCCACTTGTTTATCTTTTCTTTTGTTTCCCTTGTCTGAGAGGACGTGGTATTTGAAAAGATCCTTTTTAGCTCGATGTCAAAGTGTGTAGTACCGATGTTATCTTCCAGGAGTTTTATGGTTTCAGGACTTATCTTCAAGTCTTTGATCCATTTTGAGTTTATTTTTGTGTATGGTCTGAGATAGTGGTCTATCTTCATTCTTTTGCATGTGGCTGTTCAGTTTTCCCAACACCATTTATTGAAGAGACTATCTTTTCTCCACTGTATGTTCTTGGCACCGTTGTCAAAGATTAGCTGTCCGTAGATGTGTGGCTTTATTTCTGGGCTTTCAGTTCTTTTCCATTGATCTATGTGCCTGTTTTTGTAGCAGTGCTATGCCATTTTGGTCACTATGGCTTTGTAGTACATTCTGAAGTCAGGGATTGTGATACCTCCAGCTTTGTTCTTTTTCCTCAGGATTGTCTTAGCAATACGGGGTCTTTGGTTGCCCCATATGAATTTTAGTATTCTTTGCTCTATTTCCGTGAAGAATGTCATTGCGATTCTGATAGGGATTGCATTGAATCTGTAGATTGCCTTGGGTAGTATGGACATTTTAACTATGTTTATTCTTCCAATCCATGAGCAAGGAATCTCTTTCCATCTCTTTAAGTCATTATCAATTTCTCTCAGTGACGTCTTATAGTTTTCATTGTATAAATCCTTCACGTCCTTGGTTACATTTATTCCTAGGTACTTTATTTTTTTAGTTGCAAATGGAATTATATTCTTGAGTTCTCTTTCTGTAAGTTTGTTATTGGAGTATAGAAAAGCAGCTGATTTTTTGTAAGTTTACTCTGTGCCCTGCAACTTTACTGTAGTTGTTAATTATTTCTATTAGTTTTACAATGGATTTTTTGGGGTTTTCTATACATAAGATCATGTGGGCTATTCAGATTGTCTGTTTCTTCATGACTCAGCTTTGGGAGGTTGTCTTACAACCTTTTAGTCTAAGAATTTATCCATTTCCTCTAGGTTATCCATTTTGTTGGCATGTAGTTTTTTGTAGTATTCTCTTATAATCCATTGTATTTCTATGGAGTCTGTTGTTATTTCTCCTCTTTCATTTCTGATTTTGTTTATTTGAGTTTTCTCTCTTTTTTTCTTTGTAAGTCTGGCTAGGGGTTTGTCAATTTTATTTATCTTCTCAAAGAACTAGCTTTTTGTTTCATTGATCCTTTCTACTGCCTTTTTTGTTTTGATAGCATTTATTTCTGCTCTGATTTTTCTTATTTCTCTCCTTCTTCTGACTTTGGGCTTTGTTTGTTCTTCTTTTTCTAATTCAGTTAGGTGTAATTTGAGATTGCTTAATTGGGATTTTTCTTATTTGTGAAGGTGAGCCTGTATTGTGATGAATTTCCCTCTTAATACAGCTTTTGCTGCATCCCATATGAGTTGGTATGGCATGTTATCATTTTCATTTGTCTCCAGATATTTTTTGATTTCCCCTTTAATTTCTTCAATGATCCATTGCTTGTTCAACAGCATATTGTTTAGTTTCCACATCTTTGTCCCTTTTTCAGCTTTTTTCTTATAATTAATGTCTAGCTTTATAGCATTATGATTGGAGAAGATGCTTGTTATTATTTCAATTTTTAAAAATTTATAGAGGCTTGCCTTGTTTCCCAACATATGGTCTATCCTTGAGAATGTTCTGTGCACACTTGAGAAGAATGTGTATTCTGTTGTTTTTGGATGAAGTGTTCTATATATGTCTATTAAGTCCAACTGGTTTAGCTTTTTATTTAATTCCACTGTTTCCTTGTTGATTTTCTGTCTGGATGATCTGTTCATTGATGTGAGTGGGGTGTTGAGGTCCCCTACTAGTATGGTGCTATTTTTAACATCTTCTTTTAGGTCTGTTAATAGTTGCTTTATGAACTTTGGTGCTCCTGTGTTGGGTGCATAGATATTTATAAACGTTATTTCTTCTTGATGGAGTATCACTTTGATCATTATATATTGCCCCTTTGTCTCTCTTTCCCTGTCTTATCTTGAAGTCTACTTTGTCTGCTATAAGTATTGCGACACCTGCTTTCTTTTGTTTGCCATGAGCTTGGAGTATTGTCTTCTACCCCTTCACTCTGAGCCTGTATTTGCCATTGGAGCTGAGATGTGTTTCCTGGAGGCAACAAATTGTTGGATCTTGTTCTTTAATCCATCTTGCCACTCTGTGTCTTTTTATCGGAGGTTCAATCAGTTTACATTGAGGGTGATTATTGATGTATGAGGGTTTAATGCTGTCATTATATCGCTCATTTTCTGATTTTCCTGCATTTCCTTTGTTTCTTGTCCTGTGTGTTTTGGTCTATTCATGGAATCATGCAGTTTTTTATGATGTGTTTCTTTGTTTTTTCCTTATTTATTTTTTGTGTCTCTGTTCTGATTTTTAGTTTACTGGCTACCCTGAAGTTTACAGTCAGAATCTCTTGTATAACATAGTCTATTTTCTGGTGGCCTCTTATTTCCTTAGTCTAAACTGATTCAGTCCCTTTCCTCTTCCCCTCCAAAGTTATTATTCTCATATTTATTCCAACTTGTGTTGTGAGTTTGTGGTTAAAGTGACAAGATAGTCTGTGTTTTTGGTGTTTTCCTTCCCTTTAGCCTAATGCTATAGTTGAATATTTGCTATTCTATTCTGGTTCTGTCTTTCTATTTGTCTCCTTACTCTGTGTTTTGTGGCCCCCTTTCTCCCTTTTTTTCTTTTTTCAGGTATGAGGCCCTTTTTGAGGATTTCTTGTGGGGGCAGGGCAAGTCTCATGGCTATGAAGTCCCTTAACTTTTGTTTGTCTTGGAAAGGTTTAATTTCTCCCTCACATCTGAAGGACAGAGTATTCTTGGCTGAAGATTTTTATCTTTTTTTTTTTTTTTTAAAGATTTCTTTTTATTTTTTCCTTTTTCTCCCCAAAGCGCCCCGGTACATAGTTGTATATTTCTTCGTTGTGGGTCCTTCTAGTTGTAGCATGTGGGATGCTGCCTCAGCGTGGTCTGATGAGCAGTGCCATGTCCGCGCCCAGGATTCGAACCAACGAAACACTGGGCCGCCTGCAGCGGAGCGCGCGAACTTAACCACTCGGCCACGGGGCCAGCCCCAAGATTTTTATCTTTTAAAGTTTTGAATATGTCATTCCACTCTCTCCCAGCTTATAAGGTTTCTGCAGAAAAATCTGCTGAAAGTCTGATAGGGGTTCCTTTATAGATTATTTTCTTCTGCCTTGCTGCCCTGAGTATTCTTTCTTTGTCATTCATTTTTGCCAGTGTTACTACTACATGCCTTGCAGTAGGCCTTCTGACATTGACAAATCTAGGAGATCTGGAAGCTACCTCCACACACATTTCCCTCTCATTCCGTAGATTTGGGAAGTTCTCTGCTATTATTTCTTTGAACATACTTTCTGTTCCATTCTCCTTCTCTTCACCTGCTTGAATACCTATAATTCTTATGTTGCATTTTCTCATTGAGTCAGATATTTCTTGGAGACCTTCTTCATTTCTTTTTAGTCTTAGTTCTCTCTCCTCCTCTGTCTGGAGCATTTCAACATGTGTATCTTTAATTGTGCTGATTCGCTTCTCTATGATGTCCACTCGAGCATTCAGGGAATCTCTATTTTGTTTTATCTCTTCCACTGTGTCTTTCATCTCTAATATTTCTGATTGATTCTTCTTTATAGTTTGAATTTCTTTTGTGAAGTACCTCCTGAACTCATTGAATTGCTTCTCTGTATTCTCTTTTACCTCATTGAGTTTTTTGATGATAGCTATTTTGAATTCATTGTCATTTAGTTTACTTATTTCTGTGTCCTCAGGACTGAGTTCTGGGTACTTGTCCATTTCTTTCTGGTCTGGAGATTTGGTGTAGTGGCTGATGTTGGAAGGACAGGTCTTTCCCATTCTGATATTATTCAGTTGCAGTTACAGCCTATTGCCACTGGGTGGGGGTTGAGAGCCCGTATTCCAAGCCCTCTGCCTTCAGTGGTGCTGGTCGGAGGAGGGGCGCTTTCTCTCGTGTGCAGTTCTGGGTTTCTCAATCAGCTCTCGCTGTCTGGTCTCCTGGGATCTTGGCTTGATGAGGTCACCCCGAGCAAAAGCTTTCATCAGTTGTAGGGCTTCCCTCTAGGCTGCAAGGGCCCTAGGGAGTCCTGGGGGATCCCATGGACACATGACCCCTCCGCTACTCCTTCCCTCATGGAGACTCCCATGGCAGCGACTGCAGTCTGTAGGAGAGGGAGCAAAGATCTCTCTTACCCTGTTCCAGCTCCTCCGAGGGGGTCTCCAGCCTCTCTGCCCTCCATCATGTGGCTGCGTGTCTCTGAGGGGTTTTTGTGCTTTTAGGGTATTTTCTTTTGGAATATGGTTGTTCCTTTTTGTTGTATGTTGGATGGGAGAGAGTCCTGGGCAAGTTCAGTCCACCATGATGCTGACATCACCCCCTAGACATTGCTTTTAAAGTAAGTGAGGCAAAGGTGCCCATGCCCTTTTATGAAAGATATCAGCATAAAGGGAGAATAATAACATTCATAAATCTTTTGCTTCAAGTTTTTCTTCAGAAACCTGCACGTGTACCTTTTTTTCTTTTTTTTGGATATATCTATTTCCATAGCCAGTTTAGGGAAAAAATTGAACTGAAATTTGAAGTTTTATATACTAATTAAGGCAAATAAAAGTAATATATTTCACCACAGGCTCCAATTCCTGCTCTGGAGAAGAGGTCAGCACATCGTCTCCATGTAGTGGAGCATACTGGAAGGTCCCATAAGCTGGGGGCTAGTGCCATCTGTGGGCTGCTCCTAAACAGGCTGAATTTCCCCGAAAGCAGATCTGAGAAGACTTGTATATAGAAGGTTTATTCGGAAGGGCTCTTAGGGTCTTTGCCTGGGGCTGGGGGTTGGTGAAGAAAGCAGGATTGGGTGAAGGAGAGATTGAGCTAGAATGATGTCATGATAAAGACCTCAACTGGTCCTATAGGGAGGTCTGGAGCTGGGATGACCCTAGCATTGAGGCAAAGGGAGCTGTGCCTTTCTGCCCCTGCATGAACCAGTCTCCTGGCCCCACTCCACTGCAACTTGGTGGGGATGAGGGTTCTTTCTTTAGCTGAGGTCAGTGCCCAAGGAAGAATCGGATAGGAGCTGAGGGTGCCAACAGTTGCCACAACTGGAGGAATGAATGCTTCAGTCTTGAAGGGATGGCTGGAGATCTGAGCTGTGAACTCTGTATCCTACAGCTCCTAGTCACTTAGTGAGAATATCCAGTTTTGAGGTTCAGAACCATTAGGAAAATTCAAAATTCTCACCTACATGGAAATGGAGGGCTGAAAGCAGAATAGGTACAGCAGATCCTGGTATTCACTTTCAAGTTCATCTTTTCCTTCTTTCTTGCTCTTCAAACTTGGTCAGTTGTTCCCTTTCTATGTAGCCATTGGCTCGGGGAGAGTGACTCAGATTCCCTGTCTCTTTTCCCTTGAGAATCAGTTACTGATTACTGACAGGGACTCAGTAGATCTGATTACTCTTAGCCAATCACAATAATTCTATCTTGCTCTCCAGAGACTGGATTAAGAAGAGGCATGTGATCCTTCTGGCCAATGAAAGATAAGGAGAAGTCAACTGGGGTTGCCTCTCAGAAAAGCTTACTTTTAAAAAGAAACATGTTTGAAGAAACAGTGACATTATTCTGACTCTGAATGTGGCTGGATGAAGAAGTGATGTTTAGAGCTGCTGCAGCCACTTGGGCCATGAGGGGAACCAGCAGAAAATGACAAGCCAGGATGCTAAAGATGGCAGAATGAGAAGGTGGCAAGAGTTTGGTCCTTGATGCTGTTGGGCTACTGAATTAACCAACTCTGCAACTCCATGTGTTAGTCAGGCTTCTCCAGAGAAACAGAATCAACAGGATATATATGTATTCAATGTATAGTTTCATACATATGTTTCCATATATATGTACACACACATGTGTATATATATATATGCATGTGTATATATGTTTATTATAAAAAATTGGCTCATGTGATGATGGGGGCTAAGTTCCAGAATCTGCAGGTGGCAAGCTGGAGATCCAGCAGGGCTAATGGTGTAGTTCCAGTCTGAGTCCAGAGGCCTGAGAACCAGGAGAGGTGATGGTGTAGTTTAATCCAAAGGACAACAAGCTCAAGACCCAGGAAGAGCCAATGTTTCAGTTTGAGTCTGAAGGCAGGAAAAAGCCAACGTCCCAGCTTGACAGCAGTAAGGCAGGAGGAATTCCCTTTTATATAAGTGAGGGTCAGCCTTTTTATCCTATTCAGGCCTTCAACAGATGGGATGAGGCCCACCCACATTAGGAAGGACAACCTGCTTTACTCATTGATTGATTTAAATGTTACAGTCGTCCAAAAACACCTTCACAGAGAAGCCCAGAATAGTGTTGGACCAAATATCTGGGTACCTTATGGTTCAGTCAAGTTGACACTTAAAATTAACCATCACAAGTTCACCCCTTGTCAACTTGGCACTCATGCATCTCCTTAAACCATACTTAATCTCCAAATAAAGATGATAACAAGGTCATAATTCCACCTGAAAGTACATGTAGCCTGCATACGACTGAAAACGCACTAACCTCTTCCCTAGAAGATGAGGTAAAGTGATGTTTCCTTTTCTCCCTGATATCCTGTAACTTCAATACTATGATATAAAATTAACAATACTTAAATGTTATGATATAAAGTCAATACATCTTATGTTACATGATAAGGGAATAATAGAGGGAAGAAAATAAGGATATTTTATATATATACATATATATACACACACAAACATATTCACAACCAAATAAGAAGGAAATATGACAATTACCGTCCTCATTTCTGTAACTGGTCACATGGTTGTAGCTGGTTATTTATAACTACCTTTTCTACTACCTGTTCTATATTCCTGTTGCCTTTACCAAGCATCTTAGTTGGTCATGGTTGTTTACCTGATGAGGTGATCAAAACCTTCATTCTTGAAGGGTCTGAGCTGTTAGCAGTCCTGCCTGGATTGGGTTTTCATAGTTTTCCATTGATTTTTTTTTTTTTAAAGATTTTATTTTTTCCTTTTTCTCCCCAAAGCCCCCCGGTACATAGTTGTGTATTCTTCGTTGTGGGTTCCTCTAGTTGTGGCATGTGGGACGCTGCCTCAGCGTGGTCTGACGAGCAGTGCCATGTCCGCGCCCAGGATTCGAACCGACGAAACCCTGGGCCGCCTGCAGTGGAGCGCGCGAACTTAACCACTCGGCCATGGGCCAGCCCCAGTTTTCCATTGATTTTAATTACAAAGCATGGGAACACTAAGGGATCTCTATTCCATACATACTCTTCCTTCCTTCTGTGGTAGGGTAGCAGACCAATTTCCTCTTGGTTATCAGAATCAATCACCCAAGACAACACAGACTCCCTTCTTTGCCTGTTGATTCAGAGACACAAGGAATCAAAAGTGTCTGGGCACTCATCTTAACTTCTAGTTCAATGGAATCATTGTTGTGTCTCCTAGTGCGAGCATTCCTCCCTTTGGAACTAAGCCCTCTACGCCAGCAGAGCATAAAGCAAGAACAGAAAGGAAAAATTTTGCTAGTGGGTCACTAAGAGTAATAATGAGTGGTGCCACTCCCATTTCCACTCTGTGATTTCTGGACCTGTGAATTCCGTCCATGGGAGAAGCAGTACCATACATTGAACACTGATTCGGAGCATACACAGCCTTCCAGAGAACCTTGTCTCAGCCCTGCAAGGTATTGGCACCTAGTTACTGCTATATCTGAGTCTTCAAAAGGCTGTTCCATTGTTCTAGAAAGCCAGTTGCTTTAGAATGGTGGGGAACATGATAAGACCAGGGAGTTCCATGAGCATGGGGCCCATGGCCACACTTCATTTGCTGTGAAGTTAGTTCCGTGATCAGAACCAATGCCATGTGGAGTACCATGGTGGATAAGACATTCTGTAAGTCTGCAGTTGGTAGTTTTGGCAGAAGCATTGCATTAAGGGAAGGCAAATCTATATCCAGAGTTAAGTATCTATTCCAGTAAGAACAAAAGGCTGCCCCTCCCATGATGGAAGGAGTCCAATGTACTCAACCTGCCCCCAAGTAGCTGGCTGATTACCGCAGGGAATGGTGAGGTGTCAGGGACTCAGTGTTGCTCTCTGCTGCTGGCAGGTTGGGCACTCAGTGATGGCCATAGCCAGGTCAGTCTTGGTGAGTGGAAGTCCATGGTGCTGAGCCCATGCATGACCTCCACCCCTGCCACCATGGCCACTTTGTGCATGAGCCCATTGGGTGATGACAGGGGTTGGCTGGGGAAAGAGACTGACTGGTAGCCACAGAACAGATCATCTATCTACTCTATTATTAAAATCTTTCTCTGCTGAGGTCACTCTTCGGTGAGCATTCACACAGGACACAAATATCTTCATGTTTTTTGCCCTTTCCCAGAGCTCTATCCTCATATTTCTTCCCCAGATTTCTTTGTCACCAATTTTCTAATCATTTTCCTTCCATGTCCCTGGCCATCCAGCCAAACCAGTGGCCACAGCCCCTGAATCAATATAAAATTGCACATCTGGTCATTTCTTCTAAGCAAAGAGAACTATCAGGTGCGCCACTCGAAGTCCTGCCCACTGGGAGGATTTCCCTTCACTGCTGTCCTTCAGGATGTCCCAGAGAGGGGCTGTAGTACTGTCACGGTCCACTTGTAGGTAGTGCCTGCATATCGAGCAGAACCATCTGGAAATGAGACCTGAGTCTACTCTTCCTCAGTCAGTTGATCGTAGGGAATGCCCCCTGAGGCCATAGGTGCAGGCTGGGAGAGAGAAGGCAGTGTAGCAGAAGCAAGGACCCTGGGCATTTGGGCTACCTCTTCATGTAACTTACTTATGCCTTCAGGCCTGCTTGGGCCCAGTCATGTGTACACCACTTCCATTTGATGATGGAGTGCTGCTGTGCATGCCCAACTTTACAGCTTCACAGCTAAGATGACACCCAGCTCACGATGGGCAGCTCAGGTCGCCTGGTAACTTGGTGGCCCATGATGGACCATTCGGTCTCTAGTGAGGCTCATTATAAGTCCAAGAGCTGTTTCTGAAAAGGAGAGTAGTCATCTGTGGAGGATGGCAGGACTTTGTTCCAAAATCCTAAGAGCGTGCGCTGTGATTTACTTACAGGTTCCTGCCAAAGGCTCCAAACAGCATCCCCTATGTGCCACTGATACTTCAAGCACCCTTGGATCTGCTGGGTCATATGGCCCAAGTGGCAGAGCAGCTTTTATGGCAGCACGGACATCTTGCAGAGCCTTCTCTTACTTTGGGCACTACTCAAAATTATCAGCTTTTCAGTTTTCTCAGTAAGAAAGCTGGACTTCATACGCCTCTACTCTATAAAGGACCCCAGGGATGTTTTGGGTCTCCTGAAATTAATGTCAGTTCAGAGCCAGTGTCCAGTAGTCCCCAAAAGATCTGATTATTTCCTTTTCCCCAGTGTACAAGTCCCTTGGTAAAGAGCCATAGGTCCCTGTGGGAAAGACTGGGAGAAAGATTAACAGTATAAATTTTTGGCAGTGTGCTGAGGTCCTTCCTCAAGAGAATCTGGCCTCCCCTTCAATCAAGGGGTTCTGGGTCTATAAACTGGCTCAAGTCTGGGAAATGATTGAGAGACGATGACTCTCTGTTTTTATAATTCAGGTTAGACTCTTATTCCATTAACTCAGAACATTTTTGTTTATGAAAAATACATTATACATTATGCAGATAATGTAAGAATTTAGTAGACTTCCTATTTACCTCACTTCTAGGAACACCGTGATCAACTCGCCAATGCTATAGGGCTGTGAGAGTCAGATATTCTGATGGCTGTTCCAATGCTGCGGTCCATCATGGTAACCTCTTCCACGTTGCCTTTGGCATTTGAGCAACATCATTTTGCCCCTGCCACCCCAGGATCCAATTACTCCCATTGCATTTAGGTTTCCTGATTCAGTGACTGAGGCCCCACTGTAAAGTGTGGCCTAGAGAGAAGAGTGATCACAGAGCTCTTCAAGGATGCTGGGGCTCCCCTCACAAAGTTATTTCTCACAGTCATGTGAAAGGTCTGTATTCTGGACCTTTTCAGGATGAGTAGGTCTTAAATGAAAAGTACACTCTAATGTTCCCATCTCCCTAAGCCTTTGAGACTCTTCATCTGCATCAAATTAAGGCAGCTCCAGCATTTCTAGCTCGCTCACTGTGGGCCACCTTTTTGTCCATGTTTCAGCCAACCAAACAAACTGTTGCAGCTGCAGCATTGAATGCAGAATCTCTGCTTAGTGAGGCCATATTAATAAATTCAGCCTGATCCAATTTTATGTTCCTCGCCATTACCCCACAACCTTTATACCCATTCCCACCTGTAAGTCCCTGGATTTATGTTTGTATAAGTTAGAAACCTTGGGTATCTTTTTTGAAAGTGAGGCACACTTCTCATGGGTTGCACTTTGTACCTCACTTTTAGGGGCCTCCTGAGAATTGAGTCTCGTTGTAGGTCTAGAAGGAAGGAGGGTGGTAGTTGTTGGTCCTGAGGAGTCTAAGCATTGTCTTCCATGGCAACTACATCAGCGGAGGCCATTCCAGTTTCCTCAGGCAATGTAGGGTTAATCCCCTCAGATAGGGGTGGAGAGGCTGCTCCCACTGGCAAAGAAGACTCATCAGAATTTAGGGGCTCAATGTCCCCAGCATCATCAGGGTCTTCCCACATATCCCCATTCCAACTTTCAGGATCCCATCCCTTTGCAATCAATGCTCCACCTTAACAGTAGACACCTGTGAGGTTGGTGGGTGTTCGACTTGCATTGCAATTCAGCCAGTTGCAGACTAAGGTTCCGAGTTTGATTTCCAGCAATTTCAGCCCTCTGGTTACGGGAGATAAAGGTCTCTTTCAGGGCACACATAAAAGCTTTCAGGTCATTTGTGTGGCACTTAATATTTGGTTAATTCTTTCTTTAGTTTGACAAATGCCTGTTGAATGCCAACTATGTGTCGGCTATGTACCTGGCATACTTCAGTGAGCAAGAAGACAAAGATCCTTTTGGAAAGCAGAAATTCTAGTATATAAGTGAACGGTCAATCTTAGTATTGTTTTGGGTTTATTTAAGTTTATCCTAAAATAAAAAATTAACGCCTTTTGCATAGCCATGCCCAGGAAGCAGATACTACATAACATCAACCTATAGACACGACACCATCAGGTTGTTACTCAAATGAGACTCAAGCTTGGCAAGATGTCAGGAGTTCCATTCCTATCAATAAACAGTGTCTGGAACTCATCTATTGCCCTAAGCCTGCTGTCGAGCGAGCCTGTGTAAACATCTGTGTGGCCACCAATATGGAGCTCCTTGGTCCCAGCTCTGACTGTGCTGTCTATCTCAACCCTTGCCTCTGTTCTGCGTTCACACTTCATCCTCCACTGCTCATGGATTCCAGCCCTGAACTCCAGCCAAATTGTCTGGGCCTGGGACGCTGACTAGTCTCGCCAGCCCCTTCTCTCTGGGGGATCTGGATCCCATCCCAGTGTTCTCCCCTCTGTGGTCCACTGGCTAAGGGCTTCTCTTAACACAGACAACCCCTCTCCCTCTGAACATAAAACTGTCATCCATCGGATGATAACATTTCCCATATAACCAAGTTCTGGTGCCATGCTCCAACCTGGTGTATTTGAAATGATGACTATCACCACTAAGCTGGACTGGACTCAAGTTTGGTGTGTCCCCTTAGAAGCGAAATTGGGAGGAGATTTATAGTCACATCCACCAGGCTGACCCTGCCCCCGCCAGGCTTGGCTTCCTTCCCTCTCCCCTCCAGGTCTACATCTGGGCTTCTCTTCCGGATCTGCTGCCAAGGCCAACCAGATCACAATACAAAAGAGTAAGAATTTTCAGCATTCTGTGGAGTCTGTTTTTCTAAATAGTTCTCTAGATTTTAATGCTTCTTAATCATAGTTACAAGTAACATGTTATCCTTTCTGTAGCAGGCTGGGCCTCCTGCAAAATAATCATCTTCAAAAATTGTCTGAGATTCACATGCTGCACCAAATGTCTATGCTTTTTTGCAAGCACTATGGTCCTCATCCAACATACTGTGCAGAGCGCAGATCAGGGTTTCTTGTAACTTCCACAGTGACAAATATTTATGAAACCTCCACTATGTTCGTGGCACTGTACCAGGTACTGCTATACCCATTTTCCCTTTGCAGGAAAAATAAATTCAGACATGAAATAAAAAGCCCAAACTCATGAAAGCAGACTGACTTTGCTTCTTAAAATTTCAACATGCCTCAGCTACGTGCTTAAACTGATTCCCACAGGATGATGGACTAAAACATTGTTATTGATAGGAATATGATGTTGAATAAATAGGCAAAGAGAAAATTGTTTCTAAAAACTGTGACATATGTCTGAGAAGACTATAACTGTTACGCATCCCTCCGCTGGGCTGTGACATGCCAGTTCCGAGTCTCTTACCGTTCATCTTAAAGACATTTAGAGATGCCTGCCTTTCCCACTCTTCTCCTTTGAAAGTATATGTGAGCCATATTTGTAATAAAAATCTCATAATATTTTACTTCTTTTCCATGTACCGTTTCTGTCAAATGATGTCTGGAATAAATCACTTTGACTTTTCAGATAAAAAGTGTCGTTTCACAGTTTTAGAGTTGTAACATATTTACATTTTCCAATCCCCTTGCTACAGTGAAGATAAACGCAGAGACAAAATTAGTGTGTGTGTACAGGATAAAAACCAGGCCAGTTGTCTCACTATCAAATTTCTTTCAGAAGGCTTCTGATGTTGAATTTTAATTACATACTGAATAATTAAGACTTTTTGGGTTTTGTTTTTGAAATGCTCATTAGCAGAAAACAGATCAAAATGAGGAATGCACCACATAAGTCTCTTTCGTGAGTCTACAAGTCTGCAGGGTGATGTTTGAATTAGAAATACCGATCTTTCGATTTGATGCTTCAAATATTATATATGTGAAAGTAAAAGCCTACGTCGACCGTAGCAGTCCAGGAAAAATCTCCCTCAAGTACTAATCAACAATCCAAATTTTAGATAATTCTGATACCATTCCTGCGTATTTCCCCTACAAGGCTTTCTGCCCCAGACGTTATGGTTAAAGGCAATATTTTACAGATCAGAGCTTAGTTGCCTCGTGGAGGAAGACATCTGGTCTTGAACAGCCCCAGAAGCAAGTAAATGGGGAGTAGGATCACTCAATAGACATTTCTGCAGGTTATTGAGCTGAACTCTTCCACAGAGTAACACAGGCTCCTGGTTTCAACAAGAATTCTCCATTTTTAATAAAAGCCCTGCTTTCCCCAAAATTTGGCAGATGAGAAGTTAGTTAAGAAGTTGCTCATTCCCACATAATCACTTTGTCTTCAATAATCTTAATTTGTGAATACTAATTTGCTTGTTTGTTGAGGCATATATCACGAAGTTCAGATGCAGGTTACTCTTTGCCTGACAAAACTAATTAGTTAAACAAGAATGGGTTGTAATTATTAGAAGTAATACCAGCAAATACTTTTTTTAACTTTATGTAAAACAAACTTCATAGCAGTTAATTAAACCGAAGAATCCTTCAGTAGGAGCTGTCAGCACTAACAACTGCATTTGGTGAGTCCTCGCTATCTGTTTGGTATTTTGCTAAAAACATTGTATACTTTATTGTGTTTAAGTCTCACAACAGTCCTGTGCAGGATGAGCCATTCTCACAAGAGCCCTAGGAAGCGTGTTGCTGAAGCTGATGCCACAAGGAAAAGTAGTGTGCATAAGGACAGAGAGCTGGCAGGTGGGGAACTGGGGATCCTGAGCAGGTAAGCTGACTCAAGTTCCTCTGTTCCGGTAGCACTTTGCTTGTGTCTCTCTTACACAAGGATGTCTGATCTTCTTTGTTAACTCGTAAACTCGTTGAAGGGAAAGACCATCTCTTGTTAAATCTTTGTGTCCATCACTTGCCTTGGGCACGGTATAGATCTACCAATGTTTGGTGGAAGGAACATCTACAAAAACGTGGTAATAACAACACTGTGATATATAGTAATAGTTATCTTTTACTTTTTAAGAGTTAAATAGGGTAACCAATGTGATTGATTCCCTCCATTGTTGCCTAATATATTTTTAAGGTCCAATACATTGGGTTAACTCTATTATTACTAATTTGATCGCATAAAGTCAATTGCTATTCTGATATAAACAAAATGGCCCATAAATTCCTCAACAACATTTTGCTGCCAAGGAGTACAAACAGTCATTCAACATATATTGATTGAGCATTTACTATGTGCCCAGTGCTATTGCAGCAGTTGGAGATACGGTGGTGAACAAGAAAGACAAGGTGTCAGTTCTTATGGAGTTGAATTCTAGTGTCTAGGGGTGGGGGTGGGGGGTGAAGTGGGAAACACATCCGTTAATGTCAGCCTACCCTAATTATGTGCGTGATGCTTCTACTACAGTGCCTGGCACAGAGTAGGGACTGGACATGCTTTACACACCTGCTTTATGCCGGGACCATTAGTGTCTCAAAACTTTATCCTTAAATGAAGAACATGAGTAAACAGCTCTAAGCTTTTCAAGTATCCTGACTTTCAATCCAGAGATATGCCATTCTAAAGGACAATTAACTCGCATAAAGCATTTATTTATTTTTCTATCAAGTCTTTTCAGCATTACATTATATTAATGGCATTTGTTTTAAATAAGAAAGCACTCTATTCATTTTACTAATGCATACTAGTAAATATGCATTATTAGAGATATTTTTATATCTTGTAATAAATTTGAGTCCCTTTGTTTTATTTACTTTGTATATTATAGAATTTTTGAAAATGATTTAAGGTATAAGCACTTTGCTTTGAAAAACCACGTTATAATTATACCATAAGTGTAACAGTTATTTCTATTTGTATTTTTTATTTATTTATTTTTTTTCCTGAGAAAGTTTCATCCTGAGCTCACATCTGTTGCCAATCTTCCTCTCTCCTTTTTTTCTCTCCCCAAAGCCCCAGTGCATGGTTGTATATTCTAATTGTAAGTCCTTCTAGTTCTTCTCTGTGAGCTGCCACAGCACGGCCACTGACAGACCAGTGGTGTAGCTTTGAGCCCAGGGACGGAACCCCAGCCCCAGAAGCAGAGCACGCTGAACTTAACCACTAGGCCACTGGGGCTGGGCCCAGTTATTTGTATTTTTAAAGAGTCCGATACAAAGATTTCTTCTCTGGTTCACTAGATATCCTTAGTTTATGCATTCATTCAACAAATATATATTGAGGTCACAGCTGTGGAGAAAACAGACAAAATTCTGCCTTCAAAGAGCTTACTTTCTTGTGTGTGAGAGAGAAAATAAATAAAGTAATAGATGATAAAGTATATTAAAGGATGACAGGTGCTGTGGAGTGAAATAAAGCAGGAAAAGGGGCAGAGAATGCTGAGAAAATCTGAAAATTTAAACATTGTTCTACTTCCATTTTTGAACTAGTGAAATAAAGGGCTTCTGTGCTAGTTGTTTTCTGCCTACATCCCACCTCCGCATGCAGGTACATTCCCGCGTCCCAGAGGCTGACCTGCACAGACTCACCACCAGGCACCCTCTCCACCCGCCTCCCTCCCCTGCTTCCTGCCGGTTCAGCCACTTGGTGGCAAAGCAGGAGACGTGAAGGTGGAAGACGAGAGAGGTAAGAGTGTTTACCCCACCCTTTATCGCTTTATCCCGCGGCCAGCCTCACCACAGTCCTGGTAATGGCTGTGTTCCTCCACATCCACAGGTCATCTCTGGGCGTCTCCTGGTCCACAGTTCCACCCCTCACCAGGCTTTTGGACTAGTATCTTTCCACTCAGGTTTAACGGGTTGGTGATGGTGGCTCACTTTTGCTAGCCTTTGTGTACTTCACGACCCTTGTTGGTACGGTCGTCCTGCGCACACACTGGGCAATAGTCCTTTCACTAAATTCTCTTGAGTAAAACCCTTTGCAGTGTGTCATTGCCTTTTTTTGCTATGACCAACAGCTCCTAAACTATTTCGAAAGCAAGAGAGCACAACTATCGATAATAATAAAGCCCTTCAAAAACTTTCATATGAAGATGCTCATTGCAGCATCATATTCAATAGCAAATAAATTACAAACAACTTGTGTAACCATAAAGAAGATGATTAATAAATGATGTTATATCAACATGACAAAATATTACTCCTCTCTACAGTGAGACTTATGAAGACCGAAGAAAACATGGAAATAGAAATAAAGTGTTTGAGGTGGTATGTATATACTCTAGAATTGCAACTATGTAAAAGTAGGACAGTCTCTGGATAAGAACTAAAAGGTAATAGGCAAATATGAAGATAATGTTGTTAGGATAGTGGAATCTACTGATTATTTTTTAATTTTGGAAGTGTATATCATTAAAAATTTAAATTATTTTCAATGTTTTATGAGTATCAATATTAGGATATTAAAGATATTAGTTATGTAAATCAAGATAAATGCTCCAAGTAAAGGAAAAGCATACTAAATTCTCAAATTATTCTTCTTACATCTTATTTCTAAAGCCTACCCATGAATTATTAACAGACACTGACTTCCAAGGTTGAAATAACTTATTTAAAATAGAAAATATTATTTTATGGGTAATTTCTAATGGTTTGTAATCAAGGCACAATGTCTTAAACAAATCATCTGCTTTAGAATCAAGTGTGAGCAAAGGAAAACTCAACATTTGAAAAGCTATGTCAGATAATCTGGTTCTCAGTCTTACAATGTGTATTCAACAGCCTTTATTTATTTCTATCACATGACTGGATTTTAAGAAGAAAATACCCAAAGAGGAATGAGTTAGTTATTTGAACTGTAGGTGTATTTTAGATCTTGCAATAAAAAATTTACAGACAAATCTGATCCTTAAGGATAGTCTGGAGAGGAAATTCTGAAAAATGATATTCAAGAGTATATGGAAAATGGAGACATTCTGATGAAGTGCCAGTCGTAAAAGTCCAAGTGACCATGCTTAAACCATCATGGCCCTAGATCCAGGTGCTGGAGGCTTTAATTCAAATCACTTTTAATTATTTTACTTCTCATTCAATAGCAAGGTACACAGCACTACGTGTTTTTGGTTAGATTCTAGTATTTCTGTGAGTAAGGGACAATAATTTTATCTCAGCTGTCACTCTGGAGGTGTGCAGAATCATCAGACACCACTGTCACACCCTTAATGTGGAAGGAATGCTGGCTTACTCTAGCAGGCGTTGGACCACATGACCTAACCCGCATCGTCCATCTCTGATTTCAGCGAACCACAGAAACCTGTTTTTGCTTCTGACAATGGTCTCTTTCAACCAGGTAATTTAATAGAAACGATGAAGAGTAGTAAAAGGACCAAAAATCATGAAAAGGGATGCAATATGCATGTTCATTTTAACAGGGAGTTTTTTTCCTACTCATTATTTTCTGTTGTTTTTATCAAGCTTACTTCTTCTCCCATCCACTCTTTATGTGGGTACAAATTCTCTTATTTAAAAACTCTTACCAAACAATCAAGATGCGTATTTTTCACTGAAAGTTTTCCCCAAACTGACCAAGTTAGACAAATTTCTCTTAAGGTAAATCCAGTTAAGATGTTTTTATATAAAATCATTCATTCATACTGGTCAATATTTACCATTGCATTTCTGTGTACTTTTCCCTCGGCACCAAATTTCAACATACAAATCTGTACAAATGATACAGAATATCTAGAACAGACCTATAAAACAACAATAAGTCTTCCTTGCCTGCCACATGGTGATATCACAAAAAAATCTCAGTTTTATGAAGAACAAGGAAAAGAATTTAGCAGCATGAATTGAAAAATAAACTCAGAAGAAAAGCAGAATTCCGAAATTCTGAAAACCAATTTCTTTACTCACGGTAATTGTTTTGTGACTTAGCTACTTCATAAGGGTAACAAATAGGTTAAATATTAACTAGCAGAGAAGACAAATTTACTTATTCTTTAAATTTTGCATGTGTACGAAGTGTTGCTAATCACAAAAGACAAAAGGATGTCATAGTGATTGCTCTGCTGCCTGGGACCCTGGGTCATTCTGCCAGAAGCCTGTCCTTGTGTGTGATACCGATGGACGGCTTGTTGATGAGTAAGTTTGTTCTTCTCAGCAACTGTAAATATATTGGGAATCTAGCCGGAACATGTCCCAATTTATTTCATTACTCACTATAGGCCTAATGATGTTAATGATAAGTATGAAGATGATTCTTTTTATTTTTTTCCATGAATTCATTTATGGAGCACTTTGCCTAGTAGTTTAGCTTTGATTTGTCCATAATTTCTTCCCAAACTCCCTTGTGATTGGCTTCCCTGCAGAGGAGAATCAAATATTTGTGGGTGGTTCCAGGGTTCCTTCCTAGCTTATGGATAGAAGATTCTAGGATGTCTTAATGTACTTAATACTTTATTTACATCTCTCCTGATGTGTGTTTATATATCAGTTCTCTTGAACACATATTCTAACACAATTATTAAGACTTAATTGATAATTTTATGTATGTATAGGTTTTTCTAGGTTGTAACAGGCCCACTGGGTCTCAGCAGGCCCATGAGTGCCCTGCATCTACAAAGAAAACTGGTCTCAGATTCCATTCTGGAACTGTTTTATTTAGGACTGCTAGTAAATGCTCCCACAAGAGGTCACCAAAGCTCCAGTTTTTTTGAAGTATGAGTTTCTGACTTTTTGTCCTTCCTGCAACGAAATTGAAAAGGATTTTGTTTCCTGGTTTTCTGCCTACTCAGTAGGCCTTTCTGCCAGCCTGCTCCAGCTCAACATGAAAGTCAGTAACTGAGAAGCAGGGTTTAGTTAGGGCCAAAGCAGCTTAGGGAAGCTTGTAGCCATCTATCATGTTTACCATCCATTGTATGGACATCCATTTCATGGGTTTACTTGAGATCAAAGGGAAGCACAGCCAGGCAACTCTGACCTCGATAACTAAGCTCCTTTAGCCATGAATTAAACCCTTTTAAAGACACATTCATACTTTTCAGGTCCTTCCACGTTCTTGCAGGTACCAGGATGATAGAACAGAGATCTGAAAGAGGCCTGCACTCAGCACACCTGCTTGGGGAAGATGAATAAAAGTGCTCTCAGTGATGGAGAATTGCTGCCAGATCGAACCGCTTCTTGGGGAGGACTTTTAGACCCAAGCAGTCAGATTCCTATACAAAATTTAATTTAAAACAAAGGGTTCTTTTAGGAAGAACCTCTATTTTCTTTACAGCAAACATAAATATAAAAGAAAGACATTTAAAATTATGTTTCACAAAAAAAGTTACCTTAAAATTTGAGGATATTTCCCCCCGCCCTTACGAGCATGTTACCCTCGTATAAAAATGGAATCTTTCTCTGAGTTCTCCACTCCCCAGATCTTAGAAGAAACCATGTTACTTTTAGTACCCTTGAGTGGTAACATTTTAACATTTTCTGTTATATCGGAGCAGAGGGTGCAGGCAGAACCTTCCCTAATGATCTTTTCACCTCCCTTCTCTAAATGGGGAATATTTAACTTACAATATTGTGATTTAAATGTATACAAAGAAAAGTTTTATAGTTGTGAATCGAGTGTTTGAACACGCTCATGTTTTCATATGAATCAAGTCTTAAAATTCTAAGGAAAATTAGAAGTGTGAGGATGGAAAGGCCTCGTAAAATCCCAACCCTACGAACACGAAGGAACTTAGAAAAGATGATTCCTAAGGTTCTTTCCAGCCCCAAAATATAATGACTCACATTTAAATTCTCACACTTTGGACTAAAACACACATTTTTATTCCAATGAGATTGCTTTAGGCCAAGGGCTTTTCTTATGTGAATAGCTCACGGTTTGTGAGTAAAAAACTAGATCACGAAAATCTGATTTTTCTACAGTTACTGAGATTTTGCACGATTTCCTCAGCAATATTTATTTAATCTATATTTCCAGCTTCTGTGTTGTCATGAACATGCTGTTTCATGAAATGCTTTTGTTATATGCTAAACATAATTCTTCCTTCATTTCCTTTTGGAGGTGGGAGACTCAGAGATGCTCATGAACTACAAGGCCCAGGGAATAATAGTATGGGGGTACTGAATTTCTATCTGACCTGGGCCATCACCCAGAAAAAAAAGAGAAATGAAACACTGGCTGGCCAGGAGAGGGAGCGTGAAGGAGTGAACTAGTCATCATGTATGAAAAGGCGTCTCAAAGAAGCACACAATAAGCCTTACTTAATACCTCTACCATCTACTCCACTACCTTGGGCTAGTGTTAGCTCAAAGGCACATTGGTTGTCCCAGTTTGCTCACAGCAAGCCTGGGCAGGCACAGCCAGAGAACATTTCAGGTATGTGTGTTACAAACAAGCATGAGTCACCGGCTCGTAGCCCGGCCGAGCCGACATTGTCAGGAGAGCATCAGGACTGCATCAGCACTCATGCACGTCCCTCCTGCCTGCCCCTGAGCTCTGTGCTTGGGACAAAGGCTTTTCTAGTCCTTGCTCTCAAGTAGCTCACAGGACAGCTGGGAAGAGGCAAGAATACAGACCACTATAATATTGCATCCATACGGACGCATGCATTTCTTTTTCACAGTTTTTAAAGCAGGGACCACCTTGCCTTAACCACACTCAGTTTGTTGTCTGTTTGCAAAACTAGTCGGATAATGTGTTACTAAAGCCCACCCTACAGATGACATCTCTGACGCTTGGGTCACCATGGTGATGGGTGCTTGAGTTTTTCAGGAACTGAGAGTCAACTCCTTGTCCAGTTCAGGCCAGTTAAGACCACCAACTCATCAATTGGGCCTGTGTGGATGACCCACAGGTGACCCTTTGATGTCAGGGGGCTGAAAACTGCCCCCTCAGATCATGCCAATGCCACCGTTTTGTGAACATGCATCCTATGAAGAGCCATACGTTTGCACAGATCATCAATTACCTCACTTCTCCTTACCTCCAATCATCTAGTCCCATACTTCAGACCACCCTGCCTCTTCATCCCATAAAGACCCCTAATCCCCATTTTTGGGGAGGTGGATTTGAGACTTGTTCTCCTGTCTCCCTGCTTGGCTGCCTTGAGAATAAAGCCTTGCCCTGCTGCAAACTTGTCATCTCCGTGACTGGCGTATCATAGGGTGGGCACAACGAGCCTGGCTCAGTAACAGTTTTACATCTCCGAAATCAGGTTGCACGTTCCGCCTGATGGTGTCTTACCAATGCTGTTGGCTGGCGGCCGTCTTGAGGAGCCTTGGTTTGTGTGGGTGCAGGCTTGGTCACAGCTGTTCCTATTGTCCTCTCTTCACTGACGCATTGCTGACACTGCATGAGCTGAGCTGATTGCTCTTTAAAATACCTTTAAAAATTATGCTGTAACTCAGCATTAGAGTGAAAAGTTATTGTGTATGCAGAAAGGCTAGACAATGCACTGGGGTCTCTATTTGGTATCAGTGAGGTAAATATTTATCATTGGAGAGATGACTCCCATTTCTTATTTTCTTGCAAATTAATAAACTGCTTTATGGGTCCTAAGAAAGGAAAATACTTACCAGTTGAACAAGTTGTGTAAGGCGTTGTGACTGACATACATGCAAAGGATTGCTGTACCATGCCGGGTCTCTGGACCCCCAACATCCTCAACACCAGGGAACTTGTCAGAAGTGCAGAACCTCGGGCCCCAGCCCAGACTTATGAAATCAGAATCTGCATTTGAGCAAGATCCCCAGGTGACTCATATACACATTAAAGTCTGAGAAATACTGGTATCACATGCCAAGCAATTCAACTAAAGGCGGGAGAAATCGCCTGATCCCTTTGCAGGGATGTAAGAAGTTTCAGAACAACAAGGAGTTGATGTGACCAACTCATTCATCTCGCAGGACCATCATTCAGGTGTCAAACACCAATGTCAGGAACTTCCTGCTGAGTTGGAACAGCAGCTGCTTAACTTTCTATGACGTGAGTCGGCTGAAGAAAAACTGAGACTATTAGTCGATTGAATAAGAAATGCTAACAAAGCCTTTGATATATCTCAAAACTGCACTGAAAGCATTCTTTCACTATGTGTGGAATGGAAATTGTAAGTTATAAGAGAGCATTGTTATAACTTTATTGACAGCTCTCGGTGCCTTAATGTTCCATAAAGTAACAGTGTATCTCGTAATTGGTGGTGTCTTGGACTTGAAAAACAGTATCACATAGTGTGCCGAGTGCCATGATTACAAGAAGCAGGGACTGCTGGAGAGCAGACGGGTCATCAGGGGAGGTTTACTGCCTTGAGGCGGAGAAGGGACTGGAATGAAGAGCGGTGCAGAGAGAGGAGCATTCCAAGATGAGGGAACGCAGGTGCAGAGGCAACAAGGCTGCTTGTCCAGAGGCAGAGAGAGAAATGGAACCAGTTTTTTTTGGGAGGGGAGGGCACTGGGACAGCTGGACTACAGCTTTGCCTCAGCTGTGGTGTTACAGAGCAGAGGCAAAGGGAAGACCCTCCACCCCTCCGGGAGGCTCTGGTAGCTAACAGCTCCCTGTCCCACGGTGGGAACTGGCCTTGCCTGGGACCCATATTCTATTGAATTAGGTTTGGGGACAAAGGTTGCTCTGTCCTTGGATTTTCCTGAGTGAGTTTGGCCCCCACTTGAGGAATGGACGTGTTGGTTTTGATAGCTGGGGGTGAGGTTCTTAATCCTGTCTGCATGTGACAATCACCCCAAGGGATGCCTGAACCCCACTCACAGGAATTGCACATTAACCACGGGGGGGGGGGGGAAGCACGGGTGCTGGTATTTTCCACCCCCCCACCCCCACCCCGCATGATGCCACCATGCATCTTATTTTAAAAACACGGGCTTGGGGGCAGGGTGAAGTATGGCAGGTGAGCAGCTGGTTGGCAGGGAACATGAACTTCAGCATCCGGAAGGTCGCAGATGCCACCAGGCATCCTTCACATCCTCGCCCTTTTAGGTGAAGGCAGTTATCGGGGCAGAAATTGTGGGGAAATGGGGGATGAATTTCTGCCATTGCCTCTGGTTTCACCAAACGCCAGTGATGTCCGTGGCCTCTGACATCTATGATGTGATCGTCTTGGACCCCTCACTCCAGGATAACCCATCTCTCTTCCAGCATCTTATGGGGGTGTCGGATGTAAAGCCTGTCACCTTCGGGCCCTCAGGTATGTGCTTCTCAGGGTGCCCCAAGGTGGTGCTGCCCAACGGATGGTCATAGGTCATGTCATGACTTTGAAATACAGGTAGAGGCCCTGATGCTGTCCTTGTCCTTCTTTTCACAAGAAAGCCTCCTGCAAGGTCAGAGAAAACAGCCCAAAGTCCGTGTCTGTGTATCTGTGGAGAGCCTGTAAGCTCAAAGAAGGTGTGTGCTGGCTGGCTGAGAAAGTGGACATTCATCTCTAATGAGAGGATGCTGGGGACATCTCAGCTGCCTCTTGGCACAAAGACGAGACCTGTTGGTTAAGCTTGCTGGGTCCCAGCAGGGAGAGAGGCAGCTGAGTGGGGACCTTGGGTGAATGTACACACTGCTGGCAGTAGACATTTGAGCCCAAGAGTAGGGGGCACGTATTCTAGGGTGAAAGGGGCAGTGGGTTTGCAGAGGCTGAGGGTAATAGCGGGTCGCAGACGGCACTGTTCTCTCACGTCCTTGTGTGCAGAGCTGGGGTGTCAGTTGGGGCTCCCGTGGTGAGGTCTGTGCACACAGGAGCCGGCTTGGGCCGTGGGTGTCCGCACAACCATCCTTGCCCTTGTTCTTCAGAGCTGTGTGATGTCTTAGTCTGTTACAGACTGCACTGGGAGGCTTGCTGTTGTGAAGACGGATTTTTAGTTTGACCAGTGCAGTGTTCTGTGCCAGGTTATTACAACACCCTCCTCGCTGGTCTTCCTGCCACCAACTCTGTTCTCAACACAACAGTCAAAATGATGACTTAAGGGAGTGAGTCAAATCATGTCTTCTCTCCTCAAAACCCTTCTTTGGCTCCTCTACTTAGAGTAAAAATGAAAGCTGGTACCACAGCGTCCAGGGCCCTTAGTGATTGGCACCCCTCCATACTGCGTCTGGAACCTCATCTCCTCTTACTCACCCCTCCCTCACTCTGCTCCAGTGATCCTCACCTCCTTAAATGCTACTCACACTCCTGCCCCAGGGCCTTTGCACTTCTAGTCTCTTGGCTTAAAATATTCTTCCCCAGATGTTTGGGGGAGCTTACTACCTCTTCTGCTTCCAATCTTTGCTCAGACGTCATCTTTGTAGTAAGGCTTTCCTTGACCACCATGCAACATCCTCTCACTCCTTTCCCTGCTTTATTTTTCTGTTTTCTCCATTTACTTTTAATTAATTAATTAGTTAATAAGCCTTCATGAGAGCAGGATTTTTTTCTCTTTTGTTCCCTGCTTTTCGTTCTTTTCCCCAGAGCCTAGAACAATGTGGTGATCAGTAACTAGCTCTTTGTCGAGAAAATGAAAGAATACGTGGATCATCCCAAATCACGCGATTTCTCGGTGTCAGTAACACTAGGAGGCCAGCACTGACCTAGTGGTGCACATTGTGCAGGTGCATAGCTCTCCTGCCTGGTGACTTGCTCGTTTTGTTGATGCTGTTTCTATGGGCTCTGCCTCCTGGACAACCCTGGTGGTTAGTGGTGGCCAGGCAGTGGGAGGGAGGGGAAGTGGGTGACTAGGACAAGCAAGGAGCAGCTGGAGATGGCCCATTCGTTCCACCTCCAACTCCAGGAGTTCTTTGAGGTCACCGGGCACCACCCTTCAAGGCCTCGGGGCTGAACTTGCAAAGCACCAGGGTGCTGGGTGAACATGGCTGTGTTCCTGCTCGGCACTCACTACCCACTTCATCCTCACGCTCAGTCTGCTGCTTCAAGAGAAGTGGGTCCCCTGGAGCAGAGGTGAGCCAACTTCCGCCAATGGGCTAAATCCTGCATGCCACCTGTTTTATCGTCTGAGAGTCAACAATGGTTTTTACATCATTAAATGTTGCAAAAAAAATCAAAAGAAGAATAATATCTCAGGCTGTGTGAAAATTATATAAAATTCTAATTTCAGACCATAAATGAAATCTTATGGCAACACAGCCATGCTCACTCATTTATATGTGGCTGCTTTTGTGCTCCAATAACACTGAGCAGTTGAGACAGACCATGTGGCCTGCAAAGTAAAAGCTATTTTCTCTCTGGCCCTTTATAGAAGAAGTTGCTGACCTCCACCCTAGTCTATCAGAGGAGGGCCCTATTCCCACGCCATGGGTGAGCAGGGCAGCTCATGACCCAGGATGGCGCCTTTGTGTGAGCTATTGAGGAAGCCGACAGCCCCTTGTTGAGAACCTGAGGATGTCATGAACCAGCAGGCAGCCCTAAGGAGGACGACCTTATCAAGTTTGTCTGAAGCCATCCTAGCTCTGGAATTTTCAGCTATGCATGTCAATACGTTCTTTTTAATCTTAAATTAGCTAGACTTGGTTTTCTTGCTGGCAGCCAAAGAAACTTAACTGACAGAGTCTCTTGGAAGAAATCCTACTCCAGATGTGGAGGTAACAGGATTAATTAGTTCCCAAGATCCTTGCCTTCCAGTGGAAACAGCGGCCGCAGGAGTCTGCCTAATGGAGCCCTCTGTGAGCTGAATTTGTCCTGTTCTGGGCAAAATCTGGAAGCTCAGGAGATGCAGTTAGTGTCCTGGACTTTCACTTCACAGAGCAGGTCTGTGTCTTCCCTAGGAATAAATAAATACTGGGGACCTCAGGACTTGGGATTTGTATCCTCTTCGATCACCCGTGTAATGTGTGGTTTCTCTCTTACAGACTTTTCTCAATTTCCGTGCACACCATATCAACACTACTGCATCTTTTAATTCAAATGAAATGCCTGAAGGAGTTCAGGAGGGAGAAACCTCATAATAAGTGCCATTATTCTGTTTGGATTGAGTTTTCAGACCATCAGACTTTATCAAACACAGACTCATTATCAAATAAGAGTACAAATACATGTAATTTTTGATTATAATATTTTTAGAAATATAAATCTGTTTTCCCCTTTTATTGATTAATTCCACTTCGTGCCATTTAAACTGCTGAGTTGCTTTCTGCTCAGAATCTCAGGGAAAGGATGTGACGTGATGGAAAACATAAAAATGAGACCAAAAACCCCCCAACTCCAGGAAACTTCCTGACAGAAAGATCACACATTTAAGGCAATGGAGAGTCTCCCAAGAGACCAATCTCTTGGGATAAATATCACGGGGCGAGGGTTGCTTTGCCCTTCTGGAGAGAGAGTTCTCCGAGCGTATGTGGGAAGGAAGAGAGGAAGGCATCAGAGAGGAGGTGCTGACAATACAAATGGGCGGGCTTCAGAGAGAGGGGCCCCAGGCTCTCCTCAGACCTCTGTGCCCCAGAGGCCTCGCTGGGGCCTCTGCCTGCGATTCTGCAGGGCCAAGGGGAGATGCCCATCCTCTGCCACCCAGATTCCTTGCTGGCTGGGCCCAAGAAGCTTCTGGTCCCTGTCCTGGCCTCCACCATGTGAAGTGTGGGCCACACTGCCATGGAGGGCTGGGTGGGTCCCAGGGGCATGTGGTGTGAGGGTCCTGGGATGGGAGACAGGCTGCACTCCACTGTGCTCCTCTCGCTCTCCCTCCATGTTACAGGCCAGCCCCAGGGCCCCTTCCTTGGCGGAAACCCAGCAAAGGGGCACAATTCCCAGCCAGCGTGGTAAGAGGAGAGTCCCAGACTCACTGAAGAGAATTTTCACGACCTCTGCCACTGCTGCAGCATCAGGTTTGATATAGAAACTAGGCTGAGTCAGGTAAAAAATATCTGTCACACGCTCGAGTTTACGGGTGGAGACCGATGACCTTCTAGGTCAGATATATTCGTCTCCATTGGCGTGGAAAATCAAGAGTTGACCTCACTCCTCAGTCACTCCAAGCGCGACAGCTAAATCTGCTGGACCCAGCAGCCAGCAGCACGCAAGCGTCGGGACAGGTGATCGTATTTCACGTCGCTGGATTGTGCTTCCTTGCAACGTACTCTTGTGCATTTCGAAGAACTGCTTTTTCTTCATTCGATTATGGAGTCTGTTCTCAATGGAGAAGGGATGAATCATCGGGTTTCCAGAGGAAGCTCCTGAGAGAGGTTTTTTTCTTTAACATATAACCAATGAGGTCCTAGGACAAGAACACATTTATCTTTTCTAATTGTTTCCCTCCTCTAAGACATAGCAGGTTTTGTGGAAATATTAACATAATAGCTATGCTGAATAATTCTTCAACCGAAGAACAGTATAATTAACCCAGCATTCTTTTTCTAAAATCTCCTCCATTTTTCTGATACCATTTTTCTCATCCTTCACCTGGGGATAAAGTGAGGGGGGAAAATAGAGAAAGTACGGGGCAGCCGTTGTCAGCCATGGTGATTTTCCACACTGGGGGAACTGGGCAGTTTCTGCAGACATTTCTGGCTGTCGCCATTGGTGAGGTGGGGAAAGGGGGGATGTCTGGGGAAAGGCCGGACTCTAGTGGGAAGAGGCCAGAGATGCTGCCAAACATGTTCGGATGCAGAGGAGTACCCTCACCCGCAACGAAGAGATATCAGAGGGCCAGCCCCGTGGCCTAGCGGTTGAGTTCGGCGTGCTCCACTTGGGTGACCCGCCATGTCATGGTGGCAGCTCTACGAAAAGAAGAGGACCATGTTAGCTTAGGGTGACTCTTCCTCAGCAGAGCGTGCGAACTTAACCACTCGGCCCGCGGCCAGCCCCCAACTTTCTAACAAAAGGATAAAATTCCATAAAATCAATATTATGGTTATTACAAGCATAAAAACAAGACCATGATTATGTTTCACAGTTTGTCTTGCTAATCGCACACACTATAGTGTTTGTGTGTACTGAGTGGAGATAATGTATAAGCAAAAATATGGAAATAGGAAAGCATGGGATAGTTCCACCTGGCTAGATTGTACAGGCCAATGAATGCCTGGGGAAAGGATGGTCCTGGACCAGGTGAGAGAGGTCTTCAGTGGCAGACTATGGAGTTTGAATCCACTCAGCAGAAATGGGGGAGGACGGGAGAGGGTGCATTAGGGTTTACCAGAGAAACAGAATCAATAGGATAGGTATACATATACACATATATATGTATATATATACATTCAGAGAGAGAGAGAGGGAGTGAGAGAGGGAGGGAGAGAGAGGAAGAAAAGGATTTATTTTAAGGAATTGGGTCATTCGATGGTGGGAGCTGGCAAATTCCCAATCTGTGGGACAAGATGGCAGGCTGGAGATTCAGGGATGTTGTAGTCTTGAGTCCAAAGTGTGGAAACTCACACAGAATTTCTATGTCTGGAAGCAAAATTCCTTCTGAGGGCTGTGAGAGGGAATCTGTTCCATAATTCCCACAAGGCCCGTGGCGGTTTGCTAGCCATCTTGGGCGTTCCACGCCTTGCAGAAGCATCACGCTGGTCTCTGTCTTCACCCTCACGTGGCGTCCTCCCTGTGTGAGTTTGTCTCTTTCCAAATTTCCCCTTTTTTATAAGGACACCTGTCATATGGGATTAGAGATCACCACAATGTCCTCATCTTAACTGAACTTATTACATCTGCAGTGACCCTATTTCCAAAAAAGTCCACGTTCTGAGGTATTGGGGGCTAAGACTTCAACACAGGAATCTTTGAAAGACGAAATTCAATGCATAACAGAGGGTTTGAATAGAGGAGTCATATTTTCTGAATTGTTCTTGAACTGGCAGCATTAAGCAAGATATTTATGAATCTTTATTTTTTTATTATAGTGATAATCTAAATGTAAAAAAAACTACAACATTATAAAACACAGAAAGCATAATTATTATATTGCTCCACAGAAAGAACCAATTTTAGTACATCTATATTTAAATATCTATATAGGAATATGTATTTTTAGTACCTACTGTTGTGTAATTAGCCTTTTTTTTCTTTGAAGTACATTTTGGACTTTTTTTATAAGTACACAAGGAGCTACTAGTTCTTATTTATTTATTTATTTATTCTTAAAAATTGGCACCTGAACTAACAACTGTTGCCAATTTTCTTTTTTTTCTTTTTCTACTTTTTCTCCTCAAAGCCGCCCAGTACATGGTTGTATATTTTGGTTGTGAGTCCTTCTAGTTGTGGCATGTAGGACACCACCTCAATGTGGCCTGACAAGCGGTGCCGTGTCCGTGTCCAGGATCCGAACCAGCGAAACTCTGGGCTGCTGAAGGGGAGTGTGAGAACTTAACCACTTGGCCATGGGGCTGGCCCCCTAATTCTTTTTTATTGACCATCTACTATTCCATGAAACGAGTGTACCATATTTGTTCAACCTTATTGAGGACCAGCTGGGTTATTTTAGTTTTGCGAGAAATGCTGCAGTGAATGTCAGTGAACATGCATCTTTATATACTTCTCTAAGTATTTCCTGCTGGATATATTTCTAGAGGTAGAATTATTGAGCCAAAGGGTGTGGCCATTTTAAATTGTAATGGACAATTCTAAAAGTCATGCAAAAATGTCCTATCAAAATTTTCCCACCAAAAATATGGGAATCAGATTAGCAATCCCTACATAGAAAAAAGTAATTAAGTCACATAGATACTGTTTTTAATGATTCCTATATTAATCAAAGAATAGTTACCATGGCTTTATGAATACATACTCATTTGTCCTTCACAGAGAGTTTGTCAACAAATCCTAGTTTATTGCTAAGATTTGGGTCTCCTCCCAGAATGGGGTTTGTGATTAAATGCTGGTTACATTGCTACCACAGTGCTCAATTTTATTCATCTGTTTGTTTGAATGTTTGCCATAAAAATTACAGCTCTTCTAGCCTACTATTTCAGTTACAACTTCACAAAATGAATAAAAACATATATTTAAACCATAATGCTTTAATTACTATTTAAAATGCTCAAAAACATGAATCCTAATTATCTGTGTATAAGCCCAGGAAACTCAAATTATTTTAATACTTTTTCTGGGCCTTCTTCTCAGCCTCCTGATGTGTGGGTCTCTTGCCAAGTGTGAGCTCCTTCCTACTGTTTTGTTTTGCTGGAGCCAAAACTCATGTCTTGCCAAAGGTCTTCCAGTGAATTTAGTCTTGTATGATATCGAGGAGTCCAGATCACGGAGGAGGTCTGGCTAAGGCTGGTACTCAAAGGATACTGTCATCCCCAGCGATAATTCTGGAAAACAGTGTGACATATGGACATCAAAGTCATATTAGACCATTCCACCAGCAGAGTGGGACTCAGCCACGGAGACACAGGGACTGGCTGAGACTTGGAAATTCCAAGGTCTGGTGGTCAGTTTCCGGGATCCAGTAGGAGGATACCAAGTGCCGGGCCCGGGGCCCAGTCTCAGAGCTGGGCTGTCGAACGGGAGGAGAAGGATGGAAGAGCCAGTCTGGGTTCTTGTCCTGGGAGGCATGCTACCACTGCCCCGTTGGGAACTTTACAACAGAGATCAAACAAACTGGAGACCACAAAGGATTTAGGATCTGGAGACATTCTTGAAACTGGACACCAGTGTCTGACTTCTTCTGATGTATTTTTTGAGGAAAAACCATTGCTGTCATGTTTTTCCACACAAGACTGTTTCTCTGCCAACTGAGAGATGGTGATACAGCATTTTCTAAAACAAAACTCTTCGATTGCCTCTGGATTTTTCCTAAGTTCATCTAATAGCCATTCTGCATGTTTGACGATGGCACTCTTTGGTTTACTAGAAGTCGACACTGGAAGGTGCTCAGCCAAAGAACAGAACTCCTATTTCTTCCGAAATGGTTGTAAATGATTGTTGTTGAGGGAAATGTGGAGGGGCTATAGTCACCCAGTGAAATAACCAAATTCACCCACAGCCTCTGTGAGATACTGTCAACAGCAAGATGGCTCAACTTCAAAGATGTTAAAATGTGCATCTTAGAACTGAATGAAATATGACAATCAAAAACTTTTTTTATCTGAAGTAGCTTAATTAATTAACTTCTTTCTTTTTTTCCCTTAAAGATTGGCACCTAAGCTAACATCTGTTGCCAATCTTCTTCTCTTTTCTTCTTCTCCTCAAAGCCCCCCAGTACATAGCTGTAGATCCTACTTGTACTTCCTTCTGGCTGTGCCATGTGGGACGCGGCCTCAGCATGGCCCGATGAGCGGTGCCAGGGCCGTGCCCAGGATCCCGACCGGTGAAACCCTGGGCCCCCGAAGCGGAGTGCGCGAGCTCAATCACTTGGCCGCAGGGACTGCTCCCAATTAATTTCTTTAGCCATTCAGCAAATGCTTCCTGAGCACTTTTATGTGCAAGATCTTGGGCTAAACCCTGCTTCTGATTTTATTTGTTGTTTATGTATTTGTGCCTTCTCTCAGATTTCTTTATTAGTCTAGCTAATAGATTATGAACTTTATTTTTTCTTCCAAATACTAACCTCTTCTACTTATTTCTTAATTCTGTTTTCTATTTTATTTTCTGTTTTCATTCTCATTGTTTCCTTTGTTTATTTTGTGTTTTTTCCCCCAACTTCTTTATTTGAATGCCTTATGAACCTATTTCAATTCTTAATTATTTAGATCTATAAGTATTTACGTATGTAAATGTATCTTTGCTTAAGCTGTACCCTATTGTGTCTGATATGTGGTATTTGAACCGTTGCTATTACTTAGATGCTTGGCAATTTCACTTTACAGTTTTCTCTTTGATGAAAAAATTGTATTAGAGAAAAATTTTAAATTTACATACAGCAGGCTATTTGATTTTTCTAATTTTGTGATTAATTTCCATGTTTGTTATAGGAGAAAATATCTTCTATGTTATTTTTACTTTCAGGAACTTAGTTTTTTACGGCCTAATACATAGTTAGTTTTGAAAATGTCTTATGTGCCCTTGAAAAGCATATGGAGTCTGATTTAAATGAACATTCTATCTTATTAGTTAGGTTGGTTGGCTCATCATTATTTTTTTCTTCCCCTTAATTTGCTATCACAGAGAGAGAGGAATTAGTCTCCCACATTGATTTACATTTCTGTGTGTTTCTTTTTGTATTTCTTGCTTTTGTTTTAAGAACATTTTATTATTTGGTGCATAAATATTCCTGGCTGTCAGCTCTTTATTGTGGATTGCAGTCATTGTTCTAACTCCCCCCCCGCCGCCACATTTGGTGCTTTTTGACTTGTGTTCAGTGCTGCCTAAACCACTGCCATGATCCTGCTTTCTTTTGGTTTATGTTTGCCATGTAAGTCTCTGCTTATTCTTTTATTTTCAACTTTACTGTGTCACTTTGTTACAAACTCAGCTTTTCAGTACTCTGTGCTTTATCATACGATTCTTTTTCTGTTATTACCTTTCCATTTATTTTCTCTGAAGGATGTATATTCTTAGGCTTCTAGTGGGTGTTTTTATATGGTAAAATAATATACACAGAGTCTTATTTAGACTGTAAATGAATCGTTTATTTTAAACTACATTTATCGATTTGTCCCCCTGACTCCTCACCCTGTTTCACAATGACCTTCCTACCTGGACGGGTCGTGGCCCCTTGCACATTGGCCCAGTTGACGAGTCTGCAGGCTGACCTGTGACGGCCATTGCCACAGGAATTCCATCTCAGTTCCAGGTTCACATGGATTCATTGCTCACGGCCATCAATTTAGCCATAGCTTCTCCTTCCTTGTATTGACTGGCTGAAGTTTGTTTCTTTAAGAAATATTCATGGGACTGTATTTCCTGAATTCATCCCCATGCGAAATGTCTGATGTCGGTCTCTTAGTGCCTGGACAATACTGACTATAAAAGTCTCTTGTTTTCTTTTGCAAAGACACCAAACAAGTGTATACTTGATTTCCTTCATTCGTCTTCTGTAGCTTCTATTTCCTCTCTAGTCCTTTAAACTCTTCGGCTGGGCTCCGTGTTCTCAAGCCTGCGCTCATGACCCCGGTTTTGCTTTATCTATTCTCCTTTCCATTGCTTCCAAATGTGACTTTCATGTTTGTGATGGTCCTATTTTTCCTTTCATTCCCCACGCCTGCCCCCAGCTCTCCCAGCGTTTGCAGAGGCCAGTTTCATTAAGTTCTCTGATTTCCAGGAGGACCGTCAGGATCCTCCCCAGCTTCACGGCAATGTACTTGAGGTGTGCGTTGTGGGCTGATGTCTATTTTCTTGGTCATACATCTTTTCTGTCTTTTTCTGAGAGTATTTTTGCTTTGATCCTGTGCTTGTTCCTTTTTTTCACTATGATTGATTTCTTATGAATGAGGGAGTTTCTCCTCAGCAATTAGCAGGACCACAGAGTGGTACCGCCTTCACCCCATCTGTCTCTAATACCATTATTTACCATGGCTCAAAGCCATTCTCAGCAGGAAAATCCTTTCGTTGGGTGAGTTCAAAACTTTGCTTTTCTCACTGAAAGAAGAAGCTGGGTGGAACTTGGGTCTATGTTTTTAGTTTTTAATTTAATTTGTTTTGTTCACAATGGAACTCCAGTGTCTTCATTGGTTATAAAATAGAACCTCACAGGAAGCGTAAAACAACATAGGAAGCATAAAGAAGATAAGAATCGTCCGTAAATCACCACTTAGAGACATCATCATTTTGATGGATATCAATTTGTAATTTTTAAAGCATTTGAAGGTATATGGCTCATATATCTTGATCTATCTAGTGTATATACACACGCAGAAAAAAATGGCGCACGTTTGTGTATGTGTGTTTATATACGTGCATGTGTGTACATATATACATTATATGTGCATTTAGAGTACACACATGGAAAAATGTACTCATGTTATACATACGCAATAAAAGGATCTAACTTAATTTTTTCCCTCATGGTTAGCCCTGAGGTTCCCACATTGTACACTGAAGTGCCCCAGGGCTCTGAAGCAATGTCACAGGGTATCACCGGAATTTTTTAAATCTGGAGGGAGATGCAGTGATGATGATATTCCGGGCGCCTCGTGAACGACTAGACTGAGGCAGTGCACCCTTCCTGCTTTAGTGGGCGATGAGAGGGAGTCTCTGCTTTGACAGGTGCTCCTTTTTCTCCCTAAATTGCCACCCAGAGAACACTTACTCCTCCTTATCTGCGTGGTCCCACATAGTCCTGTAATCAGGACTCGTCGTTCGTTAACATTATTATCCACAAATGGGAATGAGAAGTTGCCTGTGTTTGTTCTGATATGATGCTAACTTTTTTATTACCTTTAAACAGATAAAAGTGCTTCTCAGCCAATTTGCATCTTTCACATTTCTTTGTCCAGAACATAATCCGTGAAACAAAATCTCTTGCCTCTGCTCTAGCCTTCCTTTATTTGTTATATTTTCTACTGCTCGCTGGTACTTATTCTCACACGAATACAGTGATAAAAGCATCACCATAGAATTTGTGACAATTTCATTTGATCTCATTGAAAATTACACAGTCAGAAGCATTTCATTAGTATCTGAGATAAAATAATGTAAACTTCAAGCCTCAGTCAGGGTGCATGTTTAGGAATTGAATGAGCTTGAAAACCCATTGTATTTGCACACATTGGAGACATCCATTTGGGCAATAGACTATGAAAGAGCCGGGTTAGCAGACTAAATGGAGTAAATGCATTAGCTTTTTAGACTAAATCATTTTAGATGAATTCCAAATGAGAAACATAATCCATATGCATTAAAAAGAAACTAAAATTACTATGTATTGGAGAATATATATTCATAATCATTGTAAAGCTGTTTTAATAATGGTTTTTTATGGCCATATGATACTGTTTAAAAACGCCGGACAATTTTTTACCATAAAAATAATGCCAAAGTATTACAAAACATTCAAATATAGGGAAGAGCACAGTGTCACAAGCTTAACACATCATTGGGTAAATTTTGCTACCCATCCTCACAGGCTTTAGTCTTAGAAACAGTCTTACACAGCTGTAGTTGGTTTATTTGGATTCAGTAGCCTATCAAGTGTATTTTTGCATTTACTATATTTTTACAACCTCACTTACAATGGTAGACACAGTACTAGGCCAAGTATTTGCACTGTAATTTGCTTAAACATTGCTCATTTGTTGCTTAGTCTCCCATTTTTCTGCTAAAATATTGCTACCATAAATATGTATTTTTATATATGTATCTATACATAGTCATTTTTTACCCATTTTGGATTGTATTCTTAGGAAGCATAATTGCTAAGTATGTAACATTTTTTATGGTGTTTGACACATATAGCCAAATTGCTTTAGAAAATGATTATATACTGTTAGACTGCAATTAGCAATGTATGAAACTGCCAGTTTCACTGCACCACCACCAAAATATTAAAGAAACTAATTTCATAGATTTATTAGTACTTTTCTGTTATGTTTTAAATTCTTGGCAGAATGGGTCCAGTGCTGCTATGGAAATATGGGTGTGGTTAGAGAGAATGGAGAGAGAGCCAGGCTTTTTTGGTGGAGTTCAGCAGGAAAGGTGAGGCAAGTGTGGAAACGAGTGTCTGGGCTGGGGGTGCGGCGGTGTGGGGAGGGTTTCTGTTCGAACCCCCAGGGCTGTGCTTGCTGTTTGAATTCGGGCGTTAAACTTTGTCCTGTTTTCCTCTTCTCTTACGATGTTGTTGGAAGTAAAGAAACAATCTCCACCACCTGCCACTTTAATAAGACAGTTATTACTTTCATCCCACAAATGACTGTTTCGTGTGTGTTAGCTGAAGACGGGTCCTCCTCTGAAGCTCAGTCTGGACCCTCCGGTGCACTCCCACCGTCCAGCTCCACAGCCATGGAGCCCAGCGGACAGTTCGTGAGTACTGTCTGGTGAGGAGGCAACTTTTGAATCGAAAGTCTGACTTTGAAGACTGCAGTAGTTTTTTGTGAAGTATGCTTTACAATCGCTGGTACTTGGAAGGCCTGCGACTTCACACAACCTTAGGCCGTTTGGCCTCTGGTCAGTTAGAACAAGTGATTCTCTGCTTCCGCAGTTGGCAGCAGGCAGGACAAGGGGGCCCGGCCAGGGATTTACTGTACTTCGGCATGGGGGGAAGCCTGTGACAGTCTGCCTCCTTGAAAGGTGTGTGTGTGCGCGCGTGTGCATGACTGCGCGCAGTGGCGAAGAAAGTAATGGAGTTTGGAATTATACTAGTTATCTAAGTAGCACAGGGCTGAGGGAAACGATACAGCCTTGCTTTTGTTTTTAATCTTTAGCCGAAAGACCTCTTATTTTCTGTCTTGGTTGAAAACTAGGACTGTTTCCCTGGTTACCAGGCCTCCTAGCTATAGTAAACCGGGAGGTGAACACGCCATCCTGTGCATTAATTAGCGCAAAGGGCAAGTCTCCGTGTGCATGTCCATGTACTTGCTTGTGCTCAGCATTTGAAATAAGCATGTGACCTCTCAAAGGGACGTGGGTTTGAGTGTTTTTTTTTTTAAACATAGAAGGAATTTCTGTTTTTAAGCAGACTTATAACCTATGAGGAAAGAGCGGGAAGAACCAGACAGGTGGAAGATCCGAGAGAGAGAAGGCGTGGCTAATGGAACGCTGTTCTTGAGAGACAGCTCGTCCACCCACGAAGATACAGCTCAGCAGGCAGTAGAAAATGGAGGAGAGAGTCCAGGGCTCAATGGTCAATTTGGAAACCATGAGCAAGGGAAAAAAACTGAAGTCATGGGAATGGTGAGCTTGTCATGGCAGAGCGTGTGAAAGACGGAAAAATAAAAACGAACTTAGATGTGAAGCTCTTAAAGGAAGGAGCAAGTAAAGAGACAACTCGCAAATGAGAGGTCAGTCTTACATTTGTTACTTTAGAAAATCAGAATTGAATTTATGTCCCAAGAATTTTAGGATAAAATATATGCAAGCGTTCCTCCCTATGATTAAGAGTATTGTAAGAATTGTAGAAATTCCACTTCTGGGTATATATCCAAAAGAACGGAACGCAGGCATTTGAGTGGATATTTGTATACACACTTTCATAGCAGCGTTATTCACAATAATCAAGAGGTAGAAGCGACCCAAGTGTCCATCAGTGGATGGCTGGATAAACAAAATGTATTATAGCCATACAATGGAATAGTATTCAGCCCTAAAAAGGAAGGAAATTCTAGCACATGCTACAGCATGCATAAATCTTGAAGACATTACGCTGAATGAAATAAGCCAGTACAAGAAGACAAACACTGTATGATTCCATCTATGTGAGGTTCCTAGAGGAGTCAGAGTCACAGAGGCAGAAAGTAGAATGGTGGATGCCAGGGGCCAGGGGAGGAGGTAGCGAGGAGGCAATGTTTAATAGGGACAGAGTTTCAGCTGGGGAAGATGAAGAGTTCTGGAGCTGGATGGTGGTGATGGCTGCACAACAAGGTGAATGTACTTAAGGTCACTGAACTGTATACTTAAAAATGGTTAAAATGGTGAATTTTATGTTATGTATATTTTACCACAATCACAAAAAGCAGAGGGCCATATATATAAAATTATATCTCATAAAATTATGGTAATCTCTTGCCAACCACAGTTTTTAGATCTCTAGGGTCCGTTTACAGCGATTTAAATTTTTATAAGAAATTTTTAAAGTCTGAGATCTTTTACATATGTAAGGTTTAGTTCAGTCCTTTATACGTGTTTCCAAATCTGGCTATCAAAATCACTTATTAAACTTTATAAATATGCAACATAAGAATTTCCGGGCTCTGCCCCAGACCCATTAAATCATAATCTCCAGGGATGGCAGCCAACAATTGGTATTTTAATGGGTGCTTCAGATGATCCTTATGCAGCAAAAGAATACTAATCCCTGAGATTTCTTTTTTCTCCTTCAGACCTCGGTGTAGGTCTATGGGGGTCATGCAGAGAGAAAAGATTTTTGAAATTTTATCCTTTCAAAAAATGTATGGAAAACTAGCCTTGGAAAATAATACTTCTCAATCATCTTGACAACTTATAAAAAGGCATAAGCATTTTGTAAAAGAGGATGGGGGACATCAGTTATTACTGATATAGAAATTATTGTCATCCTTGGTGAGTAGGGGCTCACAGTCATGTATTGTTTGATGCAAAAAAATAATTTGATGGTTCTAACACCTCAAATGTTGTGGAGCAATTTATATATTTCTTTTCATGTCTTTCCTTTTTTTTTTTTTTTTGCTATTTCTTCCTTCAGTTGCCTTTTATGAGGCATGTGTAAGGCAGGCTCTTTGGGTTTACACGTAGGAAGAATGCAAATGGAATACATTCAATTTCAAGCTAGTAGGTGATGCTTCTCAATCTTTTTAACTGGACGCTCTAGCTTACAAGGACATCTGCCTCCACAGATCAAAGGGCACAGCAGTGGTTCTAGAATAATTGAAAGAGGAGCTCATGGAAGATTTCTTATCAGAACAGGTTTTTAACGACAAACATGATTTGTTTTGGACAAAATGTCTTCCAAACTTTTATTTACTCTGCCTTTAAATGTTACATATATTTAGCTAAACCTATTTTTCTCCCGTTCAACCTCTTATTTTCTATGAAAAAATATTGCCAACCAACTGTTTTGCCAGCTCCAGAACTTTTCAAGAGCGTGCTTGGCAAAGGATTACTGTAATTCTTTCAGGCATGACAATGAGCATCGATACCCACACTCTTCATTACCTTAAGGAAAATTGGACAAGTGACTGAAAACATTTTGATAACTGTGGCAGGTCAAGGTATTAATAATTTGATGGACCCATTTCCCCCATGCCCTACCTCTGCTCTAGTGGAACAGATTTATCAGAAAAAAGAAAGGAAAAGAAATAAGAGCTGGCTACTCCCACGGAGGACTGTCAGGGAGGCATTTGTGAGGGTGAAATCTTAGAAGCTGCAGCTTGTGGGCAGCGCTCAGAGTTCTCGCGGTTGAGGTGATGTCAGTTGAGAGGATGGACCAGGAAGAGACATCTGTGTAATCCTGCAGGCTGCTCCAGCCGTGGTCCCCTACGATGGGGAAGGATCAGTGTGCCTCAACTGTGCGCTCAAAGGAGGAACAGTAAGACCAACCACAGTGGAGTAAGAACCAGGGTCCTCCCATTTCCTCTGCCCCTTGTCAGCCCAGCCCGGGGTCCTTGCAGTCCCCTAAAGGGATAGGGAGTAAGTACCAGTGACTGACATTGATCAGCTTCTTCCCTACCGAGACCCAGCAGTAAGTGACCGGGTGTAGGAGATAAATGGAAAAATTCCAGCACCTCACGTTATGGAGCAGTTTATCCGTGGCATATATGGTAATGAATATTGCTTCTTGTTTCTGTTCACAATTGATTTTCACAAGACATGTTTTTTGTGGGGGGAGGGGCTTCCGTTTTACCTCCTGGAAGACGAGGTTTCCCTGAATCAGGTCTGGGAGAAAGAGGGAAGCCTGTGGAAGGACTCTGAGCAAAAGTGTGACACTGTTGTGGGAAAGGTCAATAGAAATTTAGGGACCAGTGGGTGTCCCAGAATTGTTGACTTTATACAAATTCTGTTTATAAAGTGGAATTAGCCGCTATCAGGATCCATATGCAATGTTTTTGCTCTGCATTTTAAAAATTGCCATAATATCGTAGGCTTGTTGTTGAAGGTGTGTGTGAAAATGCCAGTGGGGGAGCAGATTTTTTTTAACTGATTGAAATGTGTGGAGCTGCTGTGATGACTTCCTCTGTGTTTCCCTTGGCTGCAGATAATGCCACAGAGAGAGCTCAGTGACGCACACAGGCAGCTGATAACAGCTGACACATGCGGATCCTGAGCCAAGCGAGTATTATCAGAAAACGAGCTAAAAATCCCATAAAACTCCCCACTGCCCGACTTAAAAACATTCCTTTTAGAATCTCTTAACGACACGGTAGATGATATCTTGAATTTTGCATGCCAGAACACTTCCAGTGAAATATAAATGAGAGTGAAGACACATCCCTTTAACGCCTGCGAGCTGCGTATTCAGCATCAGTATTAACATCCTTTCAATACAGAACATCTGAGAAGCGCATAAATCATTGATTCAAATTCACAGCTAAGTACCGGACAGTCTTTATTCGCCTTATAATTTTAATATTTTAAATACAGTTAAATGTCTATGGAGTTTAAAAAGGCAAATAAGACTCTAGGCTTAAAAAGAAAAACAGCAGTGCGCTGCCGACCCTCTTCCCACGGCAGATGCCCGCTCCCTGGACACCACTTTCAATCATTTCACTTGTCACTTCTATTATTTGCTTGAACATTTTTAGATAAACTACTATACTGTTTTTTCTTAAATCTTCTTTCCTAGAAATTAGCTGGTGACGTCCTACTCCAGAAGATAGAAATTTTGGTCTATTGCATGTCCCACTTCTCTGTTCATGCCCTCCTTCTTCCATCCTTCCAATGTAATGTTTGATTAAATCATTCTGGTACATTTTTCTTGGTTAAATTTCATACTTGTTATGATTATTCGAATATAACTCACCTCTGAACCATAATGAAATATGGTCACATTTCTTTCTTGCACAGCATCTCATTTTCTCTGCAAATTCATCTTTGGAAGTTCAGTTTTCTGAGCACTTATCATTCCCAAACTCCCCGACAGGACTGCAGAGTTCCTCTCACCATTCAGGATGTTCAAGCACACCAGTGTGGTGGTCACCGATGTGCACTGCTCCGCTCTCCTTGGAGAGAGCCAGCTATAGGGAGCAGGGGGATTGCCTCCAGTTGCTACTCCCGTGAATGCTCAGGCCACACATCTCCTGGGTTGTTCCCGCCAATGCCTGCGCATGGCAGGGGTGTTAGGGCTCATTCTTGGTACCAATGAGCAGCCTTTGCTTAGGAATTCCCATTCCCACTGGCCTGGTTGAAACTTTCTCACAACTATGCTGTGGTCTGGGGATTTCTTAGCCAATCTTTCCTTCCCTCTCTCCTTTCACAGGTGTCAGATTGGCATCCAGGCTGAAGCCTCTCGCTGCCTAGTCTTGCTCCATTCTCCTTGATCCTTCACAGACATTTCCCCCAAGAATCTCCTGCATGTCTAATCTTATTTTGATACCTGCTTCTCAGAGGACATAACTTGGCACAGAGGATGCTGGGAGGGAGGGGTCTGAGAAACCAGGCACTCGATGGGATTTGGAGACTGGCTTGCTCTTTGCCCAGATGGTGAAGAGGACCTCATCCTGAGAGGAATGTGGGGCCTGGTGCAGTGGGAGCCCAATTACTTAAGATTTCCCTTGTGTTTGGGGAAAGCAGACAACCAGAGGGCTGATTATTGCCAAGTTGTATTGATGTTCTATAAGAGATAATGGGAAACCGAGGGGTGATTAACAAGTAGTTAAGAGCTAACTCTCAGCACCAGAGGGACTTTTTAGCAGCTTGCAAATAAGCCCTTATCTTCTACCCAGCTGAGGAACAGACACAGGATTTTGTAGTTAAAGTCACAGAGCCTCAGAGATGTTTAAATTCTCAGCCAAAGCAGGTCTTGGAACCGTGATACATGGGATGGAGACATCTGGGAGAATGTTCCTGGGGATTTTGGGCTCTACAGGGCCCCTGAACCTCAGAACTTACAGAGGGTGACCCTTTCTCCCCAGCAAGGCTTATTGCTTCTTCCTTTTGGAAGATGCTGCAGAAGCTCTCCCTGAGAAGGCAGCACATGTCTCCTTCCGGAATGCCCCCACCCTCTCTCCTGGTTGTCAAGCTGGTAACTAAGGTTAAGCCCAATACAACCCCTCTGGGGATGTACTGGGCCTAACAAGAGAGGAAAGAAATAACACGCCAAAGAAGTGGCCAGAATTAGTTAACATGTACTGGTAGGAGCCAGGGGAGTTCCTGATGACTGGATTTTGATAGGCTTAATCAAGTGGCCCCGGGAGGAAGACTGTGTACAAAAACCTTATGGACTTGGGGGTACTTTCTTGGGACACAGGATTTAACACTCTGGCAAGGACCCCAGGCCGTGGAACAAACTTGCTGCTCAGATGGATCTTAGAAACCCAGATGAAGCAGTGGCCTGAGTGACAGCAGGGGAAGGCATACAAAGGCTAAGGGAAGCGGGCCTTCACAAGGACTGAGGACTTTTTACTAGACGTTAATGCCTACCGGAAAGCACACACCATGGAAGAGGCACGAAATAACCATGTAGGCAAAGTGACTTGGCCATTTGGCATCATCCAGTCTTTAGGATCGGTCACCTGGAACTGACAGGATAGGGACCTGGACACCCTGAAACGTGAACAGAGTGGCCATGGTGGCAGAGATGGAGGATATACATGACCCAACAGCAGGGACTCCCATTTACAAGGCCTATGTATCTATTGCTGCCTCTGAATGTCCAATTTGTCAGTAAGCAAGACCAGAGCTGAGACCTGGAATGGCCTTCTTACTCTAGGAGACCAAATAGCCACTTGGGAGCAAGTCTACCATATTGGAATTCTTACCTCCTGGAAGGGCCAGAGGTCTGTCCACCCTGGGGTAGATACCTATTATGGTGTGGGCTTGTCTTTCCTGCTCACAAGGACTCAGCCAGCACTACTATCCTGGGGCTTCCCGAATACTGGATCCACGGGCATGGAATCCTACACAACACAGCATCAGACAGGGGACCCAATTCAAGTGATGGAGGTGTGGGGTGAGGCTATGACCATGGGATCCAGTGATTGTATCATTGCCTGTACCATCTAGAAGCAGTGGCTCCACAGAGTGTTGGAAAGGTCTTCTAAAGGTGCAGTGGCAGCGCCATTTTGGATGTAATATTCTGCAAGGATGGGGTGCTATCCTTTAGGATGTAGTATATACATTATATCAGAGACCTCCATATGGCATTGTGACTCTAATAGGGAGAATTCATGGTTCTGGTTACTAAAGGTGGAACCAGGAGTGGGCCCTCTCTCAGTGACCCACTGGGGGCTTGTGTGCTCCCCATCCTGCAACTTTGGACTCTGCTGGGTTGTAAGTCTAAATTGGCTCACACGGTTAGTGAGAAGTCCCATGATCTGTCCTTGGCAAGCTGGAGACTCAGGAGAGCAATGGTATAGATCTAGTCTCAGTCTGAAGACCTGAGAACCAGGAGAGCTGGTGGTGTAGGCTCCAGTTAAAGTCCGAGTCTGAAGGCAGGAGAAGACTGATGTCCCAGCTTGAAGGCAATGAGTCAGAGAGCAAATTCTCGGGTTTGCTGCCTTTGTGTTCTCTTCAGGCCTTGAGTGGATTGGATGGGGCCCACCCACACTGGGGAAGGCAATCTGCTTTACTCAGTCTACCAGTTCAAATGTTAATCTCATCCAGAAACACCCTCACACACACTCAGGTTGATGTTTAACCAACTATCTGGTTGACACCTAATGTAAGTCAGTCTGGGACACATAGTGACCCAGTCAAGTTGACACATAAGATTAATCATCACAAAGTCTGTGTCCCCAAAGAGGGTACTCTCTTGCTAGGGAACACAGTGAAAGGTCCCACTGAGTTATAAGCTATGGCTGCTGCCAGAGCACTGTGTACTTCCTGTGTCCAGGGAGCAGAAAGCGAGAAGAGAAGTCAGCATCTTGGCAGGGGTGACAGCAGGAGAATGGGGGGCTGCGCTTCCACAGCAGGAGCAGGAGAAATACACACAGAACTGGGTGATCCCCTGGGCCTTCCATTGCCCACCCGTCACCGTGAATGGACACAGACAGCAACCCTGATCTGAGAAGGCTATAGTTAGAAAGACCTCAGACCCCTCAAGAATGAAGGTTTGGGTTAAACCAGCAGGTCAACCTTAAGGCTTTCTAAGGTGACAGCTGAAGATGACTGGAATCTTTACTGGATAATGGAGAAGGGATAGGCTGAGAGCCCATTGCATCTCTGAGGCCAACCACAGAGAGATGAACTGTTCATCTCATGGACCTCTGCCTTGTAAGATTCCTTTCAGGAAGAGGCCAATGGGCACCCTTGGGGGACCTCTCCATGAACACGCAAGGAGAAGTGACTCGTTCAAAAAGTGTAGCTGTACTGGCTGCCAGAGAGAAGAGAGCACCCAGAGAGGAATGTGGTGTCAAGGAACGGTTTATTTTGTTTTATACAAGAGATCCCATTAGAAGAACAGAGAGTTGGGGAACATTTGTTGAAGACAGGTGAGAGAGGGAGGAGATGAGGGCCTGATCCAATGTGGTCCCTGGGAAGACAGGAGGAAATGGGCCCCACTGGAGGAAGGGTCAGGAGAAAGGAGAGACACCTCTGTTGTGACTGGAGGAGGAGTCAAGGATGGGGTGCCTGTACTTACATTTACCGTTTTGGCTGCAGTTGGTGGGGGCCTGCTTATGCAATGGCTTCTATTTTCTACATGAAATTTGAGACAAGTCTGTCTGCTTAGAGTGAGGGGGACATGGTAGCAATAGAGTGTGAGAAAAGAGAGAGGGAATTATGGGAGTACAGAATGGGCTAGTTAGCTATTTGTTCAATAATATGTGAGTTTTTTAAAATCACTTTTGAATTAGTTAATACTGCCTCTATTTTATGGGAAAGGATGGTGTGTTACTTGCCCAGTTCATTCCTTTACTCATTTATTTACGGAGCTCCAATTACACGCCAAATGTATTCTCAGTATAGTAGTAAACATATATCGGTAATGCAAACCCAGGACTGTCTGATTTCAGAACGCAGTCACCTTACAGGAGGTCAATGAAAATGGGCCAACAATGCAAACAGTTGTCCTATGAGCCCTCTGGTGGCTTCAGCTTTTCTGATGAGACACAGAGCTACTGCTCTATGTGACATAGGCAAATAAATTATTTCACAGCTATTTAAACTATTTCAAGTACATTCAAATTATCAATGAAAAGTCTGGAAGTTGAACTCCAACATAATTTCTCTATTGTAATTAGGAAGGTGGATTAATATTTTATCTTTTTATGTATTTTTCCTTCTTGTATATTCAAAAAGTAATGTCTTCGAGGCTTTAAAAACTCTGATGGTAAAATTACCTCTAATTCATAATTTAGGGTGGCTCAGATTGAAGTTTGCGTTGACACTCACTTTGAAGAAGTAATGTGATAATGTAATAATTTACACAAAATCACAGGAAAGCTTGGGAATTTGAAAAGTGATGGTGGTTGTATTTAACTCATCTTTAAAACAAACTGTTTTGTTGATGGCATATTTCTTTGTTAATGACTTCAGTCATTTCTGGAAGTACACTTAAACGATATTTACTTGCACAAACCTATTAGGCTTATAGTGCTCTATTTCTTTTTTAAAAATTCTGTGACTAGGATTTTCATTATGTTGGGACTTTTTTTTTAATTCATAAGATTTTTCTATGTTCACATGTTCACATCAAATTTTTAATTTTGAGGAGCAAGATTTCTTTTGTCCTTATTTTTATATTAGTTGCAATTGGAGAGGAACAAACATTATTGGCCACCTTGTGCATATGGGACTTCTGTGGGAAAAATGAAATGCTATGGCACATTAAAAACCATACAAAAGCAACAATAAGACCATCCATCCGTAGTGATTACTACGAAATCATCAGTTGTGGTACTATTTTGGCAAACAGACCTATAGGGCTGAGCACCTCTCAAAGCACTTTTCACCTTTGAACAAATACAGAGATGGATCAGCAGAGTGAGTTACTCATCAAGGGCTTGGCAAGAAGGATGAGTTACTGTGAGCAAATGCTCGAGAGTTTAATGACTCTTTGGGAACATGTAGGCACTTAAGTCTCTGGGGTCTTAAGTTTGGGTAATTCACAAGTGTGAAATTGCCAGTCTAGTCAAAGAGGCAGAAGTTATGCAATGCCTTTAGAAAGCAATTTTAATATGAAAGGAGCACTGGAAACCAGACAGAGCATAGCAATATTATGTAAATGACTTTCATTTTGTCGTGATGGAACAGTTAATTGATTCCATGACGAAGATGGATCAAAAGTGAGTTCCTAGATATTTCTTTCTCCTTCTAGGAGGAGAAGAGATAATGAGGGCAGTATTTCTCATCTTAAATCTCTTTGAATTAGTTATTATTTCTGATTCAAAAAGAATTTTTCCTAATAAGTAGGCATTCAGAGTTAGGAAAAATACCATGTGACTAAATAAAAAAACAATACTATGAAATATCCTCATTCCTTTAAGCAATTAAAATTAGATTCAACACACCCATGTATGTTTTTACTAGACCCTGAGATATTTGAAGGGATGATTTACCAAGTATAACATGTCCTCTTGTTTCTCAATGTATCTCATTTCCCTGGCCTTCAAATATTGTGCTTATTACTATTCTTGCATTTTACCATTGAAATAAAATCAATGGAAATAGAAGTTTTGAATACATTTTAAAAACTTTTTATGAGTTCCTTCCACTTCAATCCACGACAGAGTAATAGGCACTTCCCACTTAAAGCAAATAGAAAACCAGGCAGTATAGGGATAAAACAATGGTTTTTAGACATTGGACACAAGATGACACAGGACTGTGATCCTCCAAAGAAAAGAAACAAAGTCAGTTCTACAATTGCATCTGTTTACTGCTTAGCTTAGGGAGGGTGCAGTCAGAGACCAGGGAGCATGCCACATTGAAGAGAAAGAGGTTCAAGCCCACAAAGGCCAAGTCAGCTAGAAGCTGCAGGACCGTGTCCCAGGGAGGAGGGAGCAGCACGGCGACAGAGCTCTGGACATCTGCAGAGACCTCCACAAGTCTGTGGTTGAATATTGGTCTCCATAATGCATGAGAGGAAACTACCTGAGACAGCTGGGGAGAAGGGGAGCACATCACGAAGAGGGTAGGCAGAACAATTCTCAGAACTCCAACTGGCTGGTGATAGATCATGTTTCCACCACCCAAGTGGAAATCGTTTGGGATACAAAGGGCATGGGGTGGAATGCTCAGAAAATTTTCACCTTAGTTGTGGGGTTAAATTGGCTCTATGCTAATGGCTGATCTTGACACACACCAGTAAACTGAAAAACAAGCCTCAAAATGATTTACCTGATTCCAAGTGACTTAACTGCATGCCAGAACAAAATCTAGGGCTATTAGAAGGAATACAACAAAACCTAGCAAAGAACAACATAAAATTCACAATGAATGCCATTAAATGAAGCTAACCAGGCATGCAAAGAAGCAGGAAATAAGATAACAATCCAATGAAAACAGAAACAGGTCCAGAAAATAGACCAAGAAGTTAAAAAGATAATGAAACTAGCAGACAACTATGTTAAAATAGCAATTATAAATGTGCTCCATATGTTCAAGAAGGTAGAGGAAAACGAATATGATGAGGAGAGAAATAACCCAAATGGAACTTCTAAAGCTGAAAAATACAATATCTGAAACGGAAAATAGAGTTGAATGGGGTCAATAGCTGATTAGATGGTGTCGAGGAAAAATTAGTGAACTTTCAGACATACAAACTATCTAAAACAAAGCACAGAGAGAAAAAAAAAGACTGAGACAAATGAAGAGAGCACTAGTGACTTGAAGGACAACATCAAGCATGTAGCAGACTTACAATTGGGGACCCAGATGGGGGTGAAGGTGGGGGCAGAAAACTATTCTACAAAATACAGCTAAATATGTTTCCAAATTTTATGATAAACAGAAACTTTAAAAACAAACCAGAGGAAAAAGGACTCATTATGTTGGGTGACAAAAAGAAGAATTACCACAGATTTCTTGTCAGAAATCATGCAAACTAAAAGGTAACTTCAAAGTTTTGAAAGAAAAAAACACCTTGAATTTTATGCTACTGACAATATTTTTTTTTTAAAGATTTAATTCTTTTCCTTTTTTCTCCCCAAACCCCCCTGGTACATAGTTGTGTATTCTTTGTTGTGGGCCCTTCTAGTTGTGGCATGTGGGACGCTGCCTCAGCGTGGTTTGATGAGCGGTGCCATGTCCGTGCCCAGGATTTGAACCAACGAAACACTGGGCCGCCTGCAGCGGAGCGCGCAAACTTAACCACTTGGCCACGGGGCCAGCCCCTATGCTACTGACAATATTTTTAAAACAAATATTTTAAAACAAAGGCAAATGATGACTTTTCACACACACACACACACACACACACACAACTGAGGAAATTTGTCAGTAGTGGACTTGTACAACAAAAAATGCTAAAGAAAATTCTTTAGGCAGAAGGTTTATAACTGTTATATTTTTCTTATCGATGATACCTCTTTATAAATGTTGACATTCTTCCTTTAGTCTGATGTATTTTATATGAAATTTACTTTATCTGAAATCAATGTTGCCGTTTTTACTTATTTTACTTTATTTTTGCCAAACCTCGCTGCTCTGATATTGTCATTGGTACTTTTTCTAAGAGATTTCCTTGGGCACACCCATTCCGAGGAGGATAGTTTGAATGCTGCTTCACAGATTACTCTGCAGTGTTTGCCTTACTTTGAATGGAATTTCAGGCAATTTATAGCAGTTGTTTCAATTATGATCTCCATATTGGGATCTTGCTTTTTCCTATGTCAAAATATGAAAGACACCAAAAGAATTAGTTTTTCGCCAGCTGATTCCATTAGTTCCTGGGGCATTGACCGTCTTCCCATTTCATAGGACATTATACTCATCCGTTATATTGATGATATCGTGATGACAGGACAAGAAAATTTGCTTGTAGGCTAGGTGCCTTAGAGTACATGTACCCCTGAAAACACAGGGGGCTGACGCCTCACTAAGTTTTTTGGAATCCAGGAGTCTCAGGCACGAAGAGATGGATCTCTTTACTAAAGTAAAGAACAAGTTGCACCCTTCAAAGTTTAGTGGGCCTGTTTAAATTTTGGAGGCAATGTTTTCCACATATCAGGGTACCACTGAATTTATTGACTGGATGACCTAAAAAGCTGCCAGCTTTGAGTAAGGCGCAGAGCGAGAGAAGGCTCTCCGGCTGGCCCAGGCTGCAGTGCAAGCAGCCCAACCACTCGGCTCTTGTGTCCAAGGGAATCCCGTGTTAATTAAGTGTCTGTGGAGGGTCCAAATGCTGTGGCAAGCCCTGATAAGAGAATTGCAGAGGAGACTCATACCTTTGATTCTAGAGGTAGCTAGGATGGCAATCTGGCTCCCTTCAATTTCTGCCTCTTGGCTCCTCCATCATCAAGGAAGCTGGCAGGAGCTTGCTTGGTCTGAGTCATGCACAGCTCCTTCTGCCCCCTTCCTCCTGATGGAGAAGTCTGGAAGGCATTGTGTAAACTTCTCAGGAACCCCAGCAGAGCATAGCATCGATACCATATCGCCAAAGACAACCGGGCACACACCAGTGGCTGGATAAGTTGGGTTTAATGTTTGTTGCAGACAGAGAGAACATACCACATGGGGAACTGTGGGACATCTCCGTAAAAGGTGATTGGAGAGGACTTACAGAATTTTCAGCTGTCAGGTATTTTGGAGAGAGTTCAAGACAGCAGGGCTTTGCTCTGGATTGGGTGCTGTCAGGAAGCAAGGATAATTCTGTGACTGGGTATCTTCAATCTCTGTAAGGTAGGAGGAATAAAGTGAGGCCACATCTGTAACTGGTGAAGAAGTAGCAGTCACTCATATTAGTGACGTTAAAGAGAAGCTTGGTCATTTTTATGGCTTGGACAATGTTTGTGTTTTTTTCTGTTTTCAGACATAATTATGAAGTAAACTTGTTGTCCTAATCCGTTACAATCACAGAGTGGCCTTGACTGATGTCGATGTTCTGTAAAAGTACTCCTGTCTAACAGGAGAACATCGAGACCTGGCTGTGAGTGGCAGGTCCTAGCAAAACCAAAGTCTAGCTGATAGTTCCAGGCCAATCCTGCCTGTCAGGGGCTGATTTTCTCTCTTTCAAGAGCCACCGTTCACAGCATCGATCTCAATACCACTCCTTTATCCTGGCTTTTTATTCTTGCCTGTCTCCTTCATCCTGGTCCCTCACTGGTCCTCCTTGGAAGGCAAATCTGGTTCACTTCACTTTATCCCAAACTGCACCTCATCCTTCTTCAGGTGTGCTAACTGAAGTGAAGATGCTCTTTTATGGAAAAAACAATATTCTACATAGTATTGTCCTTTTGGTTGGGGCAGTTTAGGGTTGATTCCTGGCAGGAGTTTCCTGTGGTGGCCGTGTGAAGAGCGTGGTGCCGTGGTGACACCAGCAGCAGCGTCTGTCAGACTTGTCCTGGGCGTGGTGACCAAAGACCAGACACTCAGCACATCCCACAACCTTCCCAATGCCTTGTTCCTACATCAGCCTCTGGAATGAAACTCTAATCCTGGATAAAAAGAAGCAGGTATGGAAGTTCCGATTTTACCAAGGAAAAGTTTAGAATGAACCAAGTGTTTTATGTGTTGGCTAATATTATGTTTCTACCACCAAAAAGGCTTGAGACAGAAAATAGGTTCAGTGACCCAGAAAATAAAGAAAATGTCTGCTCCCAAATTTGTGGTATGATAATTCAGACTTAGTATTGACAGTGGCTGGATGGGGGCGTGGCCTAAGAGGGAGAGGAGAGGAAACCCAGGTTATTTAAATTTTCTTATCTGTACTTTTTGCATATTTAAAATTTTTTTCTACAACAAATATGTATTACTTTTGTAATCAGAAAAATATAAGCATTACTTTAGAGGAATCTCATCAAAGCAAATACAGTACTGGAAGGTCAGTATTAAGCACCAGTGACTGGCATTAACTTGTACTATACAGATATGATTACTAAATTTATCTTAATAGAAATTGTAACTGATTAAAACACTTAAATTAGTCTTGATATTGTCTCAGCTAATAATGCCAACGCATACTATAAAACAGAGAATTCTTAACCTTTTTACAAACTCTTGAAAATAAGAAGCAAAATTCTTGCCTCTTGGCCATAAGTATTAGCAGTTTTGGAAGCTACTAATGAGCTCATGCTTATTTGTCATCAAAGCTGTGATCACACACATCTCATGACGTTAAGCAAGTAATAATTCGATGGCAATATCCTAAGTTCTTGAGGGCGGGTACATAGACACTCAGATGGGTCCCACAGGAAGGGTTGACATTCACTCTTGTGGGCAGTGGGGGCTGGGAGAATCTGTTTTCAACTCTGACGGCGACCAGGAAATGTCTCTTTCTACCAAAAGAAGTCTTATTCTATGAAACCTCCTTTCCATTTGCACAGTATGGAAAGCCAGTTTCATGCAGGGGCTGAAGCAGAGGGGCCTGCCCGCTGTGAGGGGACAGACGGACCATGGGAGAGACTGAGTGTGACAACTGGGTGGAGAGCGTAGAGGTGGATTCAGGACCTCCCATGAACGTCAACTAATACAGACTCACTACCTAATGATTCAGAAAGTGAACAAAGACTAATGTGGAGAGAAAAAACAGGGCTTCTGAGACAATGCCTTGGAGTGAGATAAGAGTGACAAGGGGTAGAAGGTACAGGGAGGACCCAATGACATCAGATTGAGCCCTCAGCTGGAATTCAGTTATCTGGAAGCCCCTGCAACTGCACTTGTAAAGTATGGGTATAGATTAGATGACAAAATGAAAATTTCAGCATATTACTAATATAATCAATATGATTACAAAGGTAAACTACAGATTGGGAAAATATTGGCCACAAAACAGCTAACATTTCTTTCTCTCTGAGTATGCGTCCAGTACTGTGCCGAGCGGTTTACCTGCTTCGGTACGTTTAATTCTCATGATAGCACTTTGAGGTCGGGACGAGTATTTCCCTCACTTGGAGAACTGATGTTCAGAAAGACCAAGCAACTTTCTCAGGGTCCACAGCAAATAATTGGCTGGGTTGCATTCAGACCCAGATGTCTTACTCCAGCGTCTGTGTTCTTAATTGTTGCATAGACTGTCTTTCCAAACTGACCAAAGGTCATCACCAAAGCTTTTGTGGAGGAACTGGAAAGTCATCAGAATCTATTGCATATGCCTTCAAGTTTAGAGAGTACGAGTGGGTAGAGGAAATTTTAGTGTGGACTCAGCATTTTGCAACAGATTTTTTTTTTTCTGGTTATTTGCAAGTTCTCAAGGTATAGGACACTTTCAGATACTGATATTCGTGGATACCTGGATCCTGTGGACTGCACCAAGTATTCAATGAGAGGTTCTGGGGCCTAGACTGACAGGAAGGGTAATGGACTCAGAATTCTGTCTCAGCAAGGTTCATTCCTCTCTGGGAGGCCGCGCTTCACACTCACACAGCGTGACGTGCTACCCCAGAGATTCTGAGCAGTTGACAGTCGTAGAGCTTCTACATTGAAAGGTTGTGCAGTGAATCAATCTGTTTTGGAATCAAATAAATATCACGTAAATTTGGAAATAGATACAATTATAGAGGGTTATAAGGCAATAAAGTGAGCACCCAAAACATGAGAATGCTTTTAAATTTCAACTGAAAACCCATTCGTTTGGAAAGTACTTGTATTACTTACATTAAGTAAGTATTTTGCAAGAATAGGAACGTTTCCAGCACTTTTAATGGGGTATTCCTCCCTGGCTTGGCTGAGGCGTGAGGACCACAGGGTCCACTTTTAATGGTGGGGCTGAGGTACTTCTTTCTTCCTGTGATGAGAGATGAAAAGAAGCAATGCAAGATAAATAAACTTGTTCTAATCTAAAGAATCTAACACGACAGATTTTACAAATGCTCATGTTTTAATTTTAGACAAATTATTCTACCTAACCTCACCTTTCTCATTGCAAGTTAATATTGATATTTGACACATCAGATGATTAGATATTTCTAACAGTTGATTCCTTTGGCTATCATGCTCATTCTTTTACTCAATGAAGAGTAACTGAAAGCGGTCAATGGGCCAAGCTCACTTCTGGTTCTGGAAAGACAGTTAGTCACAAGGCAGACAGGATCCCTGCCCTTTTGGAGCAAATGCTCTCATGGGGAAAGCTAGATGTACTCAAAATTTAAAATCTGTATTTATCAGATAGTGATGAGCATTCTAGGCTGAGTCCTATGATAGGGAGGGCCCTGGGCTCCTATGGAGTTGGCAGTCAGAGGAGACCCGAGCACCTAGCAGGGACCTCTTGTCAAAGAGCATCCCAGGCAGAGCCCCTGATAGAGCCGCCAGCCAAGGACCAACAAGCAGGCTGTTTCAGAAAGAGATTGTACGAATCACAGATTACTTTCTCTAGACAAAATAACCAAGAGATTACCTAGCCTCCCCCTTCTGTTGGATAGGCCCCCGTTCCATCCTCACAAATGGGTCACCTACACAGAGTTTGGTAACACTGGTTTTTATTAAGTACTCACAAAGATGGCAGAAACAACAGAGTTGGCAATCTTGCATAGTAAACAGAAGACTGGTCTGTAGGTGAGCCAGAGAAGCTTAGGAATACAGCTGTGGCCAGTTTGATAGCTAATATGTTAATTCTGTTAATGATCAGTTCAGAGTTCATAGTTAATCCTCTATTAAACCCCGAAAGAGAAAGAATACAATAAAGATGACACAGATGACATGGAGCCCACCTTCTTATTAGCACACCTTGCTGAGAAAATATGCTTCCTCACGCGCAGGTTAAATGCTGTGTGCTGTTCATGGGCGCTATCTGGAGGGCCACTCTTCTGGATGTTTCCATCACAAGTGCATTCCAGCGGCACTGGCCCAAGCCTGTTTATTTCCACCTTGTAGCTCACGTGGTTTTACTCTGGTGCTGATGTGCGCAACTGTGGTTGTTTCTGTGGCTTTCTCACAGGCTCTGCAGAGTTACAGATCGTGCAAAAGGTCGTAGGTCAGTTTATCTTTCCAGATACAGAACAAAGTCAAACTCCTCTAAAATGCTGGTGCTTAGCAAAGTAATCTTGTAAGTTTAGTTTGCCTTCCCACGATGAAAAACAAAGAACAAACAAACAAAAAACTTAAAAAATAAAATCAGAAATCATTAGTGCAGGACAGACTCCTGAGCCTGTGGAGAAAGAAAACGCCACGCACACACAGTCCCTCAATGATGCTGCTGCTCCAGTCTCTCTCTTTTTGTAGTATTCTTAGCCATGCTTTTTCTGAAGCCTGAGAACATTTTGTGGTATTTTTGATGGGAGAAAGGACAAGATAACACACTTTAGGTCTTTAACTCATAGTAACTGGTGGACAGAGAGAAAGATAATTGTGTCCTTGTAACTCAGCAATGGTAAGTGATCCAGGTTGTGAATCTATTGGTGATTCATGAATATTGAGAAATATCTTCTGATAAAGAGAATTGAGGGAGCATCCTAGTGGATGTAGCAAATTAGCCATTTCCAGTCTCAAAATCTCCTTTTAATGTTTTAAGAGAAATTAAGATTTTGGTGAGAGAGGTTTCCCTTTTTGGGGGGACTTCCTCTTCCTCCTTCTGTCTCTTGATGATAAATTCCGTCTCAGGGTGCAAGGTAACTCTTTCTTTTTCTCTTTAACTGCAAAATATTTGTTTTTAAAGAAAGAAACACTTAGAATAATAATTTCTGTTATGAAATGGCAGACCTGGAAGCTGTGTTACCTCATGTCCTCCTCAAGCCTACCGCGCGTCAGGCTCTCGGATCCCTGCTTCGCATACCTCAGTGTGCCTCTGACTCATTCCGGAGGTTATTAAAATGCAGATTGTGATTCAGAAGGGCTGGGATGGCGCCTGAGAATCTGCATTTATGACAAGCTCCCAGGTGACGTTGATACTGCTGGTCTGTGGGCCACAATTGGAGTAGCAAGGAGAGAGAGCTTTTAGACATTACTAATGCAGAGGTCACCTTCACCACAGACTCGGATTCATTGTCTCTAACGTGGGGTCTGGGAATCTGCACGTTACAGAAACAACACGTGATTTTAACGCAGATAATCCAAGAACCAGAGTTCCGTCTAGTGGGAAGGCGGTGTCAGTCCTGATCGAGTCTTAGAATCTCCTGCAGATCTTTAAGGACGCGATCTTCGGCCTCCATGGTCTTAAAGTCCTTACAGCTGATGCTGATATAAAGCACCACTATTCCCAGGATTCAGGAAGAAACGCTGTCATTGTATAAAATTCATGAAATTGTGTGAGATTTTGGGCGTGTGAGCAGTCGCAGGGGTGATAGTGCCTAGCTATCAATTAATTTTTGGAAGAGGTAAAATCCCTGAAACATTACAATCCACCGACTGAAAAAAGTCTAGAGAAAGATGACTTTTTTCCAAAGGGATCCTTTATAAAATGTTGTATAATAACTTTTAAACTATTGAACTCCTCTATTGTGTTTAATGCATGACAGTCCATCTCATCTTAGACACCATTGATTGTAAGATACACAATTATTTCATGTATCACTAAGGTATAAAGAATGCCTCCAATTAAACAATGACGTAACATTTATTATAAGATGCATTCTGGGGGCCGGCCCGGTGGCACAGCGGGTGGGTGCACAGGTTCCGCTTCGGTGGCCCGGAGTTCACTGGTTGGGATCCCGGGTGCCGACATGGCACCGCTTGACACACCATGCTGTGGCAGGCGTCCCACATATAAAGTAGAGGAAGACGGGCATGGATGTTAGCTCAGGGCCAGTCTTCCTCAGCAAAAAGAGGAGGACTAGCAGCAGTTAGCTCAGGGCTAATCTTCCTTTTGAAAAAAAAAGATGCATTCTGATTTCAAAGAAGTTAAAAAATTTTTTAAACTATGCTCTGGAGCCAATGAAATATACTGTTCAATTATGGAAATTCTCTGTAGAACTTTTCAGGTAAACGTGGATTATCTAAAAGGAGTTCAGATTTTTGTATATATCACTCATTTTTATTACAATGTTACTATTATGGATGATGTATAGCTAAGGTGAAAACAGTTTTAATTCTGTACAGGAAAAAAAAGTGGTAGACATCAGTCTCTGATATTCTCCTTTATTTCATTATTTAAATTTAGTTTTAGAGGTTTAAAGCGTAATTTTACAAATTCTTAGCATTTTATTAAATAACAACACCTAAAATATATATACAATTATTTTTCTTATAAACTATAGTAACAATTAGAACAAAATAAAAAATATGACTTGGAGGATATTTTACCCATTTGCTTACGTTCCTCCTACAATCTGCACCTTGCTCTCTTTTAACATTGGGGCTGACAGTTGAGCGGATCTGGATTTTTACAGTTGTCCACTAGCACCTAGAGGGAGACGCTGGCCAGCATGTAAGCTAGAAGCTCTTGACTGAGAGAACAGAGTTCTTAAGGCTTCCAGAAGAAGAGATTTCAGTATTCACCAGCAGGCTTTACTATCTAAAACAGAATTTTACTGATTTGTAACATTTTTCACCAAAAACTTCATCTACTTTGTAAATAGTCAGTCCTCTCAGTTCGAATAGGTTTGATGATTTGTGTATGATTTTTTCATGAAAAAGAATCATAAGGAATATTTTGAAAATTTACAACTAAGAAGAGACTGAAAATCCTTGATGTAATCTCTGCTTTCAGTTTCTGAATAAAAGTTTTGCAGAATATATAAAGTATGAAATAAAGTATTCCACATTTTAAAACAAAAACATTTCCTTTCTGATCTATGTATAATGTTATTTACTTCAGAGAAGTTTCTCAAAGGTTATACAGTTGTCTACTCAAGAGAATCAATTGAAAATTTACTGAAATTGACAGTTTAAGAAAATGACTAGTTACAAACTCAATATATTTTTAATAGAAGGAATGTCCAGTTAGAAATTCTAATGAAAAGGAGCCCTTTTGTAGTAACAACAAAAATTATTTACTGCTTAGGAACAAATTTAAGTAAAGAGATAAAAACCTGTATGATGAAAAACTCCAAAAGATTAGTGATGAGGTTTAACAATACTTGAATTATGTAAAAGATATGCCATGTCTCTACATGAAAAGACTAAGTATCATAAAATAGTCATTTTCTCTAAATTAATCAGATGCAAATGATATTTTTTGAAAATTCTGACAAATACTTCTAAATTTAATTTGAAAGAAAAAGCCTCTAAAATGCCCTACACAAATTTTTGTAGTAAAAGGAGTGATAGATATGGACTTTCTCACCAAGATTTAAAATTGTATCAAATTGATAAAATATAAACCACTGAGTCACTTGAATAGACATATATTAATGAATCAATGATACAGAACGTCTAGGAAAAATTCAAGCATTTTGGGAAAATTTACTACATGAGGCACATTTATTTCAAATTGATGGAACAAACATAAATTATTCAGTAAATGGTGTTGAAACAACTGTCTGTTTAAAAAAACAATGTTGATTCTTTACCTCATACCTTTATACCAAAATATATTCCAGAGATAATAAATATTTAACAGAAACAATATAAGTCTTAAAAGAAAATATAGATCAATATTTTTTAAATCTTGAGGTAGGAGGAAGAGCTCTCCAAGGAGGTCACCAAAGGTAAAATTAACGAAGGAAAATATAGACAGATTTCACTACATGAACTAAAATCTTTGTTGGCTAAAATCAGCATACAAGGTTAGAAGATGAATAATAAATTACAAAAATATTACAACATGTATAATAATGAGATATACTATTACTGTTTAAGGAGCTATTACAAACCAGGAATAACAAGGCAACCACCCTAACCAGAATGATGGGTGACATGAGCAGAACCATAAAAGAAGAAACGTAAAGGTCCAACAAGCATAAAAGTTAGCCAAATAAGATGAAATTAGAGTAGTTATTGTATCAGTTAACCATTTCTGTGTGACAAACATTCCCAAAACTGAATGACAAAAACAATGCTTTGTTATCAGAACTTACAGGTCCTTTGGTTGGCTGGGTTTTCTGCACTAGGATGGTCTCTGCTGGGCTTGCTTCTGGTTCTGTGTGTAGCTGGGGCCTGTCCCTCGGCGGGGCTTGCCTGGGAGAGTTTAGCTGGGATAGTTCTGCAAAAGTGCAAGAGTGCAAGCCCAGCTGGGCAAGTGTTTATCAAGCCTCTGCTTGTGTCATATCCACCATCGCATCCCTGAACCACACAAATGACCTGACCAAGCTCAGAATCGTGGAGCAGGGAAATTTCTTTTATCTTTCAGTAGGAGGGATTGCAAAGCCACATGGTAAAGGACATGACTACAGGCAGGAGCAAAGATTTGGGGTCATTAATGCAATCGACTAGACATCATCTCTTGCACGTTGGCTTGTAGAGATCTTTTCAGAGCTTATACTATTCCGTGTTGGAAAATGGGCACTCCCACCTACTGCCGTCCGTGGGAGTGCGAATGGACAAAGAGCTGAGAGACACTTTGAGAGTATGCTTCAAAGTTCTTTTTAAAGGGTGTATTTTTGACCCAACAATTACATTTTTAAGGATTTATTGCAGAAAAATAGTCAAACATGGAAAGCTGCGTAAGTATACACTCGGCTAATGTAGGGCGAGTTGTACATGTAAGGTCATACTTTTACTGGTAGTTGGCATCACTTTTGATGGATTGATACGTGGGCCTGTTATATGTTTTGAATATCATCTCTGAGTATGAGGATATTGATCATTGATTGTTTGTAATAGTAAACACTTGGAAATGTTCTAAATTCCGTTGGTATAAAATTGGTGAAAATATATGTTGGTATGTCCACACATTGTGTTACTAGAGAACCATTAAGGTAATGATGTTTATATTTATCGTCATGAAAGAAATCCATGTTACATTGATTAAGTGAAAGCAGGGGCCTGTTTCAATCATACATATGGTTATATGTGCATTAAGTATGCAGAAAGGTATGGATCAAGGTATTTCTAAGTAGAGGACTAGGGGTGATTTTATTACTGTTATTTATTTGTATTTTCATAAAGGGCCTTTTTTATAACTATAAAAAGACTGAAAATCTATTTCTACTTTTAAAAAATGATATTGAAGATTTCATTATAATAAGCTTGGGGGAAAATATACTGGTAATGATACACGGCATCGAGAATTCCAAACCTTCCATGGAGAAGGGCTACAGTTTTTAAAGGACTGGACTGTGTTGTCCCGTCACGTCACAGCTGATAGCCTGTTCCTTTTCAAGCAAAGGGACATGACTCAATAAAATTAGTAGGAGAAATTCAAATGTACAGAAAGAGGAGTATTAGTATTTTTATAATAAACTATAGTACTTTTATACTGTTATATGCACTTGCACACCCAGCTATGGTTTCCATAAAAATAGTGCCTGCTGGGTTCTGCGGAGGGAGGAACTATCTCCGGGTTTATGGTAAAGTCATTCTGGAGGTGGCGAAGGCCAGTGTGGAAGGGATACCACATTTGCCATGCTTGCTTTCATGCTTAATTAAAAAATTGACTCTCATAGGATGAATTGAACATCGTTAGGAGTCAGAAAACATTCCTGTTTCTCAATATACTTTTCATCTGTCACATGACATTGATGAAGGACCCTCCTCTTAGCATGAGACTCATTAATCAACCAAAGCTATGTAGAATGTGTCCTTTTTAATGCAGACATTTAATAAACTAATGAGTAGTAGTTAAAAATAAAACTTTCCAAGAATCATCTCATTTATTATATACTTTGAGGATCCACTGAATATTTTCTGCTTTTGAGTACCAAGTAAGAAAATTAATTTAGAGCTTAACTAGCCTTAATATATATATACACATATATATGTATTCTAAAGAAAAGCAGCAGCAGCTGATTTTATTTTATTTTTTGAAACAATGAGAGACTACTGGGGGTGGAGGCAGGCAAGCAGGTAATGAAGAATTCTTCAATTTTTGTTGGAAAAATCCATAATTTAAATGACAGACTTTGCAGATGAGAGATCAGTGTTCCATAGGTTCTGATTTCAAAGTTCTGTATGAGATTTCACTTGAAAAGTGAGTTCTATTGCAAAAGTAATTTTGAGAAATCTTAGATTTGTTCCACGTCTATAACGTGTCCATGAAGAAACAGATTCAGAGTAGCTGTAGCTGATTCAGAGTAGCTGCTGTAGGTCAGTGAGGTTGACACCTGGCAAGTGTAATTGCACAGCATGCTTTCACATCCTTGTCACATTTGGTCAGCACAGCAGTCGTCCCCCGGGCTGAGTAGACCACCGTTTGCTGGACGAGGAAATTGACACTCCGAGGGTTCCCGAGGCCCACCCAAGAGCTGGTACGCCCATCTCCACTCCTGGTCCTGCTTTCCCCCCCCCATTCCTTCTCCCAAGCACTTTCCACCTCACCAGGCTGCCTCCTCTCCCTCGTGGTTCTCTACGTTTGTACGTGCCTCAAACCGGGGAAGTAATTCATAGTATTTTAAAAGACTTCCATGAAACTACTCTTATTGGAAATGATTGATCTCGAAACAGCAGTCTGTGTATGAATATGTCCAATAATGGCAAATTCTAACCAGTGAGCCCTCAGAACAGCATGAAACTTTTACTTAGCAATTTTACAAGACTAGTGTGGAGGGTGCGTGTGCAAATTGCTACGTGTTTTTCTTCTATAGCAGGTTTTAATAAATGGTATATTTGTAACTTTAAAAGTTATATTAAAGACCTGTAATGTGACCACTGTAGCATTATAGGCTTAAAGGTTCTTTATTTTCATAACAAACCATAATGATATTCTTGACTTCGAATTGATCTTTGTGTAGTGCATTGTATTCTTTTGAAGTGAACTAAATTTCTATAGATTCTATATGTTTATTGAAAACATTTGCTTAGTTCAATTATAACTCTTAGGAGTGAGGGTGGTGGATGGGGCTTCCAATGGTGTGCGCCCTCCCTGTGGACGGAGGCATGCCTAAAAACCTGCATTGGACTCTCAAGGATCTATTAGCAGAGGCGTCAGGGAGTCTGGAAAAAGCACACATTTTAAGAGAAGAGTCTGATTCAACATCTGTTTCATAAGGGTCTTATGACGTCCTAAGAAACAAAAAATAAAATAAATGATAATTGCCACATTAGATCCCACTATCTGTATCTACCAGATTTTTTTAACCACTCCTCTGTCATTAGACATTTAAGACACTTAAAATGTTTCTGGATCTTTGCTATTGTTTAAAATAAGACTGAAATGAGCATCTTTGTGCGTGTGTCTTCGCATGCACCTCTGATAATTTCCATAGGAGAAACTCCTATAAATGACATTGTACTAATTTATATTTTCACCAATTTAAAATAATCCTTGTACTGTCAAATTTCACTCATACTGAATTGTATATTATTTTATTAACATTACTGGCAAAAAATAGTATCTCAGTATATTAACTTGTGTATTTTCCATTTTACACAGAATGAATTTTTTTCATATACTTACTAGTATGTTTTGGTCATCTGTAAGTGACCCGGGAGTCTATATCTTTCTATATCTCTGATTTATGTAAAACCTATGTGGAATCACAGAACCTGTGACGTTAACACGGGTTATCTCTGAGTTGAAGGATGGTGGTATTTGTTTTGTTTAAACTCTTCA